>NC_141301.1:16610000-17286739 GCF_037954325.1 Fistularia commersonii | reverse complement strand
AAATTTTGACCGAAAATGTCTGAGGTCTCTAACGTTCAAAAAATGTGAAAATCATTTAGTATTGAAAAAATGGTTGACAAAGTGAAAAATATTAGGAAAACTGAAAAGTTTGTAAAATTTCACAGTACATGTATTTATGAAAATTTTGACCAAAAATGTCTATGGTCACAAACTTTCAGAATTTTTTTTTAAATCATTTAGTATTGAAAAAATGGTTGACAAAGTGAAAAATATTAGGAAAAGTGAAAAGTTTGTAAAATGTCAAAGTATATATATTTATGAAAATTTTGACCAAAAACGTCTAAGGTCACTTACGTTCAAAAAAATGTGAAAATCATATACTATTGAAAAAATGATTGACAAAGTGAAAAATATTAGGAAAAATGAAAAGTTTGTAAAATGTCAAAGTATATGTATTCATGAAAATTTTGACCAAAAATGTCAATGGTCACTTATGTTCAAAGGAAAGTGAAAATCATATACTATTGAAAAAATGGTTGACAAAGTGAAAAATATTAGGAAAAGTGAAAAGTTAGTAAAATGTCACACTACACGTATTTATGAAAATTTTGACCAAAAATGTCAAAGGTCACTAAAGTTCAAAAAAATGTGAAAATCATCAAGTATTGAAAAAATGGTTTTAAAAGTGAAAAATATTAGGAAAAATGAAAAGTTTGTAAAATGTCAAAGTATATGTATTAATGAAAATTTTGACCAAAAATGTCAAAGGTCACTAATATCGGAAAAAATATGAAAATCATAAAGTATTGAAAAAATGGTTGAAAAAGTGAAAAATATTAGGAAAAATGAAAAGTTATTAAAATGTCACAGTACATTCGTTAATGAAATTTTGACCAAAAATGTCGAAGGACACTTACGTTCAAAGGAAAGTGAATATCATAAAGTATTGAAAAAATGATTGATGAAGTGAAAAATATTAGGAAAAGTGAAAAGTTAGTAAAATGTCACAGTACATGTATTTATGAAAATTTTGACCAAAAATGTCTAAGGTCACTAACGTTCAAAAAAATGTGAAAATCATCAAGTATTGAAAAAATGATTGACAAAGTGATAAACATTAGGAAAAGTGAAAAGTTTGTAAATTGTCACAGTACACGTATTTATGAAAATTTTGACCAAAAATGTCTAAGGTCACTAATATCGGAAAAAATATGAAAATCATAAAGTATTGAAAAAATGATTGACAAAGTGAAAAATATTAGGAAAAGTGAAAAGTTTGTAAAATGTCACAGTACATGTATTTATGAAAAATTTGACCAAAAATGTCTAAGGTCACTAACGTTCAAAAAAATGTGAAAATCATCAAGTATTGAAAAAATGATTGACAAAGTGAAAAATATTAGGAAAAGTGAAAAGTTTGTAAAATGTCAAAGTATATGTATTTATGAAAATTTTGACCAAAAACGTCTAAGGTCACTAACGTTCAAAAAAATTTGAAAATCATTTGGTATTGAAAAAACGGTTGACAAAGTGAAAAATATTAGGAAAAGTGAAAAGTTAGTAAAATTTCACAGTACATTCGTTAATGAAATTTTGACCAAAAATGTCGAAGGACACTTACGTTCAAAGGAAAGTGAAAATCATAAAGTATTGAAAAAATAATTGATGAAGTGAAAAATATTAGGAAAAGTGAAAAGTTAGTAAAATGTCACACTACACGTATTTATGAAAATTTTGACCAAAAATGTCAAAGGTCACTAAAGTTCAAAAAAATGTGAAAATCATCAAGTATTGAAAAAATGGTTTTAAAAGTGAAAAATATTAGGAAAAATGAAAAGTTTGTAAAATGTCAAAGTATATGTATTAATGAAAATTTTGACCAAAAATGTCAAAGGTCACTAATATCGGAAAAAATATGAAAATCATAAAGTATTGAAAAAATGGTTGAAAAAGTGAAAAATATTAGGAAAAGTGAAAAGTTAGTAAAATGTCACAGTACATTCGTTCATGAAATTTTGACCAAAAATGTCTAAGGTCACTAATATCGGAAAAAATATGAAAATCATAAAGTATTGAAAAAATGATTGACAAAGTGAAAAATATTAGGAAAAGTGAAAAGTTTGTAAAATGTCACAGTACATGTATTTATGAAAATTTTGACCAAAAACGTCTAAGGTCACTAACGTTCAAAAAAATTTGAAAATCATTTGGTATTGAAAAAACGGTTGACAAAGTGAAAAATATTAGGAAAAGTGAAAAGTTAGTAAAATTTCACAGTACATTCGTTCATGAAATTTTGACCAAAAATGTCGAAGGACACTTACGTTCAAAGGAAAGTGAAAATCATAAAGTATTGAAAAAATAATTGATGAAGTGAAAAATATTAGGAAAAGTGAAAAGTTAGTAAAATGTCACACTACACGTATTTATGAAAATTTTGACCAAAAATGTCAAAGGTCACTAAAGTTCAAAAAAATGTGAAAATCATCAAGTATTGAAAAAATGGTTTTAAAAGTGAAAAATATTAGGAAAAATGAAAAGTTTGTAAAATGTCAAAGTATATGTATTAATGAAAATTTTGACCAAAAATGTCAAAGGTCACTAATATCGGAAAAAATATGAAAATCATAAAGTATTGAAAAAATGGTTGAAAAAGTGAAAAATATTAGGAAAAGTGAAAAGTTAGTAAAATGTCACAGTACACGTATTTATGAAAATTTTGACCAAAAATGTCAAAGGTCACTAAAGTTCAAAAAAATGTGAAAATCATAAAGTATTGAAAAAATGATTGACAAAGTGAAAAATATTAGGAAAAGTGAAAAGTTAGTAAAATGTCACAGTACATTCGTTCATGAAATTTTGACCAAAAATGTCGAAAGACACTAATATCGGAAAAAATATGAAAATCATCAAGTATTGAAAAAATGGTTGAAAAAGTGAAAAATATTAGGAAAAGTGAAAAGTTAGTAAAATGTCACAGTACATGTATTTATGAAAATTTTGACCAAAAATGTCTAAGGTCACTAACGTTCAAAAAAATGTGAAAATCATAAAGTATTGAAAAAATGATTGACAAAGTGATAAACATTAGGAAAAGTGAAAAGTTTGTAAATTGTCACAGTACACGTATTTATGAAAATTTTGACCAAAAATGTCTAAGGTCACTAATATCGGAAAAAATATGAAAATCATAAAGTATTGAAAAAATGATTGACAAAGTGAAAAATATTAGGAAAAGTGAAAAGTTTGTAAAATGTCACAGTACATGTATTTATGAAAAATTTGACCAAAAATGTCTAAGGTCACTAACGTTCAAAAAAATGTGAAAATCATCAAGTATTGAAAAAATGATTGACAAAGTGAAAAATATTAGGAAAAGTGAAAAGTTTGTAAAATGTCAAAGTATATGTATTTATGAAAATTTTGACCAAAAACGTCTAAGGTCACTAACGTTCAAAAAAATTTGAAAATCATTTGGTATTGAAAAAACGGTTGACAAAGTGAAAAATATTAGGAAAAGTGAAAAGTTAGTAAAATGTCACAGTACATTCGTTCATGAAATTTTGACCAAAAATGTCGAAGGACACTTACGTTCAAAGGAAAGTGAAAATCATAAAGTATTGAAAAAATAATTGATGAAGTGAAAAATATTAGGAAAAGTGAAAAGTTTGTAAAATGTCAAAGTATATGTATTTATGAAAATTTTGACCAAAAATGTCAAAGGTCACTAAAGTTCAAAAAAATGTGAAAATCATCAAGTATTGAAAAAATGGTTTTAAAAGTGAAAAATATTAGGAAAAATGAAAAGTTTGTAAAATGTCAAAGTATATGTATTAATGAAAATTTTGACCAAAAATGTCAAAGGTCACTAATATCGGAAAAAATATGAAAATCATAAAGTATTGAAAAAATGGTTGAAAAAGTGAAAAATATTAGGAAAAGTGAAAAGTTAGTAAAATGTCACAGTACACGTATTTATGAAAATTTTGACCAAAAATGTCAAAGGTCACTAAAGTTCAAAAAAATGTGAAAATCATAAAGTATTGAAAAAATGATTGACAAAGTGAAAAATATTAGGAAAAGTGAAAAGTTTGTAAAATGTCACAGTATATGTATTTATGAAAATTTTGACCAAAAATGTCTAAGGTCACTAACGTTCAAAAAAACTGTGAAAATCATCAAATATTGAAAAAATGATTGATAAAGTGAAAAATATTAGAAAAAGTGAAAATTTTGTAAAATGTCACAGTACACGTATTTATGAAAATTTTGACCAAAAATGTCTACGGTCACTAACGTTCAAAAAAATGTGAAAATCATATAGTATTGAAAAAATGATTGACAAAGTGAAAAATATTAGGAAAAATGAAAAGTTTGTAAAATGTCAAAGTATATGTATTAATGAAAATTTTGACCAAAAATGTCTAAGGTCACTAATATTGGAAAAAATATGAAAATCATAAAGTATTGAAAAAATTGTTGAAAAAGTGAAAAATATTAGGAAAAGTGAAAAGTTAGTAAAATGTCACAGTACATGTATTTATGAAATTTTTTTTACCAAAAATGTCTAGGGTCACTAACGTTCAAAAGAATGTGAAAATCATCAAGTATTGAAAAAATGGTTTTAAAAGTGAAAAATATTAAGAAAAATGAAAAGTTTGTAAAATGTCAAAGTATATGTATTAATGAAAATTTTGACCAAAAATGTCTAAGGTCACTAATATCGGAAAAAATATGAAAATCATAAAGTATTGAAAAAATTGTTGAAAAAGTGAAAAATATTAGGAAAAGTGAAAAGTTAGTAAAATGTCACAGTACATGTATTTATGAAAATTTTGACCAAAAATGTCTAAGGTCACTAACGTTCAAAAAAATGTGAAAATCATAAAGTATTGAAAAAATGATTGACAAAGTGAAAAATATTAGGAAAAGTGAAAAGTTTGTAAAATGTCACAGTACACGTATTTATGAAAATTTTGACCAAAAATGTCAAAGGTCACTAAAGTTCAAAAAATGTGAAAATCATCATGTATTGAAAAAATGATTAACAAAGTGAAAAATATTAGGAAAAGTGAAAAGTTTGTAAAATGTCACAGTACATGTATTTTGAAAATTTTGACCAAAAATGTCTAAGGTCACTAACGTTCAAAAAAACTGTGAAAATCATCAAATATTGAAAAAATGATTGATAAAGTGAAAAATATTAGGAAAAGTGATAAGTTAGTAAAATGTCACGGTACATTCGTTCATGAAATTTTGACCAAAAATGTCGAAGGACACTTACGTTCAAAGGAAAGTGAAAATCATAAAGTATTGATAAAATGATTGACAAAGTGAAAAATATTAGGAAAAAGGAAAAGTTTGTAAAATGTCACAGTACATGTATTTATGAAAATTTTGACCAAAAATGTCTAAGGTCACTAACGTTCAAAAAAACTGTGAAAATCATCAAATATTGAAAAAATGATTGATAAAGTGAAAAATATTAGGAAAAGTGAAAAGTTAGTAAAATGTCACAGTACATGTATTTATGAAAATTTTGACCAAAAATGTCAAAGGTCACTAACGTTCAAAAAAATGTGAAAATCATATAGTATTGAAAAAATGATTGACAAAGTGAAAAATATTAGGAAAAATTAAAAGTTTGTGAAATGTCAAAGTATATGTATTAATGAAAATTTTGACCAAAAATGTCTAAGGTCACTAATACCGGAAAAAATATGAAAATCATAAAGTATTGAAAAAATGGTTGAAAAAGTGAAAAATATTAGGAAAAGTGAAAAGTTAGTAAAATGTCACAGTACATGTATTTATGAAAATTTTGACCAAAAATGTCTAAGGTCACTATCGTTCAAAAAAATGTGAAAATCATCAAGTATTGAAAAAATGGTTTTAAAAGTGAAAAATATAGGAAAAATGAAAAGTTTGTAAAATGTCAAAATATATGTATTAATGAAAATTTTGACCCAAAATGTCAAAGGTCACTAAGTTCAAATACATGTGGAAAGCATATAGTATTGAAAAAATGGTTAACAAAGTGACAAATATTAGGAAAAGTGTAAAGTTAGTAAAGTGTCACAGTACATGTGTTCATGAAAATTTACACCAAAAATGTCTAAGGTCACTAACGTTCAAAGGAAAGTGAAAAACATGAATTATTGAAAAAATGATTGACAAAGTGAAAAATATTAGGAAAAGTGATAAGTTTGTAAAATGTCACAGTACACGTATTTATGAAAATTTTGACCAAAAATATCTAAGGTCACTAACGTTCAAAAAAATGTGAAAATCATATAGTATTGAAAAAATGATTGACAAAGTGAAAAATATTAGGAAAAATGAAAAGTTTGTAAAATGTCAAAGTATATGTATTAATGAAAATTTTGACCAAAAATGTCTAAGGTCACTAATATCGGAAAAAATATGAAAATCATAAAGTATTGAAAAAATTGTTGAAAAAGTGAAAAATATTAGGAAAAGTGAAAAGTTAGTAAAATGTCACAGTACATAGATTTATAAATTTTTTTTTTCCAAAAATTTCTAAGGTCACTAACGTTCAAAAAAATGTGAAAATCATCAAGTATTGAAAAAATGATTGACAAAGTGAAAAATATTAGAAAAGTGAAAAGTTTGTAAAATGTCAAAGTATATGTATTTATGAAAATTTTGACCAAAAATGTCAAAGGTCACTAACGTTCAAAAAAATGTGAAAATCATCAAGTATTGAAAAAATGGTTTTAAAAGTGAAAAATATTAGGAAAAATGAAAAGTTTGTAAAATGTCAAAGTATATGTATTAATGATAATTTTGACCAAAAATGTCTAAGGTCAATAATATCGGAAAAAATATGAAAATCATAAAGTATTGAAAAAATGGTTGAAAAAGTGAAAAATATTAGGAAAAGTGAAAAGTTAGTAAAATGTCAAAGTATATGTATTTTTGAAAATTTTGACCAAAAATGTCTAAGGTCACTAACGTTCAAAAAAATGTGAAAATCATCAAGTATTGAAAAAATGATTGACAAAGTGAAAAATATTAGAAAAAGTGAAAAGTTTGTAAAATGTCACAGTACACGTATTTATGAAAATTTTGACCAAAAATGTCAAAGGTCACTAAAGTTAAAAAAAATGTGAAAATCATAAAGTATTGAAAAAATGATTGACAAAGAAAAAAATATTAGGAAAAGTGAAAAGTTTGTAAAATGTCACAGTACATGTATTTATGAACATTTTGACCAAAAATGTCTAAGGGCACTAACGTTCAAAAAAATGTGAAAATCATCAAGTATTGAAAAAATGATTGATGAAGTGAAAAATATTAGGAAAAGTGAAAAGTTAGTAAAATGTCACAGTACATGTATTTATGAAAATTTTGACCAAAAATGTCTAAGGTCACTAACGTTCAAAAAAATGTGAAAATCATCAAGTATTGAAAAAATGATTGACGAAGTGAAAAATATTAGGAAAAGGGAAAAGTTTGTAAAATGTCAAAGTATATGTATTTTTGAGAATTTTGACCAAAAACGTCTAAGGTCACTAACGTTCAGAAAAATGTGAAAATCATTTAGTATTGAAAAAATGGTTGACAAAGTGAAAAATATTAGGAAAAGTGAAAAGTTTGTAAAATGTCACAGTACATGTATTTATGAAAATTTTGACCAAAAATGTCAAAGGTCACTAAAGTTCAAAAAAATGTGAAAATCATCATGTATTGAAAAAATGATTGACAAAGTGAAAAATATTAGGAAAAGTGAAAATTTTGTAAAATGTCACAGTACATGTATTTTTGAAAATTTTGACCAAAAATGTCTAAGGTCACTAACGTTCAAAAAAATGTGAAAATCATCAAGTATTGAAAAACTGATTGACAAAGTGAAAAATATTAGGAAAAATGAAAAGTTTGTAAAATGTCAAAGTATATGTATTAATGAAAATTTTGACCAAAAATGTCAAAGGTCACTTACGTTCAAAGGAAAGTGAAAATCATAAAGTATTGAAAAAATGATTGACAAAGTGAAAAATATTAGGAAAAATGAAAAGTTTGTAAAATGTCAAAGTATATGTATTAATGTAAATTTTGACCAAAAATGTCTAATGTCACTAATATCGGAAAAAAATATGAAAATCATAAAGTATTGAAAAAATGATTGACAAAGTGAAAAATATTAGGAAAAATGAAAAGTTTGTAAAATGTCATAGTATATGTATTAATGAACATTTTGACCAAAAATGTCAAAGGTCACTAACGTTCATAAAAATGTGAAAATCATCAAGTATTGACAAAATATTGGACAAAGTGAAAAATATTGGGAAAAGTGAAAAGTTAGTAAAGTGTCACAGTACGTCTATTCACGAAAATTTTAACCAAAAATGTCTAAGTTAAGTAATATTGGAAAAAATATGAAAATCATAAAGTATTGAAAAAATGGTTGACAAAGTGAAAAATATTAGGAAAAGTGAAAAGTTAGTAAAATGTTACAGTACATGTATTTATGAAAATTTTGACCAAAAAAGTCTAAGTTCCCTAACGTTCAAAAAAATGAGAAAATCATCAAGTATTGAAAAAATGATTGACAAAGTGAAATATATTAGGAAAAGTGAAAAGTTTGTAAAATGTCAAAGTATATGTATTTAATAAAATTTTGACCAAAAATGTCTAAGGTCGCTAACGTTCAAAAAAATGTGAAAATCATTTAGTATTGAAAAAATGGTTGACAAAGTGAAAAATATTAGGAAAAATGAAAAGTTTGTAAAATGTCAAAGTATATGTATTAATGAAAATTTTGACCAAAAATGTCTAAGGTCACTAATATCGGAAAAAATATGAAAATCATAAAGTATTGAAAAAATGGTTGAAAAAGTTAAAATATTAGGAAAAGTGAAAAGTTAGTAAAATGTCACAGTACATGTATTTATGAAAATTTTGACCAAAAATGTCTAAGGTCACTAACGTTCAAAAAAATGTGAAAATCATCAAGTATTGAAAGAATGATTGACAAAGTGAAAAATATTAGGAAAAGTGAAAAGTTTGTAAAATGTCAAAGTATATGTATTTATGAAAATTTTGACCAAAAATATCTAGGGTCACTAACGTTCAAAAAAATGTGAAAATCATCAAGTATTGACAAAATGGTTTTAAAAGTGAAAAATATTAGGAAAAATGAAAAGTTTGTAAAATGTCACAGTACATGTATTAATGAAAATTTTGACCAAAAATGTCTAAGGTCACTAATATCGGAAAAAATATGAAAATATTAAAGTATTGAAAAGATGGTTGAAAAAGTGAAAAATATTAAGAAAAGTGAAAAGTTTGTAAATTGTCACAGTACATGTATTTATGAAAATTTTGACCAAAAATGTCTAAGGTCACTAACATTCAAAAAAATGTGAAAATCATCAAGTATTGAAAAAATGGTTTTAAAAGTGAAAAATATTAAGGAACGTGAAAAGTTTGTAAAATGCCACAGTACATGTATTTATGAAAATTTTGACCAAAATTGTCTAGGGTCACTAACGTTCAAAAAAATGTGAAAATCATCAAGTATTGAAAAAATGGTTTTAAAAGTGAAAAATATTAGGAAAAATGAAAAGTTTGTAAAATGTCAAAGTATATGTATTAATGAAAATTTTGAACAAAAATGTCAAAGGTCACTAAGTTCAAATACATGTGGAAACCATATAGTATTGAAAAAAGGTTAAAGTGAAAAATATTAGGAAAAGTGTAAAGTTAGTAAAGTGTCACAGTACGTCTTTTCACGAAAATTTTAACCAAAAATGTCTAAGTTAACTAATATTGGAAAAAATATGAAACTCTTAAGGTATTGAAAAAATGGTTGACAAAGTGAAAAATATTAGGAAAAGTGTAAAGTTAGTAAAGTGTCACAGTACATGTGTTCATGAAAATTTACACCAAAAATGTCTAAGGTCACTAACGTTCAAAGGAAAGTGAAAATCATGAAGTATTGAAAAAATTGTTGACAAAATGAAAAATATTGGGAAAAATGAAAAGTAAGTAAAATGTCACGGTACATGTGTTCATGAAATTTTGACCAAAAATGTCTAAGGTCGCTTACGTTCAAGGGAAACTGAAAATCATAAAGTATTGAAATAATGATTGACAAAGTAAAAAATATTAGGAAAAGTGAAAATTTTGTAAAATGTCACAGTACATGTATTTTTGAAAATTTTGACCAAAAATGTCTAAGGTCACTAACGTTCAAAAAAATGTGAAAATCATCAAGTATTGAAAAACTGATTGACAAAGTGAAAAATATTAGGAAAAATGAAAAGTTTGTAAAATGTCAAAGTATATGTATTAATGAAAATTTTGACCAAAAATGTCAAAGGTCACTTACGTTCAAAGGAAAGTGAAAATCATAAAGTATTGAAAAAATGATTGACAAAGTGAAAAATATTAGGAAAAATGAAAAGTTTGTAAAATGTCAAAGTATATGTATTAATGTAAATTTTGACCAAAAATGTCTAATGTCACTAATATCGGAAAAAAATATGAAAATCATAAAGTATTGAAAAAATGATTGACAAAGTGAAAAATATTAGGAAAAATGAAAAGTTTGTAAAATGTCATAGTATATGTATTAATGAACATTTTGACCAAAAATGTCAAAGGTCACTAACGTTCATAAAAATGTGAAAATCATCAAGTATTGACAAAATATTGGACAAAGTGAAAAATATTGGGAAAAGTGAAAAGTTAGTAAAGTGTCACAGTACGTCTATTCACGAAAATTTTAACCAAAAATGTCTAAGTTAAGTAATATTGGAAAAAATATGAAAATCATAAAGTATTGAAAAAATGGTTGACAAAGTGAAAAATATTAGGAAAAGTGAAAAGTTAGTAAAATGTTACAGTACATGTATTTATGAAAATTTTGACCAAAAAAGTCTAAGTTCACTAACGTTCAAAAAAATGAGAAAATCATCAAGTATTGAAAAAATGATTGACAAAGTGAAATATATTAGGAAAAGTGAAAAGTTTGTAAAATGTCAAAGTATATGTATTTAATAAAATTTTGACCAAAAATGTCTAAGGTCGCTAACGTTCAAAAAAATGTGAAAATCATTTAGTATTGAAAAAATGGTTGACAAAGTGAAAAATATTAGGAAAAATGAAAAGTTTGTAAAATGTCAAAGTATATGTATTAATGAAAATTTTGACCAAAAATGTCTAAGGTCACTAATATCGGAAAAAATATGAAAATCATAAAGTATTGAAAAAATGGTTGAAAAAGTTAAAATATTAGGAAAAGTGAAAAGTTAGTAAAATGTCACAGTACATGTATTTATGAAAATTTTGACCAAAAATGTCTAAGGTCACTAACGTTCAAAAAAATGTGAAAATCATCAAGTATTGAAAGAATGATTGACAAAGTGAAAAATATTAGGAAAAGTGAAAAGTTTGTAAAATGTCAAAGTATATGTATTTATGAAAATTTTGACCAAAAATATCTAGGGTCACTAACGTTCAAAAAAATGTGAAAATCATCAAGTATTGACAAAATGGTTTTAAAAGTGAAAAATATTAGGAAAAATGAAAAGTTTGTAAAATGTCACAGTACATGTATTAATGAAAATTTTGACCAAAAATGTCTAAGGTCACTAATATCGGAAAAAATATGAAAATATTAAAGTATTGAAAAGATGGTTGAAAAAGTGAAAAATATTAAGAAAAGTGAAAAGTTTGTAAATTGTCACAGTACATGTATTTATGAAAATTTTGACCAAAAATGTCTAAGGTCACTAACATTCAAAAAAATGTGAAAATCATCAAGTATTGAAAAAATGGTTTTAAAAGTGAAAAATATTAAGGAACGTGAAAAGTTTGTAAAATGCCACAGTACATGTATTTATGAAAATTTTGACCAAAATTGTCTAGGGTCACTAACGTTCAAAAAAATGTGAAAATCATCAAGTATTGAAAAAATGGTTTTAAAAGTGAAAAATATTAGGAAAAATGAAAAGTTTGTAAAATGTCAAAGTATATGTATTAATGAAAATTTTGAACAAAAATGTCAAAGGTCACTAAGTTCAAATACATGTGGAAACCATATAGTATTGAAAAAAGGTTAAAGTGAAAAATATTAGGAAAAGTGTAAAGTTAGTAAAGTGTCACAGTACGTCTTTTCACGAAAATTTTAACCAAAAATGTCTAAGTTAACTAATATTGGAAAAAATATGAAACTCTTAAGGTATTGAAAAAATGGTTGACAAAGTGAAAAATATTAGGAAAAGTGTAAAGTTAGTAAAGTGTCACAGTACATGTGTTCATGAAAATTTACACCAAAAATGTCTAAGGTCACTAACGTTCAAAGGAAAGTGAAAATCATGAAGTATTGAAAAAATTGTTGACAAAATGAAAAATATTGGGAAAAATGAAAAGTAAGTAAAATGTCACGGTACATGTGTTCATGAAATTTTGACCAAAAATGTCTAAGGTCGCTTACGTTCAAGGGAAACTGAAAATCATAAAGTATTGAAAAAATGATTGACAAAGTAAAAAATATTAGAAAAAGTGAAAAGTTTGTAAAATGTCACATTATATGTATTCATGAAAATTTTGACCGAAAATGTGTAAGTTAACTAATATTGGAAAATATCATCAAGTATTGAAAAAATGGTTTTAAAAGTGAAAAATGTTAAGAAACGTGAAAAGTTTGTAAAATGCCACAGTACATGTATTTATGAAAATTTTGACCAAAAATGTCTAGGGTCACTAACCTTCAAAAAAATGTGAAAATCATCAAGTATTGAAAAAATGATTGACAAAGTGAAAAATATTAGGAAAAGTGAAAAGTTTGTAAAATGTCAAAGTATATGTATTTATGAAAATTTTGACCAAAAATGTCTAAGGTCACTAACGTTCAAAAAAATGTGAAAATCATATAGTATTGAAAAAATGATTGACAAAGTGAAAAATATTAGGAAAAATGAAAAGTTTGTAAAATGTCAAAGTATATGTATTTATGAAAATTTTGACCAAAAATGTCTAAGGTCACTAATATCGGAAAAAATATGAAAATCAAAAAGTATTGAAAAAATGGTTGAAAAAGTGAAAAATATTAGGAAAAGTGAAAAGTTAGTAAAATGTCACAGTACATGTATTTATGAAAATTTTGACCAAAAATGTCTAAGGTCACTAACGTTCAAAAAAATGTGAAAATCATCAAGTATTGAAAAAATGGTTTTAAAAGTGAAAAATATAGGAAAAATGAAAAGTTTGTAAAATGTCAAAGTATATGTATTAATGAAAATTTTGACCAAAAATGTCAAAGGTCACTAAGTTCAAATACATGTGGAAAGCATATAGTATTGAAAAAATGGTTAACAAAGTGACAAATATTAGGAAAAGTGTAAAGTTAGTAAAGTGTCACAGTACATGTGTTCATGAAAATTTACACCAAAAATGTCTAAGGTCACTAACGTTCAAAGGAAAGTGAAAATCATGAAGTATTGAAAAAATGGTTGACAAAGTAAAAAAATTAGAAAAAGTGAAAAGTTTGTAAAATGTCACATTATATGTATTCATGAAAATTTTGACCGAAAATGTGTAAGTTAACTAATATTGGAAAAAATATGAAAATCCTAAAGTATTGAAAAAATGGTTGAAAAAGTGAAAAATATTAAGAAAAGTGAAAAGTTTGTAAAATTTCACGGTACATTTATTTATGAAAAGTTTGAACAAAAATGTCTAAGGTCACTAACGTTCAAAAAAATGTGAAAACCATCAAGTATTGAAAAAATGATTGACAAAGTAAAAATTTTAGGAAAAGTGAAAAGTTTTTAAAATGTCAAGGTACATGTTTTAATGAAAATTTTGACCAAAAATGTCAAAGGTCACTTACGTTCAAAGGAAAGTGAAAATCATAAAGTATTGAAACAATGATTGACAAAGTGAAAAATATTAGGAAAAATGAAAAGTTTGTAAAATGTCAAAGTATATGTATTAATGTAAATTTTGACCAAAAATGTCTAAGGTCACTAATATCGGAAAAAATATGAAAATCATAAAGTATTGAAAAAATGATTGACAAAGTGAAAAATATTAGGAAAAATAAAAAGTTTGTAAAATGTCATAGTATATGTATTAATGAACATTTTGACCAAAAATGTCAAAGGTCACTAACGTTCAAAAAAATGTGAAAATCATCAAGTATTGACAAAATATTGGACAAAGTGAAAAATATTGGGAAAAGTGAAAAGTTAGTAAAGTGTCACTGTACGTCTATTCATGAAAATTTTAACCAAAAATATCTAAGTTAACTAATATTGGAAAAAATATGAAAATCATAAAGTATTGAAAAAATGGTTGACAAAGTGAAAAATATTAGGAAAAGTGAAAAGTTAGTAAAATGTTACAGTACATGTATTTATGAAAATTTTGACCAAAAAAGTCTAAGTTCACTAACGTTCAAAAAAATGTGAAAATCATCAAGTATTGAAAAAATGATTGACAAAGTGAAATATATTAGGAAAAGTGAAAAGTTTGTAAAATGTCAAAGTATATGTATTTAATAAAATTTTGACCAAAAATGTCTAAGGTCGCTAACGTTCAAAAAAATGTGAAAATCATTTAGTATTGAAAAAATGGTTGACAAAGTGAAAAATATTAGGAAAAATGAAAAGTTTGTAAAATGTCAAAGTATATGTATTAATAAAAATTTTGACCAAAAATGTCTAAGGTCACTAATATCGGAAAAAATATGAAAATCATAAAGTATTGAAAAAAATGGTTGAAAAAGTTAAAATATTAAGAAAAGTGAAAAGTTTGTAAATTCTCACAGTACATGTATCTATGAAAATTTTGACCAAAAATGTCTAAGGTCACTAACGTTCAAAAAAATGTGAAAATCATCAAGTATTGAAAAAATGGTTTTAAAAGTGAAAAATATTAAGAAACGTGAAAAGTTTGTAAAATCCCACAGTACATGTATTTATGAAAATTTTGACCAAAAATGTCTAGGGTCACTAACGTTCAAAAAAATGTGAAAATCATCAAGTATTGAAAAAATGATTTTAAAAGTGAAAAATATTAGGAAAAATGCAAAGTTTGTAAAATGTCAAAGTATATGTATTAATGAAAATTTTGAACAAAAATGTCAAAGGTCACTAAGTTCAAATACATGTGGAAAGCATATAGTATTGAAAAAAGGTTAACAAAGTGAAAAATATTAGGAAAAGTGTAAAGTTAGTAAAGTGTCACAGTACGTCTTTTCACGAAAATTTTAACCAAAAATGTCTAAGTTAACTAATATTGGAAAAAATATGAAACTCTTAAGGTATTGAAAAAATGGTTGACAAAGTGAAAAATATTAGGAAAAGTGTAAAGTTAGTAAAATGTCACGGTACATGTGTTCATGAAAATTTACACCAAAAATGTCTAAGGTCACTAACGTTCAAAGGAAAGTGAAAATCATGAAGTATTGAAAAAATGATTGACAAAGTAAAAAATATTAGAAAAAGTGAAAAGTTTGTAAAATGTCACATTATATGTATTCATGAAAATTTTGACCGAAAATGTGTAAGTTAACTAATATTGGAAAAAATGTGAAAATCCTAAAGTATTGAAAAAATGGTTGAAAAAGTGAAAAATATTAAAAAAAGGGGAAAAGTTTGTATAATGTCACAGTACATGTATTTATGAAAAGTTTGACCAAAAATGTCTAAGGTCACTAACGTTAAAAAAAATGTGAAAATCATCAAGTATTGAAAAAATGATTGACAAAGTAAAAATTTTAGGAAAAGTGAAAAGTTTGTAAAATGTCAAGGTACATGTATTAATGAAAATTTTGACCAAAAATGTCAAAGGTCACTAACGTTCAAAAAAATGTGAAAATCATCAAGCATTGAAAAAATGATTGACAAAGTGAAAAATATTAGGAAAAATGAAAAGTTTGTAAAATGTCAAAGTATACGTATTAATGACAATTTTGACCAAAAATGTCAAAGGTCACTAACGTTCAAAAAAATGTGAAAATCATCAAGTATTGAAAAAATGGTGGACAAAGTGAAAAATATTGGGAAAAGTGAAAAGTTAGAAAAGTGTCACAGTACGTCTATTCACGAAAATTTTAACCAAAAATGTCTAAGTTAACAAATATTGGAAAAAATATGAAAATCTTAAAGTATTGAAAAAATGGTTGACAAAGTGAAAAATATTAGGAAAAGTGGAAAGTTTGTAAAATGTCACAGTACATTCGTTCATGAAATTTTGACAAAATTGTCTAAGGTCACTTACATTCAAAGGAAAGTGAAAATCATAAAGTATTGAAAAAATGATTGACAAAGTGAAAAATATTAGGAAAAATGAAAAGTTTGTAAAATGTCATAGTATATGTATTAATGAACATTTTGACCAAAAATGTCAAAGGTTACTAACGTTCAAAAAAATGTGAAAATCATCAAGTATTGACAAAATATTGGACAAAGTGAAAAATATTGGGAAAAGTGAAAAGTTAGTAAAATGTCACAGTACATGTATTTATGAAAATTTTGACCAAAAATGTCTAAGGTCACTAATATTGGAAAAAATATGAAAATCATAAAGTATTGAAAAAATGGTTGACAAAGTGAAAAATATTAGGAAAAGTGAAAAGTTAGTAAAATGTCACAGTACATGTATTTATGAAAATTTTGACCAAAAATGTCTAAGATCACTAACGTTCAAAAAATTTGAAAATCATCAAGTATTGAAAAAATGGTTTTAAAAGTGATAAATGTTAAGAAACGTGAAAAGTTTGTAAAATGCCACAGTACATGTATTTATGAAAATTTTGACCAAAAATGTCTAGGGTCACTAACCTTCAAAAAAATGTGAAAATCAACAAGTATTGAAAAAATGGTTTTAAAAGTGAAAAATATTAGGAAAAATGAAAAGTTTGTAAAATGTCAAAGTATATGTATTAATGAAAATTTTGACCAAAAATGTCAAAGGTCACTAAGTTCAAATACATGTGGAAAGCATATAGTATTGAAAAAATTGTTAACAAAGTGACAAATATTAGGAAAAGTGTAAAGTTAGTTAAGTGTCACAGTACATGTGTTCATGAAAATTTACACCAAAAATGTCTAAGGTCACTAACGTTCAAAGGAAAGTGAAATTCATGAAGTATTGAAAAAATGGTTCACAAAGTGAAAAATATTGGGAAAAATGAAAAGTAAGTAAAATGTCACGGTACATGTGTTCATGAAATTTTGACCAAAAATGTCTAAGGTCGCTTACGTTCAAAGGAAACTGAAAATCATAAAGTATTGAAAAAATGATTGACAAAGTAAAATATATTAGAAAAAGTGAAAAGTTTGTAAAATGTCACATTATATGTATTCATGAAAATTTTGACCGAAAATGTGTAAGTTAACTAATATTGGAAAAAATATGAAAATCCTAAAGTATTGAAAAAATGGTTGAAAAAGTGAAAAATATTAAAAAAAGTGAAAAGTTTGTAAATTGTCACAGTACATGTATTTATGAAAATTTTGACCAAAAATGTCTAAGGTCACTAACGTTCAAAAAAAAGGGGAAAATCATCAAGTATTGAAAAAATGGTTTTAAAAGTGAAAAATATTAAGAAACATGAAAAGTTTGTAAAATGTCACATTATATGTATTCATGAAAATTTTGACCGAAAATGTGTAAGTTAACTAATATTGGAAAAAATATGAAAATCCTAAAGTATTGAAAAAATTGTTGAAAAAGTGAAAAATATTAAGAAAAGTGAAAAGTTTGTAAAATGTCACAGTACATGTATTTATGAAAAGTTTGACTAAAAATTTCTAAGGTCACTAACGTTCAAAAAAATGTGAAAATCATCAAGTATTGAAAAAATGATTGACAAAGTAAAAATCTTAGGAAAAGTGTAAAGTTTGTAAAATGTCAAGGTACATGTATTAATGAAAATTTTGACCAAAAATGTCAAAGGTCACTAACGTTCAAAAAAATGTGAAAATCATCAAGCATTGAAAAAATGATTGACAAAGTGAAAAATATTAGGAAAAATGAAAAGTTTGTAAAATGTCAAAGTATACGTATTAATGACAATTTTGACCAAAAATGTCAAAGGTCACTAACGTTCAAAAAAATGTGAAAATCATCAAGTATTGAAAAAATGGTGGACAAAGTGAAAAATATTAGGGAAAGTGAAAAGTTAGAAAAGTGTCACAGTACGTCTATTCACGAAAATTTTAACAAAAAATGTCTAAGTTATAAAATATTGGAAAAAATGTGAAAATCTTAAAGTATTGAAAAAATAGTTGACAAAGTGAAAAATATTAGGAAAAGTGAAAAGTTAGTAAAATGTCACAGTACATTCGTTCATGAAATTTTGACCAAAAATGTCTAAGGTCACTTACGTTCAAAGGAAAGTGAAAATAATCAAGTATTGAAAAAATGATTGACAAAGTGAAAAATATTAGGAATAGTGAAAAGTTTGTAAAATGTCAAAGTATATGTATTTATGAAAATTTTGACCAAAAATGTCTAGGGTCACTAACGTTCAAAAAAATGTGAAAATCATCAAGTATTGAAAAAATGGTTTTAAAAGTGAAAAATATTAGGAAAAATGAAAAGTTTGTAAAATGTCAAAGTATATGTATTAATGAAAATTTTGACCAAAAATGTCAAAGGTCACTAAGTTCAAATACATGTGGAAAGCATATAGTATTGAAAAAATGGTTAACAAAGTGACAAATATTAGGAAAAGTGTAAAGTTAGTAAAGTGTCACAGTACATGTGTTCATGAAAATTTACACCAAAAATGTGTAAGGTCACTAACGTTCAAAGGAAAGTGAAAATCATGAAGTATTGAAAAAATAGTTGACAGTGAAAAATATTGGGAAAAATGAAAAGTTAGTAAAATGTCATGGTACATGTGTTCATGAAATTTTGACCAAAAATGTCTAAGGTCGCTTACGTTCAAAGGAAACTGAAAATCATAAAGTATTGAAAAAATGATTGACAAAGTAAAAAATATTAGAAAAAGTGAAAAGTTTGTAAAATGTCACATTATATGTATTCATGAAAATTTTGACCGAAAATGTGTAAGTTAACTAATATTGGAAAAAATATGAAAATCCTAAAGTATTGAAAAAATTGTTGAAAAAGTGAAAAATATTAAGAAAAGTGAAAAGTTTGTAAAATGTCACAGTACATGTATTTATGAAAAGTTTGACCAAAAATGTCTAAGGTCACTAACGTTCAAAAAAATGTGAAAATCATCAAGTATTTAAAAAGTGATTGACAAAGTAAAAATTTTAGGAAAAGTGTAAAGTTAGTAAAATGTCAAGGTACATGTATTAATGAAAATTTTGACCAAAAATGTCAAAGGTCACTAACGTTCAAAAAAATGTGAAAATCATCAAGCATTGAAAAAATGATTGACAAAGTGAAAAATATTAGGAAAAATGAAAAGTTTGTAAAATGTCAAAGTATACGTATTAATGACAATTTTGACCAAAAATGTCAAAGGTCACTAACGTTCAAAAAAATGTGAAAATCATCAAGTATTGAAAAAAATGGTGGACAAAGTGAAAAATATTAGGGAAAGTGAAAAGTTAGAAAAGTGTCACAGTACGTCTATTCACGAAAATTTTAACAAAAAATTGTCTAAGTTAGCTAATATCGGAAAAAACATGAAAATCATAAAGTATTGAAAAAATGGTTGACAAAGTGAAAAATATTGAGAAAAATGAAAGGTTAGTAAAATGTCACAGTACATGTGTTCATGAAAATTTTGACCAAAAATGTCTAAGGTCACTTACGTTCAAAGGAAAGTGAAAATCATAAAGTATTGAAAAAATGATTGACAAAGTGAAAAATATTAGGAAAAGTGAAAAGTTAGTAAAGTGTCACAGTACGTGTATTCACGAAAATTTTAAACAAAAATGTCTAAGTTAACTAATATCGGAAAAAATATGAAAATCATAAAGTATTGAAAAAATGGTTTACAAAGTGAAAAATATTAGGAAAAGTGAAAAGTTAGTACAATGTCACAGTACATGTGTTCATGAAAATTTTAACCAAAAATGTCTAAGTTAGCTAATATCGGAAAAAACATGAAAATCATAAAGTATTGAAAAAATGGTTGACAAAGTGAAAAATATTGAGAAAAATGAAAGGTTAGTAAAATGTCACATAACATGTGTTCATGAAAATTTTGACCAAAAATGTCTAAGGTCACTTACGTTCAAAGGAAAGTGAAAATCATAAAGTATTGAAAAAATGATTGACAAAGTGAAAAATATTAGGAAAAGTGAAAAGTTAGTAAAGTGTCACAGTACGTGTATTCATGAAAATTTTAACCAAAAATGTCTAAGTTAACTAATATCGGAAAAAATATGAAAATCATAAAGTATTGAAAAAATGGTTTACAAAGTGAAAAATATTAGGAAAAGTGAAAAGTTAGTAAAATGTCACAGTACATGTGTTCATGAAATTTTGACCCAAAATGTCTAAGGTCACTTATGTTCAAAGGAAAGTGAAAATCATAAGGTATTGAAAAAAAATGATTGACAAAGTGAAAAATATTAGGAAAAGTGAAAAGTTTGTAAAATGTCAAAGTATATGTATTCATGATATTTCGAACGAAAATGTCTAAGGTCACTAACATTCAAAAAATGTGATAATCATATAGTATTGAAAAAATGGTTGACAGAGTGAAAAATATTGGGAAAGGAAAAAGTTAGTAAAATGTCACAGTACATGTATTCATGGAAATTTTAACCGAAAATGTCTAAGGTCACTTACGTTCAAAGGAAAGTGAAAATCATAAAGTATTGAAAAAATGATTGACAAAGTGAAAAATAATAGGAAAAGTGAAAAGTTAGTAAAATGTCACAGTATATGTATTCTTGAAAATTTTGACCGAAAATGTCTAAGTTCACTAATATCAGAAAAAATATGAAAATCATAAAGTATTGAAAAAATGGTAGACAAAGCAAAAAATATTAGGAAAAGTGAAAAGTTAGTAAAATGTCACAGTATATGTATTCTTGAAAATTTTGACAGAAAATGTCTAAGGTCACTTACGTTCAAAAAAATGTGAAAATCATAAAATATTGAAAAAATGGTTGACAATGTGAAACATATTGGGAAATTTAAAAGTTGGTAAAATGTCACAGTACATGTATTCACGAAAATTTTAACCAAAGATGTCTAAGTTCACTAATATCGGAAAGAATATGAAAATCATAAAATATTGATATAATGGTTGAGAAAGTGAAAAATATTAGGAAAAGGGAAAAGTTAGCTAATGTCACAGTATATGTATTAATGAAAATTTTGACCAAAAATGTCTAAGGTCACTTAAGTTCACAGGAAAGTGAAAATCATAAAGTATTAAAAAAATGATTGAAAAACTGTAAAATATTAGGAAAAGTGAAAAGTTAGTAAAATTTCACAATATATGTTTATGAAAATTTTGACCAAAAATGTGTAAGGTCACTTACGTTCAAAGGAAAGTGAAAATCATAAAGTATTGAAAAAATGATTGACAAAGTGAAAAATATTAGGAAAAGTGAAAAGTTAGTAAAGTGTCACAGTACGTGTATTCACGAAAATTTTAACCAAAAATGTCTAAGTTAACTAATATCGGAAAAAATATGAAAATCATAAAGTATTGAAAAAATGGTTTACAAAGTGAAAAATATTAGGAAAAGTGAAAAGTTAGTACAATGTCACAGTACATGTGTTCATGAAATTTTGACCAAAAATGTCTAAGGTCACTTACATTCAAAGGAAAGTGAAAATCATAAAGTATTGAAAAAATGATTGACAAAGTGAAAAATATTAGGAAAACTGAAAAGTTTGTAAAATATCACAATACATGTATTTATGAAAATTTTGACCAAAAATGTCTAAGGTCACTAACGTTCAAAAAAATGTGAAAATCATAAAGTATTGAAAAAATGATTGACAAAGTGAAAAATATTAGGAAAAGTGAAAAGTTAGTAAAATGTCAAAGTACATGTGTTCATGAAAATTTTAACCAAAAATGTCTAAGTTAACTAATATCGGAAAAAACATGAAAATCATGAAGTATTGAAAAAATGGTTGACAAAGTGAAAAATATTGGGAAAATTGAAAAGTTAGTAAAATGTCACAGTACATGTGTTCATGAAATTTTGACAAAAAATGTCTAAGGTCACTAACGTTCAAAAAAATGTGAAAATCATAAAGTATTGAAAAAATCGTTGACTTATAGAAAAATATTGGGATATTTCCTTTCAATATTTTCTTTGGGCTTTTCCTTTCAGGAGTCGCCACAGGGAATCTACCTTCTCTATCAAAGACAAGGATTCTCTGCATCCTCCTTTCTCACACCAACTACCTTCATATCTTTGCACTATGTTCGTAAATATTCTCTTTGGTCTTCCTCTAGACCAAACTTTTTCCTGCGAGGACCAAATACCTTTTTTTTTGAAGAAGTGATTGGGAGATTTGGTATCCAGGATAGGAATGCAGAGGGACAGATGGTGGTAGAATTTGCAAAAACGATGGAAATGGCTGTAGTGAACACCTTTTTCCAGAAAAAACAGGAACATAGGGTAACTTATAAGAGCGGAGGTAGGAGCACGCAGGTAGACTACATCTTGTATAGACGAGGTAACCTGAAAGAGAGATGAAGAGGACAAAGGCAGAGCAGAGGACAAAGTGGTGGAAGCTGAAAAGGGAGGAGTGTTGCATGGTTTTCAGGGAGGAGTTGAGAAAGGGTCTGGGTGGTCAGGCTCAGCTTCCAGGTGATTGGACAACTACAGCTAGTGTTATCAGGGAGACAGGTAGAAGAGAAAAGAGGTGAAGAGACGGGTCCAAGCAGGTTGGAATGGGTGGAGAAAAGTGTCAGGGGTACTATGTGATAGAAGACTTTCAGCCAGAATAAAAGGAAAGGTGTACAAGACAGTGGTGAGACCAGCGATGATGTATGGACTAGAAACTGCTACAATGACCAAAAGACAGCAGGCAGAACTAGAGCTTGCAGAGATGAAGATGTTGAGGTTCCCTTTGGGAGTGACCAGGATGGAGAGGATCAGGAATGAGTCTATCAGAGGAACAGCACATGTTTGATGTTTTGGAGAGAAGGTCAGAGAAGCCAGACTGAGATGGTTGGGTCATGGACAGAGGAGGGATAGAGAATATATTGGTAGACACCACGGCAGATGGTGCAGTAACACCGCAGGCTTAACAGCTTCTGCAGTCCTAATTTGGAATACAATGCTGTGAAATGCAGACCACACTATCTTCCCAGGGAGTTTGCTTCTGTTGTTCTGATTGGTGTTTAAAGCCCACCATCGGCAAATGCTAACGTAGCCACAACAGAGCTAGCAACCTACATCTCCTCAGTTGAGAACTCCAATCCCGACACGGCTGGCATTGTGGTAGGCGACTTCAACCATGCCAGTCTGTCGAAAGAGCTTCCAAACTATATCCAGCAAGTTACCTGTCCAAGCAGAGGCGCCAACATCCTCGAGCACTGCTACGTTCCCATAAGCCAGGGGTCAAAATGATCTACCGCCCACTAAAAATGCAAAACACATTATTTATGAATCTATTGAGAATCATTTTTATATGTGCAGTATATGCTGGTGTTCCTCGCAGTACTGCATCAACCTATATTGCACAATACAACTTTGTACATTTTTTTTGTCATTACATTACCTGACTTGCACTGAATGGAATTAGCCAGGGATGCAGACTCCGGACAGTAACTGCCGAGAGCCGGCCTCAAGCAGACTTCCAGATGCTCATCAGTCATGGTGGAACGGTACTTTGACTTCATGATCTTCATGTGGGAAAAAGCTGACTCACATAAATAAGTGGAGCCAAATAATGCAGTCAAGAAGGAAGCACATTTTCTGATGTTGGGGTGCTTGTCCTCTGTGAGTAAGTTCCAGAATTGTCCATGAGCTCTGGCCTTCAGCTGAACGTCGACTTGAAGTGTCAGAATCTCATCCTCCACTCCAGAGGAGTTCAGGTGAAACAGGGTTGCAACTTTTGATGCCAGTGAAACAACCTCAGCATCTTCCCGGCAACGGTAGCACATGAATGTAGCGACCGGCTCGAGTACAGCAAAGTCTTGAAAGTGTCTGTCGAACTCTGACAGACAACTGTCAATTTGCTTTATGTAGCGTGCACGGTCCTGCTGCGCACATGACTGCTCTTGTGTCTCCAGCTCTGCCGCGAGGTTCCGGAAGTTTGCCAAATCATGGAGCTTTGAGGAGAGATGTCGCATTTTGCGTTTGAAAGCATTAACTGAGCTGGTCATATTGATCACAGTTTTGTCCTTTCCTTGGAGCTCGAGATTAAGGTCATTCAGCATGTTGGTCAGACCAAGTCCAGCAGCCACTGATGCTCATTTAGTTGGCCATTATCTGCACGGCATTACCTTCACGGAAAAAAACTCCTCGATCTCCGGCAACAGCTCTCGAAATCTTTGCAGGAATTTCCCCCGACTTAGCCATCTCACGTCGGTGTGCAACAGCGACTCTGAGTGGTCGCACTCAGCCTTCTCCAGTTGTGCACGGAACTGCCGTCTTTGAACAGATCTGGCCCGAATAGAACAGGCGATCTTTGTTGCCACATCCATTATCTCTTTCATGTTGAGCATTTATGCACATAATGCTTGTTGGTGTATAATACAGCGGTAATGAGGAAGTCCGGAAAATCATCATCCTTATTTTTTCAATGCCATGCGATCGACCGGTCGATCGCGTTCGACGCACTGGGCACCCCTGCCATAAGCGATGCGTACCGGTGTTTTCCGAGGGCACCGCTGGGCAGGTCGGACCACGCCACGCTGCTGCTCGTCCCAAAATACAGGCAAAAACTTAAATCCCACTGCGTACAATCCAAAGTTGTCCAGTGCTGGTCGAGAGCGGCTATCGACACGCTCAGAGGCTGCCTCGAATGGACTGATTGGGACGTATTTCGCACAGCTGCGGACAGTTTGGACGAGCTGACAGACACAGTGATGTCATACATCAACCTCTGCGTCGGGACGTGCATTCCCATCAAACCTGCGAAAATTCATGGCAATAAAAAGCCGTGGTTTACAAAGGACATTCAGGCATTACGCAGGAAAACATGCGGTGCCTTCACTGAGGGAGACATGGGGCAACACAGGGCAGCCAAATACCAACTTAGGGCTGCAATAAGGAAAGACAAAACAAAACATGCAGTTCGGTAGTCCTGAAACATTGTGCACACCAGCGAGGCCCAATATTCACTAACATCTTCAACTGCTCCCTTAGTCAGTGCACAGTTCCCATACATACATACATACATACATACATACATCTGTGAACACATACATATATATACAGACATACATGTATATACTTCTCTAAACTCACATTCATCGATACATGTATGCAAACACACTTACATTCATTCGTACATACATAGACACACACAAATGTATACCAACACATTTGCATACACACCTATATAAATACATACATATTAAAACATCACATAAATACACCCCCCCCACACACACGCATAATTATAAACACATATTTCATTCAAACATGCCTGCATGAGTGAATGTGTGTCTGAAACCCATGCACTCACACAAAAATGCACGCACAAGCGCACACACGCATGCGCACACATATGCATGCACTTTTGCACTCACGCATTGATGCATGCAGACTTGCATACGAACATGCACACATTCATACACGCCTCCATGCACGCATGCGTTCATGCACACATACACACATACATATTGACATACTCACATATACAAATGTATATACACATACATAAATTCACATGTATACATATTTACATACATATATAAACACATACATATGTGTGTTTGTGTTTATTTGTATATATATATACACATACACACAAACATATGCATATACACATACATATGGATAGATATCTACATTCTTCTTCTTCTCCCCCCTTTGGGCTTTTCCCTTCAGGAGTCGCCACAGGGAATCGACTGCATCCTCCTCTCACACGCCAACTACCTTCATATCTTCGCGCTATGTTCATCAATGTTCTCTTTGGTCTTCCTCTAGACCAAACTTTTTCCTGCGAGGGCCAAATAACTTTTCCCTTCTCTGACGGGGGGCTGGGCCTGTTTGTCACAAAAAGTGTGACGATCGCAGAGGTGTCGAAACGTAAACATTTATTGTTTTCCAGAAAGCCACACATAGCCAAAATTAACCCTTTCTGGGATCTTGACAGGGGAAAAAAAAAAAAAAATCAGAAAACAAATAACATTATTAATGAAATAAATAACACTATTTCCCTTTTCAAGTTTTTCACAGAATAAAAGACCAAGGAACATTAACTTTCTTGTGGACACAACTGTTTGCAGCTCTTGTATCAAATTCACAGTGAAAACCTCAAAGTAAGCAGTCGATGTATCCGAACTGATACAAACACAACACATTTCACTACCATTATTGTTGTAGAAGGGATTTTATCCCAGTAGATTTCAATATGATTTTATTTGTTTGTACTCTGGTTGTTTTCTTTGTACGCAAACACGCTCACATCCTCACACAGTTCAGTATCCATCCTCAAATATGCAGACGACGCCACAATAATTGGACTCGTCACTGAAAATAATGAGAAACACTATGGAGAGCAGGTCACCAAGGCAGTCACCTGGTGCCAGAACAACAACCTGCAGCTAAACGCATCAAAAACAAAAGAACCGATCATTGATTTCTCCCGCTCGCCCACCCAAAACACCCATCTCCATCAACTCTGATCCTACAGCCATCACACACTCATTCAAATTTCTTGGGACACACATCAATAATACACTAAGATTCAAACAGCACTCAGAGGAAGTTTACAAAAAAGCCAACAAAAGACAGTTTTTTCCTCAGACAACTAAAAAAAATCCAATGTGAGACACAATACCCTCCGCCAGCTCTACACAGCCATAATTGAAAGTATCCTGACCTCATCAATAATAGTCTGGTATGGTAACTTGGATAGTCGCTCACGCATCATCAATAAATCATCTAGAATCATGGCTCACACTCTCCCTTCCACACACACTCTGTATCAAAGACGCATCACACAACGTTCAGTCAAACTCACTTCAGACCACACACACCCTGCACGTCACCTGTTCACACTCATGCCCTCCGGGACGCGCTACAGGTCTCACAACCAAATCTGTCAGATTCAAAAACAGCTTTTTCCCAATCGCTATACGGACTCTGAATCAATCAATGTCTTGATGTATCGTGTCTGCTGATCATGATTTTCTGTATGTATTGTTGACAATGGAACTGACACAGGAGAGATGTGAGCATTATGCGCTGTACCCAAAACTAATTCCACCAACGCTGTTGTGTGGCCATTAATAAATGATTCTGATTCTGATTCTGACGGATGCTGGAATTGGAGCTGCCAGGCAAGAGGTCTGGAGGAAGACCAAAGAGAAGATTTATGGACATAGTGAGAGAGGATATGAAGGTAGTTGGTGTGAGAGAGGAGGATCCAGAGAATAGGGTTAGATGGAGAAAGCCGACTCGCTGTGGCGACACCTGAAGGGAAAAGCCGAAAGAAGAAGCTCTGCATTTTACTGCATGAAATAAGTATTTGATCACCTACCAGCCAGTGAGAATTGTGGCTCTCATAGATCTATGAGTTCTTCTTTGAGAGGCCCTCCTGTTCTCCACTCATGACCTGGCTTCACGGCACCAGCTTGAACTCGTTACCTGTATAGAGCACACCTGGACACACTCAATCAAACAAATTCTAACCTCTCCACAATGGCCAAGACCAGAGAGCTGTGAAAGGACATCAGGAGCTGAAAGTCCATATTGTCCAGCGACTGCCCCGAAACCTGAAGGATCTGGAGAAGGTCTGGATGGAGGAATGGGCCAGAATCCCTGCTGCAGTGTGTGCAAACCTGCTCAAGAACTACAGGAAACTTATGATCTCTGTCATTGCCAATAAAGCTCTCTGGAACAAATATTAACTTTTGTTTTTCTGGTGTCTTGCAATAAAATGCAAATGAATTACTTCGAATCATACAATGTGTTTTTTCTGGATTTTTCTTTTGGATTCCGTCACTCACAGTTAAAGGAGGAACCCGTGATAAAAATTAGACCTCTACATGCTTTGCAAGTGGGAAAAGCTGAAAAATCAGCAGCGTATCAACTACTTGTTCTCTCTCCGTCTGCGTGGTGTCGTCACGACTCGTCCTCGGTGCAGCAGGATTATACATTCGATTTCCAACAAAATCTGGAAGGTGTGTTACTCACCCACTTCTGAAGAAACAACCATACTTGATCATTTTCACATTTCTTCCAATTAACTGACTTTTGGTATATTTTGTCAAAATGTTCATGAATATCTCTATGGTAATGTTTTACCAATGTTTCACTTTTCCCGATATTTTTCACTTTGTCAACAATATTTTCAATACTTTATGGTTTTCACTTTTTTTTCCAATTTTACTGACCTTTGACATTTTTTGTCAAAATTTTCATGAATATAAGTATTATTGAATTTTTTCCAATTTTCAATTTTCCAAACATTTTTCACTTTATCAACAATTTACATCATACTTTGCAATTTTCACTTATTTCCCAATGTTAATGATTTTTGACATTTTTTGTCAAAATTTCCATGAATATCTATATTGTCACATTTTGCCAATATTTAACTTTTCGGAATGTTTTTCACTTTGTCAACAATTATTTCGATACATTATGGTTTTCACATTTTTTCCAAATTTACTTACTTTGATATTTTTTGTAGAAGTTTTTATGATACTTCAGGATTTTCACCTTTTTTCCAATGTTGGTGAACTTTGACATTTTTGTCACAATTTTCATTAAAGGTTAAAGGCATATCCTCGCAGAATGTCCGTTCTTCACTGGACACATCCGAGCAGAAGTGGCATGATGATAGAGCAGTAGCGTCATCTATTGGTAAAAGTACTGCCCATTTACAACAAGATGCAGGGAACCGTTGGTCGAACGAGGAAGGAGGAGGAGTTCGCGGCCCAAGCCGACGCCACGGGTTTCTTCCCCGCCAGCAGAAGATGAGTCTGAAAAAGAGGAGCACGTACGTATATGTTTGTGTATATATACGTACATATACTGCTCAAAAAAATAAAGGGAACACTTGAACAACACAATGTAACTCCAAGTCAATCACACTTCTGTGAAATCATAGTGTCCACTCAGGAAGCAACACAGATTCATTTGGACTTGTTTTAAGGACATTACATCAAAGTTGGATCAGCCTGGAGTTTGTTTTTACACTTTAATTTTGAGTGTGATTCCTAATCCAGACCTCCATGGTTGATACAATTGATTTCCATTGATCATTTTTGTGTGATTTTGTTGTCAGCACATTCAACTGTGTAAAGAGCAAAGTATTTCAGAAGACTATTTCATTCATTTAGATCTAGGATGTGTTTTTTTAAGGGTTCCCTTTATTTTTTTGAGCAGTGTATTTAAACAAACACTCTTACATATATAGACACATATATACCTACATATATATTATCATACATGTATACACACACAGACATATATACACACATGAATACCTACATACATGTATTGAAATCCGGTCAGTCTTTCCATATATTGTGTTTTCATTTTAAAACCATCAAACAGGGTTTAAGTGTTAATCTGAACAACGCATTGTTATTGATCAGACAGGAGAAAATGCTTTTTGTGGTTCATTCGTTCCGACAGGCAGGCAGTCTGACTCTTACCGTTCATGTAGGACCGTCATAACTACTGGTTCAGTCATAGCTACATACATATTTCCTCACTGTCTATGAAGTAAAAGAAAGTTCTTTATCCTCAACTATGACTGTGGCTGCTAAGTTATCCCATTTTGTTGGTTCCTATAATACTATTTGCAAACCGTGTCAATGAGTTAAACCTTCGTTTAATTGTTCAAAATAATTGACTGAGCAGAACATTTGCCTCGTCACAATGAATGAGCTCAATTCAATGTCTACTTTTTCCATTTCACTTTTGAATTTAAACATACAAACAAACATTTGTCCAAATAATTCGGCACGGGAAATGACGCATTTATTCCGACCGAGCCTATAAATAAGGGGCGCGGCCAGCGCGTGGACCGGAAGTGGAGCCGAGCGAGCTAGCAGTAGCAGTGGAACGGAACGCCCGCGTGAGACAAACACATTTCAACGTGTTTCCTGATGAAATTGCTACAGTTCGATGAACGGATACACAAACCAAACTCTCAGAGAGAGGTAGTGAAATTTGTAACCGTAATTTTGTTTCTTTCAAAGGTGAGACGTCGGCGGACAGCAGATGAGAGGCTAGTAGCATTAGCATCGAGCTTCTTCGCTATCTGTGGTCAGTTCAGGACAGACTTGTTGACGTTCAATTCAAAAAGGATCGATGACAATTGAATGTAAATGCTGCAAGTGTTGAAGTGACGTTGTGGAGCAGTGTGTAGCCAAAACGTCTCCCAAGTATTTGCATGTTAGTGTGCATTTTGACAACACAATCCCAGATTACGTTGTGATGTGTAGTGGGACCAGGGAACAAGCAAAAGTGTGAAGGTTTGCTGTCAAAAGACAGAATACATGTGTGTGTGAATGACAGTGAGAAGGATTCTAAGTACGCTTGTCAACAGTGCAGAGCAATGTAGGGTTTGGAAGAGGATATTTATGGATGGATTGAACGAGGACAGAAAGTGCGGTAAAGTTTGAAATGGTAAAGTGGGCAAGTTTATCTCCCCAGCACTTGGCATTGAGTGGTGGGAAATCATTGTTTCTCATCAATCGGAGCTGTGAAAGAGACAGTTTATCTAAATGTTGGTGTGACGGTGTGAAGTTAGTCATTTTGTTGGTGTGTCTGCAGGGTTGTGGGTTATTGGTTTTTTTTGTTTTTTTTTTTCCCAGCAATATGTATGTCAAAATTGAGAGTGATAGAGTAGGGTTACTGAGGGTAGGATTGCAAGTAAAATATGTTGTTTTTCGTGTTTGGTGTCTGAAGTTTAAAGATAATTTCAATGATGAAATGATTGAAATGTAATGTAATGTATGTAAAATGTTGAATAAAGTTTGTTTTTGGTATTTTTGTTGCGTGTGTGATGTGTATTTTAGTTGTAAAAAGTAAATGTTTCCTTTTGTATCGGGGCCACAGTCACACGTGAGCGTCCCGCCTGGGCGGGTGGCTCGGGGTGGCTGGCGCCCATCTCTCAGCCTATAGGGCCGCCCTGCATTGGAGCAGGGCCAGTCACACAACAGTCATGCGTAGGGAGACTTTAGAGTTGCCGATGAACTTAAATGCATGCTTTTGGCCAGTGGGAGGAAGGAGAGAACCCACGCGGACACGGGGAGAACATGCCAACTCCACACAGAGGCAACCACACACAGTGGTTGATGTGGGGCTTGAACCCGGGTTGCTTTGCTGTGAGGCGACAGCTCTAACCGCTGCGCCACCGAGCCACCCAACTGTGATTTGTGCGGATGTTATATTTGACATATACGAACGAGCCCGATCCTGATGTGACTTTGTTCTCAGCACTTTGAACTATGTAAAGAATAAAGTATTTGAGATGAGAACAACTTTATTTATCCCGAAGGAAATTGTTGAGCCAGAGTTTCAAGCAAAAACATAACAGTAATAGATAATAGTAGGAAGGAGGGAGAATAAGAAATACAATGAAATATAAAGTGTCAAGGTTAAGGCTATCAAGTGTTTGAAGGTCTTAAGTACAAAGATTTGAAGATTCCCTGCGGCTGAGGGAAGAGGAATTCTTCAAATTCAGTCAAATTCATTTCATAGCAATAGTTCTTTCATTCCGATCTATGACATGTTATTTGAGTGTTCCCTTTTTTTTCCCGAGCAGTGTATATGTGTATATGTGTGTCCTGACCTGAGCTCTTACTAGTGTTGTAAAATAAAGTGATGAACTTATTTCAGTTCCAGTGATTACTTTGGATGTTTGTTTTGAACATGAGTATCCCTCACTGATACATTCCAACATGACTAATTGAATAACTCAAACCCACAAGTCATGACTCATTCTATAAAGAAAACACATTTTGTTTTATATTCAGTCTCACTTTATTTCAGTTAACAGTTGACTTGTGAACACTGCAAAGGAAATGTTGAGTCGCAGTCAGACGGCCTTTTGCTCCTCCACAGGTTGGTGTCTCCTCAGGCGTGGTGGCTGAGATGGTCATGTGTATACATATGTGTCCTGTTTGTTATGAAGATGAGCAAGAAGTGCACCCACACTTTATGTATATGGAAACATCTCCATCCTTTGGGCTTTTCCTTTTTCCTTGCATACCTACATATACACACACATGTATATACATGTAGTATGTATACACACACCAGTGACGTGTAGTCCTTGGAGGCAGTCGAGGCTATGGCTCACTTGGCAACCTTGGAGAAAAATCTAAAATGGAAAAAAAGGAATTAAAGGGTTATACTTATCAGTGATTTCATTTAATTCTATGTCACTATTAAAATGTTTAAGCACTATTAATTTGGAATGTACAGTGTTTTTTGGCGACCACTGCATGTTGGTAATTAGTTTCTTGTGCTGAGCGATCATAAAACAGCTGCAAAGAGCACCCAAGTGAGGCACGCCATTCTGCCTCATGGTGATTCCAGGGATTCTTCTTGCAAATCCTCAGCTGCAGAAAAGAAGCTAGAGTGTGTGAGTCAAGTGTAGACATCCATTTATTTGTTCCTTCAAAAACAGACACTCTTACCCAAGCGACGGTGGCTTTACCGAACTCATTTGGCGAAGTTCAAGGTCAGAGAGGCTCCAACTTTGCACATCCAGTGTCGGAACGTGGCAAGAGCATTCTAAGCCCAAACAGTCGGGGGTGTAACAAAGCTGGAAATCTCAGCGGCAACTGTCGATACCCTTTTATGTAGGTTGACCTTAGTAGCAAACATGGCAGAACCTCAATCCACACAGGGGAGTTGGAACAAGTCAGGCTTGGTAGCTGCATTGACTTCTCTAAAGTCTGGAAAAACAAAATGTGCCATCTGGTTTTGGAACCAGGAGACATTCGAGGTATTTACCTACCTCAAAGTCATTCAAAGGGGAGCCATGCGAACATACCAACTGACAAAGGAAAGTGAAGCCTTTGCGTTTGGAACATTGGGAGCAGGGAAATGAGCCGGACGAGCCTCAGGAGTGTGCACGTGAAGGCGCGGTGTCACGATCGCCCATCAGAGGAACCAAATCAGCATCACCTTCTTGGACAGGGACAAAAAGAAAAGCACAGATGGTAGACATTTGCTGAGTTCACACAATTCCTGCTCTTAAGTTCAAAACTCACCGTTTTGCGACTTTCAGCACGTAAGCGAGCTTGAAACAAAAAGCCTGATTTTAACTTCCACACCTGAAACAAGTCTTCTCCCCGATGAAACTAAAGCCGGAAACACAGCTGGAGCTTCACTAACAAAGATTTCATTGACTAGTCCTATCTTTACGTTTCTTTCACTGAAATCGCGCTCTATACTTTGTATAAACAAGTGTGTAGTGTGTTGCTTCTGAAAATCACAAAGTATTACGGAGAAAATTAAATCTTATTTATGTAATGAAGTCATTTCGAGCTTTGGGCTTTCAGAGCGTTGAGCGGAGCCTTGACCTGAATTTTAAAAATAAATCGGGGGCAAAAAAAACACTGTCAGTAAACAAAAAATTAATATTTGCAAAATATCTTAATATTTATTTTACCTGGTTCATAGGACTTCTGCTCCTGGACTCCTGCGCACAGCATTTGCAAATCGGGACTTTACCGGCTGGCGGGTCTACCGGCTTCCGCCGGTGTGACGTTATTTTGAGCGGCGAAAAACAATATAATTTTATTTAATATTTTAAGATCACAATAATCTTCCAACTTAGAACTAAAAGTTAAAAAAAGGAATTAACACGAATGAAATATTCTTCAATTAAATATTTATGATATATTTTACCAAGCCACTCGGAGCCGCAGTGTAAAGATGGAAGAGCCGCATGGGTTGCCGACCCCTGGTCTAATGTGTCAACACACTCCTTGAGGTTTCATCGTCCCATCACTAAGCAGAATTATATCACAGAAAAATGGAGAAGAAAAAAAAAAGCAAAACACAAGACCAAAAGCGCGCTCCAAACGCGTTGGATCTGAAAGACAAGACGAAATTGTGCTTCCCCTCACAAAAGTAATTCTCCCGTCAAGAGACGCGCAGCGCTCAGCTGGCTCTCCAGAGTTCTGCCGTCATCCGGAAGTTGCGTCACGGCCAGCGCCCTGGCAGGGACCAATAGCAGACCGCAACCAGTTAGCATTTACTAAACGCTCTCAGCTGCTTGGAATTACCAATCAAGTATCCATCTCCATAGGGGAAATTCCTTTTTCACAGCAGTGTAATAGTTACGTCAAAAAATTAAAAAAAGTATATATGTATATATATATATATATATGTATATATATATATATGAGAGAGATGAGATGAGAACAACTTTATTTATCCTGAAGGAAATTGCTGTGCCAGAGTGTCAAGCAAAAACATAGATACATAGAACATGCATAGAATAGATAATAGTAGGGAGGAGGGAGAATAAGAAATACAATAAAATATAAATTGTCAAGGTTAAGGCTATCAAGTTTTTTAAGGTTTTAAAAAGTACAAAGATTTTAAGATTCCCTTTGGCAGAAGGAAGGGGAATTAAAAAGTCTGATAGCCTCAGGTAGGAAAGACCTCCTGTGGCGTTCAGTGGAGCTCCTTGGTGGTATCAATCTATGACTGAAAGAGCTCTGACAGGACGTCAGTGTCCATGCAGGGGGTGATGGATGTTGTCCATGATGCTGAGGAGCTTCTCTGACACCTGCACCACAGACTCCAGCTTCAAGACCCTTCTTGAAGATGGCGTTGGTGTTTACAGTCCAGTTTATTGTCCAGGTGGACACCCAGGTATTTGTAGGTGTCCACAATGTTCACTTCTGTACCCCTGATGGTGACCGGATTCAGGTGGATTCTCAGTGGCGGGCCGTGCATTTTACACCGAGGCCTTCAGTAGTGCTCCGAATCAATCCACCCCCCAATAATTAGTATATGGCTGTAAAAAAAAAACAACATCTAATGCAGTATAAAGAGGGGTGCATTGCAGATAGATAACTCATGTAGTGTTAAAATTCGCCCACGAGAGCATCACGTGACGACAAAGGGTTGCCCAACTGTGTTCTCTTCCATTGACACCCCCAAAGCGTAATCGATGGCGAACCCCGCGGCTTTATCCGGGACGCGGCCCGGCACCCCAAGTGCCCAAATTCCATGAGTGTGTAAAACAAGTCCTTATTTGGAAATAAACTTGAGCGTTGAGGCGATGGTATAAAATGACGGAACCTCCTCACCTGCACATCCGCTGGACGTGTCTCAGAGGGTGTGCAGAGGGTGAACCATCCTCTCGGGGTGACATTCATTCTAGCCCGGGATATCTCCTACGTGTATTTCCTGACTTTGAATAAACCATTCTTGCTTGATCAGTTCCTGAACACACCGGGACAACAAAAGTCCGGTCCCGTGGCCACACAAACGGATAGTAGCCACAATAAATGCCTTTCTAGCAAACAGCTGCGAGACATGAAAAACCCCAATAATAACCTGATAAACCTGCAGTATTATTTAGGATCATTTGTAGACAAAATCCATCCTCTTTTCTATCTCAAACAGAGTTCAATTGCAGAACAGATTGTATTGTAGCTCTGTATTAGCTCTGGTATTGTATGAGGAAGTCTGGAGTGGCAGAGAAGTATGTTAGACTGGTGCAGGACATGTATGCTAGCTGTAAGACACTGGTACGGTGTGCTGTACGGGTAACTGAGAAGTTCAAGGTGGAGGTGGGACTCCATCATGGGCTCAGCTCTGAGCCCCTTCTTGTTCGCAATGGTGATGACAGATGAGGTTAGACAGGAATCCCCATGGACCATGATGTTTGCGGATGACATTGTGATCTGTAGTGAGAGCAGACAACAGGGAGAGGAAAATCTAGAGAGGTGGAAGTATGCTCTGGAAAGGAGAGGAATGAAAGTTAGTCGCAGCAAGACAGAATATATGTGTGTGAATGAGAGGAACTCGGGAGGAACGGTGATGCTACAGGAAGTGGAGTTCAAGAAGCTGGAGGATTTCAGGTACTTAGGGTCAACAGTCCAGAGCAACGGAGAGCGTGAAAAAGAGGTGAAGAGACGGGTCCAAGCAGGTTGGAATGGGTGGAGAAAAGTGTCAGGGGTACTATGTGATAGAAGACTTTCAGCCAGAATAAAAGGATAGGTGTACAAGACAGTGGTGAGACCAGCGATGATGTTTGCACTAGAAACTGTTACAATGACCAAAAGACAGCAGGAGGAACTAGAGCTTGCAGAGATGAAGATGTTGAGGTTCTCTTTGGGAGTGACCAGGATGAGGAGGATCAGAAATGAGTCTATCAAAGGAACAGCACATGTTAGATGTTTTGGAGAGAAGATCGGAGAAGCCAGACTGAGATGGTTTGGTCATGGGCAGAGGAGGCAGATGGAGAATATATTGGTAGACGGAAGCTGGAATTGGAGTTGCGAGGCAAAAGGTCTCGAGGAAGACCAGAGAGAAATTTTATGGACGTAGTGAGAGAGGATATGAAGGTAGTTGGTGTGAGAGAGGAGGATCCAGAGAATCGGGTTAGATGGAGAAAGTTGACTCGCTGTGGCGACCCCTGCCGGGAAAAAGCCGAAAGGAGGAGAAGAAGCTGGCCTTTGACATTTTTGTCAAATTTTTTATGAATATACCAATTTTGACATTTATTTTACTTTTTCAAATATTTTTCACTTTGTCAACAATTTTTTGGAAAGGAAAGTGAAAATCATAAAGTATTGTCCACCATAAAAATGGTTGTCAAAGTAAAAAATATTTGGAAAAGTGAAAAGTTAGTAAAGTTTCACGGTACGTGTATTCACGAAAATTTTAACCAAAAATGTCTAAGTTAACTAATATCGGAAAAAATATGAAAATCATGAAGTATTGAAGAAATGGTTGACAAAGTGAAAAGTTGGTAAAATGTCACAGTACATGTGTTCATGGAAATTTTGACAAAAAATGTCTGAGGTCACTAACGTTCAAAAAATGTGAAAATCATCAAATATTGAAAAAATGATTGACAAAGTGAAAAATATTAGGAAAAATGAAAAGTTTGTAAAATGTCAAAGTATATGTATTAATGAAAATTTTGACCAAAAATGTCAAAGGTCACTAAGGTTCTAAAAAATGTGAAAATCATATAGTATTGAAAAAATGGTTGTCAAAGTAAAAAATATTTGGAAAAGTGAATATTAACTGATATCGGAAAAAATATGAAAATCATAAAGTATTGAAAAAATGATTGACAAAGTGAAAAATATTAGAAAAAAAGAAAAGTTTGTAAAATGTCACAGTACATGTATTTATGAAAATTTTGACCAAAAATGTCTTAGGTCACTAACGTTCAAAAAAATGTGAAAATCATAAAGTATGGAAAAAATGATTGACAAAGTGAAAAATATTAGGAAAAATGAAACGTTTGTAAAATGTCAAAGTATATGTATTAATGAAAATTTTGACCAAAAATGTCAAAGGTCACTAAGGTTCAAAAAAATGTGAAAATCATCAAGTATTGAAAAAATGGTGGACAAAGTGAAAAATAATGGGAAAACTGAAAAGTTAGTAAAGTGTCACAGTACGTCTATTCACGAAAATTTTAATCAAAAATGTCTAAGTTAACTAATATCGGAAAAATTATGAAAATCATAAAGTATTAAAAAAATGGTTGACAAAGTGAAAAATATTAGGAAAAGTGAAAAGTTTGTAAAATGTCACAGTATATGTATTAATGAAAATTTTGACCAAAAATGTCATAGGTCACTAAGTTCAAATACATGTGGAAAGCATATAGTATTGAAAAAATGGTTAACAAAGTGACAAATATTAGGAAAAGTGTAAAGTTAGTAAAATGTCACAGTACATGTGTTCATGAAAATTTACACCAAAAATGTCTAAGGTCACTCACGTTCAAAGGAAAGTGAAAATCATGAAGTATTGAAAAAATGGTTGACAAAGTGAAAAATATTAGGAAAAGTGAAAAGTTTGTAAAATGTCATAGTATATGTATTAATGAAAATTTTGACCAAAAATGTCAAAGGTCACTAACGTTCAAAAAAATGTGAAAATCATCAAGTATTGAAAAAATGATTGACAAAGTGAAATATATTAGGAAAAATGAAAAGTTTGTAAAATGTCAAAGTATACGTATTAATGACAATTTTGACCAAAAATGTCAAAAGTCACTAACGTTCAAAAAAATGTGTAAATCATCAAGTATTGAAAAAATGGTGGACAAAGTGAAAAATATTTGGAAAAGTGAAAAGTTAGTAAAGTGTCACAGTACGTCTATTCACGAAAATTTTAACCAAAAATGTCTAAGTTAACTAATATTGGAAAAAATATGAAAATCATAAAATATTTAAAAAAATGGTTGACAAAGTGAAAAATATTAGGAAAAATTGAAAAGTTAGTAAAGTTTCACGATACGTGTATTCACGAAAATTTTAACCAAAAATGTCCAAGTTAACTGACATCGGAAAAAATATGAAAATCATCAAGTATTGAAAAAATGATTGATAAAGCGAAAAATATTAGGAAAAATGAAAAGTTTGTAAAATGTCATAGTATATATATTAATGAAAATTTTGACCAAAAATGTCAAAGGTCACTAACGTTCAAAAAAATGTGAAAATCATCAAGTATTGAAAAAATGGTGGACAAAGTGAAAAATAATGGGAAAACTGAAAAGTTAGTAAAGTGTCACAGTACGTCTATTCACGAAAATTTTAACCAAAAATGTCTAAGTTAACTAATATTCGAAAAAATGTGAAAATCATCAAGTATTGAAAAAATGGTTGACAAAGTGAAAAATATTAGGAAAAGTGAAAAGTTAGTAAAATGTCACAGTACATGTATTTATGAAAATTTTGACCAAAAATGTCTAAGGTCACTAACGTTCAAAAAAATGTGAAAATCATCAAGTATTGAAAAAATGATTGACAAAGTGAAAAATATTAGGAAAAGTGAAAAGTTTGTAAAATGTCAAAGTATATGTATTTATGAAAATTTTGACCAAAAATGACGAAGGTCACTAACGTTCAAAAAAATATGAAAATCATCAAGTATTGAAAAAATGATTGACAAAGTGAAAAATATTAGGAAAAGTGAAAAGTTTGTAAAATGTCAAAGTATATGTATCTATTAAAATTTTGACCAAAAATGTCTAAGGTCACTAACGTTCAAAAAAATGTGAAAATCATTTAGTATTGAAAAAATGGTTGACAAAGTGAAAAATATTAGGAAAAGTGAAAAGTTAGTAAAATGTCACAGTACATTCGTTCATGAAATTTTGACCAAAAATGTCTAAGGACACTTACGTTCAAAGGAAAGTGAAAATCAAAAAGTATTGAAAAAATGATTGACAAAGTGAAAAATATTAGGAAAATGAAAAGTTTGTAAAATGTCACAGTACATGTATTTATGAAAATTTTGACCAAAAATGTCTAAGTTTACTAATATTGGAAAAAATATGAAAATCATAAAATATTTTAAAAAATGGTTGACAGTTAAAAATATTAGGAAAAAGTGAAAAGTTAGTAAAGTTTCACGATACGTGTATTCACGAAAATTTTGACCAAAAATGTCTAAGTTAATTGACATCGGAAAAAATATGAAAATCATCAAGTATTGAAAAAATGATTGACAAAGTGAAAAATATTAGGAAAAATGAAAAGTTTGTAAAATGTCAAAGTATACGTATCAATGACAATTTTGACCAAAAATGTCAAAGGTCACGAACGTTCAAAAAAATGTGAAAATCATCAAGTATTGAAAAAATGGTGGACAAAGTGAAATATATTGGGAAAAGTGAAAAGTTAGAAAAGTGTCACAGTACGTCTATTCACGAAAATTTTAACCAAAAATGTCTAAGTTATAAAATATTGGAAAAAATGTGAAAATCTTAAAGTATTGAAAAAATGGTTGACAAAGTGAAAAATATTAAGAAAAGTGAAAAGTTTGTAAAATGTCACAGTACATGTATTTATGAAAAGTTTGACCAAAAATGTCTAAGGTCACTAACGTTCAAAAAAATGTGAAAATCATCAAGTATTGAAAAAATGGTGGACAAAGTGAAATATATTGGGAAAAGTGAAAAGTTAGAAAAGTGTCACAGTACGTCTATTCACGAAAATTTTAACAAAAAATGTCTAAGTTAACAAATATTGGAAAAAATATGAAAATCTTAAAGTATTGAAAAAATGGTTGACAAAGTGAAAAATATTAGGAAAAGTGAAAAGTTAGTAAAATGTCACAGTACATTCGTTCATGAAATTTTGACCAAAAATGTCTAAGGTCACTTACGTTCAAAGGAAAGTGAAAATCATAAAGTATTGAAAAAATGATTGACAAAGTGAAAAATATTAGGAAAAGTGAAAAGTTTGTAAAATGTCAAAGTATATGTATTAATGTAAATTTTGACCAAAAATGTCTAAGGTCACTAATATCGGAAAAAATATAAAAAATCATAAAGTATTGAAAAAATGGTTGACAAAGTGAAAAATATTAGGAAAAGTGAAAAGTTAGTAAAATGTCACAGTACATTCGTTCATGAAATTTTGACCAAAAATGTCTAAGGTCACTTACGTTCAAAGGAAAGTGAAAATCATAAAGTATTGAAAAAATGATTGACAAAGTGAAAAATATTAGGAAAAGTGAAAAGTTTGTAAAATGTCAAAGTATATGTATTAATGTAAATTTTGACCAAAAATGTCTAAGGTCGCTAACGTTCAAAAAAATGTGAAAATCATTTAGTATTGAAAAAATGGTTGACAAAGTGAAAAATATTAGGAAAAGTGAAAAGTTTGTAAAATGTCACAGTACACGTATTTAAGAAAATGTTCACCAAAAATGTCAAAGGTAACTAAAGTTCAAAAAAATGTGAAAATCATCAAGTATTGAAAAAATGATTGACAAAGTGAAAAATATTAGGAAAAGTGAAAAGTTAGTAAAATGTTACAGTACATGTATTTATGAAAATTTTGACCAAAAAAGTCTAAGTTCACTAACGTTCAAAAAAATGAGAAAATCATCAAGTATTGAAAAAATGATTGACAAAGTGAAATATATTAGGAAAAGTGAAAAGTTAGTAAAGTGTCAAAGTATATGTATTTATGAAAATTTTAACCAAAAATGTCTAAGGTCGCTAACGTTCAAAAAAATGTGAAAATCATTTAGTATTGAAAAAATGGTTGACAAAGTGAAAAATATTAGGAAAAGTGAAAAGTTTGTAAAATGTCACAGTACACGTATTTATGAAAATGTTCACCAAAAATGTCAAAGGTAACTAAAGTTCAAAAAAATGTGAAAATCATCAAGTATTGAAAAAATGATTGACAAAGTGAAAAATATTAGGAAAAGTGAAAAGTTTGTAAAATGTCACAGTATATGTATTAATGAAAATTTTGACCAAAAATGTCAAAGGTCACTAATTTAAAATACATGTGGAAAGCATATAGTATTGAAAAAATGGTTAACAAATTGACAAATATTAGGAAAAGTGAAAAGTTAGTAAAGTGTCACAGTACATGTGTTCATGAAAATTTACACCAAAAAAGTCTAAGTTCACTAACGTTCAAAAAAATGAGAAAATCATCAAGTATTGAAAAAATGATTGACAAAGTGAAATATATTAGGAAAAGTGAAAAGTTAGTAAAGTGTCAAAGTATATGTATTTATGAAAATTTTAACCAAAAATGTCTAAGGTCGCTAACGTTCAAAAAAATGTGAAAATCATTTAGTATTGAAAAAATGGTTGACAAAGTGAAAAATATTAGGAAAAGTGAAAAGTTTGTAAAATGTCACAGTACACGTATTTATGAAAATGTTCACCAAAAATGTCAAAGGTAACTAAAGTTCAAAAAAATGTGAAAATCATCAAGTATTGAAAAAATGATTGACAAAGTGAAAAATATTAGGAAAAGTGAAAAGTTTGTAAAATGTCACAGTATATGTATTAATGAAAATTTTGACCAAAAATGTCAAAGGTCACTAATTTAAAATACATGTGGAAAGCATATAGTATTGAAAAAATGGTTAACAAAGTGACAAATATTAGGAAAAGTGTAAAGTTAGTAAAGTGTCACAGTACATGTGTTCATGAAAATTTACACCAAAAATGTCTAAGGTCACTAACGTTCAAAGGAAAGTGAAAATCATGAAGTATTGAAAAAATGATTGACAAAGTAAAAAATATTAGAAAAAGTGAAAAGTTTGTAAAATGTCACATTATATGTATTCATGAAAATTTTGACCGAAAATGTGTAAGTTAACTAATATTTGAAAAAATATGAAAATCCTAAAGTATTGAAAAAATGGTTGAAAAAGTGAAAAATATTAAGAAAAGTGAAAAGTTTGTAAAATGTCACAGTACATGTATTTATGAAAAGTTTGACCAAAAATGTCTAAGGTCACTAACGTTCAAAAAAATGTGAAAATCATCAAGTATTGAAAAAATGATTGACAAAGTAAAAATTTAAGGAAAAGTGAAAAGTTTGTAAAATGTCAAGGTACATGTATTAATGAAAATTTTGACCAAAAATGTCAAAGGTCACTAACGTTCAAAAAAATGTGAAAATCATCAAGCATTGAAAAAATGATTGACAAAGTGAAAAATATTAGGAAAAATGAAAAGTTTGTAAAATGTCAAAGTATATGTATTAATGAAAATTTTGACCAAAAATGTCTAAGGTCACTAACGTTAAAAAAAATGTGAAAATCATCAAGTATTGAAAAAATGGTGGACAAAGTGAAATATATTGGGAAAAGGGAAAAGTTAGAAAAGTGTCACAGTACGTCTATTCACGAAAATTTTAACAAAAAATGTCTAAGTTAACAAATATTGGAAAAAATATGAAAATCTTAAAGTATTGAAAAAATGGTTGACAAAGTGAAAAATATTAGGAAAAGTGAAAAGTTAGTAAAATGTCACAGTACATTCGTTCATGAAATTTTGACCAAAAATGTCTAAGGTCACTTACGTTCAAAGGAAAGTGAAAATCATAAAGTATTGAAAAAATGATTGACAAAGTGAAAAATATTAGGAAAAATGAAAAGTTTGTAAAATGTCAAAGTATATGTATTAATGTAAATTTTGACCAAAAATGTCTAAGGTCCCTAATATCGGAAAAAATATGAAAATCATAAAGTATTGAAAAAATGGTTGACAAAGTGAAATATATTAGGAAAAGTGAAAAGTTAGTAAAGTGTCAAAGTATATGTATTTATGAAAATTTTGACCAAAAATGTCTAAGGTCGCTAACGTTCAAAAAAATGAGAAAATCATCAAGTATTGAAAAAATGGTTGACAAAGTGAAAAATATTAGGAAAAATGAAAAGTTAGTAAAATGTTACAGTACATGTATTTATGAAAATTTTGACCAAAAAAGTCTAAGGTCACTAACGTTCAAAGGAAAGTGAAAATCATGAAGTATTGAAAAAATGATTGACAAAGTAAAAAATATTAGAAAAAGTGAAAAGTTAGTAAAGTGTCACAGTACGTCTATTCACGAAAATTTTAACAAAAAATGTCTAAGTTAACTAATATTGGAAAAAATATGAAAATCATAAAGTATTGAAAAAATGGTTGACAAAATGAAAAATATTAGGAAAAGTGAAAAGTTAGTAAAATGTTACAGTACATGTATTTATGAAAATTTTGACCAAAAATGTCTAGGGTCACTTACGTTCAAGAAAATGTGAAAATCATCAAGTATTGAAAAAATGGTTTTAAAATTGAAAAATATTAAGAAAAATGAAAAGTTTGTAAAATGTCAAAGTATATGTATTAATGAAAATTTTGACCAAAAATGTCTAAGGTCACTAATATCGGAAAAAATATGAAAATCATAAAGTATTGAAAAAATGGTTGAAAAAGTGAAAAATATTAGGAAAAGTGAAAAGTTAGTAAAATGTCACAGTACACGTATTTATGAAAATTTTGACCAAAAATGTCTAAGGTCACTAACGTTCAAAAAAATGTGAAAATCATAAAGTATTGAAAAAATGATTGACAAAGTGAAAAATATTAGGAAAAGTGAAAAGTTTGTAAAATGTCACAGTACACGTATTTATGAAAATTTTGACCAAAAATGTCAAAGGTCACTAAAGTTCAAAAAAATGTGAAAATCATCATGTATTGAAAAAATGATTGACAAAGTGAAAAATATTAGGAAAAGTGAAAAGTTTGTAAAATGTCACAGTACATGTATTTTTGAAAATTTTGACCAAAAATGTCTAAGGTCACTAACGTTCAAAAAAATGTGAAAATCATCAAGTATTTAAAAAATGATTGACAAAGTGAAAAATATTAGAAAAAGTGAAAAGTTTGTAAAATGTCACAGTACACGTATTTATGAAAATTTTGTCCAAAAATGTCAAAGGTCACTAAAGTTTAAAAAAATGTGAAAATCATAGAGTATTGAAAAAATGATTGACAAAGTGAAAAATATTAGGAAAAGTGAAAAGTTAGTAAAATGTCACAGTACATTCGTTCATGAAATTTTGACCAAAAATGTCGAAGGACACTTACGTTCAAAGGAAATTGAAAATCATAAAGTATTGAAAAAATGATTGACAAAGTGAAAAATATTAGGAAAAATGAAAAGTTTGTAAAATGTCAAAGTATATGTATTAATGAAAATTTTGACCAAAAATGTCTAAGGTCACTAATATCGGAAAAAATATGAAAATCATAAAGTATTGAAAAAATGGTTGAAAAAGTGAAAAATATTAGGAAAAATGAAAAGTTTGTAAAATGTCAATGTATATGTATTAATGAAAATTTTGACCAAAAATGTCAAAGGTCACTAAGTTCAAATACATGTGGAAAGCATATAGTATTGAAAAAATGGTTAACAAAGTGAAAAATATTAGGAAAAGTGTAAAGTTAGTAAAGTGTCACAGTACATGTGTTCATGAAAATTTACACCAAAAATGTCTAAGGTCACTAACGTTCAAAGGAAAGTGAAAATCATGAAGTATTGAAAAAATGATTGACAAAGTAAAAAATATTAGAAAAAGTGAAAAGTTAGTAAAGTGTCACAGTACGTCTATTCACGCAAATTTTAACCAAAAATGTCTCAGTTAACTAATATTGGAAAAAATATGAAAATCATAAAGTATTGAAAAAATGGTTGACAAACTGAAAAATATTAGGAAAAGTGAAAAGTTAGTAAAATGTTACAGTACATGTATTTATGAAAATTTTGACCAAAAAAGTCAAAGTTCACTAACGTTCAAAAAAATGAGAAAATCATCAAGTATTGAAAAAATGGTTGACAAAGTGAAAAATATTAGGAAAAGGGAAAAGTTTGTAAAATGTCACAGTATATGTATTAATGAAAATTTTGACCAAAAATGTCTAAGGTCACTAATATCGGAAAAAATGTGAAAATCATCAAGTATTGAAAAAATGATTGACAAAGTGAAAAATATTAGGAAAAGTGAAAAGTTTTTAAAATGTCAAAGTATATGTATTTATGAAAATTTTGACCAAAAATGTCTAGGATCACTAACGTTCAAAAAAATGTGAAAATCATCAAGTATTGAAAAAATGGTTTTAAAAGTGAAAAATATTAGGAAAAATGAAAAGTTTGTAAAATGTCAAAGTATATGTATTTATGAAAATTTTGACCAAAAATGTCTAGGGTCACTTACGTTCAAGAAAATGTGAAAATCATCAAGTATTGAAAAAATGGTTTTAAAAGTAAAAAATATTAGGAAAAATGAAAAGTTTGTAAAATGTCAAAGTATATGTATTAATGAAAATTTTGACCAAAAATGTCTAAGGTCACTAATATCGGAAAAAATATGAAAATCATAAAGTATTGAAAAAATGGTTGAAAAAGTGAAAAATATTAGGAAAAGTGAAAAGTTAGTAAAATGTCACAGTACATGTAGTTATGAAAATTTTGACCAAAAATGTCTAAGGTCACTAACGTTCAAAAAAATGTGAAAATCATAAAGTATTGAAAAAATGATTGACAAAGTGAAAAATATTAGGAAAAGTGAAAAGTTTGTAAAATGTCACAGTACACGTATTTATGAAAATTTTGACCAAAAATGTCAAAGGTCACTAAAGTTCAAAAAAATGTGAAAATCATCATGTATTGAAAAAATGATTGACAAAGTGAAAAATATTAGGAAAAGTGAAAAGTTTGTAAAATGTCACAGTATATGTATTTATGAAAATTTTGACCAAAAATGTCTAAGGTCACTAACGTTCAAAAAAATGTGAAAATCATATAGTATTGAAAAAATGATTGACAAAGTGAAAAATATTAGGAAAAATGAAAAGTTTGTAAAATGTCAAAGTATACGTATTAATGAAAATTTTGACCAAAAATGTCTAAGGTCACTAATATCGGAAAAAATATGAAAATCATCAAGTATTGAAAAAATGATTGACAAAGTGAAAAATATTAGGAAAAGTGAAAAGTTTGTAAAATGTCAAAGTATATGTATTTATGAAAATTTTGACCAAAAATGTCTAGGGTCACTAACGTTCAAAAAAATGTGAAAATCATCAAGTATTGAAAAAATGGTTTTAAAAGTGAAAAATATTAGGAAAAATGAAAAGTTTGTAAAATGTCAAAGTATATGTATTTATGAAAATTTTGACCAAAAATGTCTAGGGTCACTTACGTTCAAGAAAATGTGAAAATCATCAAGTATTGAAAAAATGGTTTTAAAAGTGAAAAATATTAGGAAAAATGAAAAGTTTGTAAACTGTCAAAGTATATGTATTAATGAAAATTTTGACCAAAAATGTCTAAGGTCACTAATATCGGAAAAAATATGAAAATCATAAAGTATTGAAAAAATGGTTGAAAAAGTGAAAAATATTAGGAAAAGTGAAAAGTTAGTAAAATGTCACAGTACATGTAGTTATGAAAATTTTGACCAAAAATGTCTAAGGTCACTAACGTTCAAAAAAATGTGAAAATCATATAGTATTGAAAAAATGATTGACAAAGTGAAAAATATTAGGAAAAATGAAAAGTTTGTAAAATGTCAAAGTATATGTATTAATGAAAATTTTGACCAAAAATGTCTAAGGTCACTAATATCGGAAAAAATATGAAAATCATAAAGTATTGAAAAAATGGTTGAAAAAGTGAAAAATATTAGGAAAAATGAAAAGTTTGTAAAATGTCAAAGTATATGTATTAATGAAAATTTTGACCAAAAATGTCAAAGGTCACTAAGTTCAAATACATGTGGAAAGCATATAGTATTGAAAAAATGGTTAACAAAGTGACAAATATTAGGAAAAGTGTAAAGTTAGTAAAGTGTCACAGTACATGTGTTCATGAAAATTTACACCAAAAATGTCTAAGGTCACTAACGTTCAAAGGAAAGTGAAAATCATGAAGTATTGAAAAAATGATTGACAAAGTAAAAAATATTAGAAAAAGTGAAAAGTTAGTAAAGTGTCACAGTACGTCTATTCACGAAAATTTTAACCAAAAATGTCTTAGTTAACTAATATTGGAAAAAATATGAAAATCACAAAGTATTGAAAAAGTGGTTGACAAAGTGAAAAATATTAGGAAAAGTGAAAAGTTAGTAAAATGTTACAGTACATGTATTTATGAAAATTTTGACCAAAAATGTCTAAGGTCGCTAACGTTCAAAAAAATGTGAAAATCATTTAGTATTGAAAAAATGGTTGACAAAGTGAAAAATATTAGGAAAAGTGAAAAGTTTGTAAAATGTCACAGTATATGTATTTATGAAAATTTTGACCAAAAATGTCTAAGGTCACTAACGTTCAAAAAAATGTGAAAATCATATAGTATTGAAAAAATGATTGACAAAGTAAAAAGTATTAGGAAAAATGAAAACTTTGTAAAATGTCAGAGTATATGTATTAATGAAAATTTTGACCAAAAATGTCTAAGGTCACTAATATCGGAAAAAATATGAAAATCATCAAGTGTTGAAAAAATGATTGACAAAGTGAAAAATATTAGGAAAAGTGAAAAGTTTGTAAAATGTCAAAGTAAATGTATTTATGAAAATTTTGACCAAAAATGTCTAGGGTCACTAACATTCAAAAAAATGTGAAAATCATCAAGTATTGAAAAAATGGTTTTAAAAGTGAAAAATATTAGGAAAAATGAAAAGTTTGTAAAATGTCAAAGTGTATGTATCAATGAAAATTTTGACCAAAAATGTCTAAGGTCACTAATATCGGAAAAAAAATGAAAATCATAAAGTATTGAAAAAATGATTGATGAAGTGAAAAATATTAGGAAAAGTGAAAAGTTAGTAAAATGTCACAGTACATGTATTTATGAAAATTTTGACCAAAAATGTCTAAGGTCACTAACGTTCAAAAAAATGTGAAAATCATCAAGTATTGAAAAAATGATTGACAAATTGAAAAATATTAGGAAAAGTGAAAAGTTTGTAAAATGTCAAAGTATATGTATTTATGAAAATTTTGACCAAAAAGGTCTAGGGTCACTTACGTTCAAGAAAATGTGAAAATCATCAAGTATTGAAAAAATGGTTTTAAAAGTGAAAAATATTAGGAAAAATGAAAAGTTTGTAAAATGTCAAATTATATGTATTAATGAAAATTTTGACCAAAAATGTCTAAGGTCACTAATATCGGAAAAAATATGAAAATCATAAAGTATTGAAAAAATGGTTGAAAAAGTGAAAAATATTAGGAAAAGTGAAAAGTTTGTAAAATGTCACAGTACACGTATTTATGAAAATTTTGACCAAAAATGTCAAAGGTCACTAATATTCAAAAAAATGTGAAAATCATCATGTATTGAAAAAATGATTGACAAAGTGAAAAATATTAGGAAAAGTGAAAAGTTTGTAAAATGTCACAGTACATGTATTTTTGAAAATTTTGATCAAAAATGTCTAAGGTCACTAACGTTCAAAAAAATGTGAAAATCATCAAGTATTGAAAAAATGATTGACAAAGTGAAAAATATTAGAAAAAGTGAAAAGTTTGTAAAATGTCACAGTACACGTATTTATGCAAATTTGACCAAAAATGTCAAAGGTCACTAAAGTTCAAAAAAATGTGAAAATCATCATGTATTGAAAAAATGATTGACAAAGTGAAAAATATTAGGAAAAGTGAAAAGTTTGTAAAATGTCACAGTACATGTATTTTTGAAAATTTTGACCAAAAATGTCTAAGGTCACTAACGTTCAAAAAAATGTGAAAATCATCAAGTATTGAAAAAATGATTGACGAAGTGAAAAATATTAGAAAAAATGAAAAGTTTGTAAAATGTCACAGTACACGTATTTATGCAAATTTTGACTAAAAATGTCAAAGGTCACTGAAGTTCAAAAAATGTGAAAATCATCATGTATTGAAAAAATGATTGACAAAGTGAAAAATATTAGGAAAAGTGAAAAGTTTGTAAAATGTCACAGTACATGTATTTATGAACATTTTGACCAAAAATGTCTAAGGTCACTAACGTTCAAAAAAATGTGAAAATCATCAAGTATTGAAAAAATGATTGATGAAGTGAAAAATATTAGGAAAAGTGAAAAGTTTTTAAAATGTCACAGTACATGTATTTTTGAAAATTTTGATCAAAAATTTCTGAGGTCACTAACGTTCAAAAAAATGTGAAAATCATCAAGTATTGAAAAAATGATTGACAAAGTGAAAAATATTAGAAAAAGTGAAAAGTTTGTAAAATGTCACAGTACACGTATTTATGCAAATTTTGACCAAAAATGTCAAAGGTCACTGAAGTTCAAAAAATGTGAAAATCATAAAGTATTGAAAAAATGATTGACAAAGTGAAAAATATTAGGAAAAGTGAAAAGTTTGTAAAATGTCACAGTACATGTATTTATGAACATTTTGACCAAAAATGTCAAAGGTCACTAAGTTCAAATACATGTGGAAAGCATATAGTATTGAAAAAATGGTTAACAAAGTGACAAATATTAGGAAAAGTGTAAAGTTAGTAAAGTGTCACAGTACATGTGTTCATGAAAATTTACACCAAAAATGTCTAAGGTCACTAACGTTCAAAGGAAAGTGAAAATCATGAAGTATTGAAAAAATGATTGACAAATTAAAAAATATTAGAAAAAGTGAAAAGTTAGTAAAGTGTCACAGTACGTCTATTCACGAAAATTTTAACCAAAAATGTCTAAGTTAACTAATATTGGAAAAAATATGAAAATCATAAAGTATTGAAAAAATGGTTGACAAACTGAAAAATATTAGGAAAAGTGAAAAGTTAGTAAAATGTTACAGTACATGTATTTATGAAAATTTTGACCAAAAAAGTCAAAGTTCACTAACGTTCAAAAAAATGAGAAAATCATCAAGTATTGAAAAAATGATTGACAAAGTGAAATATATTAGGAAAAGTGAAAAGTTTGTAAAATGTCAAAGTATATGTATTTATGAAAATTTTGACCAAAAATGTCTAAGGTCGCTAACGTTCAAAAAAATGTGAAAATCATTTAGTATTGAAAAAATGGTTGACAAAGTGAAAAATATTAGGAAAAGGGAAAAGTATGTAAAATGTCACAGTATATGTATTAATGAAAATTTTGACCAAAAATGTCTAAGGTCACTAATATCGGAAAAAATGTGAAAATCATCAAGTATTGAAAAAATGATTGACAAAGTGAAAAATATTAGGAAAAGTGAAAAGTTTTTAAAATGTCAAAGTATATGTATTTATGAAAATTTTGACCAAAAATGTCTAGGATCACTGACGTTCAAAAAAATGTGAAAATCATCAAGTATTGAAAAAATGGTTTTAAAAGTGAAAAATATTAGGAAAAATGAAAAGTTTGTAAAATGTCAAAGTATATGTATTTATGAAAATTTTGACCAAAAATGTCTAGGGTCACTTACGTTCAAGAAAATGTGAAAATCATCAAGTATTGAAAAAATGGTTTTAAAAGTAAAAAATATTAGGAAAAATGAAAAGTTTGTAAAATGTCAAAGTATATGTATTAATGAAAATTTTGACCAAAAATGTCTAAGGTCACTAATATCGGAAAAAATATGAAAATCATAAAGTATTGAAAAAATGGTTGAAAAAGTGAAAAATATTAGGAAAAGTGAAAAGTTAGTAAAATGTCACAGTACATGTAGTTATGAAAATTTTGACCAAAAATGTCTAAGGTCACTAACGTTCAAAAAAATGTGAAAATCATAAAGTATTGAAAAAATGATTGACAAAGTGAAAAATATTAGGAAAAGTGAAAAGTTTGTAAAATGTCACAGTACACGTATTTATGAAAATTTTGATCAAAAATGTCAAAGGTCACTAAAGTTCAAAAAAATGTGAAAATCATCATGTATTGAAAAAATGATTGACAAAGTGAAAAATATTAGGAAAAGTGAAAAGTTTGTAAAATGTCACAGTATATGTATTTATGAAAATTTTGACCAAAAATGTCTAAGGTCACTAACGTTCAAAAAAATGTGAAAATCATATAGTATTGAAAAAATGATTGACAAAGTGAAAAATATTAGGAAAAATGAAAAGTTTGTAAAATGTCAAAGTATACGTATTAATGAAAATTTTGACCAAAAATGTCTAAGGTCACTAATATCGGAAAAAATATGAAAATCATCAAGTATTGAAAAAATGATTGACAAAGTGAAAAATATTAGGAAAAGTGAAAAGTTTGTAAAATGTCAAAGTATATGTATTTATGAAAATTTTGACCAAAAATGTCTAGGGTCACTAACGTTCAAAAAAATGTGAAAATCATCAAGTATTGAAAAAATGGTTTTAAAAGTGAAAAATATTAGGAAAAATGAAAAGTTTGTAAAATGTCAAAGTATATGTATTTATGAAAATTTTGACCAAAAATGTCTAGGGTCACTTACGTTCAAGAAAATGTGAAAATCATCAAGTATTGAAAAAATGGTTTTAAAAGTGAAAAATATTAGGAAAAATGAAAAGTTTGTAAACTGTCAAAGTATATGTATTAATGAAAATTTTGACCAAAAATGTCTAAGGTCACTAATATCGGAAAAAATATGAAAATCATAAAGTATTGAAAATATGGTTGAAAAAGTGAAAAATATTAGGAAAAGTGAAAAGTTAGTAAAATGTCACAGTACATGTAGTTATGAAAATTTTGACCAAAAATGTCTAAGGTCACTAACGTTCAAAAAAATGTGAAAATCATAAAGTATTGAAAAAATGATTGACAAAGTGAAAAATATTAGGAAAAGTGAAAAGTTTGTAAAATGTCACAGTACACGTATTTATGAAAATTTTGACCAAAAATGTCAAAGGTCACTAAAGTTCAAAAAAATGTGAAAATCATCATGTATTGAAAAAATGATTGACAAAGTGAAAAATATTAGGAAAAGTGAAAAGTTTGTAAAATGTCACAGTACATGTATTTTTGAAAATTTTGATCAAAAATGTCTAAGGTCACTAACGTTCAAAAAAATGTGAAAATCATCAAGTATTGAAAAAATGATTGACAAAGTGAAAAATATTAGAAAAAGTGAAAAGTTTGTAAAATGTCACACTACATGTATTTATGCAAATTTTGACCAAAAATGTCAAAGGTCACTGAAGTTCAAAAAATGTGAAAATCATAAAGTATTGAAAAAATGATTGACAAAGTGAAAAATATTAGGAAAAGTGAAAAGTTTGTAAAATGTCACAGTATATGTATTCATGAATATTTTGACCAAAAATGTCTAAGGTTACTGACGTTCAAAAAAATGTGAAAATCATATAGTATTGAAAAAATGATTGACAAAGTGAAAAATATTAGGAAAAATGAAAAGTTTGTAAAATGTCAAAGTATATGTATTAATGAAAATTTTGACCAAAAATGTCTAAGGTCACTAATATCGGAAAAAATATGAAAATCATAAAGTATTGAAAAAATGGTTGAAAAAGTGAAAAATATTAGGAAAAATGAAAAGTTTGTAAAATGTCAAAGTATATGTATTAATGAAAATTTTGAACAAAAATGTCAAAGGTCACTAAGTTCAAATACATGTGGAAAGCATATAGTATTGAAAAAATGGTTAACAAAGTGACAAATATTAGGAAAAGTGTAAAGTTAGTAAAGTGTCACAGTACATGTGTTCATGAAAATTTACACCAAAAATGTCTAAGGTCACTAACGTTCAAAGGAAAGTGAAAATCATGAAGTATTGAAAAAATGATTGACAAAGTAAAAAATATTAGAAAAAGTGAAAAGTTAGTAAAGTGTCACAGTACGTCTATTCACGAAAATTTTAACCAAAAATGTCTAAGTTAACTAATATTGGAAAAAATATGAAAATCACAAAGTATTGAAAAAATGGTTGACAAAGTGAAAAATATTAGGAAAAGTGAAAAGTTAGTAAAATGTTACAGTACATGTATTTATGAAAATTTTGACCAAAAATGTCTAAGGTCGCTAACGTTCAAAAAAATGTGAAAATCATTTAGTATTGAAAAAATGGTTGACAAAGTGAAAAATATTAGGAAAAGTGAAAAGTTTGTAAAATGTCACAGTATATGTATTTATGAAAATTTTGACCAAAAATGTCTAAGGTCACTAACGTTCAAAAAAATGTGAAAATCATCAAGTATTGAAAAAATGGTTTTAAAAGTGAAAAATAGTAGGAAAAATGAAAAGTTTGTAAAATGTCAAAGTGTATGTATCAATGAAAATTTTGACCAAAAATGTCTAAGGTCACTAATATCGGAAAAAATATGAAAATCATAAAGTATTGAAAAAATGGTTGAAAAAGTGAAAAATATTAGGAAAAGTGAAAAGTTAGTAAAATGTCACAGTACATGTATTTATGAAAATTTTGACCAAAAATGTCTAAGGTCACTAACGTTCAAAAAAATGTGAAAATCATCAAGTATTGAAAAAATGGTTTTAAAAGTGAAAAATATTAGGAAAAATGAAAAGTTTGTAAAATGTCAAAGTATATGTATTAATGAAAATTTTGACCAAAAATGTCTAAGGTCACTAATATCGGAAAAAATATGAAAATCATAAAGTATTGAAAAAATGGTTGAAAAAGTGAAAAATATTAGGAAAAGTGAAAAGTTTGTAAAATGTCACAGTACACGTATTTATGAAAATTTTGACCAAAAATGTCAAAGGTCACTAATATTCAAAAAAATGTGAAAATCATCATGTATTGAAAAAATGATTGACAAAGTGAAAAATATTAGGAAAAGTGAAAAGTTTGTAAAATGTCACAGTACATGTATTTTTGAAAATTTTGATCAAAAATGTCTAAGGTCACTAACGTTCAAAAAAATGTGAAAATCATCAAGTATTGAAAAAATGATTGACAAAGTGAAAAATATTAGAAAAAGTGAAAAGTTTGTAAAATGTCACAGTACACGTATTTATGCAAATTTGACCAAAAATGTCAAAGGTCACTAAAGTTCAAAAAAATGTGAAAATCATCATGTATTGAAAAAATGATTGACAAAGTGAAAAATATTAGGAAAAGTGAAAAGTTTGTAAAATGTCACAGTACATGTATTTTTGAAAATTTTGATCAAAAATGTCTAAGGTCACTAACGTTCAAAAAAATGTGAAAATCATCATGTATTGAAAAAATGATTGACAAAGTGAAAAATATTAGAAAAAGTGAAAAGTTTGTAAAATGTCACAGTACACGTATTTATGCAAATTTTGACTAAAAATGTCAAAGGTCACTGAAGTTCAAAAAATGTGAAAATCATAAAGTATTGAAAAAATGATTGACAAAGTGAAAAATATTAGGAAAAGTGAAAAGTTTGTAAAATGTCACAGTACATGTATTTATGAAAATTTTGACCAAAAATGTCTAAGGTCACTAACGTTCAAAAAAATGTGAAAATCATCAAGTATTGAAAAAATGATTGATGAAGTGAAAAATATTAGGAAAAGTGAAAAGTTTTTAAAATGTCACAGTACATGTATTTTTGAAAATTTTGATCAAAAATGTCTAAGGTCACTAACGTTCAAAAAAATGTGAAAATCATCAAGTATTGAAAAAATGATTGACAAAGTGAAAAATATTAGAAAAAGTGAAAAGTTTGTAAAATGTCACAGTACACGTATTTATGCAAATTTTGACCAAAAATGTCAAAGGTCACTGAAGTTCAAAAAATGTGAAAATCATAAAGTATTGAAAAAATGATTGACAAAGTGAAAAATATTAGGAAAAGTGAAAAGTTTGTAAAATGTCACAGTACATGTATTTATGAACATTTTGACCAAAAATGTCTAAGGTCACTAACGTTCAAAAAAATATGAAAATCATCAAGTATTGAAAAAATGATTGATGAAGTGAAAAATATTAGGAAAAGTGAAAAGTTTGTAAAATGTCACAGTACATGTATTTTTCAAAATTTTGATCAAAAATGTCTAAGGTCACTAACGTTCAAAAAAATGTGAAAATCATCAAGTATTGAAAAAATGATTGACAAAGTGAAAAATATTAGAAAAAGTGAAAAGTTTGTAAAATGTCACAGTACACGTATTTATGCAAATTTTGACCAAAAATGTCAAAGGTCACTGAAGTTCAAAAAATGTGAAAATCATAAAGTATTGAAAAAATGATTGACAAAGTGAAAAATATTAGGAAAAGTGAAAAGTTTGTAAAATGTCACAGTACATGTATTTATGAAAATTTTGACCAAAAATGTCTAAGGTCACTAACGTTCAAAAAAATGTGAAAATCATCAAGTATTGAAAAAATGATTGATGAAGTGAAAAATATTAGGAAAAGTGAAAAGTTAGTAAAATGTCACAGTACATGTATTTATGAAAATTTTGACCAAAAATGTCAAAGGTCACTAGAGTTCAAAAAAATGTGAAAATCATCAAGTATTGAAAAAATGATTGACAAAGTGAAAAATATTAGGAAAAGTGAAAAGTTTGTAAAATGTCACAGTATATGTATTTATGAAAATTTTGACCAAAAATGTCTAGGGTCAATTACGTTCAAGAAAATGTGAAAATCATCAAGTATTGAAAAAATGGTTTTAAAAGTGAAAAATATTAGGAAAAATGAAAAGTTTGTAAAATGTCAAAGTATATGTATTAATGAGAATTTTGACCAAAAATGTCTAAGGTCACTAATATCGGAAAAAATATGAAAATCATAAAGTATTGAAAAAATGGTTGAAAAAATGAAAAATATTAGGAAAAGTGAAAAGTTAGTAAAATGTCACAGTACATGTAGTTATGAAAATTTTGACCAAAAATGTCTAAGGTCACTAACGTTCAAAAAAATGTGAAAATCATAAAGTATTGAAAAAATGATTGACAAAGTGAAAAATATTAGGAAAAGTGAAAAGTTTGTAAAATGTCACAGTACACGTATTTATGAAAATTTTGACTAAAAATTTCAAAGGTCACTAAAGTTCAAAAAAATGTGAAAATCATCATGTATTGAAAAAATGATTGACAAAGTGAAAAATATTAGGAAAAGTGAAAAGTTTGTAAAATGTCACAGTACATGTATTTTTAAAAATTTTGATAAAAAATGTCTAAGGTCACTGACGTTCAAAAAAATGTGAAAATCATCAAGTATTGAAAAAATGATTGACAAAGTGAAAAATATTAGAAAAAGTGAAAAGTTTGTAAAATGTCACAGTACACGTATTTATGCAAATTTTGACCAAAAATGTCAAAGGTCAGTGAAGTTCAAAAAATGTGAAAATCATAAAGTATTGAAAAAATGATTGACAAAGTGAAAAATATTAGGAAAAGTGAAAAGTTAGTAAAATGTCACAGTACATGTATTTATGAACATTTTGACCAAAAATGTCTAAGGTCACTAACGTTCAAAAAAATGTGAAAATCATCAAGTATTGAAAAAATGATTGATGAAGTGAAAAATATTAGGAAAAGTGAAAAGTTAGTAAAATGTCACAGTACATGTATTTATGAAAATTTTGACCAAAAATGTCAAAGGTCACTAAAGTTCAAAAAAATGTGAAAATCATCAAGTATTGAAAAAATGATTGACAAAGTGAAAAATATTAGGAAAAGTGAAAAGTTTGTAAAATGTCACAGTACATGTATTTTTGAAAATTTTGATCAAAAATGTCTAAGGTCACTAATGTTCAAAAAAATGTGAAAATCATCAAGTATTGAAAAAATGATTGACAAAGTGAAAAATATTAGAAAAAGTGAAAAGTTTGTAAAATGTCACAGTACATGTATTTTTGAAAATTTTGATCAAAAATGTCTAAGGTCACTAACGTTCAAAAAAATGTGAAAATCATCAAGTATTGAAAAAATGATTGACAAAGTGAAAAATATTAGAAAAAGTGAAAAGTTTGTAAAATGTCACAGTACACGTATTTATGCAAATTTTGACCAAAAATGTCAAAGGTCACTGAAGTTCAAAAAATTTGAAAATCATAAAGTATTGAAAAAATGATTGACAAAGTGAAAAATATTAGGAAAAGTGAAAAGTTTGTAAAATGTCACAGTACATGTATTTATGAACATTTTGACCAAAAATGTCTAAGGTCACTAACGTTCAAAAAAATGTGAAAATCATCAAGTATTGAAAAAATGATTGATGAAGTGAAAAATATTAGGAAAAGTGAAAAGTTTGTAAAATGTCACAGTACATGTATTTTTGAAAATTTTGATCAAAAATGTCTAAGGTCACTAACGTTCAAAAAAATGTGAAAATCATCAAGTATTGAAAAAATGATTGACAAAGTGAAAAATATTAAAAAAAGTGAAAAGTTTGTAAAATGTCACAGTACACGTATTTATGCAAATTTTGACCAAAAATGTCAAAGGTCACTGAAGTTCAAAAAATGTGAAAATCATAAAGTATTGAAAAAATGATTGACAAAGTGAAAAATATTAGGAAAAGTGAAAAGTTTGTAAAATGTCACAGTACATGTATTTATGAACATTTTGACCAAAAATGTCTAAGGTCACTAACGTTCAAAAAAATGTGAAAATCATCAAGTATTGAAAAAATGATTGATGAAGTGAAAAATATTAGGAAAAGTGAAAAGTTTGTAAAATGTCACAGTACATGTATTTTTGAAAATTTTGATCAAAAATGTCTGAGGTCACTAACGTTCAAAAAAATGTGAAAATCATCAAGTATTGAAAAAATGATTGACAAAGTGAAAAATATTAGAAAAAGTGAAAAGTTTGTAAAATGTCACAGTACACGTATTTATGCAAATTTTGACCAAAAATGTCAAAGGTCACTGAAGTTCAAAAAATGTGAAAATCATAAAGTATTGAAAAAATGATTGACAAAGTGAAAAATATTAGGAAAAGTGAAAAGTTTGTAAAATGTCACAGTACATGTATTTATGAACATTTTGACCAAAAATGTCTAAGGTCACTAACGTTCAAAAAAATGTGAAAATCATCAAGTATTGAAAAAATGATTGATGAAGTGAAAAATATTAGGAAAAGTGAAAAGTTAGTAAAATGTCACAGAACATGTATTTATGAAAATTTTGACCAAAAATGTCAAAGGTCACTAAAGTTCAAAAAAATGTGAAAATCATCAAGTATTGAAAAAATGATTGACAAAGTGAAAAATATTAGGAAAAATAAAAAGTTTGTAAAATGTCAAAGTATATGTATTAATGAAAATTTTGACCAAAAATGTCAAAGGTCACTAAGTTCAAATACATGTGGAAAGCATATAGTATTGAAAAAATGGTTAACAAAGTGACAAATATTAGGAAAAGTGTAAAGTTAGTAAAGTGTCACAGTACATGTGTTCATGAAAATTTACACCAAAAATGTCTAAGGTCACTAACGTTCAAAGGAAAGTGAAAATCATGAAGTATTGAAAAAATGATTGACAAAGTAAAAAATATTAGAAAAAGTGAAAAGTTAGTAAAGTGTCACAGTACGTCTATTCACGAAAATTTTAACCAAAAATGTCTAAGTTAACTAATATTGGAAAAAATATGAAAATCATAAAGTATTGAAAAAATGGTTGACAAAGTGAAAAATATTAGGAAAAGTGAAAAGTTAGTAAAATGTTACAGTACATGTATTTATGAAAATTTTGACCAAAAATGTCTAAGGTCGCTAACGTTCAAAAAAATGTGAAAATCATTTAGTATTGAAAAAATGGTTGACAAAGTGAAAAATATTAGGAAAAGTGAAAAGTTTGTAAAATGTCACAGTATATGTATTTATGAAAATTTTGACCAAAAATGTCTAGGGTAACTAACGTTCAAAAAAATGTGAAAATCATATAGTATTGAAAAAATGATTGACAAAGTAAAAAATATTAGGAAAAATGAAAACTTTGTAAAATGTCAAAGTATATGTATTAATGAAAATTTTGACCAAAAATGTCTAAGGTCACTAATATCGGAAAAAAATATGAAAATCATCAAGTATTGAAAAAATGATTGACGAAGTGAAAAATATTAGGAAAAGTGAAAAGTTTGTGAAATGTCAAAGTATATGTATTTATGAAAATTTTGACCAAAAATATCTAGGGTAACTAACGTTCAAAAAAATGTGAAAATCATCAAGTATTGAAAAAATGATTGACAAATTGAAAAATATTAGGATAAGTGAAAAGTTTGTAAAATGTCAAAGTATATGTATTTATGAAAATTTTGACCAAAAATGTCTAGGGTAACTAACGTTCAAAAAAATGTGAAAATCATATAGTATTGAAAAAATGATTGACAAAGTGAAAAATATTAGAAAAAGTGAAAAGTTTGTAAAATGTCACAGTACACGTATTTATGCAAATTTTGACCAAAAATGTCAAAGGTCACTGAAGTTCAAAAAATGTGAAAATCATAAAGTATTGAAAAAATGATTGACAAAGTGAAAAATATTAGGAAAAGTGAAAAGTTTGTAAAATGTCACAGTACATGTATTTATGAACATTTTGACCAAAAATGTCTAAGGTCACTAACGTTCAAAAAAATGTGAAAATCATAAAGTATTGAAAAAATGATTGATGAAGTGAAAAATATTAGGAAAAGTGAAAAGTTAGGAAAATGTCACAGTACATGTATTCATGAAAATTTTGACCAAAAATGTCAAAGGTCACTAAAGTTCAAAAAAATGTGAAAATCATCAAGTATTGAAAAAATGATTGACAAAGTGAAAAATATTAGGAAAAGTGAAAAGTTTGTAAAATGTCAAAGTATATGTATTTATGAAAATTTTGACCAAAAATGTCTAGGGTCAATTACGTTCAAGAAAATGTGAAAATCATCAAGTATTGAAAAAATGGTTTTAAAAGTGAAAAATATTAGGAAAAATGAAAAGTTTGTAAAATGTCAAAGTATATGTATTAATGAAAATTTTGACCAAAAATGTCTAAGGTCACTAATATCGGAAAAAATATGAAAATCATAAAGTATTGAAAAAATGGTTGAAAAAATGAAAAATATTAGGAAAAGTGAAAAGTTAGTAAAATGTCACAGTACATGTAGTTATGAAAATTTTGACCAAAAATGTCTAAGGTCACTAACGTTCAAAAAAATGTGAAAATCATAAAGTATTGAAAAAATGATTGACAAAGTGAAAAATATTAGGAAAAGTGAAAAGTTTGTAAAATGTCACAGTACACGTATTTATGAAAATTTTGACTAAAAATTTCAAAGGTCACTAAAGTTCAAAAAAATGTGAAAATCATCATGTATTGAAAAAATGATTGACAAAGTGAAAAATATTAGGAAAAGTGAAAAGTTTGTAAAATGTCACAGTACATGTATTTTTAAAAATTTTGATCAAAAATGTCTAAGGTCACTAACGTTCAAAAAAATGTGAAAATCATCAAGTATTGAAAAAATGATTGACAAAGTGAAAAATATTAGAAAAAGTGAAAAGTTTGTAAAATGTCACAGTACACGTATTTATGCAAATTTTGACCAAAAATGTCAAAGGTCACTGAAGTTCAAAAAATGTGAAAATCATAAAGTATTGAAAAAATGATTGACAAAGTGAAAAATATTAGGAAAAGTGAAAAGTTAGTAAAATGTCACAGTTCATGTATTTATGAACATTTTGACCAAAAATGTCTAAGGTCACTAACGTTCAAAAAAATGTGAAAATCATCAAGTATTGAAAAAATGATTGATGAAGTGAAAAATATTAGGAAAAGTGAAAAGTTAGTAAAATGTCACAGTACATGTATTTATGAAAATTTTGACCAAAAATGTCAAAGGTCACTAAAGTTCAAAAAAATGTGAAAATCATCAAGTATTGAAAAAATGATTGACAAAGTGAAAAATATTAGGAAAAGTGAAAAGTTTGTAAAATGTCACAGTATATGTATTTATGAAAATTTTGACCAAAAATGTCTTAGGTCACTAACGTTCAAAAAAATGTGAAAATCATATAGTATTGAAAAAATGATTGACAAAGTGAAAAATATTAGGAAAAGTGAAAAGTTTGTAAAATGTCAAAGTATATGTATTAATGAAAATTTTGACCAAAAATGTCTAAGGTCGCTAATATCGGAAAAAATATGAAAATCATAAAGTATTGAAAAAATGGTTGACAAAATGAAAAATATTAGGAAAAGTGAAAAGTTAGTAAAATGTCACAATACATTTATTTATGAAAATTTTGACCAAAAATGTCTAAGGTCACTAACGTTCAAAAAAATGTGAAAATCATCAAGTATTGAAAAAATGATTGACAAAGTGAAAAATATTAGGAAAAGTGAAAAGTTTGTAAAATGTCACAGTACACGTATTTATGAAAATTTTGACCAAAAATGTCAAAGGTCACTAAAGTTAAAAAAAATGTGAAAACATCTTGTATTGAAAAAATGATTGACAAAGTGAAAAATATTAGGAAAAGTGAAAAGTTTGTAAAATGTCAAAGTACATGTATTTTTGAAAATTTTGACCAAAAATGTCTAAGGTCACTAACGTTCAAAAAAATGTGAAAATCATCAAGTATTGAAAAAATGATTGACAAAGTGAAAAATATTAGAAAAAGTGAAAAGTTTGTAAAATGTCAAAGTATACGTATTTATGCAAATTTTGACCAAAAATGTCAAAGGTCACTGAAGTTCAAAAAATGTGAAAATCATAAAGTATTGAAAAAATGATTGATGAAGTGAAAAATATTAGGAAAAATGAAAAGTTTGTAAAATGTCAAAGTATATGTATTAATGAAAATTTTGACCAAAAATGTCAAAGGTCACTAAGTTCAAATACATGTGGAAAGCATATAGTATTGAAAAAATGGTTAACAAAGTGACAAATATTACGAAAAGTGTAAAGTTAGTAAAGTGTCACAGAACATGTTTTCATGAAAATTTACACCAAAAATGTCTAAGGTCACTAACGTTCAAAGGAAAGTGAAAATCAAGAAGTATTGAAAAAATGATTGACAAAGTAAAAAATATTAGAAAAAGTGAAAAGTTAGTAAAGTGTCACAGTACGTCTATTCACGAAAATTTTAACCAAAAATGTCTAAGTTAACTAATATTAGAAAAAATATGAAAATCATAAAGTATTGAAAAAATGGTTGACAAATTGAAAAATATTAGGAAAAGTGAAAAGTTTGTAAAATGTCAAAGTATATGTATTAATGAAAATTTTGACCAAAAATGTCTAAGGTCACTAATATCGGAAAAAATATGAAAATCATAAATTATTGAAAAAATGGTTGAAAAAGTGAAAAATATTAGGAAAAGTGAAAAGTTAGTAAAATTTCACAGTACATGTATTTATGAAAATTTTGACCAAAAATGTCTAAGGTCACTAACGTTCAAAAAAATGTGAAAATCATCAAGTATTGAAAAAATGATTGACAAAGTGAAAAATATTAGGAAAAGTGAAAAGTTTGTGAAATGTCAAAGTATATGTATTTATGAAAATTTTGACCAAAAATGTCTAGGGTAACTAACGTTCAAAAAAATGTGAAAATCATCAAGTATTGAAAAAATGGTTTTAAAAGTGAAAAATATTAGGAAAAATGAAAAGTTTGTAAAATGTCAAAGTATATGTATCAATGAAAATTTTGACCAAAAATGTCTAAGGTCACTAACGTTCAAAAAAATGTGAAAATCATCAAGTATTGAAAAAATGATTGACAAATTGAAAAATATTAGGAAAAGTGAAAAGTTTGTAAAATGTCAAAGTATATGTATTTATGAAAATTTTGACCAAAAATGTCTAGGGTCACTTACGTTCAAGAAAATGTGAAAATCATCAAGTATTGAAAAAATGGTTTTAAAAGTGAAAAATATTAGGAAAAATGAAAAGTTTGTAAAATGTCAAAGTATATGTATTAATGAAAATTTTGACCAAAAATGTCTAAGGTCACTAATATCGGAAAAAATATGAAAATCATAAAGTATTGAAAAAATGGTTGAAAAAGTGAAAAATATTAGGAAAAGTGAAAAGTTTGTAAAATGTCACAGTACACGTATTTATGAAAATTTTGACCAAAAATGTCAAAGGTCACTAAAGTTCAAAAAAATGTGAAAATCATCATGTATTGAAAAAATGATTGACAAAGTGAAAAATATTAGGAAAAGTGAAAAGTTTGTAAAATGTCACAGTACATGTATTTTTGAAAATTTTGATCAAAAATGTCTAAGGTCACTAACGTTCAAAAAAATGTGAAAATCATCAAGTATTGAAAAAATGATTGACAAAGTGAAAAATATTACAAAAAGTGAAAAGTTTGTAAAATGTCACAGTACACGTATTTATGCAAATTTTGACCAAAAATGTCAAAGGTCACTAAAGTTCAAAAAAATGTGAAAATCATCATGTATTGAAAAAATGATTGACAAAGTGAAAAATATTAGGAAAAGTGAAAAGTTTGTAAAATGTCACAGTACATGTATTTTTGAAAATTTTGATCAAAAATGTCTAAGGTCACTAACGTTCAAAAAAATGTGAAAATCATCAAGTATTGAAAAAATGATTGACAAAGTGAAAAATATTAGAAAAAGTGAAAAGTTTGTAAAATGTCACAGTACACGTATTTATGCAAATTTTGACCAAAAATGTCAAAGGTCACTGAAGTTCAAAAAATGTGAAAATCATAAAGTATTGAAAAAATGATTGACAAAGTGAAAAATATTAGGAAAAGTGAAAAGTTTGTAAAATGTCACAGTACATGTATTTATGAACATTTTGACCAAAAATGTCTAAGGTCACTAACGTTCAAAAAAATGTGAAAATCATAAAGTATTGAAAAAATGATTGATGAAGTGAAAAATATTAGGAAAAGTGAAAAGTTAGGAAAATGTCACAGTACATGTATTCATGAAAATTTTGACCAAAAATGTCAAAGGTCACTAAAGTTCAAAAAAATGTGAAAATCATCAAGTATTGAGAAAATGGTTGACAAAGTGAAAAATATTAGGAAAAGTGAAAAGTTTGTAAAATGTCAAAGTATATGTATTTATGAAAATTTTGACCAAAAATGTCTAAGGTCACTAATATCGGAAAAAATATGAAAATCATAAAGTATTGAAAAAATGGTTGAAAAAATGAAAAATATTAGGAAAAGTGAAAAATTAGTAAAATGTCACAGTACATGTAGTTATGAAAATTTTGACCAAAAATGTCTAAGGTCACTAACGTTCAAAAAAATGTGAAAATCATAAAGTATTGAAAAAATGATTGACAAAGTGAAAAATATAAGGAAAAGTGAAAAGTTTGTAAAATGTCACAGTACACGTATTTATGAAAATTTTGACTAAAAATTTCAAAGGTCACTAAAGTTAAAAAAAATGTGAAAATCATCATGTATTGAAAAAATGATTGACAAAGTGAAAAATATTAGGAAAAGTGAAAAGTTTGTAAAATGTCACAGTACATGTATTTTTAAAAATTTTGATCAAAAATGTCTAAGGTCACTAACGTTCAAAAAAATGTGAAAATCATCAAGTATTGAAAAAATGATTGACAAAGTGAAAAATATTAGAAAAAGTGAAAAGTTTGTAAAATGTCACAGTACACGTATTTATGCAAATTTTGACCAAAAATGTCAAAGGTCACTGAAGTTCAAAAAATGTGAAAATCATAAAGTATTGAAAAAATGATTGACAAAGTGAAAAATATTAGGAAAAGTGAAAAGTTAGTAAAATGTCACAGTACATGTATTTATGAACATTTTGACCAAAAATGTCTAAGGTCACTAACGTTCAAAAAAATTTGAAAATCATCAAGTATTGAAAAAATGATTGACAAAGTGAAAAATATTAGGAAAAGTGAAAAGTTTGTAAAATGTCACAGTATATGTATTTATGAAAATTTTGACCAAAAATGTCTTAGGTCACTAACGTTCAAAAAAATGTGAAAATCATATAGTATTGAAAAAATGATTAACAAAGTGAAAAATATTAGGAAAAATGAAACGTTTGTAAAATGTCAAAGTATATGTATTAATGAAAATTTTGACCAAAAATGTCTAAGGTCGCTAATATCGGAAAAAATACGAAAATCATAAAGTATTGAAAAAATGGTTGACAAAATGAAAAATATTAGGAAAAGTGAAAAGTTAGTAAAATGTCACAATACATTTATTTATGAAAATTTTGACCAAAAATGTCAAAGGTCACTAAAGTTCAAAAAAATGTTAAAATCATCAAGTATTGAAAAAATGATTGACAAAGTGAAAAATATTAGGAAAAGTGAAAAGTTTGTAAAATGTCACAGTACACGTATTTATGAAAATTTTGACCAAAAATGTCAAAGGTCACTAAAGTTCAAAAAAATGTGAAAATCATCATGTATTGAAAAAATGATTGACAAAGTGAAAAATATTAGGGAAAGTGAAAAGTTTGTAAAATGTCAAAGTACATGTATTTTTGAAAATTTTGACCAAAAATGTCAAAGGTCACTGAAGTTCAAAAAATGTGAAAATCATAAAGTATTGAAAAAATGATTGACAAAGTGAAAAATATTAGGAAAAGTGAAAAGTTTGTAAAATGTCAAAGTACATGTATTTTTGAAAATTTTGACCAAAAATGTCTAAGGTCACTAACGTTCAAAAAAATGTGAAAATCATCAAGTATTGAAAAAATGATTGACAAAGGAAAAAATATTAGAAAAAGTGAAAAGTTTGTAAAATGTCAAAGTATACGTATTTATGCAAATTTTGACCAAAAATGTCAAAGGTCACTGAAGTTCAAAAAATGTGAAAATCATAAAGTATTGAAAAAATGATTGATGAAGTGAAAAATATTAGGAAAAGTGAAAAGTTAGTAAAATGTCACAGTACATGTATTTATGAAAATTTTGACCAAAAATGTCAAAGGTCACTAAAGTTCAAAAAAATGTGAAAATCATCAAGTATGGAAAAAATGGTTTTAAAAGTGAAAAATATTAGGAAAAATGAAAAGTTTGTAAAATGTCACAGTACACGTATTTATGAAAATTTTGACCAAAAATGTCAAAGGTCACTAAAGTTCAAAAAAATGTGAAAATCATCATGTATTGAAAAAATGATTGACAAAGTGAAAAATATTAGGAAAAGTGAAAAGTTTGTAAAATGTCACAGTACATGTATTTTTGAAAATTTTGATCAAAAATGTCTAAGGTCACTAACGTTCAAAAAAATGTGAAAATCATCAAGTATTGAAAAAATGATTGACAAAGTGAAAAATATTAGAAAAAGTGAAAAGTTTGTAAAATGTCACAGTACACGTATTTATGCAAATTTTGACCAAAAATGTCAAAGGTCACTAAAGTTCAAAAAAATGTGAAAATCATCATGTATTGAAAAAATGATTGACAAAGTGAAAAATATTAGGAAAAGTGAAAAGTTTGTAAAATGTCACAGTACATGTATTTTTGAAAATTTTGATCAAAAATGTCTAAGGTCACTAACGTTCTAAAAAAATGTGAAAATCATCAAGTATTGAAAAAATGATTGACAAAGTGAAAAATATTAGAATAAGTGAAAAGTTTGTAAAATGTCACAGTACACGTATTTATGCAAATTTTGACCAAAAATGTCAAAGGTCACTGAAGTTCAAAAAATGTGAAAATCATAAAGTATTGAAAAAATGATTGACAAAGTGAAAAATATTAGGAAAAGTGAAAAGTTTGTAAAATGTCACAGTACATGTATTTATGAACATTTTGACCAAAAATGTCTAAGGTCACTAACGTTCAAAAAAATGTGAAAATCATAAAGTATTGAAAAAATGATTGATGAAGTGAAAAATATTAGGAAAAGTGAAAAGTTAGGAAAATGTCACAGTACATGTATTCATGAAAATTTTGACCAAAAATGTCAAAGGTCACTAAAGTTCAAAAAAATGTGAAAATCATCAAGTATTGAGAAAATGGTTGACAAAGTGGAAAATATTAGGAAAAGTGAAAAGTTTGTAAAATGTCAAAGTATATGTATTTATGAAAATTTTGACCAAAAATGTCTAGGGTCAATTACGTTCAAGAAAATGTGAAAATCATCAAGTATTGAAAAAATGGTTTTAAAAGTGAAAAATATTAGGAAAAATGAAAAGTTTGTAAAATGTCAAAGTATATGTATTAATGAAAATTTTGACCAAAAATGTCTAAGGTCACTAATATCGGAAAAAAATATGAAAATCATAAAGTATTGAAAAAATGGTTGAAAATATGAAAAATATTAGGAAAAGTGAAAAGTTAGTAAAATGTCACAGTACATGTAGTTATGAAAATTTTGACCAAAAATGTCTAAGGTCACTAACGTTCAAAAAAATGTGAAAATCATAAAGTATTGAAAAAATGATTGACAAAGTGAAAAATATTAGGAAAAGTGAAAAGTTTGTAAAATGTCACAGTACACGTATTTATGAAAATTTTGACTAAAAATTTCAAAGGTCACTAAAGTTAAAAAAAATGTGAAAATCATCATGTATTGAAAAAATGATTGACAAAGTGAAAAATATTAGGAAAAGTGAAAAGTTTGTAAAATGTCACAGTACATGTATTTTTAAAAATTTTGATCAAAAATGTCTAAGGTCACTAACGTTCAAAAAAATGTGAAAATCATCAAGTATTGAAAAAATGATTGACAAAGTGAAAAATATTAGAAAAAGTGAAAAGTTTGTAAAATGTCACAGTACACGTATTTATGCAAATTTTGACCAAAAATGTCAAAGGTCACTGAAGTTCAAAAAATGTGAAAATCATAAAGTATTGAAAAAATGATTGACAAAGTGAAAAATATTAGGAAAAGTGAAAAGTTAGTAAAATGTCACAGTACATGTATTTATGAACATTTTGACCAAAAATGTCTAAGGTCACTAACTTTCAAAAAAATTTGAAAATCATCAAGTATTGAAAAAATGATTGATGAAGTGAAAAATATTAGGAAAAGTGAAAAGTTAGTAAAATGTCACAGTACATGTATTTATGAAAATTTTGACCAAAAATGTCAAAGGTCACTAAAGTTCAAAAAAATGTGAAAATCATCAAGTATTGAAAAAATGATTGACAAAGTGAAAAATATTAGGAAAAGTGAAAAGTTTGTAAAATGTCACAGTATATGTATTGATGAAAATTTTGACCAAAAATGTCTTAGGTCACTAACGTTCAAAAAAATGTGAAAATCATATAGTATTGAAAAAATGATTAACAAAGTGAAAAATATTAGGAAAAATGAAAAGTTTGTAAAATGTCAAAGTATATGTATTAATGAAAATTTTGAACAAAAATGTCTAAGGTCGCTAATATCGGAAAAAATATGAAAATCATAAAGTATTGAAAAAATGGTTGACAAAATGAAAAATATTAGGAAAAGTGAAAAGTTAGTAAAATGTCACAATACATTTATTTATGAAAATTTTGACCAAAAATGTCAAAGGTCACTAAAGTTCAAAAAAATGTGAAAATCATCAAGTATTGAAAAAATGATTGACAAAGTGAAAAATATTAGGAAAAGTGAAAAGTTTGTAAAATTTCACAGTACACGTATTTATGAAAATTTTGACCAAAAATGTCAAAGGTCACTAAAGTTCAAAAAAATGTGAAAATCATCATGTATTGAAAAAATGATTGACAAAGTGAAAAATATTAGGAAAAGGGAAAAGTTTGTAAAATGTCAAAGTACATGTATTTTTGAAAATTTTGACCAAAAATGTCTAAGGTCACTAACGTTCAAAAAAATGTGAAAATCATCAAGTATTGAAAAAATGATTGACAAAGTGAAAAATATTAGAAAAAGGAAAAAGTTTGTAAAATGTCAAAGTATATGTATTTATGAAAATTTTGAACAAAAATGTCTAGGGTCACTAACGTTCAAAAAAATGTGAAAATCATCAAGTATTGAAAAAATGGTTTTAAAAGTGAAAAATATTAGGAAAAATGAAAAGTTTGTAAAATGTCAAAGTATATGTATTAATGAAAATTTTGACCAAAAATGTCAAAGGTCACTCACTTCAAATACATGTGGAAAGCATATAGTATTGAAAAAATGGTTAACAAAGTGACAAATATTAGGAAAAGTGTAAAGTTAGTAAAGTGTCACAGTACATGTGTTCATGAAAATTTACACCAAAAATGTCTAAGGTCACTAACGTTCAAAGGAAAGTGAAAATCATGAAGTATTGAAAAAATGATTGACAAATTAAAAAATATTAGAAAAAGTGAAAAGTTAGTAAAGTGTCACAGTACGTCTATTCACGAAAATTTTAACCAAAAATGTCTAAGTTAACTAATATTGGAAAAAATATGAAAATCATAAAGTATTGAAAAAATGGTTGACAAACTGAAAAATATTAGGAAAAGTGAAAAGTTAGTAAAATGTTACATTACATGTATTTCTGAAAATTTTGACCAAAAAAAGCTAAGTTCACTAACGTTCAAAAAAATGAGAAAATCATAAAGTATTGAAAAAATGATTGACAAAGTGAAAAATATTAGGAAAAGTGAAAAGTTTGTAAAATGTCACAGTACACGTATTTATGAAAATTTTGACCAAAAATGTCAAAGATCACTAAAGTTAAAAAAAATGTGAAAATCATCAAGTATTGAAAAAATGATTGACAAAGTGAAAAATATTAGGAAAAGTGAAAAGTTTGTAAAATGTCACAGTACACGTATTTATGCAAATTTTGACCATAAATGTCAAAGGTCACTGAAGTTCAAAAAATGTGAAAATCATAAAGTATTTGAAAAATGATTGACAAAGTGAAAAATATTAGGAAAAGTGAAAAGTTAGTAAAATGTCACAGTACATGTATTTATGAACATTTTGACCAAAAATGTCTAAGGTCACGAACGTTCAAAAAAATGTGAAAATCATCATGTATTGAAAAAATGATTGACAAAGTGAAAAATATTAGGAAAAGTGAAAAGTTTGTAAAATGTCACAGTACATGTATTTTTAAAAATTTTGACCAAAAATGTCAAAGGTCACTAACGTTCAAAAAAATGTGAAAATCATCAAGTATTGAAAAAATGATTGACAAAGTGAAAAATATTAGAAAAAGTGAAAAGTTTGTAAAATGTCACAGTACACGTATTTATGCAAATTTTGACCAAAAATGTCAAAGGTCACTGAAGTTCAAAAAATGTGAAAATCATAAAGTATTGAAAAAATGATTGACAAAGTAAAAAATATTAGAAAAAGTGAAAAGTTAGTAAAGTGTCACAGTACGTCTATTCACGAAAATTTTAACCAAAAATGTCTAAGTTAACTAATATTGGAAAAAATATGAAAATCATAAAGTATTGAAAAAATGGTTGACAAAGTGAAAAATATTAGGAAAAGTGAAAAGTTAGTAAAATGTTACAGTACATGTATTTATGAAAATTTTGACCAAAAATGTCTAAGGTCACTAATATCGGAAAAAATATGAAAATCATAAAGTATTGAAAAAATGGTTGACAAAGTGAAAAATATTAGGAAAAGTGAAAAGTTAGTAAAATGTCACAGTACACGTATTTATGAAAATTTTGACTAAAAATTTCAAAGGTCACTAAAGTTAAAAAAAATGTGAAAATCATCATGTATTGAAAAAATGATTGACAAAGTGAAAAATATTAGGAAAAGTGAAAAGTTTGTAAAATGTCACAGTACAAGTATTTTTAAAAATTTTGATCAAAAATGTCTAAGGTCACTAACGTTCAAAAAAATGTGAAAATCATCAAGTATTGAAAAAATGATTGACAAAGTGAAAAATATTAGAAAAAGTGAAAAGTTTGTAAAATGTCACAGTACACGTATTTATGCAAATTTTGACCAAAAATGTCAAAGGTCACTGAAGTTCAAAAAATGTGAAAATCATAAAGTATTGAAAAAATGATTGACAAAGTGAAAAATATTAGGAAAAGTGAAAAGTTAGTAAAATGTCACAGTACATGTATTTATGAACATTTTGACCAAAAATGTCTAAGGTCACTAACGTTCAAAAAAATTTGAAAATCATCAAGTATTGAAAAAATGATTGATGAAGTGAAAAATATTAGGAAAAGTGAAAAGTTTGTAAAATGTCACAGTATATGTATTGATGAAAATTTTGACCAAAAATGTCTTAGGTCACTAACGTTCAAAAAAATGTGAAAATCATATAGTATTGAAAAAATGATTAACAAAGTGAAAAATATTAGGAAAAATGAAAAGTTTGTAAAATGTCAAAGTATATGTATTAATGAAAATTTTGACCAAAAATGTCTAAGGTCGCTAATATCGGAAAAAATATGAAAATCATAAAGTATTGAAAAAATGGTTGACAAAATGAAAAATATTAGGAAAAGTGAAAAGTTAGTAAAATGTCACAATACATTTATTTATGAAAATTTTGACCAAAAATGTCAAAGGTCACTAAAGTTCAAAAAAATGTGAAAATCATCAAGTATTGAAAAAATGATTGACAAAGTGAAAAATATTAGGAAAAGTGAAAAGTTTGTATAATTTCACAGTACACGTATTTATGAAAATTTTGACCAAAAATGTCAAAGGTCACTAAAGTTCAAAAAAATGTGAAAATCATCATGTATTGAAAAAATGATTGACAAAGTGAAAAATATTAGGAAAAGTGAAAAGTTTGTAAAATGTCAAAGTACATGTATTTTTGAAAATTTTGACCAAAAATGTCTAAGGTCACTAACGTTCAAAAAAATGTGAAAATCATCAAGTATTGAAAAAATGATTGACAAAGTGAAAAATATTAGAAAAAGGAAAAAGTTTGTAAAATGTCAAAGTATACGTATTTATGCAAATTTTGACCAAAAATGTCAAAGGTCACTAAAGTTCAAAAAAATGTGAAAATCATCAAGTATTGAAAAAATAATTGACAAAGTGAAAAATATTAGGAAAAATGAAAAGTTTGTAAAATGTCAAAGTATATGTATTAATGAAAATTTTGACCAAAAATGTCTAAGGTCACTATTATCGGAAAAAATATGAAAATCATGAAGTATTGATAAAATGGTTGAAAAAGTGAAAAATATTAGGAAAAGTGGAAAGTTAGTAAAATGTCACAGTACATGTATTTATGAAAATTTTGACCAAAAATGTCTAAGGTCACTAACGTTCAAAAAAATGTGAAAATCATCAAGTATTGAAAAAATGATTGACAAAGTGAAAAGTATTAGGAAAAGTGAAAAGTTAGTAAAATGTCACAGTACATGTATTTATGAACATTTTGACCAAAAATGTCTAAGGTCACTAACGTTCAAAAAAATTTGAAAATCATCAAGTATTGAAAAAATGATTGATGAAGTGAAAAATATTAGGAAAAGTGAAAAGTTAGTAAAATGTCACAGTACATGTATTTATGAAAATTTTGACCAAAAATGTCAAAGGTCACTAAAGTTCAAAAAAATGTGAAAATCATCAAGTATTGAAAAAATGATTGACAAAGTGAAAAATATTAGGAAAAGTGAAAAGTTTGTAAAATGTCACAGTATATGTATTGATGAAAATTTTGACCAAAAATGTCTTAGGTCACTAACGTTCAAAAAAATGTGAAAATCATATAGTATTGAAAAAATGATTAACAAAGTGAAAAATATTAGGAAAAATGAAAAGTTTGTAAAATGTCAAAGTATATGTATTAATGAAAATTTTGACCAAAAATGTCTAAGGTCGCTAATATCGGAAAAAATATGAAAATCATAAAGTATTGAAAAAATGGTTGACAAAATGAAAAATATTAGGAAAAGTGAAAAGTTAGTAAAATGTCACAATACATTTATTTATGAAAATTTTGACCAAAAATGTCAAAGGTCACTAAAGTTCAAAAAAATGTGAAAATCATCAAGTATTGAAAAAATGATTGACAAAGTGAAAAATATTAGGAAAAGTGAAAAGTTTGTAAAATGTCAAAGTATATGTATTTATGAAAATTTTGAACAAAAATGTCTAGGGTCACTAACGTTCAAAAAAATGTGAAAATCATCAAGTATTGAAAAAATGGTTTTAAAAGTGAAAAATATTAGGAAAAATGAAAAGTTTGTAAAATGTCAAAGTATATGTATTAATGAAAATTTTGACCAAAAATGTCAAAGGTCACTAACTTCAAATACATGTGGAAAGCATATAGTATTGAAAAAATGGTTAACAAAGTGACAAATATTAGGAAAAGTGTAAAGTTAGTAAAGTGTCACAGTACATGTGTTCATGAAAATTTACACCAAAAATGTCTAAGGTCACTAACGTTCAAAGGAAAGTGAAAATCATCAAGTATTGAAAAAATGATTGACAAAGTGAAAAATATTAGGAAAAGTGAAAAGTTTGTAATATGTCACAGTATATGTTTTTATTAAAATTTTGACCAAAAATGTCTAAGGTCACTAACGTTCAAAGGAAAGTGAAAATCATGAAGTATTGAAAAAATGATTGACAAAGTAAAAAATATTAGAAAAAGTGAAAAGTTAGTAAAGTGTCACAGTACGTCTATTCACGAAAATTTTAACCAAAAATGTCTAAGTTAACTAATATTGGAAAAAATATGAAAATCATAAAGTATTGAAAAAATGGTTGACAAAGTGAAAAATATTAGGAAAAGTGAAAAGTTAGTAAAATGTTACAGTACATGTATTTATGAAAATTTTGACCAAAAAAGTCTAAGTTCACTAACGTTCAAAAAAATGAGAAAATCATAAAGTATTGAAAAAATGATTGACAAAGTGAAAAATATTAGGAAAAGTGAAAAGTTTGTAAAATGTCACAGTACACGTATTTATGAAAATTTTGACCAAAAATGTCAAAGATCACTAAAGTAAAAAAAAATGTGAAAATCATCAAGTATTGAAAAAATGATTGACAAAGTGAAAAATATTAGGAAAAGTGAAAAGTTTGTAAAATGTCACAGTACACGTATTTATGCAAATTTTGACCATAAATGTCAAAGGTCACTGAAGTTCAAAAAATGTGAAAATCATAAAGTATTTGAAAAATGATTGACAAAGTGAAAAATATTAGGAAAAGTGAAAAGTTAGTAAAATGTCACAGTACATGTATTTATGAAAATTTTGACAAAAAATGTCTAAGGTCACTAACGTTCAAAAAAATGTGAAAATCATCAAGTATTGAAAAAATGATTGACAAAGTGAAAAATATTCGGAAAAGTGAAAAGTTTGTAAAATGTCAAAGTATATGTATTTATGAAAATTTTGAACAAAAATGTCTAGGGTCACTAACGTTCAAAAAAATGTGAAAATCATCAAGTATTGAAAAAATTGTTTTAAAAGTGAAAAATATTAGGAAAAATGAAAAGTTTGTAAAATGTCAAAGTATATGTATTAATGAAAATTTTGACCAAAAATGTCAAAGGTCACTAAGTTCAAATACATGTGGAAAGCATATAGTATTGAAAAAATGGTTAACAAAGTGACAAATATTAGGAAAAGTGTAAAGTTAGTAAAGAGTCACAGTACATGTGTTCATGAAAATTTACACCAAAAATGTCTAAGGTCACTAACGTTCAAAGGAAAGTGAAAATCATGAAGTATTGAAAAAATGATTGACAAAGTAAAAAATATTAGAAAAAGTGAAAAGTTAGTAAAGTGTCACAGTACGTCTATTCACGAAAATTTTAACCAAAAATGTCTAAGTTAACTAATATTGGAAAAAATATGAAAATCATAAAGTATTGAAAAAATGGTTGACAAAGTGAAAATTATTAGGAAAAGTGAAAAGTTAGTAAAATGTTACAGTACATGTATTTATGAAAATTTTTACCAAAAAAGTCTAAGTTCACTAACGTTCAAAAAAATGAGAAAATCATCAAGTATTGAAAAAATGATTGACAAAGTGAAATATATTAGGAAAAGTGAAAAGTTTGTAAAATGTCAAAGTATATGTACTTATGAAAATTTTGACCAAAAATGTCTAAGGTCGCTAACGTTCAAAAAAATGTGAAAATCATTTAGTATTGAAAAAATGGTTGACAAAGTGAAAAATATTAGGAAAAGTGAAAAGTTTGTAAAATGTCACAGTACACGTATTCATGAAAATTATGAACAAAAATGTCAAAGGTCACTAAAGTTCAAAAAAATGTGAAAATCATCAAGTATTGAAAAAATGGTTTTAAAAGTGAAAAATATTAGGAAAAATGAAAAGATTGTAAAATGTCAAAGTATATGTATTAATGAAAATTTTGAACAAAAATGTCAAAGGTCACTAAGTTCAAATACATGTGGAAAGCATATAGTATTGAAAAAATGGTTAACAAAGTGACAAATATTAGGAAAAGTGTAAAGTTAGTAAAGAGTCACAGTACATGTGTTCATGAAAATTTTCACCAAAAATGTCTAAGGTCACTAACGTTCAAAGGAAAGTGAAAATCATGAAGTATTGAAAAAATGATTGACAAAGTAAAAAATATTAGAAAAAGTGAAAAGTTAGTAAAGTGTCACAGTACGTCTATTCACGAAAATTTTAACCAAAAATGTCTAAGTTAACTAATATTGGAAAAAATATGAAAATCATAAAGTATTGAAAAAATGGTTGAAAAAGTGAAAAATATTAGGAAAAGTGAAAAGTTAGTAAAATGTCACAGTACATGTATTTATGAAAATTTTGACCAAAAATGTCTAAGGTCACTAACGTTCAAAAAAATGTGAAAATCATCAAGTATTGAAAAAATGATTGACAAAGCTAAAAATATTAGGAAAAGTGAAAAGTTTGTAAAATGTCAAAGTATATGTATTAATGAAAATTTTTACCAAAAATGTCTAAGGTCACTAATATCGGAAAAAATATGAAAATCATAAAGTGTTGAAAAAATGGTTGACAAAGTGAAAAATATTAGGAAAAGTGAAAAGTTTGTAAAATGTCAAAGTATATGTATTTATGAAAATTTTGACCAAAAATGTCTAGGGTCACTTACGTTCAAGAAAATGTGAAAATCATCAAGTATTGAAAAAATGGTTTTAAAAGTGAAAAATATTAGGAAAAATGAAAAGTTTGTAAAATGTCAAAGTATATGTATTAATAAAAATTTTGACCAAAAATGTCTAAGGTCACTAATATCGGAAAAAATATGAAAATCATAAAGTATTGAAAAAATGGTTGAAAAAGTGAAAAATATTAGGAAAAGTGAAAAGTTAGTAAAATGTCACAGTACATGTAGTTGTGAAAATTTTGACCAAAAATGTCTAAGGTCACTAACGTTCAAAAAAATGTGAAAATCATATAGTATTGAAAAAATGATTGACAAAGTGAAAAATATTAGGAAAAATGACAAGTTTGTAAAATGTCAAAGTATATGTATTAATGAAAATTTTGACCAAAAATGTCTAAGGTCACTAATATCGGAAAAAATATGAAAATCATCAAGTATTGAAAAAATGATTGACGAAGTGAAAAATATTAGGAAAGTGAAAAGTTTGTAAAATGTCAAAGTATATGTATTTATGAAAATTTTGACCAAAAATGACTAGGGTCACTAACGTTCAAAAAAATGTGAAAATCATCAAGTATTGAAAAAATGGTTTTAAAAGTGAAAAATATTAGGAAAATAGAAAAGTTTGTAAAATGTCAAAGTATATGTATCAATGAAAATTTTGACCAAAAATGTCTAAGGTCACTCATATCGGAAAAAATATGAAAATCATAAAGTATTGAAAAAATGGTTGAAAAAGTGAAAAATATTAGGAAAAGTGAAAAGTTTGTAAAATGTCACAGTACATGTATTTATGAAAATTTTGACCAAAAATGTCTAAGGTCACTAACGTTCAAAAAAATGTGAAAATCATCAAGTATTGAAAAAATGATTGACAAAGTGAAAAATATTAGGAAAAATGAAAAGTTTGTAAAATGTCAAAGTATATGTATTAATGAAAATTTTGACCAAAAATGTCTAAGGTCACTAATATCGGAAAAAATATGAAAATCATCAAGTATTGAAAAAATGATTGACAAAGTGAAAAATATTAGGAAAAGTGAAAAGTTTGTAAAATGTCAAATTATATGTATTTATTAAAATTTTGACCAAAAATGTCTAGGGTCACTAACGTTCAAAAAAATGTGAAAATCATCAAGTATTGAAAAAATGGTTTTAAAAGTGAAAAATATTAGGAAAATAGAAAAGTTTGTAAAATGTCAAAGTATATGTATCAATGAAAATTTTGACCAAAAATGTCTAAGGTCACTAATATCGGAAAAAATATGGAAATCATAAAGTATTGAAAAAATGGTTGAAAAAGTGAAAAATATTAGGAAAAGTGAAAAGTTAGTAAAATGTCACAGTACACGTATTTATGAAAATTTTGACCAAAAATGTCTAAGGTCACTAACGTTCAAAAAAATGTGAAAATCATCAAGTATTGAAAAAATGATTGACAAAGTGAAAAATATTAGGAAAAGTGAAAAGTTTGTAAAATGTAACAGTACACGTATTTATGAAAATTTTGACCAAAAATGTCAAAGGTCACTAAAGTTCAAAAAAATGTGAAAATCATCATGTATTGAAAAAATGATTGACAAAGGGAAAAATATTAGGAAAAGTGAAAAGTTTGTAAAATGTCACAGTACATGTATTTTTGAAAATTTTGACCAAAAATGTCTTGGGTCACTAACGTTCAAAAAAATTTGAAAATCATCAAGTATTGAAAAAATGATTGACAAAGTGAAAAATATTAGGAAAAGTGAAAAGTTTGTAAAATGTCAAAGTATATGTATTTATGAAAATTTTGACCAAAAATGTCTAGGGTCACTTACGTTCAAGAAAATGTGAAAATCATATAGTATTGAAAAAATGATTGACAAAGTGAAAAATATTAGGAAAAATGACAAGTTTGTTAAATGTCAAAGTATATGTATTAATGAAAATTTTGACCAAAAATGTCTAAGGTCACTAATATGGGAAAAAATATGAAAATCATCAAGTATTGAAAAAATGATTGACAAAGTGAAAAATATTAGGAAAAGTGAAAAGTTTGTAAAATGTCAAAGTATATGTATTTATGAAAATTTTGACCAAAAATGACTAGGGTCACTAACGTTCAAAAAAATGTGAAAATCATCAAGTATTGAAAAAATGGTTTTAAAAGTGAAAAATATTAGGAAAATAGAAAAGTTTGTAAAATGTCAAAGTATATGTATCAATGAAAATTTTGACCAAAAATGTCTAAGGTCACTAATATCGGAAAAAATATGGAAATCATAAAGTATTGAAAAAATGGTTGAAAAAGTGAAAAATATTAGGAAAAGTGAAAAGTTAGTAAAATGTCACAGTACATGTATTTATGAAAATTTTGACCAAAAATGTCTAAGGTCACTAACGTTCAAAAAAATGTGAAAATCATCAAGTATTGAAAAAATGATTGACAAAGTGAAAAATATTAGGAAAAGTGAAGAGTTTGTAAAATGTAACAGTACACGTATTTATGAAAATTTTGACCAAAAATGTCAAAGGTCACTAAAGTTCAAAAAAATGTGAAAATCATCATGTATTGAAAAAATGATTGACAAAGGGAAAAATATTAGGAAAAGTGAAAAGTTTGTAAAATGTCACAGTACATGTATTTTTGAAAATTTTGACCAAAAATGTCTAGGGTCACTAACGTTCAAAAAAATTTGAAAATCATCAAGTATTGAAAAAATGATTGACAAAGTGAAAAATATTAGGAAAAGTGAAAAGTTTGTAAAATGTCAAAGTATATGTATTTATGAAAATTTTGACCAAAAATGTCTAGGGTCACTTACGTTCAAGAAAATGTGAAAATCATCAAGTATTGAAAAAATGGTTTTAAAAGTGAAAAATATTAGGAAAAATGAAAAGTTTGTAAAATGTCAAAGTATATGTATTAAAAAAAATTTTGACCAAAAATGTCTAAGGTCACTAATATCGGAAAAAATATGAAAATCATAAAGTATTGAAAAAATGGTTGAAAAAGTGAAAAATATTAGGAAAAGTGAAAAGTTAGTAAAATGTCACAGTACATGTAGTTGTGAAAATTTTGACCAAAAATGTCTAAGGTCACTAACGTTCAAAAAAATGTGAAAATCATATAGTATTGAAAAAATGATTGACAAAGTGAAAAATATTAGGAAAAATGACAAGTTTGTAAAATGTCAAAGTATATGTATTAATGAAAATTTTGACCAAAAATGTCTAAGGTCACTAATATCGGAAAAAATATGAAAATCATCAAGTATTGAAAAAATGATTGACAAAGTGAAAAATATTAGGAAAAGTGAAAAGTTTGTAAAATGTCAAAGTATATGTATTTATGAAAATTTTGACCAAAAATGACTAGGGTCACTAACGTTCAAAAAAATGTGAAAATCATCAAGTATTGAAAAAATGATTGACAAAGTGAAAAATATTAGGAAAAGTGAAAAGTTAGTAAAATGTCACAGTACATGTATTTATGAAAATTTTGACCAAATATGTCTAAGGTCACTAACGTTCAAAAAAATGTGAAAATCATCAAGTATTGAAAAAATGATTGACAAAGTGAAAAATATTAGGAAAAGTGAAAAGTTTGTAAAATGTAACAGTACACGTATTTATGAAAATTTTGACCAAAAATGTCAAAGGTCACTAAAGTTCAAAAAAATGTGAAAATCATCATGTATTGAAAAAATGATTGACAAAGGGAAAAATATTAGGAAAAGTGAAAAGTTTGTAAAATGTCACAGTACATGTATTTTTGAAAATTTTGACCAAAAATGTCTAGGGTCACTAACGTTCAAAAAAATTTGAAAATCATCAAGTATTGAAAAAATGATTGACAAAGTGAAAAATATTAGGAAAAGTGAAAAGTTTGTAAAATGTCAAAGTATATGTATTTATTAAAATTTTGACCAAAAATGTCTAGGGTCACTAACGTTCAAAAAAATGTGAAAATCATCAAGTATTGAAAAAATGGTTTTAAAAGTGAAAAATATTAGGAAAATAGAAAAGTTTGTAAAATGTCAAAGTATATGTATCAATGAAAATTTTGACCAAAAATGTCTAAGGTCACTAATATCGGAAAAAATATGGAAATCATAAAGTATTGAAAAAATGGTTGAAAAAGTGAAAAATATTAGGAAAAGTGAAAAGTTAGTAAAATGTCACAGTACACGTATTTATGAAAATTTTGACCAAAAATGTCTAAGGTCACTAACGTTCAAAAAAATGTGAAAATCATCAAGTATTGAAAAAATGATTGACAAAGTGAAAAATATTAGGAAAAGTGAAAAGTTTGTAAAATGTAACAGTACACGTATTTATGAAAATTTTGACCAAAAATGTCAAAGGTCACTAAAGTTCAAAAAAATGTGAAAATCATCATGTATTGAAAAAATGATTGACAAAGGGAAAAATATTAGGAAAAGTGAAAAGTTTGTAAAATGTCACAGTACATGTATTTTTGAAAATTTTGACCAAAAATGTCTAGGGTCACTAACGTTCAAAAAAATTTGATAATCATCAAGTATTGAAAAAATGATTGACAAAGTGAAAAATATTAGGAAAAGTGAAAAGTTTGTAAAATGTCAAAGTATATGTATTTATGAAAATTTTGACCAAAAATGTCTAGGGTCACTTACGTTCAAGAAAATGTGAAAATCATATAGTATTGAAAAAATGATTGACAAAGTGAAAAATATTAGGAAAAATGACAAGTTTGTAAAATGTCAAAGTATATGTATTAATGAAAATTTTGACCAAAAATGTCTAAGGTCACTAATATTGGAAAAAATATGAAAATCATCAAGTATTGAAAAAATGATTGACAAAGTGAAAAATATTAGGAAAAGTGAAAAGTTTGTAAAATGTCAAAGTATATGTATTTATGAAAATTTTGACCAAAAATGACTAGGGTCACTAACGTTCAAAAAAATGTGAAAATCATCAAGTATTGAAAAAATGGTTTTAAAAGTGAAAAATATTAGGAAAATAGAAAAGTTTGTAAAATGTCAAAGTATATGTATCAATGAAAATTTTGACCAAAAATGTCTAAGGTCACTAATATCGGAAAAAATATGGAAATCATAAAGTATTGAAAAAATGGTTGAAAAAGTGAAAAATATTAGGAAAAGTGAAAAGTTAGTAAAATGTCACAGTACATGTATTTATGAAAATTTTGACCAAAAATGTCTAAGGTCACTAACGTTCAAAAAAATGTGAAAATCATCAAGTATTGAAAAAATGATTGACAAAGTGAAAAATATTAGGAAAAGTGAAGAGTTTGTAAAATGTAACAGTACACGTATTTATGAAAATTTTGACCAAAAATGTCAAAGGTCACTAAAGTTCAAAAAAATGTGAAAATCATCATGTATTGAAAAAATGATTGACAAAGGGAAAAATATTAGGAAAAGTGAAAAGTTTGTAAAATGTCACAGTACATGTATTTTTGAAAATTTTGACCAAAAATGTCTAAGGTCACTAACGTTCAAAAAAATGTGAAAATCATCAAGTATTGAAAAAATGATTGACAAAGTGAAAAATATTAGGAAAAATGAAAAGTTTGTAAAATGTCAAAGTATATGTATTAATGAAAATTTTGACCAAAAATGTCTAAGGTCACTAATATCGGAAAAAATATGAAAATCATCAAGTATTGAAAAAATGATTGACAAAGTGAAAAATATTAGGAAAAGTGAAAAGTTTGTAAAATGTCAAAGTATATGTATTTATTAAAATTTTGACCAAAAATGTCTAGGGTCACTAACGTTCAAAAAAATGTGAAAATCATCAAGTATTGAAAAAATGGTTTTAAAAGTGAAAAATATTAGGAAAATAGAAAAGTTTGTAAAATGTCAAAGTATATGTATCAATGAAAATTTTGACCAAAAATGTCTAAGGTCACTAATATCGGAAAAAATATGGAAATCATAAAGTATTGAAAAAATGGTTGAAAAAGTGAAAAATATTAGGAAAAGTGAAAAGTTAGTAAAATGTCACAGTACACGTATTTATGAAAATTTTGACCAAAAATGTCTAAGGTCACTAACGTTCAAAAAAATGTGAAAATCATCAAGTATTGAAAAAATGATTGACAAAGTGAAAAATATTAGGAAAAGTGAAAAGTTTGTAAAATGTCAAAGTATATGTATTTATGAAAATTTTGACCAAAAATGTCTAGGGTCACTTACGTTCAAGAAAATGTGAAAATCATCAAGTATTGAAAAAATGGTTTTAAAAGTGAAAAATATTAGGAAAAATGAAAAGTTTGTAAAATGTCAAAGTATATGTATTAAAAAAAATTTTGACCAAAAATGTCTAAGGTCACTAATATCGGAAAAAATATGAAAATCATAAAGTATTGAAAAAATGGTTGAAAAAGTGAAAAATATTAGGAAAAGTGAAAAGTTAGTAAAATGTCACAGTACATGTAGTTGTGAAAATTTTGACCAAAAATGTCTAAGGTCACTAACGTTCAAAAAAATGTGAAAATCATATAGTATTGAAAAAATGATTGACAAAGTGAAAAATATTAGGAAAAATGACAAGTTTGTAAAATGTCAAAGTATATGTATTAATGAAAATTTTGACCAAAAATGTCTAAGGTCACTAATATCGGAAAAAATATGAAAATCATCAAGTATTGAAAAAATGATTGACAAAGTGAAAAATATTAGGAAAAGTGAAAAGTTTGTAAAATGTCAAAGTATATGTATTTATGAAAATTTTGACCAAAAATGACTAGGGTCACTAACGTTCAAAAAAATGTGAAAATCATCAAGTATTGAAAAAATGATTGACAAAGTGAAAAATGTTAGGAAAAGTGAAAAGTTAGTAAAATGTCACAGTACATGTATTTATGAAAATTTTGACCAAAAATGTCTAAGGTCACTAACGTTCAAAAAAATGTGAAAATCATCAAGTATTGAAAAAATGATTGACAAAGTGAAAAATATTAGGAAAAGTGAAAAGTTTGTAAAATGTAACAGTACACGTATTTATGAAAATTTTGACCAAAAATGTCAAAGGTCACTAAAGTTCAAAAAAATGTGAAAATCATCATGTATTGAAAAAATGATTGACAAAGGGAAAAATATTAGGAAAAGTGAAAAGTTTGTAAAATGTCACAGTACATGTATTTTTGAAAATTTTGACCAAAAATGTCTAGGGTCACTAACGTTCAAAAAAATTTGAAAATCATCAAGTATTGAAAAAATGATTGACAAAGTGAAAAATATTAGGAAAAGTGAAAAGTTTGTAAAATGTCAAAGTATATGTATTTATTAAAATTTTGACCAAAAATGTCTAGGGTCACTAACGTTCAAAAAAATGTGAAAATCATCAAGTATTGAAAAAATGGTTTTAAAAGTGAAAAATATTAGGAAAATAGAAAAGTTTGTAAAATGTCAAAGTATATGTATCAATGAAAATTTTGACCAAAAATGTCTAAGGTCACTAATATCGGAAAAAATATGGAAATCATAAAGTATTGAAAAAATGGTTGAAAAAGTGAAAAATATTAGGAAAAGTGAAAAGTTAGTAAAATGTCACAGTACACGTATTTATGAAAATTTTGACCAAAAATGTCTAAGGTCACTAACATTCAAAAAAATGTGAAAATCATCAAGTATTGAAAAAATGATTGACAAAGTGAAAAATATTAGGAAAAGTGAAAAGTTTGTAAAATGTAACAGTACACGTATTTATGAAAATTTTGACCAAAAATGTCAAAGGTCACTAAAGTTCAAAAAAATGTGAAAATCATCATGTATTGAAAAAATGATTGACAAAGGGAAAAATATTAGGAAAAGTGAAAAGTTTGTAAAATGTCACAGTACATGTATTTTTGAAAATTTTGACCAAAAATGTCTAGGGTCACTAACGTTCAAAAAAATTTGAAAATCATCAAGTATTGAAAAAATGATTGACAAAGGTAAAAATATTAGGAAAAGTGAAAAGTTTGTAAAATGTCAAAGTATATGTATTTATGAAAATTTTGACCAAAAATGTCTAGGGTCACTTACGTTCAAGAAAATGTGAAAATCATCAAGTATTGAAAAAATGGTTTTAAAAGTGAAAAATATTAGGAAAAATGAAAAGTTTGTAAAATGTCAAAGTATATGTATTAAAAAAAATTTTGACCAAAAATGTCTAAGGTCACTAATATCGGAAAAAATATGAAAATCATAAAGTATTGAAAAAATGGTTGAAAAAGTGAAAAATATTAGGAAAAGTGAAAAGTTAGTAAAATGTCACAGTACATGTAGTTGTGAAAATTTTGACCAAAAATGTCTAAGGTCACTAACGTTCAAAAAAATGTGAAAATCATATAGTATTGAAAAAATGATTGACAAAGTGAAAAATATTAGGAAAAATGACAAGTTTGTAAAATGTCAAAGTATATGTATTAATGAAAATTTTGACCAAAAATGTCTAAGGTCACTAATATCGGAAAAAATATGAAAATCATCAAGTATTGAAAAAATGATTGACAAAGTGAAAAATATTAGGAAAAGTGAAAAGTTTGTAAAATGTCAAAGTATATGTATTTATGAAAATTTTGACCAAAAATGACTAGGGTCACTAACGTTCAAAAAAATGTGAAAATCATCAAGTATTGAAAAAATGATTGACAAAGTGAAAAATGTTAGGAAAAGTGAAAAGTTAGTAAAATGTCACAGTACATGTATTTATGAAAATTTTGACCAAAAATGTCTAAGGTCACTAACGTTCAAAAAAATGTGAAAATCATCAAGTATTGAAAAAATGATTGACAAAGTGAAAAATATTAGGAAAAGTGAAAAGTTTGTAAAATGTAACAGTACACGTATTTATGAAAATTTTGACCAAAAATGTCAAAGGTCACTAAAGTTCAAAAAAATGTGAAAATCATCATGTATTGAAAAAATGATTGACAAAGGGAAAAATATTAGGAAAAGTGAAAAGTTTGTAAAATGTCACAGTACATGTATTTTTGAAAATTTTGACCAAAAATGTCTAGGGTCACTAACGTTCAAAAAAATTTGAAAATCATCAAGTATTGAAAAAATGATTGACAAAGTGAAAAATATTAGGAAAAGTGAAAAGTTTGTAAAATGTCAAAGTATATGTATTTATTAAAATTTTGACCAAAAATGTCTAGGGTCACTAACGTTCAAAAAAATGTGAAAATCATCAAGTATTGAAAAAATGGTTTTAAAAGTGAAAAATATTAGGAAAATAGAAAAGTTTGTAAAATGTCAAAGTATATGTATCAATGAAAATTTTGACCAAAAATGTCTAAGGTCACTAATATCGGAAAAAATATGGAAATCATAAAGTATTGAAAAAATGGTTGAAAAAGTGAAAAATATTAGGAAAAGTGAAAAGTTAGTAAAATGTCACAGTACACGTATTTATGAAAATTTTGACCAAAAATGTCTAAGGTCACTAACATTCAAAAAAATGTGAAAATCATCAAGTATTGAAAAAATGATTGACAAAGTGAAAAATATTAGGAAAAGTGAAAAGTTTGTAAAATGTAACAGTACACGTATTTATGAAAATTTTGACCAAAAATGTCAAAGGTCACTAAAGTTCAAAAAAATGTGAAAATCATCATGTATTGAAAAAATGATTGACAAAGGGAAAAATATTAGGAAAAGTGAAAAGTTTGTAAAATGTCACAGTACATGTATTTTTGAAAATTTTGACCAAAAATGTCTAGGGTCACTAACGTTCAAAAAAATTTGAAAATCATCAAGTATTGAAAAAATGATTGACAAAGTGAAAAATATTAGGAAAAGTGAAAAGTTTGTAAAATGTCAAAGTATATGTATTTATGAAAATTTTGACCAAAAATGTCTAGGGTCACTTACGTTCAAGAAAATGTGAAAATCATATAGTATTGAAAAAATGATTGACAAAGTGAAAAATATTAGGAAAAATGACAAGTTTGTAAAATGTCAAAGTATATGTATTAATGAAAATTTTGACCAAAAATGTCTAAGGTCACTAATATTGGAAAAAATATGAAAATCATCAAGTATTGAAAAAATGATTGACAAAGTGAAAAATATTAGGAAAAGTGAAAAGTTTGTAAAATGTCAAAGTATATGTATTTATGAAAATTTTGACCAAAAATGACTAGGGTCACTAACGTTCAAAAAAATGTGAAAATCATCAAGTATTGAAAAAATGGTTTTAAAAGTGAAAAATATTAGGAAAATAGAAAAGTTTGTAAAATGTCAAAGTATATGTATCAATGAAAATTTTGACCAAAAATGTCTGAGGTCACTAATATCGGAAAAAATATGGAAATCATAAAGTATTGAAAAAATGGTTGAAAAAGTGAAAAATATTAGGAAAAGTGAAAAGTTAGTAAAATGTCACAGTACATGTATTTATGAAAATTTTGACCAAAAATGTCTAAGGTCACTAACGTTCAAAAAAATGTGAAAATCATCAAGTATTGAAAAAATGATTGACAAAGTGAAAAATATTAGGAAAAGTGAAGAGTTTGTAAAATGTAACAGTACACGTATTTATGAAAATTTTGACCAAAAATGTCAAAGGTCACTAAAGTTCAAAAAAATGTGAAAATCATCATGTATTGAAAAAATGATTGACAAAGGGAAAAATATTAGGAAAAGTGAAAAGTTTGTAAAATGTCACAGTACATGTATTTTTGAAAATTTTGACCAAAAATGTCTAGGGTCACTAACGTTCAAAAAAATTTGAAAATCATCAAGTATTGAAAAAATGATTGACAAAGTGAAAAATATTAGGAAAAGTGAAAAGTTTGTAAAATGTCAAAGTATATGTATTTATGAAAATTTTGACCAAAAATGTCTAGGGTCACTTACGTTCAAGAAAATGTGAAAATCATCAAGTATTGAAAAAATGGTTTTAAAAGTGAAAAATATTAGGAAAAATGAAAAGTTTGTAAAATGTCAAAGTATATGTATTAAAAAAAATTTTGACCAAAAATGTCTAAGGTCACTAATATCGGAAAAAATATGAAAATCATAAAGTATTGAAAAAATGGTTGAAAAAGTGAAAAATATTAGGAAAAGTGAAAAGTTAGTAAAATGTCACAGTACATGTAGTTGTGAAAATTTTGACCAAAAATGTCTAAGGTCACTAACGTTCAAAAAAATGTGAAAATCATATAGTATTGAAAAAATGATTGACAAAGTGAAAAATATTAGGAAAAATGACAAGTTTGTAAAATGTCAAAGTATATGTATTAATGAAAATTTTGACCAAAAATGTCTAAGGTCACTAATATCGGAAAAAATATGAAAATCATCAAGTATTGAAAAAATGATTGACAAAGTGAAAAATATTAGGAAAAGTGAAAAGTTTGTAAAATGTCAAAGTATATGTATTTATGAAAATTTTGACCAAAAATGACTAGGGTCACTAACGTTCAAAAAAATGTGAAAATCATCAAGTATTGAAAAAATGATTGACAAAGTGAAAAATATTAGGAAAAGTGAAAAGTTAGTAAAATGTCACAGTACATGTATTTATGAAAATTTTGACCAAAAATGTCTAAGGTCACTAACGTTCAAAAAAATGTGAAAATCATCAAGTATTGAAAAAATGATTGACAAAGTGAAAAATATTAGGAAAAGTGAAAAGTTTGTAAAATGTAACAGTACACGTATTTATGAAAATTTTGACCAAAAATGTCAAAGGTCACTAAAGTTCAAAAAAATGTGAAAATCATCAAGTATTGAAAAAATGATTGACAAAGGGAAAAATATTAGGAAAAGTGAAAAGTTTGTAAAATGTCACAGTACATGTATTTTTGAAAATTTTGACCAAAAATGTCTAGGGTCACTAACGTTCAAAAAAATTTGAAAATCATCAAGTATTGAAAAAATGATTGACAAAGTGAAAAATATTAGGAAAAGTGAAAAGTTTGTAAAATGTCAAAGTATATGTATTTATGAAAATTTTGACCAAAAATGTCTAGGGTCACTTACGTTCAAGAAAATGTGAAAATCATCAAGTATTGAAAAAATGGTTTTAAAAGTGAAAAATATTAGGAAAAATGAAAAGTTTGTAAAATGTCAAAGTATATGTATTAATAAAAATTTTGACCAAAAATGTCTAAGGTCACTAATATCGGAAAAAATATGAAAATCATAAAGTATTGAAAAAATGGTTGAAAAAGTGAAAAATATTAGGAAAAGTGAAAAGTTAGTAAAATGTCACAGTACATGTAGTTGTGAAAATTTTGACCAAAAATGTCTAAGGTCACTAACGTTCAAAAAAATGTGAAAATCATATAGTATTGAAAAAATGATTGACAAAGTGAAAAATATTAGGAAAAATGACAAGTTTGTAAAATGTCAAAGTATATGTATTAATGAAAATTTTGACCAAAAATGTCTAAGGTCACTAATATCGGAAAAAATATGAAAATCATCAAGTATTGAAAAAATGATTGACAAAGTGAAAAATATTAGGAAAAGTGAAAAGTTTGTAAAATGTCAAAGTATATGTATTTATGAAAATTTTGACCAAAAATGACTAGGGTCACTAACGTTCAAAAAAATGTGAAAATCATCAAGTATTGAAAAAATGATTGACAAAGTGAAAAATATTAGGAAAAGTGAAAAGTTAGTAAAATGTCAAAGTATATGTATTTATGAAAATTTTGACTAAAAATGTCTAGGGTCACTTACGTTCAAGAAAATGTGAAAATCATCAAGTATTGAAAAAATGGTTTTAAAAGTGAAAAATATTAGGAAAAATGAAAAGTTTGTAAAATGTCAAAGTATATGTATTAATGAAAATTTTGACCAAAAATGTCTAAGGTCACTAATATCGGAAAAAATATGAAAATCATAAAGTATTGAAAAAGTGGTTGAAAAAGTGAAACATATTGGGAAAAGTGAAAAGTTAGTAAAATGTCACAGTACATGTAGTTATGAAAATTTTGACCAAAAATGTCTAAGGTCACTAACGTTCAAAAAAATGTGAAAATCATAAAGTATTGAAAAAATGATTGACAAAGTGAAAAATATTCGGAAAAGTGAAAAGTTTGTAAAATATCACAGTACACGTATTTATGAAAATTTTGACCAAAAATGTCTAGGGTCACTAACGTTCAAAAAAATGTGAAAATCATCAAGTATTGAAAAAATGATTGACAAAGTGAAAAATATTAGGAAAAGTGAAAAGTTTGTAAAATGTCAAAGTATATGTATTTATGAAAATTTTGACCAAAAATGTCTAGGGTCACTTACGTTCAAGAAAATGTGAAAATCATCAAGTATTGAAAAAATGGTTTTAAAAGTGAAAAATATTAGGAAAAATGAAAAGTTTGTAAAATGTCAAAGTATATGTATTAATAAAAATTTTGACCAAAAATGTCTAAGGTCACTAATATCGGAAAAAATATGAAAATCATAAAGTATTGAAAAAATGGTTGAAAAAGTGAAAAATATTAGGAAAAGTGACAAGTTAGTAAAATGTCACAGTACATGTAGTTGTGAAAATTTTGACCAAAAATGTCTAAGGTCACTAACGTTCAAAAAAATGTGAAAATCATATAGTATTGAAAAAATGATTGACAAAGTGAAAAATATTAGGAAAAATGACAAGTTTGTAAAATGTCAAAGTATATGTATTAATGAAAATTTTGACCAAAAATGTCTAAGGTCATTAATATCGGAAAAAATATGAAAATCATCAAGTATTGAAAAAATGATTGACGAAGTGAAAAATATTAGGAAAAGTGAAAAGTTTGTAAAATGTCAAAGTATATGTATTTATGAAAATTTTGACCAAAAATGACTAGGGTCACTAACGTTCAAATAAATGTGAAAATCATCAAGTATTGAAAAAATGGTTTTAAAAGTGAAAAATATTAGGAAAATAGAAAAGTTTGTAAAATGTCAAAGTATATGTATCAATGAAAATTTTGACCAAAAATGTCTAAGGTCACTCATATCGGAAAAAATATGAAAATCATAAAGTATTGAAAAAATGGTTGAAAAAGTGAAAAATATTAGGAAAAGTGAAAAGTTAGTAAAATGTCACAGTACATGTATTTATGAAAATTTTGACCAAAAATGTCTAAGGTCACTAACGTTCAAAAAAATGTGAAAATCATCAAGTATTGAAAAAATGATTGACAAAGTGAAAAATATTAGGAAAAGTGAAAAGTTAGTAAAATGTCAAAGTATATGTATTCATGAAAATTTTGACTAAAAATGTCTAGGGTCACTTACGTTCAAGAAAATGTGAAAATCATCAAGTATTGAAAAAATGGTTTTAAAAGTGAAAAATATTAGGAAAAATGAAAAGTTTGTAAAATGTTAAAGTATATGTATTAATGAAAATTTTGACCAAAAATGTCTAAGGTCACTAATATCGGAAAAAATATGAAAATCATAAAGTATTGAAAAAATGGTTGAAAAAGTGAAAAATATTAGGAAAAGTGAAAAGTTAGTAAAATGTCACAGTACATGTAGTTATGAAAATTTTGACCAAAAATGTCTAAGGTCACTAACGTTCAAAAAAATGTGAAAATCATAAAGTATTGAAAAAATGATTGACAAAGTGAAAAATATTCGGAAAAGTGAAAAGTTTGTAAAATATCACAGTACACGTATTTAGGAAAATTTTGACCAAAAATGTCAAAGGTCACTAAAGTTCAAAAAAATGTGAAAATCATCATGTATTGAAAAAATGATTGACAAAGTGAAAAATATTAGGAAAAGTGAAAAGTTTGTAAAATGTCACAGTACATGTATTTTTGAAAATTTTGACCAAAAATGTCTAGGGTCACTAACGTTCAAAAAAATGTGAAAATCATCAAGTATTGAAAAAATGATTGACAAAGTGAAAAATATTAGGAAAAGTGAAAAGTTTGTAAAATGTCAAAGTATATGTATTTATGAAAATTTTGACCAAAAATGTCTCGGGTCACTTACGTTCAAGAAAATGTGAAAATCATCAAGTATTGAAAAAATGGTTGACAAAGTGAAAAATATTAGGAAAAGTGAAAAGTTTGTAAAATGTCACAGTACACGTATTTATGAAAATTTTGACCAAAAATGTCAAAGGTCACTAACGTTCAAGAAAATGTGAAAATCATATAGTATTGAAAAAATGATTGACAAAGTGAAAAATATTAGGAAAAATGACAAGTTTGTAAAATGTCAAAGTATATGTATTAATGAAAATTTTGACCAAAAATGTCTAAGGTCACTAATATTGGAAAAAATATGAAAATCATCAAGTATTGAAAAAATGATTGACAAAGTGAAAAATATTAGGAAAAGTGAAAAGTTTGTAAAATGTCAAAGTATATGTATTTATGAAAATTTTGACCAAAAATGACTAGGGTCACTAACGTTCAAAAAAATGTGAAAATCATCAAGTATTGAAAAAATGGTTTTAAAAGTGAAAAATATTAGGAAAATAGAAAAGTTTGTAAAATGTCAAAGTATATGTATCAATGAAAATTTTGACCAAAAATGTCTAAGGTCACTAATATCGGAAAAAATATGGAAATCATAAAGTATTGAAAAAATGGTTGAAAAAGTGAAAAATATTAGGAAAAGTGAAAAGTTAGTAAAATGTCACAGTACATGTATTTATGAAAATTTTGACCAAAAATGTCTAAGGTCACTAACGTTCAAAAAAATGTGAAAATCATCAAGTATTGAAAAAATGATTGACAAAGTGAAAAATATTAGGAAAAGTGAAGAGTTTGTAAAATGTAACAGTACACGTATTTATGAAAATTTTGACCAAAAATGTCAAAGGTCACTAAAGTTCAAAAAAATGTGAAAATCATCATGTATTGAAAAAATGATTGACAAAGGGAAAAATATTAGGAAAAGTGAAAAGTTTGTAAAATGTCACAGTACATGTATTTTTGAAAATTTTGACCAAAAATGTCTAGGGTCACTAACGTTCAAAAAAATTTGAAAATCATCAAGTATTGAAAAAATGATTGACAAAGTGAAAAATATTAGGAAAAGTGAAAAGTTTGTAAAATGTCAAAGTATATGTATTTATGAAAATTTTGACCAAAAATGTCTAGGGTCACTTACGTTCAAGAAAATGTGAAAATCATCAAGTATTGAAAAAATGGTTTTAAAAGTGAAAAATATTAGGAAAAATGAAAAGTTTGTAAAATGTCAAAGTATATGTATTAAAAAAAATTTTGACCAAAAATGTCTAAGGTCACTAATATCGGAAAAAATATGAAAATCATAAAGTATTGAAAAAATGGTTGAAAAAGTGAAAAATATTAGGAAAAGTGAAAAGTTAGTAAAATGTCACAGTACATGTAGTTGTGAAAATTTTGACCAAAAATGTCTAAGGTCACTAACGTTCAAAAAAATGTGAAAATCATATAGTATTGAAAAAATGATTGACAAAGTGAAAAATATTAGGAAAAATGACAAGTTTGTAAAATGTCAAAGTATATGTATTAATGAAAATTTTGACCAAAAATGTCTAAGGTCACTAATATCGGAAAAAATATGAAAATCATCAAGTATTGAAAAAATGATTGACAAAGTGAAAAATATTAGGAAAAGTGAAAAGTTTGTAAAATGTCAAAGTATATGTATTTATGAAAATTTTGACCAAAAATGACTAGGGTCACTAACGTTCAAAAAAATGTGAAAATCATCAAGTATTGAAAAAATGATTGACAAAGTGAAAAATATTAGGAAAAGTGAAAAGTTAGTAAAATGTCACAGTACATGTATTTATGAAAATTTTGACCAAAAATGTCTAAGGTCACTAACGTTCAAAAAAATGTGAAAATCATCAAGTATTGAAAAAATGATTGACAAAGTGAAAAATATTAGGAAAAGTGAAAAGTTTGTAAAATGTAACAGTACACGTATTTATGAAAATTTTGACCAAAAATGTCAAAGGTCACTAAAGTTCAAAAAAATGTGAAAATCATCATGTATTGAAAAAATGATTGACAAAGGGAAAAATATTAGGAAAAGTGAAAAGTTTGTAAAATGTCACAGTACATGTATTTTTGAAAATTTTGACCAAAAATGTCTAGGGTCACTAACGTTCAAAAAAATTTGAAAATCATCAAGTATTGAAAAAATGATTGACAAAGTGAAAAATATTAGGAAAAGTGAAAAGTTTGTAAAATGTCAAAGTATATGTATTTATGAAAATTTTGACCAAAAATGTCTAGGGTCACTTACGTTCAAGAAAATGTGAAAATCATCAAGTATTGAAAAAATGGTTTTAAAAGTGAAAAATATTAGGAAAAATGAAAAGTTTGTAAAATGTCAAAGTATATGTATTAATAAAAATTTTGACCAAAAATGTCTAAGGTCACTAATATCGGAAAAAATATGAAAATCATAAAGTATTGAAAAAATGGTTGAAAAAGTGAAAAATATTAGGAAAAGTGAAAAGTTAGTAAAATGTCACAGTACATGTAGTTGTGAAAATTTTGACCAAAAATGTCTAAGGTCACTAACGTTCAAAAAAATGTGAAAATCATATAGTATTGAAAAAATGATTGACAAAGTGAAAAATATTAGGAAAAATGACAAGTTTGTAAAATGTCAAAGTATATGTATTAATGAAAATTTTGACCAAAAATGTCTAAGGTCACTAATATCGGAAAAAATATGAAAATCATCAAGTATTGAAAAAATGATTGACAAAGTGAAAAATATTAGGAAAAGTGAAAAGTTTGTAAAATGTCAAAGTATATGTATTTATGAAAATTTTGACCAAAAATGACTAGGGTCACTAACGTTCAAAAAAATGTGAAAATCATCAAGTATTGAAAAAATGATTGACAAAGTGAAAAATATTAGGAAAAGTGAAAAGTTAGTAAAATGTCAAAGTATATGTATTTATGAAAATTTTGACTAAAAATGTCTAGGGTCACTTACGTTCAAGAAAATGTGAAAATCATCAAGTATTGAAAAAATGGTTTTAAAAGTGAAAAATATTAGGAAAAATGAAAAGTTTGTAAAATGTCAAAGTATATGTATTAATGAAAATTTTGACCAAAAATGTCTAAGGTCACTAATATCGGAAAAAATATGAAAATCATAAAGTATTGAAAAAGTGGTTGAAAAAGTGAAACATATTGGGAAAAGTGAAAAGTTAGTAAAATGTCACAGTACATGTAGTTATGAAAATTTTGACCAAAAATGTCTAAGGTCACTAACGTTCAAAAAAATGTGAAAATCATAAAGTATTGAAAAAATGATTGACAAAGTGAAAAATATTCGGAAAAGTGAAAAGTTTGTAAAATATCACAGTACACGTATTTATGAAAATTTTGACCAAAAATGTCTAGGGTCACTAACGTTCAAAAAAATTTGAAAATCATCAAGTATTGAAAAAATGATTGACAAAGTGAAAAATATTAGGAAAAGTGAAAAGTTTGTAAAATGTCAAAGTATATGTATTTATGAAAATTTTGACCAAAAATGTCTAGGGTCACTTACGTTCAAGAAAATGTGAAAATCATCAAGTATTGAAAAAATGGTTTTAAAAGTGAAAAATATTAGGAAAAATGAAAAGTTTGTAAAATGTCAAAGTATATGTATTAATAAAAATTTTGACCAAAAATGTCTAAGGTCACTAATATCGGAAAAAATATGAAAATCATAAAGTATTGAAAAAATGGTTGAAAAAGTGAAAAATATTAGGAAAAGTGAAAAGTTAGTAAAATGTCACAGTACATGTAGTTGTGAAAATTTTGACCAAAAATGTCTAAGGTCACTAACGTTCAAAAAAATGTGAAAATCATATAGTATTGAAAAAATGATTGACAAAGTGAAAAATATTAGGAAAAATGACAAGTTTGTAAAATGTCAAAGTATATGTATTAATGAAAATTTTGACCAAAAATGTCTAAGGTCACTAATATCGGAAAAAATATGAAAATCATCAAGTATTGAAAAAATGATTGACAAAGTGAAAAATATTAGGAAAAGTGAAAAGTTTGTAAAATGTCAAAGTATATGTATTTATGAAAATTTTGACCAAAAATGACTAGGGTCACTAACGTTCAAAAAAATGTGAAAATCATCAAGTATTGAAAAAATGATTGACAAAGTGAAAAATATTAGGAAAAGTGAAAAGTTAGTAAAATGTCAAAGTATATGTATTTATGAAAATTTTGACTAAAAATGTCTAGGGTCACTTACGTTCAAGAAAATGTGAAAATCATCAAGTATTGAAAAAATGGTTTTAAAAGTGAAAAATATTAGGAAAAATGAAAAGTTTGTAAAATGTCAAAGTATATGTATTAATGAAAATTTTGACCAAAAATGTCTAAGGTCACTAATATCGGAAAAAATATGAAAATCATAAAGTATTGAAAAAGTGGTTGAAAAAGTGAAACATATTGGGAAAAGTGAAAAGTTAGTAAAATGTCACAGTACATGTAGTTATGAAAATTTTGACCAAAAATGTCTAAGGTCACTAACGTTCAAAAAAATGTGAAAATCATAAAGTATTGAAAAAATGATTGACAAAGTGAAAAATATTCGGAAAAGTGAAAAGTTTGTAAAATATCACAGTACACGTATTTATGAAAATTTTGACCAAAAATGTCTAGGGTCACTAACGTTCAAAAAAATGTGAAAATCATCAAGTATTGAAAAAATGATTGACAAAGTGAAAAATATTAGGAAAAGTGAAAAGTTTGTAAAATGTCAAAGTATATGTATTTATGAAAATTTTGACCAAAAATGTCTAGGGTCACTTACGTTCAAGAAAATGTGAAAATCATCAAGTATTGAAAAAATGGTTTTAAAAGTGAAAAATATTAGGAAAAATGAAAAGTTTGTAAAATGTCAAAGTATATGTATTAATGAAAATTTTGACCAAAAATGTCTAAGGTCACTAATATCGGAAAAAATATGAAAATCATAAAGTATTGAAAAAGTGGTTGAAAAAGTGAAACATATTGGGAAAAGTGAAAAGTTAGTAAAATGTCACAGTACATGTAGTTATGAAAATTTTGACCAAAAATGTCTAAGGTCACTAACGTTCAAAAAAATGTGAAAATCATAAAGTATTGAAAAAATGATTGACAAAGTGAAAAATATTCGGAAAAGTGAAAAGTTTGTAAAATATCACAGTACACGTATTTATGAAAATTTTGACCAAAAATGTCTAGGGTCACTAACGTTCAAAAAAATGTGAAAATCATCAAGTATTGAAAAAATGATTGACAAAGTGAAAAATATTAGGAAAAGTGAAAAGTTTGTAAAATGTCAAAGTATATGTATTTATGAAAATTTTGACCAAAAATGTCTAGGGTCACTTACGTTCAAGAAAATGTGAAAATCATCAAGTATTGAAAAAATGGTTTTAAAAGTGAAAAATATTAGGAAAAATGAAAAGTTTGTAAAATGTCAAAGTATATGTATTAATAAAAATTTTGACCAAAAATGTCTAAGGTCACTAATATCGGAAAAAATATGAAAATCATAAAGTATTGAAAAAATGGTTGAAAAAGTGAAAAATATTAGGAAAAGTGAAAAGTTAGTAAAATGTCACAGTACATGTAGTTGTGAAAATTTTGACCAAAAATGTCTAAGGTCACTAACGTTCAAAAAAATGTGAAAATCATATAGTATTGAAAAAATGATTGACAAAGTGAAAAATATTAGGAAAAATGACAAGTTTGTAAAATGTCAAAGTATATGTATTAATGAAAATTTTGACCAAAAATGTCTAAGGTCACTAATATCGGAAAAAATATGAAAATCATCAAGTATTGAAAAAATGATTGACAAAGTGAAAAATATTAGGAAAAGTGAAAAGTTTGTAAAATGTCAAAGTATATGTATTTATGAAAATTTTGACCAAAAATGACTAGGGTCACTAACGTTCAAAAAAATGTGAAAATCATCAAGTATTGAAAAAATGATTGACAAAGTGAAAAATATTAGGAAAAGTGAAAAGTTAGTAAAATGTCAAAGTATATGTATTTATGAAAATTTTGACTAAAAATGTCTAGGGTCACTTACGTTCAAGAAAATGTGAAAATCATCAAGTATTGAAAAAATGGTTTTAAAAGTGAAAAATATTAGGAAAAATGAAAAGTTTGTAAAATGTCAAAGTATATGTATTAATGAAAATTTTGACCAAAAATGTCTAAGGTCACTAATATCGGAAAAAATATGAAAATCATAAAGTATTGAAAAAGTGGTTGAAAAAGTGAAACATATTGGGAAAAGTGAAAAGTTAGTAAAATGTCACAGTACATGTAGTTATGAAAATTTTGACCAAAAATGTCTAAGGTCACTAACGTTCAAAAAAATGTGAAAATCATAAAGTATTGAAAAAATGATTGACAAAGTGAAAAATATTCGGAAAAGTGAAAAGTTTGTAAAATATCACAGTACACGTATTTATGAAAATTTTGACCAAAAATGTCTAGGGTCACTAACGTTCAAAAAAATGTGAAAATCATCAAGTATTGAAAAAATGATTGACAAAGTGAAAAATATTAGGAAAAGTGAAAAGTTTGTAAAATGTCAAAGTATATGTATTTATGAAAATTTTGACCAAAAATGTCTAGGGTCACTTACGTTCAAGAAAATGTGAAAATCATCAAGTATTGAAAAAATGGTTTTAAAAGTGAAAAATATTAGGAAAAATGAAAAGTTTGTAAAATGTCAAAGTATATGTATTAATAAAAATTTTGACCAAAAATGTCTAAGGTCACTAATATCGGAAAAAATATGAAAATCATAAAGTATTGAAAAAATGGTTGAAAAAGTGAAAAATATTAGGAAAAGTGACAAGTTAGTAAAATGTCACAGTACATGTAGTTGTGAAAATTTTGACCAAAAATGTCTAAGGTCACTAACGTTCAAAAAAATGTGAAAATCATATAGTATTGAAAAAATGATTGACAAAGTGAAAAATATTAGGAAAAATGACAAGTTTGTAAAATGTCAAAGTATATGTATTAATGAAAATTTTGACCAAAAATGTCTAAGGTCATTAATATCGGAAAAAATATGAAAATCATCAAGTATTGAAAAAATGATTGACGAAGTGAAAAATATTAGGAAAAGTGAAAAGTTTGTAAAATGTCAAAGTATATGTATTTATGAAAATTTTGACCAAAAATGACTAGGGTCACTAACGTTCAAATAAATGTGAAAATCATCAAGTATTGAAAAAATGGTTTTAAAAGTGAAAAATATTAGGAAAATAGAAAAGTTTGTAAAATGTCAAAGTATATGTATCAATGAAAATTTTGACCAAAAATGTCTAAGGTCACTCATATCGGAAAAAATATGAAAATCATAAAGTATTGAAAAAATGGTTGAAAAAGTGAAAAATATTAGGAAAAGTGAAAAGTTAGTAAAATGTCACAGTACATGTATTTATGAAAATTTTGACCAAAAATGTCTAAGGTCACTAACGTTCAAAAAAATGTGAAAATCATCAAGTATTGAAAAAATGATTGACAAAGTGAAAAATATTAGGAAAAGTGAAAAGTTAGTAAAATGTCAAAGTATATGTATTTATGAAAATTTTGACTAAAAATGTCTAGGGTCACTTACGTTCAAGAAAATGTGAAAATCATCAAGTATTGAAAAAATGGTTTTAAAAGTGAAAAATATTAGGAAAAATGAAAAGTTTGTAAAATGTTAAAGTATATGTATTAATGAAAATTTTGACCAAAAATGTCTAAGGTCACTAATATCGGAAAAAATATGAAAATCATAAAGTATTGAAAAAATGGTTGAAAAAGTGAAAAATATTAGGAAAAGTGAAAAGTTAGTAAAATGTCACAGTACATGTAGTTATGAAAATTTTGACCAAAAATGTCTAAGGTCACTAACGTTCAAAAAAATGTGAAAATCATAAAGTATTGAAAAAATGATTGACAAAGTGAAAAATATTCGGAAAAGTGAAAAGTTTGTAAAATATCACAGTACACGTATTTAGGAAAATTTTGACCAAAAATGTCAAAGGTCACTAAAGTTCAAAAAAATGTGAAAATCATCATGTATTGAAAAAATGATTGACAAAGTGAAAAATATTAGGAAAAGTGAAAAGTTTGTAAAATGTCACAGTACATGTATTTTTGAAAATTTTGACCAAAAATGTCTAGGGTCACTTACGTTCAAGAAAATGTGAAAATCATCAAGTATTGAAAAAATGGTTGACAAAGTGAAAAATATTAGGAAAAGTGAAAAGTTTGTAAAATGTCACAGTACACGTATTTATGAAAATTTTGACCAAAAATGTCAAAGGTCACTAACGTTCAAGAAAATGTGAAAATCATATAGTATTGAAAAAATGATTGACAAAGTGAAAAATATTAGGAAAAATGACAAGTTTGTAAAATGTCAAAGTATATGTATTAATGAAAATTTTGACCAAAAATGTCTAAGGTCACTAATATTGGAAAAAATATGAAAATCATCAAGTATTGAAAAAATGATTGACAAAGTGAAAAATATTAGGAAAAGTGAAAAGTTTGTAAAATGTCAAAGTATATGTATTTATGAAAATTTTGACCAAAAATGACTAGGGTCACTAACGTTCAAAAAAATGTGAAAATCATCAAGTATTGAAAAAATGGTTTTAAAAGTGAAAAATATTAGGAAAATAGAAAAGTTTGTAAAATGTCAAAGTATATGTATCAATGAAAATTTTGACCAAAAATGTCTAAGGTCACTAATATCGGAAAAAATATGGAAATCATAAAGTATTGAAAAAATGGTTGAAAAAGTGAAAAATATTAGGAAAAGTGAAAAGTTAGTAAAATGTCACAGTACATGTATTTATGAAAATTTTGACCAAAAATGTCTAAGGTCACTAACGTTCAAAAAAATGTGAAAATCATCAAGTATTGAAAAAATGATTGACAAAGTGAAAAATATTAGGAAAAGTGAAGAGTTTGTAAAATGTAACAGTACACGTATTTATGAAAATTTTGACCAAAAATGTCAAAGGTCACTAAAGTTCAAAAAAATGTGAAAATCATCATGTATTGAAAAAATGATTGACAAAGGGAAAAATATTAGGAAAAGTGAAAAGTTTGTAAAATGTCACAGTACATGTATTTTTGAAAATTTTGACCAAAAATGTCTAGGGTCACTAACGTTCAAAAAAATTTGAAAATCATCAAGTATTGAAAAAATGATTGACAAAGTGAAAAATATTAGGAAAAGTGAAAAGTTTGTAAAATGTCAAAGTATATGTATTTATGAAAATTTTGACCAAAAATGTCTAGGGTCACTTACGTTCAAGAAAATGTGAAAATCATCAAGTATTGAAAAAATGGTTTTAAAAGTGAAAAATATTAGGAAAAATGAAAAGTTTGTAAAATGTCAAAGTATATGTATTAAAAAAAATTTTGACCAAAAATGTCTAAGGTCACTAATATCGGAAAAAATATGAAAATCATAAAGTATTGAAAAAATGGTTGAAAAAGTGAAAAATATTAGGAAAAGTGAAAAGTTAGTAAAATGTCACAGTACATGTAGTTGTGAAAATTTTGACCAAAAATGTCTAAGGTCACTAACGTTCAAAAAAATGTGAAAATCATATAGTATTGAAAAAATGATTGACAAAGTGAAAAATATTAGGAAAAATGACAAGTTTGTAAAATGTCAAAGTATATGTATTAATGAAAATTTTGACCAAAAATGTCTAAGGTCACTAATATCGGAAAAAATATGAAAATCATCAAGTATTGAAAAAATGATTGACAAAGTGAAAAATATTAGGAAAAGTGAAAAGTTTGTAAAATGTCAAAGTATATGTATTTATGAAAATTTTGACCAAAAATGACTAGGGTCACTAACGTTCAAAAAAATGTGAAAATCATCAAGTATTGAAAAAATGATTGACAAAGTGAAAAATATTAGGAAAAGTGAAAAGTTAGTAAAATGTCACAGTACATGTATTTATGAAAATTTTGACCAAAAATGTCTAAGGTCACTAACGTTCAAAAAAATGTGAAAATCATCAAGTATTGAAAAAATGATTGACAAAGTGAAAAATATTAGGAAAAGTGAAAAGTTTGTAAAATGTAACAGTACACGTATTTATGAAAATTTTGACCAAAAATGTCAAAGGTCACTAAAGTTCAAAAAAATGTGAAAATCATCATGTATTGAAAAAATGATTGACAAAGGGAAAAATATTAGGAAAAGTGAAAAGTTTGTAAAATGTCACAGTACATGTATTTTTGAAAATTTTGACCAAAAATGTCTAGGGTCACTAACGTTCAAAAAAATTTGAAAATCATCAAGTATTGAAAAAATGATTGACAAAGTGAAAAATATTAGGAAAAGTGAAAAGTTTGTAAAATGTCAAAGTATATGTATTTATGAAAATTTTGACCAAAAATGTCTAGGGTCACTTACGTTCAAGAAAATGTGAAAATCATCAAGTATTGAAAAAATGGTTTTAAAAGTGAAAAATATTAGGAAAAATGAAAAGTTTGTAAAATGTCAAAGTATATGTATTAATAAAAATTTTGACCAAAAATGTCTAAGGTCACTAATATCGGAAAAAATATGAAAATCATAAAGTATTGAAAAAATGGTTGAAAAAGTGAAAAATATTAGGAAAAGTGAAAAGTTAGTAAAATGTCACAGTACATGTAGTTGTGAAAATTTTGACCAAAAATGTCTAAGGTCACTAACGTTCAAAAAAATGTGAAAATCATATAGTATTGAAAAAATGATTGACAAAGTGAAAAATATTAGGAAAAATGACAAGTTTGTAAAATGTCAAAGTATATGTATTAATGAAAATTTTGACCAAAAATGTCTAAGGTCACTAATATCGGAAAAAATATGAAAATCATCAAGTATTGAAAAAATGATTGACAAAGTGAAAAATATTAGGAAAAGTGAAAAGTTTGTAAAATGTCAAAGTATATGTATTTATGAAAATTTTGACCAAAAATGACTAGGGTCACTAACGTTCAAAAAAATGTGAAAATCATCAAGTATTGAAAAAATGATTGACAAAGTGAAAAATATTAGGAAAAGTGAAAAGTTAGTAAAATGTCAAAGTATATGTATTTATGAAAATTTTGACTAAAAATGTCTAGGGTCACTTACGTTCAAGAAAATGTGAAAATCATCAAGTATTGAAAAAATGGTTTTAAAAGTGAAAAATATTAGGAAAAATGAAAAGTTTGTAAAATGTCAAAGTATATGTATTAATGAAAATTTTGACCAAAAATGTCTAAGGTCACTAATATCGGAAAAAATATGAAAATCATAAAGTATTGAAAAAGTGGTTGAAAAAGTGAAACATATTGGGAAAAGTGAAAAGTTAGTAAAATGTCACAGTACATGTAGTTATGAAAATTTTGACCAAAAATGTCTAAGGTCACTAACGTTCAAAAAAATGTGAAAATCATAAAGTATTGAAAAAATGATTGACAAAGTGAAAAATATTCGGAAAAGTGAAAAGTTTGTAAAATATCACAGTACACGTATTTATGAAAATTTTGACCAAAAATGTCTAGGGTCACTAACGTTCAAAAAAATGTGAAAATCATCAAGTATTGAAAAAATGATTGACAAAGTGAAAAATATTAGGAAAAGTGAAAAGTTTGTAAAATGTCAAAGTATATGTATTTATGAAAATTTTGACCAAAAATGTCTAGGGTCACTTACGTTCAAGAAAATGTGAAAATCATCAAGTATTGAAAAAATGGTTTTAAAAGTGAAAAATATTAGGAAAAATGAAAAGTTTGTAAAATGTCAAAGTATATGTATTAATAAAAATTTTGACCAAAAATGTCTAAGGTCACTAATATCGGAAAAAATATGAAAATCATAAAGTATTGAAAAAATGGTTGAAAAAGTGAAAAATATTAGGAAAAGTGACAAGTTAGTAAAATGTCACAGTACATGTAGTTGTGAAAATTTTGACCAAAAATGTCTAAGGTCACTAACGTTCAAAAAAATGTGAAAATCATATAGTATTGAAAAAATGATTGACAAAGTGAAAAATATTAGGAAAAATGACAAGTTTGTAAAATGTCAAAGTATATGTATTAATGAAAATTTTGACCAAAAATGTCTAAGGTCATTAATATCGGAAAAAATATGAAAATCATCAAGTATTGAAAAAATGATTGACGTAGTGAAAAATATTAGGAAAAGTGAAAAGTTTGTAAAATGTCAAAGTATATGTATTTATGAAAATTTTGACCAAAAATGACTAGGGTCACTAACGTTCAAATAAATGTGAAAATCATCAAGTATTGAAAAAATGGTTTTAAAAGTGAAAAATATTAGGAAAATAGAAAAGTTTGTAAAATGTCAAAGTATATGTATCAATGAAAATTTTGACCAAAAATGTCTAAGGTCACTCATATCGGAAAAAATATGAAAATCATAAAGTATTGAAAAAATGGTTGAAAAAGTGAAAAATATTAGGAAAAGTGAAAAGTTAGTAAAATGTCACAGTACATGTATTTATGAAAATTTTGACCAAAAATGTCTAAGGTCACTAACGTTCAAAAAAATGTGAAAATCATCAAGTATTGAAAAAATGATTGACAAAGTGAAAAATATTAGGAAAAGTGAAAAGTTAGTAAAATGTCAAAGTATATGTATTTATGAAAATTTTGACTAAAAATGTCTAGGGTCACTTACGTTCAAGAAAATGTGAAAATCATCAAGTATTGAAAAAATGGTTTTAAAAGTGAAAAATATTAGGAAAAATGAAAAGTTTGTAAAATGTTAAAGTATATGTATTAATGAAAATTTTGACCAAAAATGTCTAAGGTCACTAATATCGGAAAAAATATGAAAATCATAAAGTATTGAAAAAATGGTTGAAAAAGTGAAAAATATTAGGAAAAGTGAAAAGTTAGTAAAATGTCACAGTACATGTAGTTATGAAAATTTTGACCAAAAATGTCTAAGGTCACTAACGTTCAAAAAAATGTGAAAATCATAAAGTATTGAAAAAATGATTGACAAAGTGAAAAATATTCGGAAAAGTGAAAAGTTTGTAAAATATCACAGTACACGTATTTAGGAAAATTTTGACCAAAAATGTCAAAGGTCACTAAAGTTCAAAAAAATGTGAAAATCATCATGTATTGAAAAAATGATTGACAAAGTGAAAAATATTAGGAAAAGTGAAAAGTTTGTAAAATGTCACAGTACATGTATTAATGAAAATTTTGACCAAAAATGTCTAGGGTCACTAACGTTCAAAAAAATGTGAAAATCATCAAGTATTGAAAAAATGATTGACAAAGTGAAAAATATTAGGAAAAGTGAAAAGTTTGTAAAATGTCAAAGTATATGTATTTATGAAAATTTTGACCAAAAATGTCTCGGGTCACTTACGTTCAAGAAAATGTGAAAATCATCAAGTATTGAAAAAATGGTTTTAAAAGTGAAAAATATTAGGAAAAATGAAAAGTTTGTAAAATGTCAAAGTATATGTATTAATAAAAATTTTGACCAAAAATGTCTAAGGTCACTAATATCGGAAAAAATATGAAAATCATAAAGTATTGAAAAAATGGTTGAAAAAGTGAAAAATATTAGGAAAAGTGAAAAGTTAGTAAAATGTCACAGTACATGTAGTTGTGAAAATTTTGACCAAAAATGTCTAAGGTCACTAACGTTCAAAAAAATGTGAAAATCATATAGTATTGAAAAAATGATTGACAAAGTGAAAAATATTAGGAAAAATGACAAGTTTGTAAAATGTCAAAGTATATGTATTAATGAAAATTTTGACCAAAAATGTCTAAGGTCACTAATATCGGAAAAAATATGAAAATCATCAAGTATTGAAAAAATGATTGACAAAGTGAAAAATATTAGGAAAAGTGAAAAGTTTGTAAAATGTCAAAGTATATGTATTTATGAAAATTTTGACCAAAAATGACTAGGGTCACTAACGTTCAAAAAAATGTGAAAATCATCAAGTATTGAAAAAATGGTTCTAAAAGTGAAAAATATTAGGAAAATAGAAAAGTTTGTAAAATGTCAAAGTATATGTATCAATGAAAATTTTGACCAAAAATGTCTAAGGTCACTAATATCGGAAAAAATATGAAAATCATAAAGTATTGAAAAAATGGTTGAAAAAGTGAAAAATATTAGGAAAAGTGAAAAGTTAGTAAAATGTCACAGTACATGTATTTATGAAAATTTTGACCAAAAATGTCTAAGGTCACTAACGTTCAAAAAAATGTGAAAATCATCAAGTATTGAAAAAATGATTGACAAAGTGAAAAATATTAGGAAAAGTGAAAAGTTAGTAAAATGTCAAAGTATATGTATTTATGAAAATTTTGACTAAAAATGTCTAGGGTCACTTACGTTCAAGAAAATGTTAAAATCATCAAGTATTGAAAAAATGGTTTTAAAAGTGAAAAATATTAGGAAAAGTGAAAAGTTTGTAAAATGTCAAAGTATATGTATTTATGAAAATTTTGACCAAAAATGTCTAAGGTCACTAATATCGGAAAAATTATGAAAATCATAAAGTATTGAAAAAATGGTTGAAAAAGTGAAAAATATTAGGAAAAGTGAAAAGTTAGTAAAATGTCACAGTACATGTAGTTGTGAAAATTTTGACCAAAAATGTCTAAGGTCACTAACGTTCAGAAAAATGTGAAAATCATAAAATATTGAAAAAATGATTGACAAAGTGAAAAATATTAGGAAAAGTGAAAAGTTTGTAAAATGTCACAGTACACATATTTATGAAAATTTTGACCAAAAATGTCAAAGGTCACTAAAGTTCAAAAAAATGTGAAAATCATCATGTATTGAAAAAATGATTGACAAAGTGAAATATATTAGGAAAAGTGAAAAGTTTGTAAAATGTCAGAGTACATGTATTTTTGAAAATTTTGACCAAAAATGTCTAAGGTCACTAACGTTCAAAAAATGTGAAAATCATCAAGTATTGAAAAAATGATTGACAAAGTGAAAAATATTAGAAAAAGTGAAAAGTTTGTAAAATGTCACAGTACACGTATTTATGCAAATTTTGACCAAAAATGTCAAAGGTCACTGAAGTTCAAAAAATGTGAAAATCATAAAGTATTGAAAAAATGCTTTAAAAGTGAAAAATATTAGGAAAAATGAAAAGTTTGTAAAATGTCAAAGTATATGTATTAATGAAAATTTTGACCAAAAATGTCAAAGGTCACTAAGTTCAAATACATGTGGAAAGCATATAGTATTGAAAAAATGGTTAACAAAGTGACAAATATTAGGAAAAGTGTAAAGTTAGTAAAGTGTCACAGTACATGTGTTCATGAAAATTTACACCAAAAATGTCTAAGGTCACTAACGTTCAAAGGAAAGTGAAAATCATGAAGTATTGAAAAAATGATTGACAAAGTATAAAATATTAGAAAAAGTGAAAAGTTAGTAAAGTGTCACAGTACGTCTATTCACGAAAATTTTAACCAAAAATGTCTAAGTTAACTAATATTGGAAAAAATATGAAAATCATAAAGTATTGAAAAAATGGTTGACAAAGTGAAAAATATTCGGAAAAGTGAAAAGTTTGTAAAATATCACAGTACACGTATTTAGGAAAATTTTGACCAAAAATGTCAAAGGTCACTAAAGTTCAAAAAAATGTGAAAATCATCATGTATTGAAAAAATGATTGACAAAGTGAAAAATATTAGGAAAAGTGAAAAGTTTGTAAAATGTCACAGTACATGTATTAATGAAAATTTTGACCAAAAATGTCTAGGGTCACTAACGTTCAAAAAAATGTGAAAATCATCAAGTATTGAAAAAATGATTGACAAAGTGAAAAATATTAGGAAAAGTGAAAAGTTTGTAAAATGTCAAAGTATATGTATTTATGAAAATTTTGACCAAAAATGTCTCGGGTCACTTACGTTCAAGAAAATGTGAAAATCATCAAGTATTGAAAAAATGGTTTTAAAAGTGAAAAATATTAGGAAAAATGAAAAGTTTGTAAAATGTCAAAGTATATGTATTAATAAAAATTTTGACCAAAAATGTCTAAGGTCACTAATATCGGAAAAAATATGAAAATCATAAAGTATTGAAAAAATGGTTGAAAAAGTGAAAAATATTAGGAAAAGTGAAAAGTTAGTAAAATGTCACAGTACATGTAGTTGTGAAAATTTTGACCAAAAATGTCTAAGGTCACTAACGTTCAAAAAAATGTGAAAATCATATAGTATTGAAAAAATGATTGACAAAGTGAAAAATATTAGGAAAAATGACAAGTTTGTAAAATGTCAAAGTATATGTATTAATGAAAATTTTGACCAAAAATGTCTAAGGTCACTAATATCGGAAAAAATATGAAAATCATCAAGTATTGAAAAAATGATTGACAAAGTGAAAAATATTAGGAAAAGTGAAAAGTTTGTAAAATGTCAAAGTATATGTATTTATGAAAATTTTGACCAAAAATGACTAGGGTCACTAACGTTCAAAAAAATGTGAAAATCATCAAGTATTGAAAAAATGGTTCTAAAAGTGAAAAATATTAGGAAAATAGAAAAGTTTGTAAAATGTCAAAGTATATGTATCAATGAAAATTTTGACCAAAAATGTCTAAGGTCACTAATATCGGAAAAAATATGAAAATCATAAAGTATTGAAAAAATGGTTGAAAAAGTGAAAAATATTAGGAAAAGTGAAAAGTTAGTAAAATGTCACAGTACATGTATTTATGAAAATTTTGACCAAAAATGTCTAAGGTCACTAACGTTCAAAAAAATGTGAAAATCATCAAGTATTGAAAAAATGATTGACAAAGTGAAAAATATTAGGAAAAGTGAAAAGTTAGTAAAATGTCAAAGTATATGTATTTATGAAAATTTTGACTAAAAATGTCTAGGGTCACTTACGTTCAAGAAAATGTTAAAATCATCAAGTATTGAAAAAATGGTTTTAAAAGTGAAAAATATTAGGAAAAGTGAAAAGTTTGTAAAATGTCAAAGTATATGTATTTATGAAAATTTTGACCAAAAATGTCTAAGGTCACTAATATCGGAAAAATTATGAAAATCATAAAGTATTGAAAAAATGGTTGAAAAAGTGAAAAATATTAGGAAAAGTGAAAAGTTAGTAAAATGTCACAGTACATGTAGTTGTGAAAATTTTGACCAAAAATGTCTAAGGTCACTAACGTTCAGAAAAATGTGAAAATCATAAAATATTGAAAAAATGATTGACAAAGTGAAAAATATTAGGAAAAGTGAAAAGTTTGTAAAATGTCACAGTACACATATTTATGAAAATTTTGACCAAAAATGTCAAAGGTCACTAAAGTTCAAAAAAATGTGAAAATCATCATGTATTGAAAAAATGATTGACAAAGTGAAATATATTAGGAAAAGTGAAAAGTTTGTAAAATGTCAGAGTACATGTATTTTTGAAAATTTTGACCAAAAATGTCTAAGGTCACTAACGTTCAAAAAATGTGAAAATCATCAAGTATTGAAAAAATGATTGACAAAGTGAAAAATATTAGAAAAAGTGAAAAGTTTGTAAAATGTCACAGTACACGTATTTATGCAAATTTTGACCAAAAATGTCAAAGGTCACTGAAGTTCAAAAAATGTGAAAATCATAAAGTATTGAAAAAATGCTTTAAAAGTGAAAAATATTAGGAAAAATGAAAAGTTTGTAAAATGTCAAAGTATATGTATTAATGAAAATTTTGACCAAAAATGTCAAAGGTCACTAAGTTCAAATACATGTGGAAAGCATATAGTATTGAAAAAATGGTTAACAAAGTGACAAATATTAGGAAAAGTGTAAAGTTAGTAAAGTGTCACAGTACATGTGTTCATGAAAATTTACACCAAAAATGTCTAAGGTCACTAACGTTCAAAGGAAAGTGAAAATCATGAAGTATTGAAAAAATGATTGACAAAGTATAAAATATTAGAAAAAGTGAAAAGTTAGTAAAGTGTCACAGTACGTCTATTCACGAAAATTTAGACCAAAAATGTCTAAGTTAACTAATATTGGAAAAAATATGAAAATCATAAAGTATTGAAAAAATTGTTGACAAAGTGAAAAATATTAGGAAAAGTGAAAAGTTAGTAAAATGTTACAGTACATGTATTTATGAAAATTTTGACCAAAAAAGTCTAAGTTCACTAACGTTCAAAAAAATGAGAAAATCATCAAGTATTGAAAAAATGATTGACAAAGTGAAATATATTAGGAAAAGTGAAAAGTTTGTAAAATGTCAAAGTATATGTATTTATGAAAATTTTGACCAAAAAATGTCTAAGGTCGCTGACGTTCAAAAAAATGTGAAAATCATTTAGTATTGAAAAAATGGTTGACAAAGTGAAAAATATTAGGAAAAGTGAAAAGTTTGTAAAATGTCACAGTACACGTATTTATGAAAATTTTGACCAAAAATGTCAAAGGTCACTAACGTTCAAAAAAATGTGAAAATCATCAAGTATTGAAAAAATGGTTTTAAAAGTGAAAAATATTAGGAAAAATGAAAAGTTTGTAAAATGTCAAAGTATATGTATTAATGAAAATTTTGACCAAAAATGTCTAAGGTCGCTAATATCGGAAAAAATACGAAAATCATAAAGTATTGAAAAAATGGTTGACAAAATGAAAAATATTAGGAAAAGTGAAAAGTTAGTAAAATGTCACAGTACATGTATTTATGAAAATTTTGACCAAAAATGTCTAAGGTCACTAACGTTCAAAAAAATGTGAAAATCATCAAGTATTGAAAAAATGATTGACAAAGTGAAAAATATTAGGAAAAGTGAAAAGTTTGTAAAATGTCAAAGTATATGTATTTATAAAAATTTTTGACCAAAAATGTCTAAGGTCACTAACGTTCAAAAAATGTGAAAATCATCAAGTATTGAAAAAATGGTTTTAAAAGTGAAAAATATTAGGAAAAGTGAAAAGTTTGTAAAATGTCAAAGTATATGTATTAATGAAAATTTTGACCAAAAATGTCAAAGGTCACTAAGTTCAAATACATGTGGAAAGCATATAGTATTGAAAAAATTGTTAACAAAGTGACAAATATTAGGAAAAGTGTAAAGGTAGTAAAGTGTCACAGTACATGTGTTCATGAAAATTTACACCAAAAATGTCTAAGGTCACTAACGTTCAAAGGAAAGTGAAAATCATGAAGTATTGAAAAAATGATTGACAAAGTAAAAAATATTAGAAAAAGTGAAAAGTTAGTAAAGTGTCACAGTACGTCTATTCACGAAAATTTTAACCAAAAATGTCTAAGTTAACTAATATTGGAAAAAATATGAAAATCATCAAGTATTGAAAAAATGATTGACAAAGTGAAAAATATTAGGAAAAGTGAAAAGTTTGTAAAATGTCAAAGTATATGTATTTATGAAAATTTTGACCAAAAATGTCTAGGGTCACTAACGTTCAAGAAAATGTGAAAATCATCAAGTATTGAAAAAATGGTTTTAAAAGTGAAAAATATTAGGAAAAATGAAAAGTTTGTAAAATGTCAAAGTATATGTATTAATGAAAATTTTGACCAAAAATGTCTAAGGTCACTAATATCGGAAAAAATATGAAAATCATAAAGTATTGAAAAAATGGTTGAAAAAGTGAAAAATATTAGGAAAAGTGAAAAGTTAGTAAAATGTCACAGTACATGTATTTATGAAAATTTTGACCAAAAATGTCTAAGGTCACTAACGTTCAAAAAAATGTGAAAATCATCAAGTATTGAAAAAATGATTGACAAAGTGAAAAATATTAGGAAAAAGTGAAAAGTTTGTAAAATGTCAAAGTATATGTATTTATGAAAATTTTGACCAAAAATGTCTAGGGTCACTTACGTTCAAGAAAATGTGAAAATCATCAAGTATTGAAAAAATGGTTTTAAAAGTGAAAAATATTAGGAAAAATGAAAAGTTTGTAAAATATCAAAGTATATGTATTAATGAAAATTTTGACTAAAAATGTCTGAGGTCACTAATATCGGAAAAAATATGAAAATCATAAAGTATTGAAAAAATGGTTGAAAAAGTGAAAAATATTAGGAAAAGTGAAAAGTTAGTAAAATGTCACAGTAAAAGTAATTGTGAAAATTTTGACCAAAAATGTCTAAGGTCACTAACGTTCAGAAAAATGTGAAAATCATAAAGTATTGAAAAAATGATTGACAAATTGAAAAATATTAGGAAAAGTGAAAAGTTTTTAAAATGTCAAAGTACACGTATTTATGAAAATTTTGACCAAAAATGTCAAAGGTCACTAAAGTTCAAAAAAATGTGAAAATCATAAAGTATTGAAAAAATGATTGACAAAGTGAAAAATATTAGGAAAAGTGAAAAGTTTGTAAAATGTCACAGTACATGTATTTATGAACATTTTGACCAAAAATGTCTAAGGTCACTAACGTTCAAAATAATGTGAAAATCATCAAGTATTGAAAAAATGATTGATGAAGTGAAAAATATTAGGAAAAGTGAAAAGTTAGTAAAATGTCAAAGTACATGTATTTATGAAAATTTTGACCAAAAATGTCAAAGGTCACTAAAGTTCAAAAAAATGTGAAAATCATCAAGTATTGAAAAAATGATTGACAAAGTGAAAAATATTAGGAAAAGTGAAAAGTTTGTAAAATGTCACAGTATATGTATTTATGAAAATTTTGACCAAAAATGTCTAAGGTCACTAACGTTCAAAAAAATGTGAAAATCATATAGTATTGAAAAAATGATTGACAAAGTGAAAAATATTAGGAAAAATGAAAAGTTTGTAAAATGTCAAAGTATAAGTACTAATGAAAATTTTGACCAAAAATGTCTAAGGTCACTAATATCGGAAAAAATATGAAAATCATATAGTATTGAAAAAATGATTGACAAAGTGAAAAATATTAGGAAAAATGAAAAGTTTGTAAAATGTCAAAGTATATGTATTTATGAAAATTTTGACCAAAAATGTCTAAGGTCACTAATATCGGAAAAATTATGAAAATCATAAAGTATTGAAAAAATGGTTGAAAAAGTGAAAAATATTAGGAAAAGTGAAAAGTTAGTAAAATGTCACAGTACATGTAGTTGTGAAAATTTTGACCAAAAATGTCTAAGGTCACTAACGTTCAGAAAAATGTGAAAATCATAAAATATTGAAAAAATGATTGACAAAGTGAAAAATATTAGGAAAAGTGAAAAGTTTGTAAAATGTCACAGTACTTGTATTTATGAAAATTTTGACCAAAAATGTCAAAGGTCACTAAAGTTCAAAAAAATGTGAAAATCATCATGTATTGAAAAAATGATTGACAAAGTGAAAAATATTAGGAAAAGTGAAAAGTTTGTAAAATGTCAGAGTACATGTATTTTTGAAAATTTTGACCAAAAATGTCTAAGGTCACTAACGTTCAAAAAAATGTGAAAATCATCAAGTATTGAAAAAATGATTGACAAAGTGAAAAATATTAGAAAAAGTGAAAAGTTTGTAAAATGTCACAGTACACGTATTTATGCAAATTTTGACCAAAAATTTCAAAGGTCACTGAAGTTCAAAAAATGTGAAAATCATAAAGTATTGAAAAAATGCTTTAAAAGTGAAAAATATTAGGAAAAATGAAAAGTTTGTAAAATGTCAAAGTATATGTATTAATGAAAATTTTGACCAAAAATGTCAAAGGTCACTAAGTTCAAATACATGTGGAAAGCATATAGTATTGAAAAAATGGTTAACAAAGTGACAAATATTAGGAAAAGTGTAAAGTTAGTAAAGTGTCACAGTACATGTGTTCATGAAAATTTACACCAAAAATGTCTAAGGTCACTAACGTTCAAAGGAAAGTGAAAATCATGAAGTATTGAAAAAATGATTGACAAAGTATAAAATATTAGAAAAAGTGAAAAGTTAGTAAAGTGTCACAGTACGTCTATTCACGAAAATTTTAACCAAAAATGTCTAAGTTAACTAATATTGGAAAAAATATGAAAATCATAAAGTATTGAAAAAATGGTTGACAAAGTGAAAAATATTAGGAAAAGTGAAAAGTTAGTAAAATGTTGCAGTACATGTATTTATGAAAATTTTGACCAAAAAAGTCTAAGTTCACTAACGTTCAAAAAAATGAGAAAATCATCAAGTATTGAAAAAATGATTGACAAAGTGAAATATATTAGGAAAAGTGAAAAGTTTGTAAAATGTCAAAGTATATGTATTTATGAAAATTTTGACCAAAAAATGTCTAAGGTCGCTAACGTTCAAAAAAATGTGAAAATCATTTAGTATTGAAAAAATGGTTGACAAAGTGAAAAATATTAGGAAAAGTGAAAAGTTTGTAAAATGTCACAGTACACGTATTTATGAAAATTTTGACCAAAAATGTCAAAGGTCACTAACGTTCAAAATAATGTGAAAATCATCAAGTATTGAAAAAATGGTTTTAAAAGTGAAAAATATTAGGAAATATGAAAAGTTTGTAAAATGTCAAAGTATATGTATTAATGAAAATTTTGACCAAAGCTGTCTAAGGTCACTAATATCGGAAAAAATATGAAAATCATAAAGTATTGAAAAAATAGTTGAAAAAGTGAAATATATTAGGAAAAGTGAAAAGTTAGTAAATTGTCACAGTACATGTATTTATGAAAATTTTGACCAAAAATGTCTAAGGTCACTAACGTTCAAAAAAATGTGAAAATCATCAAGTATTGAAAAAATGATTGACAAAGTGAAAAATATTAGGAAAAGTGAAAAGTTTGTAAAATGTCAAAGTATATGTATTCATAAAAATTTTTGACCAAAAATGTTTAAGGTCACTAACGTTCAAAAAATGTGAAAATCATCAAGTATTGAAAAAATGGTTTTAAAAGTGAAAAATATTAGGAAAAGTGAAAAGTTTGTAAAATGTCAAAGTATATGTATTAATGAAAATTTTGACCAAAAATGTCAAAGGTCACTAAGTTCAAATACATGTGGAAAGCATATAGTATTGAAAAAATTGTTAACAAAGTGACAAATATTAGGAAAAGTGTAAAGGTAGTAAAGTGTCACAGTACATGTGTTCATGAAAATTTACACCAAAAATGTCTAAGGTCACTAACGTTCAAAGGAAAGTGAAAATCATGAAGTATTGAAAAAATGATTGACAAAGTAAAAAATATTAGAAAAAGTGAAAAGTTAGTAAAGTGTCACAGTACGTCTATTCACGAAAATTTTAACCAAAAATGTCTAAGTTAACTAATATTGGAAAAAATATGAAAATCATATAGTATTGAAAAAATGATTGACAAAGTGAAAAATATTAGGAAAAGTGAAAAGTTTGTAAAATGTCAAAGTATATGTATTTATGAAAATTTTGACCAAAAATGTCTAGGGTCACTAACGTTCAAGAAAATGTGAAAATCATCAAGTATTGAAAAAATGGTTTTAAAAGTGAAAAATATTAGGAAAAATGAAAAGTTTGTAAAATGTCAAAGTATATGTATTAATGAAAATTTTGACCAAAAATGTCTAAGGTCACTAATATCGGAAAAAATATGAAAATCATAAAGTATTGAAAAAATGGTTGAAAAAGTGAAAAATATTAGGAAAAGTGAAAAGTTAGTAAAATGTCACAGTACATGTATTTATGAAAATTTTGACCAAAAATGTCTAAGGTCACTAACGTTCAAAAAAATGTGAAAATCATCAAGTATTGAAAAAATGATTGACAAATTGAAAAATATTAGGAAAAGTGAAAAGTTTTTAAAATGTCAAAGTACACGTATTTATGAAAATTTTGACCAAAAATGTCAAAGGTCACTAAAGTTCAAAAAAATGTGAAAATCATAAAGTATTGAAAAAATGATTGACAAAGTGAAAAATATTAGGAAAAGTGAAAAGTTTGTAAAATGTCACAGTACATGTATTTATGAACATTTTGACCAAAAATGTCTAAGGTCACTAACGTTCAAAATAATGTGAAAATCATCAAGTATTGAAAAAATGATTGATGAAGTGAAAAATATTAGGAAAAGTGAAAAGTTAGTAAAATGTCACAGTACATGTATTTATGAAAATTTTGACCAAAAATGTCAAAGGTCACTAAAGTTCAAAAAAATGTGAAAATCATCAAGTATTGAAAAAATGATTGACAAAGTGAAAAATATTAGGAAAAATGAAAAGTTTGTAAAATGTCAAAGTATAAGTACTAATGAAAATTTTGACCAAAAATGTCTTAGGTCACTAATATCGGAAAAAATATGAAAATCATATAGTATTGAAAAAATGATTGACAAAGTGAAAAATATTAGGAAAAATGAAAAGTTTGTAAAATGTCAAAGTATATGTATTAATGAAAATTTTGACCAAAAATGTCTAAGGTCACTAATATCGGAAAAAATATGAAAATCATAAAGTATTGAAAAAATGGTTGAAAAATGAAAAATATTAGGAAAAGTGAAAAGTTAGTAAAATGTCACAGTACATGTATTTATGAAAATTTTGACCAAAAATGTCTAAGGTCACTAACGTTCAAAAAAATGTGAAAATCATCAAGTATTGAAAAAATGATTGACAAAGTGAAAAATATTAGGAAAAGTGAAAAGTTTGTAAAATTTCAAAGTATATGTATTTATGAAAATTTTGACCAAAAATGTCAAAGGTCACTAAAGTTCAAAAAAATGTGAAAATCATAAAGTATTGAAAAAATGATTGATGAAGTGAAAAATATTAGGAAAAGTGAAAAGTTAGTAAAATGTCACAGTACATGTATTTATGAAAATTTTGACCAAAAATGTCAAAGGTCACTAAAGTTCAAAAAAATGTGAAAATCATCAAGTATTGAAAAAATGATTGACAAAGTGAAAAATATTAGGAAAAGTGAAAAGTTTGTAAAATGTCACAGTATATGTATTTATGAAAATTTTGACCAAAAATGTCTAAGGTCACTAACGTTCAAAAAAATGTGAAAATCATATAGTATTGAAAAAATGATTGACAAAGTGAAAAATATTAGGAAAAATGAAAAGTTTGTAAAATGTCAAAGTATAAGTACTAATGAAAATTTTGACCAAAAATGTCTAAGGTCACTAATATCGGAAAAAATATGAAAATCATATAGTATTGAAAAAATGATTGACAAAGTGAAAAATATTAGGAAAAATGAAAAGTTTGTAAAATGTCAAAGTATATGTATTAATGAAAATTTTGACCAAAAATGTCTAAGGTCACTAATATCGGAAAAAATATGAAAATCATAAAGTATTGAAAAAATGGTTGAAAAATGAAAAATATTAGGAAAAATGAAAAGTTAGTAAAATGTCACAGTACATGTATTTATGAAAATTTTGACCAAAAATGTCTAAGGTCACTAACGTTCAAAAAAATGTGAAAATCATCAAGTATTGAAAAAATGATTGACAAAGTGAAAAATATTAGGAAAAGTGAAAAGTTTGTAAAATTTCAAAGTATCTGTATTTATGAAAATTTTGACCAAAAATGTCTAGGGTCACTAACGTTCAAAAAAATGTGAAAATCATCAAGTGTTGAAAAAATGCTTTAAAAGTGAAAAATATTAGGAAAAAATGAAAAGTTTGTAAAATGTCAAAGTATATGTATTAATGAAAATTTCGACCAAAAATGTCAAAGGTCACTAAGTTCAAATACATGTGGAAAGCATATAGTATTGAAAAAATGGTTAACAAAGTGACAAATATTAGGAAAAGTGTAAAGTTAGTAAAGTGTCACAGTACATGTGTTCATGAAAATTTACACCAAAAATATCTAAGGTCACTAACGTTCAAAGGAAAGTGAAAATCATGAAGTATTGAAAAAATGATTGACAAAGTAAAAAATATTAGAAAAAGTGAAAAGTTAGTAAAGTGTCACAGTACGTCTATTCACGAAAATTTTAACCAAAAATGTCTAAGTTAACTAATATTGAAAAAAATATGAAAATCATAAAGTATTGAAAAAATGGTTGACAAAGTGAAAAATATTAGGAAAAGTGAAAAGTTAGTAAAATGTTACAGTACATGTATTTATGAAAATTTTGACCAAAAAAGTCTAAGTTCACTAACGTTCAAAAAAATGAGAAAATCATCAAGTATTGAAAAAATGATTGACAAAGTGAAATATATTAGGAAAAGTGAAAAGTTTGTAAAATGTCAAAGTATATGTATTTATGAAAATTTTGACCAAAAAATGTCTAAGGTCGCTAACGTTCAAAAAAATGTGAAAATTATTTAGTATTGAAAAAATGGTTGACAAAGTGAAAAATATTAGGAAAAATGAAAAGTTTGTAAAATGTCACAGTACACGTATTTATGAAAATTTTGACCAAAAATGTCAAAGGTCACTAAAGTTCAAAAAAATGTGAAAATCATCAAGTATTGAAAAAATGATTGACAAAGTGAAAAATATTAGGAAAGTGAAAAGTTTGTAAAATGTCAAAGTATATGTATTTATAAAAAATTTTGACCAAAAATGTCTAAGGTCACTAACGTTCAAAAAAATGTGAAAATCATCAAGTATTGAAAAAATGGTTTTGAAAGTGAAAAATATTAGGAAAAATGAAAAGTTTGTAAAATGTCAAAGTATATGTATTAATGAAAATTTTGACCAAAAATGTCAAAGGTCACTAAGTTCAAATACATGTGGAAAGCATATAGTATTGAAAAAATTGTTAACAAAGTGACAAATATTAGGAAAAGTGTAAAGGTAGTAAAGTGTCACAGTACATGTGTTCATGAAAATTTACACCAAAAATGTCTAAGGTCACTAACGTTCAAAGGAAAGTGAAAATCATGAAGTATTGAAAAAATGATTGACAAAGTAAAAAATATTAGAAAAAGTGAAAAGTTAGTAAAGTGTCACAGTACGTCTATTCACGAAAATTTTAACACAAAATGTCTAAGTTAACTAATATTGGAAAAAATATGAAAATCATCAAGTATTGAAAAAATGAATTACAAAGTGAAAAATATTAGGAAAAGTGAAAAGTTTGTAAAATGTCAAAGTATATGTATTTATGAAAATTTTGACCAAAAATGTCTAGGGTCACTAACGTTCAAGAAAATGTGAAAATCATCAAGTATTGAAAAAATGGTTTTAAAAGTGAAAAATATTAGGAAAAATGAAAAGTTTGTAAAATGTCAAAGTATATGTATTAATGAAAATTTTGACCAAAAATGTCTAAGGTCACTAATATCGGAAAAAATATGAAAATCATAAAGTATTGAAAAAATGGTTGAAAAAGTGAAAAATATTAGGAAAAGTGAAAAGTTAGTAAAATGTCACAGTACATGTATTTATGAAAATTTTGACCAAAAATGTCTAAGGTCACTAACGTTCTAAAAAATGTGAAAATCATCAAGTATTGAAAAAATGATTGACAAAGTGAAAAATATTAGGAAAAGTGAAAAGTTTGTAAAATGTCAAAGTATATGTATTTATGAAAATTTTGACCAAAAATGTCTAGGGTCACTTACGTTCAAGAAAATGTGAAAATCATCAAGTATTGAAAAAATGGTTAAAAGTGAAAAATATTAGGAAAAATGAAAAGTTGGTAAAATGTCAAAGTATATGTATTAATGAAAATTTTGACCAAAAATGTCTAAGGTCACTAATATCGGAAAAAATATGAAAATCATAAAGTATTGAAAAAATGGTTGAAAAAGTGAAAAATATTAGGAAAAGTGAAAATTTAGTAAAATGTCACAGTACATGTAGTTGTGAAAATATTGACCAAAAATGTCTAAGGTCACTAACGTTCAGAAAAATGTGAAAATCATAAAGTATTGAAAAAATGATTGACAAAGTGAAAAATATTAGGAAAAGTGAAAAGTTTGTAAAATGTCAGAGTACATGTATTTTTGAAAATTTTGACCAAAAATGTCTAAGGTCACTAACGTTCAAAAAAATGTGAAAATCATCATGTATTGAAAAAATGATTGACAAAGTGAAAAATATTAGGAAAAGTGAAAAGTTTGTAAAATGTCAGAGTACATGTATTTTTGAAAATTTTGACCAAAAATGTCTAAGGTCACTAACGTTCAAAAAAATGTGAAAATCATCAAGTATTGAAAAAATGATTGACAAAGTGAAAAATATTAGAAAAAGTGAAAAGTTTGTAAAATGTCACAGTACACGTATTTATGCAAATTTTGACCAAAAATTTCAAAGGTCACTGAAGTTCAAAAAATGTGAAAATCATAAAGTATTGAAAAAATGCTTTAAAAGTGAAAAATATTAGGAAAAATGAAAAGTTTGTAAAATGTCAAAGTATATGTATTAATGAAAATTTTGACCAAAAATGTCAAAGGTCACTAAGTTCAAATACATGTGGAAAGCATATAGTATTGAAAAAATGGTTAACAAAGTGACAAATATTAGGAAAAGTGTAAAGTTAGTAAAGTGTCACAGTACATGTGTTCATGAAAATTTACACCAAAAATGTCTAAGGTCACTAACGTTCAAAGGAAAGTGAAAATCATGAAGTATTGAAAAAATGATTGACAAAGTATAAAATATTAGAAAAAGTGAAAAGTTAGTAAAGTGTCACAGTACGTCTATTCACGAAAATTTTAACACAAAATGTCTAAGTTAACTAATATTGGAAAAAATATGAAAATCATCAAGTATTGAAAAAATGAATTACAAAGTGAAAAATATTAGGAAAAGTGAAAAGTTTGTAAAATGTCAAAGTATATGTATTTATGAAAATTTTGACCAAAAATGTCTAGGGTCACTAACGTTCAAGAAAATGTGAAAATCATCAAGTATTGAAAAAATGGTTTTAAAAGTGAAAAATATTAGGAAAAATGAAAAGTTTGTAAAATGTCAAAGTATATGTATTAATGAAAATTTTGACCAAAAATGTCTAAGGTCACTAATATCGGAAAAAATATGAAAATCATAAAGTATTGAAAAAATGGTTGAAAAAGTGAAAAATATTAGGAAAAGTGAAAAGTTAGTAAAATGTCACAGTACATGTATTTATGAAAATTTTGACCAAAAATGTCTAAGGTCACTAACGTTCTAAAAAATGTGAAAATCATCAAGTATTGAAAAAATGATTGACAAAGTGAAAAATATTAGGAAAAGTGAAAAGTTTGTAAAATGTCAAAGTATATGTATTTATGAAAATTTTGACCAAAAATGTCTAGGGTCACTTACGTTCAAGAAAATGTGAAAATCATCAAGTATTGAAAAAATGGTTAAAAGTGAAAAATATTAGGAAAAATGAAAAGTTGGTAAAATGTCAAAGTATATGTATTAATGAAAATTTTGACCAAAAATGTCTAAGGTCACTAATATCGGAAAAAATATGAAAATCATAAAGTATTGAAAAAATGGTTGAAAAAGTGAAAAATATTAGGAAAAGTGAAAATTTAGTAAAATGTCACAGTACATGTAGTTGTGAAAATATTGACCAAAAATGTCTAAGGTCACTAACGTTCAGAAAAATGTGAAAATCATAAAGTATTGAAAAAATGATTGACAAAGTGAAAAATATTAGGAAAAGTGAAAAGTTTGTAAAATGTCACAGTACACGTATTTATGAAAATTTTGACCAAAAATGTCAAAGGTCACTAAAGTTCAAAAAAATGTGAAAATCATCATGTATTGAAAAAATGATTGACAAAGTGAAAAATATTAGGAAAAGTGAAAAGTTTGTAAAATGTCAGAGTACATGTATTTTTGAAAATTTTGACCAAAAATGTCTAAGGTCACTAACGTTCAAAAAAATGTGAAAATCATCAAGTATTGAAAAAATGATTGACAAAGTGAAAAATATTAGAAAAAGTGAAAAGTTTGTAAAATGTCACAGTACACGTATTTATGCAAATTTTGACCAAAAATTTCAAAGGTCACTGAAGTTCAAAAAATGTGAAAATCATAAAGTATTGAAAAAATGCTTTAAAAGTGAAAAATATTAGGAAAAATGAAAAGTTTGTAAAATGTCAAAGTATATGTATTAATGAAAATTTTGACCAAAAATGTCAAAGGTCACTAAGTTCAAATACATGTGGAAAGCATATAGTATTGAAAAAATGGTTAACAAAGTGACAAATATTAGGAAAAGTGTAAAGTTAGTAAAGTGTCACAGTACATGTGTTCATGAAAATTTACACCAAAAATGTCTAAGGTCACTAACGTTCAAAGGAAAGTGAAAATCATGAAGTATTGAAAAAATGATTGACAAAGTATAAAATATTAGAAAAAGTGAAAAGTTAGTAAAGTGTCACAGTACGTCTATTCACGAAAATTTTAACCAAAAATGTCTAAGTTAACTAATATTGGAAAAAATATGAAAATCATAAAGTATTGAAAAAATGGTTGACAAAGTGAAAAATATTAGGAAAAGTGAAAAGTTAGTAAAATGTTGCAGTACATGTATTTATGAAAATTTTGACCAAAAAAGTCTAAGTTCACTAACGTTCAAAAAAATGAGAAAATCATCAAGTATTGAAAAAATGATTGACAAAGTGAAATATATTAGGAAAAGTGAAAAGTTTGTAAAATGTCAAAGTATATGTATTTATGAAAATTTTGACCAAAAAATGTCTAAGGTCGCTAACGTTCAAAAAAATGTGAAAATCATTTAGTATTGAAAAAATGGTTGACAAAGTGAAAAATATTAGGAAAAGTGAAAAGTTTGTAAAATGTCACAGTACACGTATTTAAGAAAATTTTGACCAAAAATGTCAAAGGTCACTAACGTTCAAAAAAATGTGAAAATCATCAAGTATTGAAAAAATGGTTTTAAAAGTGAAAAATATTAGGAAATATGAAAAGTTTGTAAAATGTCAAAGTATATGTATTAATGAAAATTTTGACCAAAGCTGTCTAAGGTCACTAATATCGGAAAAAATATGAAAATCATAAAGTATTGAAAAAATAGTTGAAAAAGTGAAATATATTAGGAAAAGTGAAAAGTTAGTAAAATGTCACAGTACATGTATTTATGAAAATTTTGACCAAAAATGTCTAAGGTCACTAACGTTCAAAAAAATGTGAAAATCATCAAGTATTGAAAAAATGATTGACAAAGTGAAAAATATTAGGAAAAGTGAAAAGTTTGTAAAATGTCAAAGTATATGTATTCATAAAAATTTTTGACCAAAAATGTCTAAGGTCACTAACGTTCAAAAAATGTGAAAATCATCAAGTATTGAAAAAATGGTTTTAAAAGTGAAAAATATTAGGAAAAGTGAAAAGTTTGTAAAATGTCAAAGTATATGTATTAATGAAAATTTTGACCAAAAATGTCAAAGGTCACTAAGTTCAAATACATGTGGAAAGCATATAGTATTGAAAAAATTGTTAACAAAGTGACAAATATTAGGAAAAGTGTAAAGGTAGTAAAGTGTCACAGTACATGTGTTCATGAAAATTTACACCAAAAATGTCTAAGGTCACTAACGTTCAAAGGAAAGTGAAAATCATGAAGTATTGAAAAAATGATTGACAAAGTAAAAAATATTAGAAAAAGTGAAAAGTTAGTAAAGTGTCACAGTACGTCTATTCACGAAAATTTTAACCAAAAATGTCTAAGTTAACTAATATTGGAAAAAATATGAAAATCATCAAGTATTGAAAAAATGATTGACAAAGTGAAAAATATTAGGAAAAGTGAAAAGTTTGTAAAATGTCAAAGTATATGTATTTATGAAAATTTTGACCAAAAATGTCTAGGGTCACTAACGTTCAAGAAAATGTGAAAATCATCAAGTATTGAAAAAATGGTTTTAAAAGTGAAAAATATTAGGAAAAATGAAAAGTTTGTAAAATGTCAAAGTATATGTATTAATGAAAATTTTGACCAAAAATGTCTAAGGTCACTAATATCGGAAAAAATATGAAAATCATAAAGTATTGAAAAAATGGTTGAAAAAGTGAAAAATATTAGGAAAAGTGAAAAGTTAGTAAAATGTCACAGTACATGTATTTATGAAAATTTTGACCAAAAATGTCTAAGGTCACTAACGTTCAAAAAAATGTGAAAATCATCAAGTATTGAAAAAATGATTGACAAATTGAAAAATATTAGGAAAAGTGAAAAGTTTTTAAAATGTCAAAGTACACGTATTTATGAAAATTTTGACCAAAAATGTCAAAGGTCACTAAAGTTCAAAAAAATGTGAAAATCATAAAGTATTGAAAAAATGATTGACAAAGTGAAAAATATTAGGAAAAGTGAAAAGTTTGTAAAATGTCACAGTACATGTATTTATGAACATTTTGACCAAAAATGTCTAAGGTCACTAACGTTCAAAATAATGTGAAAATCATCAAGTATTGAAAAAATGATTGATGAAGTGAAAAATATTAGGAAAAGTGAAAAGTTAGTAAAATGTCACAGTATATGTATTTATGAAAATTTTGACCAAAAATGTCTAAGGTCACTAACGTTCAAAAAAATGTGAAAATCATATAGTATTGAAAAAATGATTGACAAAGTGAAAAATATTAGTAAAAATGAAAAGTTTGTAAAATGTCAAAGTATAAGTACTAATGAAAATTTTGACCAAAAATGTCTAAGGTCACTAATATCGGAAAAAATATGAAAATCATATAGTATTGAAAAAATGATTGACAAAGTGAAAAATATTAGGAAAAATGAAAAGTTTGTAAAATGTCAAAGTATATGTATTAATGAAAATTTTGACCAAAGCTGTCTAAGGTCACTAATATCGGAAAAAATATGAAAATCATAAAGTATTGAAAAAATGGTTGAAAAATGAAAAATATTAGGAAAAGTGAAAAGTTAGTAAAATGTCACAGTACATGTATTTATGAAAATTTTGACCAAAAATGTCTAAGGTCACTAACGTTCAAAAAAATGTGAAAATCATCAAGTATTGAAAAAATGATTGACAAAGTGAAAAATATTAGGAAAGTGAAAAGTTTGTAAAATGTCAAAGTATATGTATTTATAAAAAATTTTGACCAAAAATGTCTAAGGTCACTAACGTTCAAAAAAATGTGAAAATCATCAAGTATTGAAAAAATGGTTTTGAAAGTGAAAAATATTAGGAAAAATGAAAAGTTTGTAAAATGTCAAAGTATATGTATTAATGAAAATTTTGACCAAAAATGTCAAAGGTCACTAAGTTCAAATACATGTGGAAAGCATATAGTATTGAAAAAATGGTTAACAAAGTGACAAATATTAGGAAAAGTGTAAAGGTAGTAAAGTGTCACAGTACATGTGTTCATGAAAATTTACACCAAAAATGTCTAAGGTCACTAACGTTCAAAGGAAAGTGAAAATCATGAAGTATTGAAAAAATGATTGACAAAGTAAAAAATATTAGAAAAAGTGAAAAGTTAGTAAAGTGTCACAGTACGTCTATTCACGAAAATTTTAACCAAAAATGTCTAAGTTAACTAATATTGAAAAAAATATGAAAATCATAAAGTATTGAAAAAATGGTTGACAAAGTGAAAAATATTAGGTAAAGTGAAAAGTTAGTAAAATGTTACAGTACATGTATTTATGAAAATTTTGACCAAAAAAGTCTAAGTTCACTAACGTTCAAAAAAATGAGAAAATCATCAAGTATTGAAAAAATGATTGACAAAGTGAAATATATTAGGAAAAGTAAAAAGTTTGTAAAATGTCAAAGTATATGTATTTATGAAAATTTTGACCAAAAAATGTCTAAGGTCGCTAACGTTCAAAAAAATGTGAAAATTATTTAGTATTGAAAAAATGGTTGACAAAGTGAAAAATATTAGGAAAAATGAAAAGTTTGTAAAATGTCACAGTACACGTATTTATGAAAATTTTGACCAAAAATGTCAAAGGTCACTAAAGTTCAAAAAAATGTGAAAATCATCAAGTATTGAAAAAATGATTGACAAAGTGAAAAATATTAGGAAAGTGAAAAGTTTGTAAAATGTCAAAGTATATGTATTTATAAAAAATTTTGACCAAAAATGTCTAAGGTCACTAACGTTCAAAAAAATGTGAAAATCATCAAGTATTGAAAAAATGGTTTTGAAAGTGAAAAATATTAGGAAAAATGAAAAGTTTGTAAAATGTCAAAGTATATGTATTAATGAAAATTTTGACCAAAAATGTCAAAGGTCACTAAGTTCAAATACATGTGGAAAGCATATAGTATTGAAAAAATGGTTAACAAAGTGACAAATATTAGGAAAAGTGTAAAGGTAGTAAAGTGTCACAGTACATGTGTTCATGAAAATTTACACCAAAAATGTCTAAGGTCACTAACGTTCAAAGGAAAGTGAAAATCATGAAGTATTGAAAAAATGATTGACAAAGTAAAAAATATTAGAAAAAGTGAAAAGTTAGTAAAGTGTCACAGTACGTCTATTCACGAAAATTTTAACACAAAATGTCTAAGTTAACTAATATTGGAAAAAATATGAAAATCATCAAGTATTGAAAAAATGAATTACAAAGTGAAAAATATTAGGAAAAGTGAAAAGTTTGTAAAATGTCAAAGTATATGTATTTATGAAAATTTTGACCAAAAATGTCTAAGGTCACTAATATCGGAAAAAAATATGAAAATCATAAAGTATTGAAAAAATGGTTGAAAAAGTGAAAAATATTAGGAAAAGTGAAAAGTTAGTAAAATGTCACAGTACATGTATTTATGGAAATTTTGACCAAAAATGTCTAAGGTCACTAACGTTCTAAAAAATGTGAAAATCATCAAGTATTGAAAAAATGATTGACAAAGTGAAAAATATTAGGAAAAGTGAAAAGTTAGTAAAATGTCACAGTACACGTATTTAAGAAAATTTTGACCAAAAATGTCAAAGGTCACTAACGTTCAAAAAAATGTGAAAATCATCAAGTATTGAAAAAATGGTTTTAAAAGTGAAAAATATTAGGAAATATGAAAAGTTTGTAAAATGTCAAAGTATATGTATTAATGAAAATTTTGACCAAAGCTGTCTAAGGTCACTAATATCGGAAAAAATATGAAAATCATAAAGTATTGAAAAAATAGTTGAAAAAGTGAAATATATTAGGAAAAGTGAAAAGTTAGTAAAATGTCACAGTACATGTATTTATGAAAATTTTGACCAAAAATGTCTAAGGTCACTAACGTTCAAAAAAATGTGAAAATCATCAAGTATTGAAAAAATGATTGACAAAGTGAAAAATATTAGGAAAAGTGAAAAGTTTGTAAAATGTCAAAGTATATGTATTCATAAAAATTTTTGACCAAAAATGTCTAAGGTCACTAACGTTCAAAAAATGTGAAAATCATCAAGTATTGAAAAAATGGTTTTAAAAGTGAAAAATATTAGGAAAAGTGAAAAGTTTGTAAAATGTCAAAGTATATGTATTAATGAAAATTTTGACCAAAAATGTCAAAGGTCACTAAGTTCAAATACATGTGGAAAGCATATAGTATTGAAAAAATTGTTAACAAAGTGACAAATATTAGGAAAAGTGTAAAGGTAGTAAAGTGTCACAGTACATGTGTTCATGAAAATTTACACCAAAAATGTCTAAGGTCACTAACGTTCAAAGGAAAGTGAAAATCATGAAGTATTGAAAAAATGATTGACAAAGTAAAAAATATTAGAAAAAGTGAAAAGTTAGTAAAGTGTCACAGTACGTCTATTCACGAAAATTTTAACCAAAAATGTCTAAGTTAACTAATATTGGAAAAAATATGAAAATCATCAAGTATTGAAAAAATGATTGACAAAGTGAAAAATATTAGGAAAAGTGAAAAGTTTGTAAAATGTCAAAGTATATGTATTTATGAAAATTTTGACCAAAAATGTCTAGGGTCACTAACGTTCAAGAAAATGTGAAAATCATCAAGTATTGAAAAAATGGTTTTAAAAGTGAAAAATATTAGGAAAAATGAAAAGTTTGTAAAATGTCAAAGTATATGTATTAATGAAAATTTTGACCAAAAATGTCTAAGGTCACTAATATCGGAAAAAATATGAAAATCATAAAGTATTGAAAAAATGGTTGAAAAAGTGAAAAATATTAGGAAAAGTGAAAAGTTAGTAAAATGTCACAGTACATGTATTTATGAAAATTTTGACCAAAAATGTCTAAGGTCACTAACGTTCAAAAAAATGTGAAAATCATCAAGTATTGAAAAAATGATTGACAAATTGAAAAATATTAGGAAAAGTGAAAAGTTTTTAAAATGTCAAAGTACACGTATTTATGAAAATTTTGACCAAAAATGTCAAAGGTCACTAAAGTTCAAAAAAATGTGAAAATCATAAAGTATTGAAAAAATGATTGACAAAGTGAAAAATATTAGGAAAAGTGAAAAGTTTGTAAAATGTCACAGTACATGTATTTATGAACATTTTGACCAAAAATGTCTAAGGTCACTAACGTTCAAAATAATGTGAAAATCATCAAGTATTGAAAAAATGATTGATGAAGTGAAAAATATTAGGAAAAGTGAAAAGTTAGTAAAATGTCACAGTATATGTATTTATGAAAATTTTGACCAAAAATGTCTAAGGTCACTAACGTTCAAAAAAATGTGAAAATCATATAGTATTGAAAAAATGATTGACAAAGTGAAAAATATTAGTAAAAATGAAAAGTTTGTAAAATGTCAAAGTATAAGTACTAATGAAAATTTTGACCAAAAATGTCTAAGGTCACTAATATCGGAAAAAATATGAAAATCATATAGTATTGAAAAAATGATTGACAAAGTGAAAAATATTAGGAAAAATGAAAAGTTTGTAAAATGTCAAAGTATATGTATTAATGAAAATTTTGACCAAAAATGTCTAAGGTCACTAATATCGGAAAAAATATGAAAATCATAAAGTATTGAAAAAATGGTTGAAAAATGAAAAATATTAGGAAAAGTGAAAAGTTAGTAAAATGTCACAGTACATGTATTTATGAAAATTTTGACCAAAAATGTCTAAGGTCACTAACGTTCAAAAAAATGTGAAAATCATCAAGTATTGAAAAAATGATTGACAAAGTGAAAAATATTAGGAAAAGTGAAAAGTTTGTAAAATTTCAAAGTATATGTATTTATGAAAATTTTGACCAAAAATGTCTAGGGTCACTAACGTTCAAAAAAATGTGAAAATCATCAAGTGTTGAAAAAATGCTTTAAAAGTGAAAAATATTAGGAAAAATGAAAAGTTTGTAAAATGTCAAAGTATATGTATTAATGAAAATTTCGACCAAAAATGTCAAAGGTCACTAAGTTCAAATACATGTGGAAAGCATATAGTATTGAAAAAATGGTTAACAAAGTGACAAATATTAGGAAAAGTGTAAAGTTAGTAAAGTGTCACAGTACATGTGTTCATGAAAATTTACACCAAAAATGTCTAAGGTCACTAACGTTCAAAGGAAAGTGAAAATCATGAAGTATTGAAAAAATGATTGACAAAGTAAAAAATATTAGAAAAAGTGAAAAGTTAGTAAAGTGTCACAGTACGTCTATTCACGAAAATTTTAACCAAAAATGTCTAAGTTAACTAATATTGAAAAAAATATGAAAATCATAAAGTATTGAAAAAATGGTTGACAAAGTGAAAAATATTAGGTAAAGTGAAAAGTTAGTAAAATGTTACAGTACATGTATTTATGAAAATTTTGACCAAAAAAGTCTAAGTTCACTAACGTTCAAAAAAATGAGAAAATCATCAAGTATTGAAAAAATGATTGACAAAGTGAAATATATTAGGAAAAGTAAAAAGTTTGTAAAATGTCAAAGTATATGTATTTATGAAAATTTTGACCAAAAAATGTCTAAGGTCGCTAACGTTCAAAAAAATGTGAAAATTATTTAGTATTGAAAAAATGGTTGACAAAGTGAAAAATATTAGGAAAAATGAAAAGTTTGTAAAATGTCACAGTACACGTATTTATGAAAATTTTGACCAAAAATGTCAAAGGTCACTAAAGTTCAAAAAAATGTGAAAATCATCAAGTATTGAAAAAATGATTGACAAAGTGAAAAATATTAGGAAAGTGAAAAGTTTGTAAAATGTCAAAGTATATGTATTTATAAAAAATTTTGACCAAAAATGTCTAAGGTCACTAACGTTCAAAAAAATGTGAAAATCATCAAGTATTGAAAAAATGGTTTTGAAAGTGAAAAATATTAGGAAAAATGAAAAGTTTGTAAAATGTCAAAGTATATGTATTAATGAAAATTTTGACCAAAAATGTCAAAGGTCACTAAGTTCAAATACATGTGGAAAGCATATAGTATTGAAAAAATGGTTAACAAAGTGACAAATATTAGGAAAAGTGTAAAGGTAGTAAAGTGTCACAGTACATGTGTTCATGAAAATTTACACCAAAAATGTCTAAGGTCACTAACGTTCAAAGGAAAGTGAAAATCATGAAGTATTGAAAAAATGATTGACAAAGTAAAAAATATTAGAAAAAGTGAAAAGTTAGTAAAGTGTCACAGTACGTCTATTCACGAAAATTTTAACACAAAATGTCTAAGTTAACTAATATTGGAAAAAATATGAAAATCATCAAGTATTGAAAAAATGAATTACAAAGTGAAAAATATTAGGAAAAGTGAAAAGTTTGTAAAATGTCAAAGTATATGTATTTATGAAAATTTTGACCAAAAATGTCTAAGGTCACTAATATCGGAAAAAATATGAAAATCATAAAGTATTGAAAAAATGGTTGAAAAAGTGAAAAATATTAGGAAAAGTGAAAAGTTAGTAAAATGTCACAGTACATGTATTTATGGAAATTTTGACCAAAAATGTCTAAGGTCACTAACGTTCTAAAAAATGTGAAAATCATCAAGTATTGAAAAAATGATTGACAAAGTGAAAAATATTAGGAAAAGTGAAAAGTTTGTAAAATGTCAAAGTATATGTATTTATGAAAATTTTGACCAAAAATGTCTAGGGTCACTTACGTTCAAGAAAATGTGAAAATCATCAAGTATTGAAAAAATGGTTAAAAGTGAAAAATATTAGGAAAAATGAAAAGTTGGTAAAATGTCAAAGTATATGTATTAATGAAAATTTTGACCAAAAATGTCTAAGGTCACTAATATCGGAAAAAATATGAAAATCATAAAGTATTGAAAAAATGGTTGAAAAAGTGAAAAATATTAGGAAAAGTGAAAATTTAGTAAAATGTCACAGTACATGTAGTTGTGAAAATATTGACCAAAAATGTCTAAGGTCACTAACGTTCAGAAAAATGTGAAAATCATTAAGTATTGAAAAAATGATTGACAAAGTGAAAAATATTAGGAAAAGTGAAAAGTTTTTAAAATGCAAAGTACACGTATTTATGAAAATTTTGACCAAAAATGTCAAAGGTCACTAAAGTTCAAAAAAATGTGAAAATCATCATGTATTGAAAAAATGATTGACAAAGTGAAAAATATTAGGAAAAGTGAAAAGTTTGTAAAATGTCACAGTACATGTATTTTTGAAAATTTTGACCAAAAATGTCTAAGGTCACTAACGTTCAAAAACATGTGAAAATCATCAAGTATTGAAAAAATGATTGACAAAGTGAAAAATATTAGAAAAAGTGAAAAGTTTGTAAAATGTCACAGTACACGTATTTATGCAAATTTTGACCAAAAATGTCAAAGGTCACTGAAGTTCAAAAAATGTGAAAATCATAAAGTATTGAAAAAATGATTGACAAAGTGAAAAATATTAGGAAAAGTGAAAAGTTTGTAAAATGTCACAGTACATGTATTTATGAACATTTTGACCAAAAATGTCTAAGGTCACTAACGTTCAAAAAAATGTGAAAATCATCAAGTATTGAAAAAATGATTGATGAAGTGAAAAATATTAGAAAAAGTGAAAAGTTAGTAAAATGTCACAGTACATGTATTTATGAAAATATTGACCAAAAATGTCAAAGGTCACTAAAGTTCAAAAAAATGTGAAAATCATCAAGTTTTGAAAAAATGATTGACAAAGTGAAAAATATTAGGAAAAGTGAAAAGTTAGTAAAATGTCACATTATATTTATTTCTGAAAATTTTGACCAAAAATGTCTAAGGTCACTGACGTTCAAAAAAATGTGAAAATCATATAGTATTGAAAAAATGATTAACAAAGTGAAAAATATTAGGAAAAATGAAAAGTTTGTAAAATTTCAAAGTATATGTATTTATGAAAATTTTGACCAAAAATGTCTAGGGTCACTAACGTTCAAAAAAATGTGAAAATCATCAAGTGTTGAAAAAATGCTTTAAAAGTGAAAAATATTAGGAAAAATGAAAAGTTTGTAAAATGTCAAAGTATATGTATTAATGAAAATTTCGACCAAAAATGTCAAAGGTCACTAAGTTCAAATACATGTGGAAAGCATATAGTATTGAAAAAATGGTTAACAAAGTGACAAATATTAGGAAAAGTGTAAAGTTAGTAAAGTGTCACAGTACATGTGTTCATGAAAATTTACACCAAAAATGTCTAAGGTCACTAACGTTCAAAGGAAAGTGAAAATCATGAAGTATTGAAAAAATGATTGACAAAGTAAAAAATATTAGAAAAAGTGAAAAGTTAGTAAAGTGTCACAGTACGTCTATTCACGAAAATTTTAACCAAAAATGTCTAAGTTAACTAATATTGAAAAAAATATGAAAATCATAAAGTATTGAAAAAATGGTTGACAAAGTGAAAAATATTAGGTAAAGTGAAAAGTTAGTAAAATGTTACAGTACATGTATTTATGAAAATTTTGACCAAAAAAGTCTAAGTTCACTAACGTTCAAAAAAATGAGAAAATCATCAAGTATTGAAAAAATGATTGACAAAGTGAAATATATTAGGAAAAGTAAAAAGTTTGTAAAATGTCAAAGTATATGTATTTATGAAAATTTTGACCAAAAAATGTCTAAGGTCGCTAACGTTCAAAAAAATGTGAAAATTATTTAGTATTGAAAAAATGGTTGACAAAGTGAAAAATATTAGGAAAAATGAAAAGTTTGTAAAATGTCACAGTACACGTATTTATGAAAATTTTGACCAAAAATGTCAAAGGTCACTAAAGTTCAAAAAAATGTGAAAATCATCAAGTATTGAAAAAATGATTGACAAAGTGAAAAATATTAGGAAAGTGAAAAGTTTGTAAAATGTCAAAGTATATGTATTTATAAAAAATTTTGACCAAAAATGTCTAAGGTCACTAACGTTCAAAAAAATGTGAAAATCATCAAGTATTGAAAAAATGGTTTTGAAAGTGAAAAATATTAGGAAAAATGAAAAGTTTGTAAAATGTCAAAGTATATGTATTAATGAAAATTTTGACCAAAAATGTCAAAGGTCACTAAGTTCAAATACATGTGGAAAGCATATAGTATTGAAAAAATGGTTAACAAAGTGACAAATATTAGGAAAAGTGTAAAGGTAGTAAAGTGTCACAGTACATGTGTTCATGAAAATTTACACCAAAAATGTCTAAGGTCACTAACGTTCAAAGGAAAGTGAAAATCATGAAGTATTGAAAAAATGATTGACAAAGTAAAAAATATTAGAAAAAGTGAAAAGTTAGTAAAGTGTCACAGTACGTCTATTCACGAAAATTTTAACACAAAATGTCTAAGTTAACTAATATTGGAAAAAATATGAAAATCATCAAGTATTGAAAAAATGAATTACAAAGTGAAAAATATTAGGAAAAGTGAAAAGTTTGTAAAATGTCAAAGTATATGTATTTATGAAAATTTTGACCAAAAATGTCTAGGGTCACTAACGTTCAAGAAAATGTGAAAATCATCAAGTATTGAAAAAATGGTTTTAAAAGTGAAAAATATTAGGAAAAATGAAAAGTTTGTAAAATGTCAAAGTATATGTATTAATGAAAATTTTGACCAAAAATGTCTAAGGTCACTAATATCGGAAAAAATATGAAAATCATAAAGTATTGAAAAAATGGTTGAAAAAGTGAAAAATATTAGGAAAAGTGAAAAGTTAGTAAAATGTCACAGTACAGGTATTTATGAAAATTTTGACCAAAAATGTCTAAGGTCACTAACGTTCTAAAAAATGTGAAAATCATCAAGTATTGAAAAAATGATTGACAAAGTGAAAAATATTAGGAAAAGTGAAAAGTTTGTAAAAAGTCAAAGTATATGTATTTATGAAAATTTTGACCAAAAATGTCTAGGGTCACTTACGTTCAAGAAAATGTGAAAATCATCAAGTATTGAAAAAATGGTTAAAAGTGAAAAATATTAGGAAAAATGAAAAGTTGGTAAAATGTCAAAGTATATGTATTAATGAAAATTTTGACCAAAAATGTCTAAGGTCACTAATATCGGAAAAAATATGAAAATCATAAAGTATTGAAAAAATGGTTGAAAAAGTGAAAAATATTAGGAAAAGTGAAAATTTAGTAAAATGTCACAGTACATGTAGTTGTGAAAATATTGACCAAAAATGTCTAAGGTCACTAACGTTCAGAAAAATGTGAAAATCATAAAGTATTGAAAAAATGATTGACAAAGTGAAAAATATTAGGAAAAGTGAAAAGTTTTTAAAATGTCAAAGTACACGTATTTATGAAAATTTTGACCAAAAATGTCAAAGGTCACTAAAGTTCAAAAAAATGTGAAAATCATCATGTATTGAAAAAATGATTGACAAAGTGAAAAATATTAGGAAAAGTGAAAAGTTTGTAAAATGTCACAGTACATGTATTTTTGAAAATTTTGACCAAAAATGTCTAAGGTCACTAACGTTCAAAAACATGTGAAAATCATCAAGTATTGAAAAAATGATTGACAAAGTGAAAAATATTAGAAAAAGTGAAAAGTTTGTAAAATGTCACAGTACACGTATTTATGCAAATTTTGACCAAAAATGTCAAAGGTCACTGAAGTTCAAAAAATGTGAAAATCATAAAGTATTGAAAAAATGATTGACAAAGTGAAAAATATTAGGAAAAGTGAAAAGTTTGTAAAATGTCACAGTACATGTATTTATGAACATTTTGACCAAAAATGTCTAAGGTCACTAACGTTCAAAAAAATGTGAAAATCATCAAGTATTGAAAAAATGATTGATGAAGTGAAAAATATTAGAAAAAGTGAAAAGTTAGTAAAATGTCACAGTACATGTATTTATGAAAATTTTGACCAAAAATGTCAAAGGTCACTAAAGTTCAAAAAAATGTGAAAATCATCAAGTTTTGAAAAAATGATTGACAAAGTGAAAAATATTAGGAAAAGTGAAAAGTTAGTAAAATGTCACATTATATTTATTTCTGAAAATTTTGACCAAAAATGTCTAAGGTCACTGACGTTCAAAAAAATGTGAAAATCATATAGTATTGAAAAAATGATTAACAAAGTGAAAAATATTAGGAAAAATGAAAAGTTTGTAAAATGTCAAAGTATATGTATTAATGAAAATTTTGACCAAAAATGTCTAAGGTCACTAATATCGGAAAAAATATGAAAATCATAAAGTATTGAAAAAATGGTTGAAAAAGTGAAAAATATTAGGAAAAGTGAAAAGTTAGTAAAATGTCACAGTACATGTATTTATGAAAATTTTGACCAAAAATGTTTAAGGTCACTAACGTTCAAAAAAATGTGAAAATCATCATGTATTGAAAAAATGATTGACAAAGTGAAAAATATTAGGAAAAATGAAAAGTTTGTAAAATGTCAAAGTATATGTATTAATGAAAATTTTGACCAAAAATGTCTAAGGTCACTAATATCGGAAAAAATATGAAAATCATATAGTATTGAAAAAATGAATGACAAAGTGAAAAATATTAGGAAAAATGAAAAGTTTGTAAAATTTCAAAGTATATGTATTTATGAAAATTTTGACCAAAAATGTCTAGGGTCACTAACGTTCAAAAAAATGTGAAAATCATCAAGTATTGAAAAAATGCTTTAAAAGTGAAAAATATTAGGAAAAATGAAAAGTTTGTAAAATGTCAAAGTATATGTATTTATGAAAATTTCGACCAAAAATGTCAAAGGTCACTAAGTTCAAATACATGTGGAAAGCATATAGTATTGAAAAAATGGTTAACAAAGTGACAAATATTAGGAAAAGTGTAAAGTTAGTAAAGTGTCACAGTACATGTGTTCATGAAAATTTACACCAAAAATGTCTAAGGTCACTAACGTTCAAAGGAAAGTGAAAATCATGAAGTATTGAAAAAATGATTCACAAAGTAAAAAATATTAGAAAAAGTGAAAAGTTAGTAAAGTGTCACAGTACGTCTATTCACGAAAATTTTAACCAAAAATGTCTAAGGTCACTAATATCGGAAAAAATATGAAAATCAAAAAGTATTGAAAAAATGGTTGAAAAAGTGAAAAATATTAGGAAAAGTGAAAATTTAGTAAAATGTCACAGTACATGTAGTTGTGAAAATATTGACCAAAAATGTCTAAGGTCACTAACGTTCAGAAAAATGTGAAAATCATAAAGTATTGAAAAAATGATTGACAAAGTGAAAAATATTAGGAAAAGTGAAAAGTTTTTAAAATGTCAAAGTACACGTATTTATGAAAATTTTGACCAAAAATGTCAAAGGTCACTTAAGTTCAAAAAAATGTGAAAATCATCATGTATTGAAAAAATGATTGACAAAGTGAAAAATATTAGGAAAAATGAAAAGTTTGTAAAATGTCAAAGTATATGTATTAATGAAAATTTTGACCAAAGATGTCTAAGGTCACTAATATCGGAAAAAATATGAAAATCATAAAGTATTGAAAAAATAGTTAAAAAAGTGAAAAATATTAGGAAAAGTGAAAAGTTAGTAAAATGTCACAGTACATGTATTTATGAAAATTTTGACCAAAAATGTCTAAGGTCACTAACGTTCAAAAAAATGTGAAAATCATGAAGTATTGAAAAAATGATTGACAAAGTAAAAAATATTAGAAAAAGTGAAAAGTTAGTAAAGTGTCACAGTACGTCTATTCACAAAAATTTTAACCAAAAATGTCTAAGTTAACTAATATAGGAAAAAATATGAAAATCATCAAGTATTGAAAAAATGATTGACAAAGTGAAAAATATTAGGAAAAGTGAAACGTTAGTAAAATGTCACAGTACGTGTATTTATGAAAATTTTGACCAAAAATGTCAAAGGTCACTAAAGTTCAAAAAAATGTGAAAATCATCAAGTATTGAAAAAATGATTGACAAAGTGAAAAATATTAGGAAAAGTGAAAAGTTTGTAAAATGTCACAGTATATGTATTTATGAAAATTTTGACCAAAAATGTCTAAGGTCACTAACGTTCAAAAAAATGTGAAAATCATATAGTATTGAAAAAATGATTGACAAAGTGAAAAATATTAGGAAAAGTGAAAAGTTTGTAAAATGTCACAGTACATGTATTTATGAACATTTTGACCAAAACTGTCTAAGGTCACTAAAGTTCAAAAAAATGTGAAAATCATCAAGTATTGAAAAAATGATTGACAAAGTGAAAAATATTAGGAAAAGTGAAAAGTTTGTAAAATGTCACAGTATATGTATTTATGAAAATTTTGACCAAAAATGTCTAAGGTCACTAACGTTCAAAAAAATGTGAAAATCATATAGTATTGAAAAAATGATTGACAAAGTGAAAAATATTAGGAAAAATGAAAAGTTTGTAAAATGTCAAAGTATATGTATTAATGAAAATTTTGACCAAAAATGTCTAAGCTCACTAATATCGGAAAAAATATGAAAATCATATAGTATTGAAAAAATGATTGACAAAGTGAAAAATATTAGGAAAAATGAAAAGTTTGTAAAATGTCAAAGTATATGTATTAATGAAAATTTTGACCAAAAATGTCTAAGGTCACTAATATCGGAAAAAATATGAAAATCATAAAGTATTGAAAAAATGGTTGAAAAAGTGAAAAATATTAGGAAAAGTGAAAAGTTAATAAAATGTCACAGTACATGTATTTATGAAAATTTTGACCAAAAATGTCTAAGGTCACTAACGTTCAAAAAAATGTGAAAATCATCAAGTATTGAAAAAATGATTGACAAAGTGAAAAATATTAGGAAAAGTGAAAAGTTTGTAAAATTTCAAAGTATATGTATTTTTGAAAATTTTGACCAAAAATGTCTAGGGTCACTAACGTTCAAAAAAATGTGAAAATCATCAAGTATTGAAAAAATGCTTTAAAAGTGAAAAATATTAGGAAAAATGAAAAGTTTGTAAAATGTCAAAGTATATTTATTAATGAAAATTTCGACCAAAAATGTCAAAGGTCACTAAGTTCAAATACATGTGGAAAGCATATAGTATTGAAAAAATGGTTAACAAAGTGAAAAATATTAGGAAAAGTGTAAAGTTAGTAAAATGTCACAGTACATGTGTTCATGAAAATTTACACCAAAAATGTCTAAGGTCACTAACGTTCAAAGGAAAGTGAAAATCATGAAGTATTGAAAAAATGATTCACAAAGTAAAAAATATTAGAAAAAGTGAAAAGTTAGTAAAGTGTCACAGTACGTCTATTCACGAAAATTTTAACCAAAAATGTCTAAGTTAACTAATATTGGAAAAAATATGAAAATCATAAAGTATTGAAAAAATGGTTTACAAAGTGAAAAATATTAGGAAAAGTGAAAAGTTAGTAAAATGTTACAGTACATGTATTTATGAAAATTTTGACCAAAAAAGTCTAAGTTCACTAACGTTCAAAAAAATGAGAAAATCATCAAGTATTGAAAAAATGATTGACAAAGTGAAATATATTAGGAAAAGTGAAAAGTTTGTAAAATGTCAAAGTATATGTATTTATGAAAATTTTGACCAAAAAATGTCAAAGGTCACTAAAGTTCAAAAAAATGAGAAAATCATCAAGTATTGAAAAAATGATTGACAAAGTGAAAAATATTAGGAAAAATGAAAAGTTTGTAAAATGTCAAAGTATATGTATTAATGAAAATTTTGACCAAAGATGTCTAAGGTCACTAATATCGGAAAAAATATGAAAATCGTAAAGTATTGAAAAAATAGTTGAAAAAGTGAAAAATATTAGGAAAAGTTAAAAGTTAGTAAAATGTCACAGTACATGTATTCATGAAAATTTTGACCAAAAATGTCAAAGGTCACTAAAGTTCAAAAAAATGTGAAAATCATCAAGTATTGAAAAAATGATTGACAAAGTGAAAAATATTAGGAAAAGTGAAAAGTTTGTAAAATGTCACAGTATATGTATTTATGAAAATTTTGACCAAAAATGTCTAAGGTCACTAACGTTCAAAAAAATGTGAAAATCATATAGTATTGAAAAAATGATTGACAAAGTGAAAAATATTAGGAAAAGTGAAAAGTTTGTAAAATGTCACAGTACATGTATTTATGAACATTTTGACCAAAACTGTCTAAGGTCACTAAAGTTCAAAAAAATGTGAAAATCATCAAGTATTGAAAAAATGATTGACAAAGTGAAAAATATTAGGAAAAGTGAAAAGTTTGTAAAATGTCACAGTATATGTATTTATGAAAATTTTGACCAAAAATGTCTAAGGTCACTAACGTTCAAAAAAATGTGAAAATCATATAGTATTGAAAAAATGATTGACAAAGTGAAAAATATTAGGAAAAGTGAAAAGTTTGTAAAATGTCAAAGTATATGTATTAATGAAAATTTTGACCAAAAATGTCTAAGCTCACTAATATCGGAAAAAATATGAAAATCATATAGTATTGAAAAAATGATTGACAAAGTGAAAAATATTAGGAAAAATGAAAAGTTTGTAAAATGTCAAAGTATATGTATTAATGAAAATTTTGACCAAAAATGTCTAAGGTCACTAATATCGGAAAAAATATGAAAATCATAAAGTATTGAAAAAATGGTTGAAAAAGTGAAAAATATTAGGAAAAGTGAAAAGTTAATAAAATGTCACAGTACATGTATTTATGAAAATTTTGACCAAAAATGTCTAAGGTCACTAACGTTCAAAAAAATGTGAAAATCATCAAGTATTGAAAAAATGATTGACAAAGTGAAAAATATTAGGAAAAGTGAAAAGTTTGTAAAATGTCAAAGTATATTTATTAATGAAAATTTCGACCAAAAATGTCAAAGGTCACTAAGTTCAAATACATGTGGAAAGCATATAGTATTGAAAAAATGGTTAACAAAGTGAAAAATATTAGGAAAAGTGTAAAGTTAGTAAAGTGTCACAGTACATGTGTTCATGAAAATTTACACCAAAAATGTCTAAGGTCACTAACGTTCAAAGGAAAGTGAAAATCATGAAGTATTGAAAAAATGATTCACAAAGTAAAAAATATTAGAAAAAGTGAAAAGTTAGTAAAGTGTCACAGTACGTCTATTCACGAAAATTTTAACCAAAAATGTCTAAGTTAACTAATATTGGAAAAAATATGAAAATCATAAAGTATTGAAAAAATGGTTTACAAAGTGAAAAATATTAGGAAAAGTGAAAAGTTAGTAAAATGTTACAGTACATGTATTTATGAAAATTTTGACCAAAAAAGTCTAAGTTCACTAACGTTCAAAAAAATGAGAAAATCATCAAGTATTGAAAAAATGATTGACAAAGTGAAATATATTAGGAAAAGTGAAAAGTTTGTAAAATGTCAAAGTATATGTATTTATGAAAATTTTGACCAAAAAATGTCAAAGGTCACTAAAGTTCAAAAAAATGAGAAAATCATCAAGTATTGAAAAAATGATTGACAAAGTGAAAAATATTAGGAAAAATGAAAAGTTTGTAAAATGTCAAAGTATATGTATTAATGAAAATTTTGACCAAAGATGTCTAAGGTCACTAATATCGGAAAAAATATGAAAATCATAAAGTATTGAAAAAATAGTTGAAAAAGTGAAAAATATTAGGAAAAGTTAAAAGTTAGTAAAATGTCACAGTACATGTATTCATGAAAATTTTGACCAAAAATGTCTAAGGTCACTAACGTTCAAAAAACTATGAAAATCATCAAGTATTGAAAAAATGATTGACAAAGTGAAAAATATTAGGAAAAGTGAAAAGTTTGTAAAATGTCAAAGTATATGTATTTATAAAAAATTTTGACCAAAAATGTCTAAGGTCACTAACGTTCAAAAAAATGTGAAAATCATCAAGTATTGAAAAAATGTCTTTAAAAGTGAAAAATATTAGGAAAAATGAAAAGTTTGTAAAATGTCAAAGTATATGTATTAATGAAAATTTTGACCTAAAATGTCAAAGGTCACTAAGTTCAAATACATGTGGAAAGCATATAGTATTGAAAAAATTGTTAACAAAGTGACAAATATTAGGAAAAGTGTAAAGGTAGTAAAGTGTCACAGTACATGTGTTCATGAAAATTTACACCAAAAATGTCTAAGGTCACTAACGTTCAAAGGAAAGTGAAAATCATGAAGTATTGAAAAATTGATTGACAAAGTAAAAAATATTAGAAAAAGTGAAAAGTTAGTAAAGTGTCACAGTACGTCTATTCACGAAAATTTTAACCAAAAATGTCTAAGTTAACTAATATTGGAAAAAATATGAAAATCATCAAGTATTGAAAAAATGATTGACAAAGTGAAAAAATATTAGGAAAAGTGAAAAGTTTGTAAAATGTCAAAGTATATGTATTTATGAAAATTTTGACCAAAAATGTCTAGGGTCACTAACGTTCAAGAAAATGTGAAAATCATCAAGTATTGAAAAAATGGTTTTAAAAGTGAAAAATATTAGGAAAAATGAAAAGTTTGTAAAATGTCAAAGTATATGTATTAATGAAAATTTTGACCAAAAATGTCTAAGGTCACTAATATCGGAAAAAATATGAAAATCATGAAGTATTGAAAAAATGGTTGAAAAAGTGAAAAATATTAGGAAAAGTGAAAAGTTAGTAAAATGTCACAGTACATGTATTTATGAAAATTTTGACCAAAAATGTCTAAGGTCACTAACGTTCAAAAAAATGTGAAAATCATCAAGTATTGAAAAAATGATTGACAAAGTGAAAAATATTAGGAAAAGTGAAAAGTTTGTAAAATGTCAAAGTATATGTATTTATGAAAATTTTGACCAAAAATGTCTAGGGTCACTTACGTTCAAGAAAATGTGAAAATCATCAAGTATTGAAAAAATGGTTTTAAAAGTGAAAAATATTAGGAAAAATGAAAAGTTTGTAAAATGTCAAAGTATATGTATTAATGAAAATTTTGACCAAAAATGTCTAAGGTCACTAATATCGGAAAAAATATGAAAATCATAAAGTATTGAAAAAATGGTTGAAAAAGTGAAAAATATTAGGAAAAGTGAAAAGTTAGTAAAATGTCACAGTACATGTAGTTGTGAAAATTTTGACCAAAAATGTCTAAGGTCACTAACGTTCAGAAAAATGTGAAAATCATAAAGTATTGAAAAAATGATTGACAAAGTCAAAAATATTAGGAAAAGTAAAACGTTTGTAAAATGTCACAGTACATGTATTTATGAACATTTTGACCAAAAATGTCTAAGGTCACTAACGTTCAAAAAAATGTGAAAATCATCAAGTATTGAAAAAATGATTGACAAAGTAAAAAATATTAGAAAAAGTGAAAAGTTAGTAAAGTGTCACAGTACGTCTATTCACGAAAATTTTAACCAAAAATGTCTGAGTTAACTAATATTGGAAAAAATATGAAAATCATCAAGTATTGAAAAAATGATTGACAAAGTGAAAAATATTAGGAAAAGTGAAACGTTAGTAAAATGTCACAGTACGTGTATTTATGAAAATTTTGACCAAAAATGTCAAAGGTCACTAAAGTTCAAAAAAATGTGAAAATCATCAAGTATTGAAAAAATGATTGACAAAGTGAAAAATATTAGGAAAAGTGAAAAGTTTGTAAAATGTCACAGTATATGTATTTATGAAAATTTTGACCAAAAATGTCTAAGGTCACTAACGTTCAAAAAAATGTGAAAATCATATAGTATTGAAAAAATGATTGACAAAGTGAAAAATATTAGGAAAAGTGAAAAGTTTGTAAAATGTCACAGTACATGTATTTATGAACATTTTGACCAAAACTGTCTAAGGTCACTAAAGTTCAAAAAAATGTGAAAATCATCAAGTATTGAAAAAATGATTGACAAAGTGAAAAATATTAGGAAAAGTGAAAAGTTTGTAAAATGTCACAGTATATGTATTTATGAAAATTTTGACCAAAAATGTCTAAGGTCACTAACGTTCCAAAAAATGTGAAAATCATATAGTATTGAAAAAATGATTGACAAAGTGAAAAATATTAGGAAAAATGAAAAGTTTGTAAAATGTCAAAGTATATGTATTAATGAAAATTTTGACCAAAAATGTCTAAGCTCACTAATATCGGAAAAAATATGAAAATCATATAGTATTGAAAAAATGATTGACAAAGTGAAAAATATTAGGAAAAATGAAAAGTTTGTAAAATGTCAAAGTATATGTATTAATGAAAATTTTGACCAAAAATGTCTAAGGTCACTAATATCGGAAAAAATATGAAAATCATAAAGTATTGAAAAAATGGTTGAAAAAGTGAAAATATTAGGAAAAGTGAAAAGTTAGTAAAATGTCACAGTACATGTATTTATGAAAATTTTGACCAAAAATGTCTAAGGTCACTAACGTTCAAAAAAATTTGAAAATCATCAAGTATTGAAAAAATGATTGACAAAGTGAAAAATATTAGGAAAAGTGAAAAGTTTGTAAAATTTCAAAGTATATGTATTTTTGAAAATTTTGACCAAAAATGTCTAGGGTCACTAACGTTCAAAAAAATGTGAAAATCATCAAGTATTGAAAAAATGCTTTAAAAGTGAAAAATATTAGGAAAAATGAAAAGTTTGTAAAATGTCAAAGTATATTTATTAATGAAAATTTCGACCAAAAATGTCAAAGGTCACTAAGTTCAAATACATGTGGAAAGCATATAGTATTGAAAAAATGGTTAACAAAGTGACAAATATTAGGAAAAGTGTAAAGTTAGTAAAGTGTCACAGTACATGTGTTCATGAAAATTTACACCAAAAATGTCTAAGGTCACTAACGTTCAAAGGAAAGTGAAAATCATGAAGTATTGAAAAAATGATTCACAAAGTAAAAAATATTAGAAAAAGTGAAAAGTTAGTAAAGTGTCACAGTACGTCTATTCACGAAAATTTTAACCAAAAATGTCTAAGTTAACTAATATTGGAAAAAATATGAAAATCATAAAGTATTGAAAAAATGGTTTACAAAGTGAAAAATATTAGGAAAAGTGAAAAGTTAGTAAAATGTTACAGTACATGTATTTATGAAAATTTTGACCAAAAAAGTCTAAGTTCACTAACGTTCAAAAAAATGAGAAAATCATCAAGTATTGAAAAAATGATTGACAAAGTGAAATATATTAGGAAAAGTGAAAAGTTTGTAAAATGTCAAAGTATATGTATTTATGAAAATTTTGACCAAAAAATGTCAAAGGTCACTAAAGTTCAAAAAAATGTGAAAATCATCAAGTATTGAAAAAATGATTGACAAAGTGAAAAATATTAGGAAAAGTGAAAAGTTTGTAAAATGTCACAGTATATGTATTTATGAAAATTTTGACCAAAAATGTCTAAGGTCACTAACGTTCAAAAAAATGTGAAAATCATATAGTATTGAAAAAATGATTGACAAAGTGAAAAATATTAGGAAAAATGAAAAGTTTGTAAAATGTCAAAGTATATGTATTAATGAAAATTTTGACCAAAGATGTCTAAGGTCACTAATATCGGAAAAAATATGAAAATCATAAAGTATTGAAAAAATAGTTGAAAAAGTGAAAAATATTAGGAAAAGTTAAAAGTTAGTAAAATGTCACAGTACATGTATTCATGAAAATTTTGACCAAAAATGTCTAAGGTCACTAACGTTCAAAAAACTATGAAAATCATCAAGTATTGAAAAAATGATTGACAAAGTGAAAAATATTAGGAAAAGTGAAAAGTTTGTAAAATGTCAAAGTATATGTATTAATGAAAATTTTGACCAAAAATGTCAAAGGTCACTAAGTTCAAATACATGTGGAAAGCATATAGTATTGAAAAAATTGTTAACAAAGTGACAAATATTAGGAAAAGTGTAAAGGTAGTAAAGTGTCACAGTACATGTGTTCAGGAAAATTTACACCAAAAATGTCTAAGGTCACTAACGTTCAAAGGAAAGTGAAAATCATGAAGTATTGAAAAAATGATTGACAAAGTAAAAAATATTAGAAAAAGTGAAAAGTTAGTAAAGTGTCACAGTACGTCTATTCACGAAAATTTTAACCAAAAATGTCTAAGTTAACTAATATTGGAAAAAATATGAAAATCATCAAGTATTGAAAAAATGATTGACAAAGTGAAAAAATATTAGGAAAAGTGAAAAGTTTGTAAAATGTCAAAGTATATGTATTTATGAAAATTTTGACCAAAAATGTCTAGGGTCACTAACGTTCAAGAAAATGTGAAAATCATCAAGTATTGAAAAAATGGTTTTAAAAGTGAAAAATATGAGGAAAAATGAAAAGTTTGTAAAATGTCAAAGTATATGTATTAATGAAAATTTTGACCAAAAATGTCTAAGGTCACTAATATCGGAAAAAATATGAAAATCATGAAGTATTGAAAAAATGGTTGAAAAAGTGAAAAATATTAGGAAAATAGAAAAGTTTGTAAAATGTCAAAGTATATGTATCAATGAAAATTTTGACCAAAAATGTCTAAGGTCACTAATATCGGAAAAAATATGAAAATCATAAAGTATTGAAAAAATGGTTTTAAAAGTGAAAAATATTAGGAAAAGTGAAAAGTTAGTAAAATGTCACAGTAAATGTATTTATGAAAATTTTGACCAAAAATGTCTAAGGTCACTAACGTTCAAAAAAATGTGAAAATCATAAAGTATTGAAAAAATGATTGACAAAGTGAAAAATATTAGGAAAAGTGAAAAGTTTGTAAAATGTCAAAGTATATGTATTTATGAAAATTTTGACCAAAAATGTCTAAGGTCACTAATATCGGAAAAAATATGAAAATCATAAAGTATTGAAAAAATGGTTGAAAAAGTGAAAAATATTAGGAAAAGTGAAAAGTTAGTAAAATGTCACAGTACATGTAGTTGTGAAAATTTTGACCAAAAATGTCTAAGGTCACTAACGTTCAGAAAAATGTGAAAATCATAAAGTATTGAAAAAATGATTGACAAAGTGAAAAATATTAGGAAAAGTGAAAAGTTTGTAAAATGTCACAGTACACGTATTTATGAAAATTTTGACCAAAAATGTCAAAGGTCACTAAAGTTCAAAAAAATGTGAAAATCATCATGTATTGAAAAAATGATTGACAAAGTGAAAAATATTAGGAAAAGTAAAAAGTTTGTAAAATGTCACAGTACATGTATTTATGAACATTTTGACCAAAAATGTCTAAGGTAACTAACGTTCAAAAAAATGTGAAAATCATCAAGTATTGAAGAAATGATTGATGAAGTGAAAAATATTAGGAAAAGTGAAAAGTTAGTAAAATGTCACAGTTAATGTATTTATGAAAATTTTGACCAAAAATGTCGAATGTCACTAAAGTTCAAAAAAATGTGAAAATCATCAAGTATTGAAAAAATGGTTGAAAAAGTGAAAAATATTAGGAAAAGTGAAAAGTTTGTAAAATGTCACAGTATATGTATTTATGAAAATTTTGACCAAAAATGTATAAGGTCACTAACGTTCAAAAAAATGTGAAAATCATATAGTATTGAAAAAATGATTGACAAAGTGAAAAATATTAGGAAAAATGAAAAGTTTGTAAAATGTCAAGTATATGTATTAATGAAAATTTTGACCAAAAATGTCTAAGGTCACTAATATCGGAAAAAATATGAAAATCATCAAGTATTGAAAAAATGATTGACAAAGTGAAAAATATTAGGAAAAGTGAAAAGTTTGTTAAATGTCAAAGTATATGTATTTATGAAAATTTTGACCAAAAATGTCTAGGGTCACTAACGTTCAAAAAAATATGAAAATCATCAAGTATTGAAAAAATGGTTTTAAAAGTGAAAAATATTAGGAAAATAGAAAAGTTTGTAAAATGTCAAAGTATATGTATCAATGAAAATTTTGACCAAAAATGTCTAAGGTCACTAATATCGGAAAAAATATGAAAATCATAAAGTATTGAAAAAATGGTTTTAAAAGTGAAAAATATTAGGAAAAGTGAAAAGTTAGTAAAATGTCACAGTAAATGTATTTATGAAAATTTTGACCAAAAATGTCTAAGGTCACTAACGTTCAAAAAAATGTGAAAATCATAAAGTATTGAAAAAATGATTGACAAAGTGAAAAATATTAGGAAAAGTGAAAAGTTTGTAAAATGTCACAGTACACGTATTTATGAAAATTTTGACCAAAAATGTCAAAGGTCACTAAAGTTCAAAAAAATGTGAAAATCATCATGAATTGAAAAAATGATTGACAAAGTGAAAAATATTAGGAAAAGTAAAAAGTTTGTAAAATGTCACAGTACATGTATTTATGAACATTTTGACCAAAAATGTCTAAGGTCACTAACGTTCAAAAAAATGTGAAAATCATCAAGTATTGAAGAAATGATTGATGAAGTGAAAAATATTAGGAAAAGTGAAAAGTTAGTAAAATGTCACAGTACATGTATTTATGAAAATTTTGACCAAAAATGTCGAAGGTCACTAAAGTTCAAAAAAATGTGAAAATCATCAAGTATTGAAAAAATGGTTGAAAAAGTGAAAAATATTAGGAAAAGTGAAAAGTTTGTAAAATGTCACAGTATATGTATTTATGAAAATTTTGACCAAAAATGTATAAGGTCACTAATGTTCAAAAAATGTGAAAATCATATAGTATTGAAAAAATGATTGACAAAGTGAAAAATATTAGGAAAAATGAAAAGTTTGTAAAATGTCAAAGTATATGTATTAATGAAAATTTTGACCAAAAATGTCTAAGGTCACTAATATCGGAAAAAAATATGAAAATCATCAAGTATTGAAAAAATGATTGACAAAGTGAAAAATATTAGGAAAAAGTGAAAAGTTTGTTAAATGTCAAAGTATATGTATTTATGAAAATTTTGACCAAAAATGTCTAGGGTCACTAACGTTCAAAAAAATATGAAAATCATCAAGTATTGCAAAAATGGTTTTAAAAGTGAAAAATATTAGGAAAATAGAAAAGTTTGTAAAATGTCAAAGTATATGTATCAATGAAAATTTTGACCAAAAATGTCTAAGGTCACTAATATCGGAAAAAATATGAAAATCATAAAGTATTGAAAAAATGGTTTTAAAAGTGAAAAATATTAGGAAAAGTGAAAAGTTAGTAAAATGTCACAGTAAATGTATTTATGAAAATTTTGACCAAAAATGTCTAAGGTCACTAACGTTCAAAAAAAATGTGAAAATCATAAAGTATTGAAAAAATGATTGACAAAGTGAAAAATATTAGGAAAAGTGAAAAGTTTGTAAAATGTCACAGTACAAGTATTTATGAAAATTTTGACCAAAAATGTCAAAGGTCACTAAAGTTCAAAAAAATGTGAAAATCATCATGAATTGAAAAAATGATTGACAAAGTGAAAAATATTAGGAAAAGTGAAAAGTTTGTAAAATGTCACAGTACATGTATTTTTGAAAATTTTGACCAAAAATGTCTAAGGTCACTAACGTTCAAAAAAATGTGAAAATCATCAAGTATTGAAAAAATGATTGACAAAGTGAAAAATATTAGGAAAAGTGAAAAGTTTGTAAAATGTCAAAGTATATGTATTTATGAAAATTTTGACCAAAAATGTCTAAGGTCACTAATATCGGAAAAAATATGAAAATCATAAAGTATTGAAAAAATGGTTGAAAAAGTGAAAAATATTAGGAAAAGTGAAAAGTTAGTAAAATGTCACAGTACATGTAGTTGTGAAAATTTTGACCAAAAATGTCTAAGGTCACTAACGTTCAGAAAAATGTGAAAATCATAAAGTATTGAAAAATTGATTGACAAAGTGAAAAATATTAGGAAAAATGAAAAGTTTGTAAAATGTCAAAGTATATGTATTAATAAAAATTTTGACCAAAAATGTCTAAGGTCACTAATATCGGAAAAAATATGAAAATCATCAAGTATTGAAAAAATGATTGACAAAGTGAAAAATATTAGGAAAAGTGAAAAGTTTGTAAAATGTCAAAGTATATGTATTCATGAAAATTTTGACCAAAAATGTCTAGGGTCACTAACGTTCAAAAAAATGTGAAAATCATCAAGTATTGAAAAAATGGTTTTAAAAGTGAAAAATATTAGGAAAATAGAAAAGTTTGTAAAATGTCAAAGTATATGTATCAATGAAAATTTTGACCAAAAATGTCTAAGGTCACTAATATCGGAAAAAATATGAAAATCATAAAGTATTGAAAAAATGGTTTTAAAAGTGAAAAATATTAGGAAAAGTGAAAAGTTAGTAAAATGTCACAGTACATGTATTTATGACAATTTTGACCAAAAATGTCTAAGGTCACTAACGTTCAAAAAAATTGTGAAAATCATCAAGTATTGAAAAAATGATTGACAAAGTGAAAAATATTAGGAAAAGTGAAAAGTTTGTAAAATGTCACAGTACACGTATTTATGAAAATTTTGACCAAAAATGTCAAAGGTCACTAAAGTTCAAAAAAATGTGAAAATCATCATGTATTGAAAAAATGATTGACAAAGTGAAAAATATAAGGAAAAGTGAAAAGTTTGTAAAATGTCACTTTACATGTATTTTTGAAAATTTTGACCAAAAATGTCTAAGGTCACTAACGTTCAAAAAAATGTGAAAATCATCAAGTATTGAAAAAATGATTGACAAAGTGAAAAATATTAGGAAAAGTGAAAAGTTTGTAAAATGTCAAAGTATATGTATTTATGAAAATTTTGACCAAAAATGTCTAAGGTCACTAATATCGAAAAAATATGAAAATCATCAAGTATTGAAAAAATGGTTGAAAAAGTGAAAAATATTAGGAAAAGTGAAAAGTTAGTAAAATGTCACAGTAAATGTATTTATGAAAATTTTGACCAAAAATGTCTAAGGTCACTAACGTTCAAAAAAATGTGAAAATCATAAAGTATTGAAAAAATGATTGACAAAGTGAAAAATATTAGGAAAAGTGAAAAGTTTGTAAAATGTCACAGTACACGTATTTATGAAAATTTTGACCAAAAATGTCAAAGGTCACTAAAGTTCAAAAAAATGTGAAAATCATCATGAATTGAAAAAATGATTGACAAAGTGAAAAATATTAGGAAAAGTAAAAAGTTTGTAAAATGTCACAGTACATGTATTTATGAACATTTTGACCAAAAATGTCTAAGGTCACTAACGTTCAAAAAAATGTGAAAATCATCAAGTATTGAAGAAATGATTGATGAAGTGAAAAATATTAGGAAAAGTGAAAAGTTAGTAAAATGTCACAGTACATGTATTTATGAAAATTTTGACCAAAAATGTCGAAGGTCACTAAAGTTCAAAAAAATGTGAAAATCATCAAGTATTGAAAAAATGGTTGAAAAAGTGAAAAATATTAGGAAAAGTGAAAAGTTTGTAAAATGTCACAGTATATGTATTTATGAAAATTTTGACCAAAAATGTATAAGGTCACTAATGTTCAAAAAATGTGAAAATCATATAGTATTGAAAAAATGATTGACAAAGTGAAAAATATTAGGAAAAATGAAAAGTTTGTAAAATGTCAAAGTATATGTATTAATGAAAATTTTGACCAAAAATGTCTAAGGTCACTAATATCGGAAAAAAATATGAAAATCATCAAGTATTGAAAAAATGATTGACAAAGTGAAAAATATTAGGAAAAAGTGAAAAGTTTGTTAAATGTCAAAGTATATGTATTTATGAAAATTTTGACCAAAAATGTCTAGGGTCACTAACGTTCAAAAAAATATGAAAATCATCAAGTATTGCAAAAATGGTTTTAAAAGTGAAAAATATTAGGAAAATAGAAAAGTTTGTAAAATGTCAAAGTATATGTATCAATGAAAATTTTGACCAAAAATGTCTAAGGTCACTAATATCGGAAAAAATATGAAAATCATAAAGTATTGAAAAAATGGTTTTAAAAGTGAAAAATATTAGGAAAAGTGAAAAGTTAGTAAAATGTCACAGTAAATGTATTTATGAAAATTTTGACCAAAAATGTCTAAGGTCACTAACGTTCAAAAAAATGTGAAAATCATAAAGTATTGAAAAAATGATTGACAAAGTGAAAAATATTAGGAAAAGTGAAAAGTTTGTAAAATGTCACAGTACAAGTATTTATGAAAATTTTGACCAAAAATGTCAAAGGTCACTAAAGTTCAAAAAAATGTGAAAATCATCATGAATTGAAAAAATGATTGACAAAGTGAAAAATATTAGGAAAAGTGAAAAGTTTGTAAAATGTCACAGTACATGTATTTTTGAAAATTTTGACCAAAAATGTCTAAGGTCACTAACGTTCAAAAAAATGTGAAAATCATCAAGTATTGAAAAAATGATTGACAAAGTGAAAAATATTAGGAAAAGTGAAAAGTTTGTAAAATGTCAAAGTATATGTATTTATGAAAATTTTGACCAAAAATGTCTAAGGTCACTAATATCGGAAAAAATATGAAAATCATAAAGTATTGAAAAAATGGTTGAAAAAGTGAAAAATATTAGGAAAAGTGAAAAGTTAGTAAAATGTCACAGTACATGTAGTTGTGAAAATTTTGACCAAAAATGTCTAAGGTCACTAACGTTCAGAAAAATGTGAAAATCATAAAGTATTGAAAAATTGATTGACAAAGTGAAAAATATTAGGAAAAATGAAAAGTTTGTAAAATGTCAAAGTATATGTATTAATAAAAATTTTGACCAAAAATGTCTAAGGTCACTAATATCGGAAAAAATATGAAAATCATCAAGTATTGAAAAAATGATTGACAAAGTGAAAAATATTAGGAAAAGTGAAAAGTTTGTAAAATGTCAAAGTATATGTATTCATGAAAATTTTGACCAAAAATGTCTAGGGTCACTAACGTTCAAAAAAATGTGAAAATCATCAAGTATTGAAAAAATGGTTTTAAAAGTGAAAAATATTAGGAAAATAGAAAAGTTTGTAAAATGTCAAAGTATATGTATCAATGAAAATTTTGACCAAAAATGTCTAAGGTCACTAATATCGGAAAAAATATGAAAATCATAAAGTATTGAAAAAATGGTTTTAAAAGTGAAAAATATTAGGAAAAGTGAAAAGTTAGTAAAATGTCACAGTACATGTATTTATGACAATTTTGACCAAAAATGTCTAAGGTCACTAACGTTCAAAAAAATTGTGAAAATCATCAAGTATTGAAAAAATGATTGACAAAGTGAAAAATATTAGGAAAAGTGAAAAGTTTGTAAAATGTCACAGTACACGTATTTATGAAAATTTTGACCAAAAATGTCAAAGGTCACTAAAGTTCAAAAAAATGTGAAAATCATCATGTATTGAAAAAATGATTGACAAAGTGAAAAATATAAGGAAAAGTGAAAAGTTTGTAAAATGTCACTTTACATGTATTTTTGAAAATTTTGACCAAAAATGTCTAAGGTCACTAACGTTCAAAAAAATGTGAAAATCATCAAGTATTGAAAAAATGATTGACAAAGTGAAAAATATTAGGAAAAGTGAAAAGTTTGTAAAATGTCAAAGTATATGTATTTATGAAAATTTTGACCAAAAATGTCTAAGGTCACTAATATCGAAAAAATATGAAAATCATAAAGTATTGAAAAAATGGTTGAAAAAGTGAAAAATATTAGGAAAAGTGAAAAGTTAGTAAAATGTCACAGTACATGTAGTTGTGAAAATTTTGACCAAAAATGTCTAAGGTCACTAACGTTCAGAAAAATGTGAAAATCATAAAGTATTGAAAAATTGATTGACAAAGTGAAAAATATTAGGAAAAATGAAAAGTTTGTAAAATGTCAAAGTATATGTATTAATAAAAATTTTGACCAAAAATGTCTAAGGTCACTAATATCGGAAAAAATATGAAAATCATCAAGTATTGAAAAAATGATTGACAAAGTGAAAAATATTAGGAAAAGTGAAAAGTTTGTAAAATGTCAAAGTATATGTATTCATGAAAATTTTGACCAAAAATGTCTAGGGTCACTAACGTTCAAAAAAATGTGAAAATCATCAAGTATTGAAAAAATGGTTTTAAAAGTGAAAAATATTAGGAAAATAGAAAAGTTTGTAAAATGTCAAAGTATATGTATCAATGAAAATTTTGACCAAAAATGTCTAAGGTCACTAATATCGGAAAAAATATGAAAATCATAAAGTATTGAAAAAATGGTTTTAAAAGTGAAAAATATTAGGAAAAGTGAAAAGTTAGTAAAATGTCACAGTACATGTATTTATGACAATTTTGACCAAAAATGTCTAAGGTCACTAACGTTCAAAAAAATTGTGAAAATCATCAAGTATTGAAAAAATGATTGACAAAGTGAAAAATATTAGGAAAAGTGAAAAGTTTGTAAAATGTCACAGTACACGTATTTATGAAAATTTTGACCAAAAATGTCAAAGGTCACTAAAGTTCAAAAAAATGTGAAAATCATCATGTATTGAAAAAATGATTGACAAAGTGAAAAATATAAGGAAAAGTGAAAAGTTTGTAAAATGTCACTTTACATGTATTTTTGAAAATTTTGACCAAAAATGTCTAAGGTCACTAACGTTCAAAAAAATGTGAAAATCATCAAGTATTGAAAAAATGATTGACAAAGTGAAAAATATTAGGAAAAGTGAAAAGTTTGTAAAATGTCAAAGTATATGTATTTATGAAAATTTTGACCAAAAATGTCTAAGGTCACTAATATCGAAAAAATATGAAAATCATAAAGTATTGAAAAAATGGTTGAAAAAGTGAAAAATATTAGGAAAAGTGAAAAGTTAGTAAAATGTAACAGTACATGTAGTTGTGAAAATTTTGACCAAAAATGTCTAAGGTCACTAACGTTCAGAAAAATGTGAAAATCATAAAGTATTGAAAAAATGATTGACAAAGTGAAAAATATTAGGAAAAATGAAAAGTTTGTAAAATGTCAAAGTATATGTATTAATAAAAAATTTGACCAAAAATGTCTAAGGTCACTAATATCGGAAAAAATATGAAAATCATCAAGTATTGAAAAAATGATTGACAAAGTTAAAAATATTATGAAAAGTGAAAAGTTTGTAAAATGTCAAAGTATATGTATTTATGAAAATTTTTACCAAAAATGTCTAGGGTCACTAACGTTCAAAAAAATGTGAAAATCATCAAGTATTGAAAAAATGGTTTTAAAAGTGAAAAATATTAGGAAAATAGAAAAGTTTGTAAAATGTCAAAGTATATGTATCAATGAAAATTTTGACCAAAAATGTCTAAGGTCACTAATATCGGAAAAAATATGTATATCATAAAGTATTGAAAAAATGGTTTTAAAAGTGAAAAATATTAGGAAAAGTGAAAAGTTAGTAAAATGTCACAGTACATGTAGTTATGAAAATTTTGACCAAAAATGTCTAAGGTCACTAACGTTCAAAAAAATGTGAAAATCATAAAGTATTGAAAAAATGATTGACAAAGTGAAAAATATTAGGAAAAGTGAAAAGTTTGTAAAATGTCACAGTACACGTATTTATGAAAATTTTGCCCAAAATGTCAAAGGTCACTAAAGTTCAAAAAAATGTGAAAATCATCATGTATTGAAAAAATGATTGACAAAGTGAAAAATATTAGGAAAAGTGAAAAGTTTGTAAAATGTCAAAGTATATGTAATTATGAAAATTTTGACGAAAAATGTCTAGGGTCACTTACGTTCAAGAAAATATGAAAATCATCAAGTATTGAAAAAATGGTTTTAAAAGTGAAAAATATTAGGAAAAATGAAAAGTTTGTAAAATGTCAAAGTATATGTATTAATGAAAATTTTGACCAAAAATGTCTAAGGTCACTAATATCGGAAAAAATATGAAAATCATAAAGTATTGAAAAAATGATTGACAAAGTGAAAAATATTAGGAAAAGTGAAAAGTTTGTAAAATGTCACAGTACATGTATTTATGAAAATTTTGACCAAAAATGTCTAAGGTCACTAAAGTTCAAAAAAATGTGAAAATCATCTTATATTGAAAAAATGATTGACAAAGTGAAAAATATTAGGAAAAGTGAAAAGTTTGTAAAATGTCACAGTACATGTATTTTTGAAAATTTTGACCAAAAATGTCTAAGGTCACTAACGTTCAAAAAAATGTGAAAATCATCAAGTATTGAAAAAATGATTGACAAAGTGAAAAATATTAGAAAAAGTGAAAAGTTTGTAAAATGTCATAGTACACGTATTTATGCAAATTTTGACCAAAAATGTCAAAGGTCACTGAATTTAAAAAATGTGAAAATCATAAAGTATTGAAAAAATGATTGACAAAATGAAAAATATTAGGAAAAGTGAAAAGTTTGTAAAATGTATTTGTATTTGTATTATTTTATTATTTGTATTTATATTTGTATTATATAATACAAATATAATACAAATTATATAATTTGTATTTGTATTTACATATACACAGTATATGTATTTATGAACATTTTGACCAAAAATGTCTAAGGTCACTTAAGTTCAAAAAAATGTGAAAATCATCAAGTATTGAAAAAATAATTGATGAAGTGAAAAATATTAGGAAAAGTGAAAAGTTAGTAAAATGTCACAGTACATGTATTTATGAAAATTTTGACCAAAAATGTCAAAGGTCACTAAAGTTCAAAAAAATGTGAAAATAATCAAGTATTGAAAAAATGATTGACAAAGTGAAAAATATTAGGAAAAGTGAAAAGTTTGTAAAATGTCACAGTATATGTATTTATGAAAATTTTGACCAAAAATGTCTAAGGTCAAAAACGTTCAAAAAAATGTGAAAATCATATAGTATTGAAAAAATGATTGACAACGTGAAAAATATTAGGAAAAATGAAAAGTTTGTAAAATGTCAAAGTATATGTATTAATGAAAATTTTGACCAAAAATGTCTAGGGTCACTAACGTTCAAAAAAATGTGAAAATCATAAAGTATTGAAAAAATGGTTTTAAAAGTGAAAAATATTAGGAAAAATGAAAAGTTTGTAAAATGTCAAAGTATATGTATTAATGAAAATTTTGACCAAAAATGTCAAAGGTCACTAAGTTCAAATACATGTGGAAAGCATAAAGTATTGAAAAAATGGTTAACAAAGTGACAAATATTAGGAAAAGTGTAAAGTTAGTAAAATGTCACAGTACATGTGTTCATGAAAATTTACACCAAAAATTTCTAAGGTCACTAACGTTCAAAGGAAAGTGAAAATCATGAAGTATTGAAAAAATGATTGACAAAGTAAAAAATATTAGAAAAAGTGAAAAGTTAGTAAAGTGTCACAGTACGTCTATTCACGAAAATTTTAACCAAAAATGTCTAAGTTAACTAATATTGGAAAAAATATGAAAATCATAAAGTATTGAAAAAATGGTTGACAAAGTGAAAAATATTAGGAAAAGTGAAAAGTTAGTAAAATGTTACAGTACATGTATTTATGAAAATTTTGACCAAAAAAGTCTAAGTTCACTAACGTTCAAAAAAATGAGAAAATCATCAAGTATTGAAAAAATGATTGACAAAGTGAAATATATTAGGAAAAGTGAAAAGTTTGTAAAATGTCAAAGTATATGTATTTATGAAAATTTTGACCAAAAAATGTCTAAGGTCGCTAACGTTCAAAAAAATGTGAAAATCATTTAGTATTGAAAAAATGATTGACAAAGTGAAATATATTAGGAAAAGTGAAAAGTTTGTAAAATGTCACAGTATATGTATTTATGAAAATTTTGACCAAAAATGTCTAAGGTCACTAACGTTCAAAAAAAGGGGAAAATCATATAGTATTGAAAAACTGATTGACAAAGTGAAAAATATTAGGAAAAATGAAAAGTTTGTAAAATGTCAAAGTATATGTATTTATGAAAATTTTGACCAAAGATGTCTAAGGTCACTAATATCGGAAAAAATATGAAAATCATAAAGTATTGAAAAAATAGTTGAAAAAGTGAAAAATATTAGGAAAAGTGAAAAGTTAGTAAAATGTCACAGTACATGTATTTATGAAAATTTTGACCAAAAATGTCTAAGGTCACTAACGTTCAAAAAAATGTGAAAATCATCAAGTATTGAAAAAATGATTGACAAAGTGAAAAATATTAGGAAAAGTGAAAAGTTTGTAAAATGTCACAGTATATGTGTTTATGAAAATTTTGACCAAAAATGTCTAAGGTCACTAACGTTCAAAAAAATGTGAAAATCATATAGTATTGAAAAAATGATTGACAAAGTGAAAAATATTAGGAAAAATGAAAAGTTTGTAAAATGTCAAAGTATATGTATTAATGAAAATTTTGACGAAAAATGTCTAAGGTCACTAACGTTCAAAGGAAAGTGAAAATCATGAAGTATTGAAAAAATGATTGACAAAGTAAAAAATATTAGAAAAAGTGAAAAGTTAGTAAAGTGTCACAGTACGTCTATTCACGAAAATTTTAACCAAAAATGTCTAAGTTAACTAATATTGGAAAAATTATGAAAATCATAAAGTATTGAAAAAATGATTGACAAAGTGAAAAATATTAGGAAAAGTGAAAAGTTTGTAAAATGTCAAAGTATATGTATTTATGAAAATTTTGACCAAAAATGTCTAGGGTCACTAACGTTCAAGAAAATGTGAAAATCATCAAGTATTGAAAAAATGGTTTTAAAAGTGAAAAATATTAGGAAAAATGAAAAGTTTGTAAAATGTCAAAGTATATGTATTAATGAAAATTTTGACCAAAAATGTCTAAGGTCAATAATATCGGAAAAAATATGAAAATCATAAAGTATTGAAAAAATGGTTGAAAAAGTGAAAAATATTAGGAAAAGTGAAAAGTTAGTAAAATGTCACAGTACATATATTTATGAAAATTTTGACCAAAAATGTCTAAGGTCACTAACGTTCAAAAAAATGTGAAAATCATAAAGTATTGAAAAAATGATTGACAAAGTGAAAAATATTAGGAAAAGTGAAAAGTTTGTAAAATGTCACAGTATATGTATTTATGAAAATTTTGACCAAAAATGTCTAAGGTCACTAATATCGGAAAAAATATGAAAATCATAAAGTATTGAAAAAATGGTTGAAAAAGTGAAAAATATTAGGAAAAGTGAAAAGTTAGTAAAATGTCACAGTACATATATTTATGAAAATTTTGACCAAAAATGTCTAAGGTCACTAACGTTCAAAAAAATGTGAAAATCATCAAGTATTGAAAAAATGATTGACAAAGTGAAAAATATTAGGAAAAGTGAAAAGTTTGTAAAATGTCACAGTATATGTATTTATGAAAATTTTGACCAAAAATGTCTAAGGTCACTAACGTTCAAAAAAATGTGAAAATCATATAGTATTGAAAAACTGATTGACAAAGTGAAAAATATTAGGAAAAATGAAAAGTTTGTAAAATGTCAAAGTATATGTATTAATGAAAATTTTGACCAAAGATGTCTAAGGTCAATAATATCGGAAAAAATATGAAAATCATAAAGTATTGAAAAAATAGTTGAAAAAGTGAAAAATATTAGGAAAAGTGAAATGTTAGTAAAATGTCACAGTACATATATTTATGAAAATTTTGACCAAAAATGTCTAAGGTCACTAACGTTCAAAAAAATATGAAATTCATCAAGTATTGAAAAAATGATTGACAAAGTGAAAAATATTAGGAAAAGTGAAAAGTTTGTAAAATGTCACAGTATATGTGTTTATGAAAATTTTGACCAAAAATGTCTAAGGTCACTAACGTTCAAAAAAATGTGAAAATCATATAGTATTGAAAAAATGATTGACAAAGTGAAAAATATTAGGAAAAATGAAAAGTTTGTAAAATGTCAAAGTATATGTATTAATGAAAATTTTGACGAAAAATGTCTAAGGTCACTAACGTTCAAAGGAAAGTGAAAATCATGAAGTATTGAAAAAATGATTGACAAAGTAAAAAATATTAGAAAAAGTGAAAAGTTTGTAAAATGTCACAGTACATGTATTTTTGAAAATTTTGATCAAAAATGTCTAAGGTCACTAACGTTCAAAAAAATGTGAAAATCATAAAGTATTGAAAAAATGATTGACAAAGTGAAAAATATTAGAAAAAGTAAAAAGTTTGTAAAATGTCACAGTACATGTATTTATGAACAATTTGACCAAAAATGTCTAAGGTCACTAACGTTCAAAAAAATGTGAAAATCATCAAGTATTGAAAAAATGATTGATGAAGTGAAAAATATTAGGAAAAGTTAAAAGTTAGTAAAATGTCACAGTACATGTATTTATGAAAATTTTGACCAAAAATGTCAAAGGTCACTAAAGTTCAAAAAAATGTGAAAATCATCAAGTATTGAAAAAATGATTGACAAAGTGAAAAATATTAGGAAAAGTGAAAAGTTTGTAAAATGTCACAGTATATGTATTTATGAAAATTTTGACCAAAAATGTCAAAGGTCACTAAAGTTCAAAAAAATGTGAAAATCATATAGTATTGAAAAAATGATTGACAAAGTGAAAAATATTAGGAAAAATGAAAAGTTTGTAAAATGTCAAAGTATATGTATTAATGAAAATTTTGACCAAAAATGTCTAAGGCCACTAATATCGGAAAAAATATGAAAATCATAAAGTATTGAAAAAATGGTTGAAAAAGTGAAAAATATTAGGAAAAATGAAAAGTTTGTAAAATGTCAAAGTATATGTATTTATGAAAATTTTGACCAAAAATGTCTAAGGTCGCTAACGTTCAAAAAAATGTGAAAATCATTTAGTATTGAAAAAAAGGTTGACAAAGTAAAAAATATTAGAAAAAGTGAAAAGTTTGTAAAATGTCACATTATATGTATTCATGAAAATTTTGACCGAAAATGTGTAAGTTAACTAATATTGGAAAAAATATGAAAATCATCAAGTATTGAAAAAATGGTTGAAAAAGTGAAAAATATTAAGAAAAGTGAAAAGTTTGTAAAATGTCACAGTACATGTGTTCATTAAAATTTTGACCAAAAATGTCGAAGGACACTTAGGTTCAAAAAAATGTGAAAATCATCAAGTATTGAAAAAATGATTGATAAAGTGAAAAATATTAGGAAAAATGAAAAGTTTGTAAAATGTCACAGTACATGTATTAATGAAAATTTTGACCAAAAATGTCTAAGGTCACTAAAGTTCAAAAAAACTGTGAAAATCATCAAATATTGAAAAAATGATTGATAAAGTGAAAAATATTAGAAAAAGTGAAAAGTTTGTAAAGTGTCACAGTACGTCTATTCACGAAAATTTTAACCAAAAATGTCTAAGTTAACTAATATTGGAAAAAATAAGAAAATCATAAAGTATCTAAAAAATGGTTGACAAAGTGAAAAATATTAGGAAAAGTGAAAAGTTAGTAAAATGTTACAGTATATGTATTTATGAAAATTTTGACCAAAAAAGTGTAAGTTCACTAACGTTCAAAAAAATGAGAAAATCATCAAGTATTGAAAAAATGATTGACAAAGTGAAATACATTAGGAAAAGTGAAAAGTTTGTAAAATGTCAAAGTATATGTATTTATGAAAATTTTGACCAAAAATGTCTAAGGTCGCTAACGTTCAAAAAAATGTGAAAATCATTTAGTATTGAAAAAATGATTGACAAAGTGAAAAATATTAGGAAAAATGAAAAGTTTGTAAAATGTCAAAGTATATGTATTAATGAAAATTTTGACCAAAAATGTCTAAGGTCACTAATATCGGAAAAAATATGAAAATATTCAAGTATTGAAAAAATGATTGACAAAGTGAAAAATATTAGGAAAAGTGAAAAGTTTGTAAAATGTCAAAGTATATGTATTTATGAAAATTTTGACCAAAAATGTCTAGGGTCACTAACGTTCAAAAAAATGTTAAAATCATCAAGTATTGAAAAAATGGTTTTAAAAGTGAAAAATATTAGGAAAAGTGAAAAGTTAGTAAAATGTCACAGTACACGTATTTATGAAAATTTTGACCAAAAATGTCTAAGGTCACTAACGTTCAAAAAAATGTGAAAATCATAAAGTATTGAAAAAATGATTGACAAAGTGAAAAATATTAGGAAAAGTGAAAAGTTTGTAAAATGTCACAGTACACGTATTTATGAAAATTTTGACCAAAAATGTCTAAGGTCACTAAAGTTCAAAAAAATGTGAAAATTATAGAGTATTGAAAAAATGATTGACAAAGTGAAAAATATTAGGAAAAGTGAAAAGTTTGTAAAATGTCACAGTACGTCTATTCACGAAAATTTTAACCAAAAATGTCTAAGTTAACTAATATTGGAAAAAATATGAAAATCATAAAGTATTGAAAAAATGGTTGACAAAGTGAAAAATATTAGGAAAAGTGAAAAGTTAGCAAAATGTTACAGTACATTTATTTATGAAAATTTTGACCAAAAATGTCTAGGGTCACTAACGTTCAAGAAAATGTGAAAATCATAAAGTATTGAAAAAATGATTGACAAAGTGAAAAATATTAGGAAAAGTGAAAAGTTTGTAAAATGTCACAGTACACGTATTTATGAAAATTTTGACCAAAAATGTCAAAGGTCACTAAAGTTCAAAAAAATGTGAAAATTATAGAGTATTGAAAAAATGATTGACAAAGTGAAAAATATTAGGAAAAGTGAAAAGTTTGTAAAATGTCACAGTACGTCTATTCACAAAAATTTTAACCAAAAATGTCTAAGTTAACTAATATTGGAAAAAATATGAAAATCATAAAGTATTGAAAAAATGGTTGACAAAGTGAAAAATATTAGGAAAAGTGAAAATTTAGCAAAATGTTACAGTACATTTATTTATGAAAATTTTGACCAAAAATGTCTAGGGTCACTAACGTTCAAGAAAATGTGAAAATCATCAAGTATTGAAAAAATGGTTTTAAAATTGAAAAATATTAAGAAAAATGAAAAGTTTGTAAAATGTCTAAGGATATGTATTAATGAAAATTTTGACCAAAAATGTCTAAGGTCACTAATATCGGAAAAAATATGAAAATCATAAAGTATTGAAAAAATGGTTTTAAAAGTGAAAAATATTAGGAAAAATGAAAAGTTTGTAAAATGTCAAAGTATACGTATTTATGCAAATTTTGACCAAAAATGTCAAAGGTCACTGAAGTTCAAAAAATGTGAAAATCATAAAGTATTGAAAAAATGATTGACAAAGTGAAAAATATTAGGAAAAGTGAAAAGTTTGTAAAATGTCACAGTATATGTATTTATGAAAATTTTGAACAAAAATGTCTAAGGTCACTAACGTTCAAAAAAATGAGAAAATCATCAAGTATTGAAAAAATGATTGACAAAGTGAAATATATTAGGAAGGTGAAAAGTTTGTAAAATGTCAAAGTATATGTATCAATGAAAATTTTGACCAAAAATGTCTAAGGTCACTAATATCGGAAAAAATATGAAAATCATAAAGTATTGAAAAAATGGTTGAAAAAGTGAAAAATATTAGGAAAAGTGAAAAGTTTGTAAAATGTCAAAGTATATGTATTTATGAAAATTTTGACCAAAAATGTCTAAGGTCACTAACGTTCAAAAAAATGTGAAAATCATATAGTATTGAAAAAATGATTGACAAAGTGAAAAATATTAGGAAAAATGAAAAGTTTGTAAAATGTCAAAGTATATGTATTAATGAAAATTTTGACCAAAAATGTCTAAGGTCACTTATATTGGAAAAAATATGAAAATCATAAAGTATTGAAAAAATGGTTGAAAAAGTGAAAAATATTAGGAAAAGTGAAAAGTTAGTAAAATGTCACAGTACATGTATTTATGAAAATTTGACCAAAAATGTCTAAGGTCACTAACGTTCAAAAAAATGTGAAAATCATCAAGTATTGAAAAAATGATTGACAAAGTCAAAAATATTAGGAAAAGTGAAAAGTTTGTAAAATGTCACAGTATATGTATTTATGAAAATTTTGAACAAAAATGTCTATGTTCACTAACGTTCAAAAAAATGAGAAAATCATCAAGTATTGAAAAAATGATTGACAAAGTGAAATATATTAGGAAGGTGAAAAGTTTGTAAAATGTCAAAGTATATGTATCAATGAAAATTTTGACCAAAAATGTCTAAGGTCACTAATATCGGAAAAAATATGAAAATCATAAAGTATTGAAAAAATGGTTGAAAAAGTGAAAAATATTAGGAAAAGTGAAAAGTTAGTAAAATGTCACAGTACATGTATTTATGAAAATTTTGACCAAAAATGTCTAAGGTCACTAACGTTCAAAAAAATGTGAAAATCATCAAGTATTGAAAAAATGATTGACAAAGTCAAAAATATTAGGAAAAGTGAAAAGTTTGTAAAATGTCACAGTATATGTATTTATGAAAATTTTGAACAAAAATGTCTATGTTCACTAACGTTCAAAAAAATGAGAAAATCATCAAGTATTGAAAAAATGATTGACAAAGTGAAATATATTAGGAAGGTGAAAAGTTTGTAAAATGTCAAAGTATATGTATCAATGAAAATTTTGACCAAAAATGTCTAAGGTCACTAATATCGGAAAAAATATGAAAATCATAAAGTATTGAAAAAATGGTTGAAAAAGTGAAAAATATTAGGAAAAGTGAAAAGTTTGTAAAATGTCAAAGTATATGTATTTATGAAAATTTTGACCAAAAATGTCTAAGGTCACTAACGTTCAAAAAAATGTGAAAATCATATAGTATTGAAAAAATGATTGACAAAGTGAAAAATATTAGGAAAAATGAAAAGTTTGTAAAATGTCAAAGTATATGTATTAATGAAAATTTTGACCAAAAATGTCTAAGGTCACTTATATTGGAAAAAATATGAAAATCATAAAGTATTGAAAAAATGGTTGAAAAAGTGAAAAATATTAGGAAAAGTGAAAAGTTAGTAAAATGTCACAGTACATGTATTTATGAAAATTTTGACCAAAAATGTCTAAGGTCACTAACGTTCAAAAAAATGTGAAAATCATCAAGTATTGAAAAAATGATTGACAAAGTCAAAAATATTAGGAAAAGTGAAAAGTTTGTAAAATGTCAAAGTATATGTATTAATGAAAATTTTGACCAAAAATGTCTAGGGTCACTAACGTTCAAAAAAATGTGAAAATCATCAAGTATTGAAAATATGATTGATGAAGTGAAAAATATTAGGAAAAGTGAAAAGTTAGTAAAATGTCACAGTACATGTATTTATGAAAATTTTGACCAAAAATGTCTAAGGTCACTAACGTTCAAAAAAATGTGAAAATCATATAGTATTGAAAAAATGATTGACAAAGTGAAAAATATTAGGAAAAGTGAAAAGTTTGTAAAATGTCAAAGTATATGTATTTATGAAAATTTTGAACAAAAATGTCTAGGGTCACTAACGTTCAAAAAAATGTGAAAATCATCAAGTATTGAAAAATTGGTTTTAAAAGTGAAAAATATTAGGAAAAATGAAAAGTTTGTAAAATGTCAAAGTATACGTATTTATGCAAATTTTGACCAAAAATGTCAAAGGTCACTGAAGTTCAAAAAATGTGAAAATCATAAAGTATTGAAAAAATGATTGACAAAGTGAAAAATATTAGGAAAAGTGAAAAGTTTGTAAAATGTCACAGTACATGTATTTATGAACATTTTGACCAAAAATGTCAAAGGTCACTGAAGTTCAAAAAATGTGAAAATCATAAAGTATTTAAAAATGATTGACAAAGTGAAAAATATTAGGAAAAGTGAAAAGTTTGTAAAATGTCAAAGTATATGTATTTATGAAAATTTTGAACAAAAATGTCTAGGGTCACTAACGTTCAAAAAAATGTGAAAATCATCAAGTATTGAAAAAATGGTTTTAAAAGTGAAAAATATTAGGAAAAATGAAAAGTTTGTAAAATGTCAAAGTATATGTATTAATGTAAATTTTGACCAAAAATGTCAAAGGTCACTAAGTTCAAATACATGTGGAAAGCATATAGTATTGAAAAAATGGTTAACAAAGTGACAAAAATTAGGAAAAGTGTAAAGTTAGTAAAGAGTCACAGTACATGTGTTCATGAAAATTTACACCAAAAATGTCTAAGGTCACTAACGTTCAAAGGAAAGTGAAAATCATGAAGTATTGAAAAAATGATTGACAAAGTAAAAAATATTAGAAAAAGTGAAAAGTTAGTAAAGTGTCACAGTACGTCTATTCACGAAAATTTTAACCAAAAATGTCTAAGTTAACTAATATTGGAAAAAATATGAAAATCATAAAGTATTGAAAAAATGGTTGACAAAGTAAAAAATATTAGGAAAAGTGAAAAGTTAGTAAAATGTTACAGTACATGTATTTATGAAAATTTTGACCAAAAAAGTCTAAGTTCACTAACGTTCAAAAAAATGAGAAAATCATCAAGTATTGAAAAAATGATTGACAAAGTGAAAAATATTAGGAAAAGTGAAAAGTTAGTAAAATGTTACAGTACATGTATTTATGAAAATTTTGACCAAAAATGTCAAAGGTCACTAAAGTTCAAAAAAATGTGAAAATCATCAAGTATTGAAAAAATGATTGACAAAGTGAAAAATATTAGGAAAAGTGAAAAGTTTGTAAAATGTCAAAGTATATGTATTTATGAAAATTTTGACCAAAAATGTCTAAGGTCACTAACGTTCAAAAAAATGTGAAAATCATCAAGTATTGAAAAAATGATTGACAAAGTGAAAAATATTAGGAAAAATGAAAAGTTTGTAAAATGTCAAAGTATATGTATTAATGAAAATTTTGACCAAAAATGTCTAAGGTCACTAATATTGGAAAAAATATGAAAATCATAAAGTATTGAAAAAATGGTTGAAAAAGTGAAAAATATTAGGAAAAGTGAAAAGTTAGTAAAATGTCACAGTACATGTGTTCATGAAAATTTACACCAAAAATTTCTAAGGTAACTAACGTTCAAAGGAAAGTGAAAATCATGAAGTATTGAAAAAATGATTGACAAAGTAAAAAATATTAGTAAAAGTTAAAAGTTAGTAAAGTGTCACAGTACGTCTATTCACGAAAATTTTAACCAAAAATGTCTAAGTTAACTAATAGTGGAAAAAATATGAAAATCATAAAGTATTGAAAAAATGGTTGACAAAGTGAAAAATATTAGGAAAAGTGAAAAGTTAGTAAAATGTTAGAGTACATGTATTTATGAAAATTTTGACCAAAAAAGTCTATGTTCACTAACGTTCAAAAAAATGAGAAAATCATCAAGTATTGAAAAAATGATTGACAAAGTGAAATATATTAGGAAGGTGAAAAGTTTGTAAAATGTCAAAGTATATGTATCAATGAAAATTTTGACCAAAAATGTCTAAGGTCACTAATATCGGAAAAAATATGAAAATCATAAAGTATTGAAAAAATGGTTGAAAAAGTGAAAAATATTAGGAAAAGTGAAAAGTTTGTAAAATGTCAAAGTATATGTATTTATGAAAATTTTGACCAAAAATGTCTAAGGTCACTAACGTTCAAAAAAATGTGAAAATCATATAGTATTGAAAAAATGATTGACAAAGTGAAAAATATTAGGAAAAATGAAAAGTTTGTAAAATGTCAAAGTATATGTATTAATGAAAATTTTGACCAAAAATGTCTAAGGTCACTTATATTGGAAAAAATATGAAAATCATAAAGTATTGAAAAAATGGTTTTAAAAGTGAAAAATATTAGGACAAATGAAAAGTTTGTAAAATGTCAAAGTATATGTATTAATGAAAATTTTGACCAAAAATGTCAAAGGTCACTAAGTTCAAATACATGTGGAAAGCATATAATATTGAAAAAATGGTTAACAAAGTGACAAATATTAGGAAAAGTGTAAAGTTAGTAAAGTGTCACAGTACATGTGTTCATGAAAATTTACACCAAAAATTTCTAAGGTAACTAACGTTCAAAGGAAAGTGAAAATCATGAAGTATTGAAAAAATGATTGACAAAGTAAAAAATATTAGTAAAAGTTAAAAGTTAGTAAAGTGTCACAGTACGTCTATTCACGAAAATTTTAACCAAAAATGTCTAAGTTAACTAATAGTGGAAAAAATATGAAAATCATAAAGTATTGAAAAAATGGTTGACAAAGTGGAAAATATTAGGAAAAGTGAAAAGTTAGTAAAATGTTACAGTACATGTATTTATGAAAATTTTGACCAAAAAAGTCTAAGTTCACTAACGTTCAAAAAAATGAGAAAATCATCAAGTATTGAAAAAATGATTGACAAAGTGAAATATATTAGGAAAAGTGAAAAGTTTGTAAAATGTCAAAGTATATGTATCAATGAAAATTTTGACCAAAAATGTCTAAGGTCACTAATATCGGAAAAAATATGAAAATCATAAAGTATTGAAAAAATGGTTGAAAAAGTGAAAAATATTAGGAAAAGTGAAAAGTTTGTAAAATTTCACAGTACATGTACTAATGAACATTTTGACCAAAAATGTCTAAGGTCACTAACGTTCAAAAAAATGTGAAATCATCAAGTATTGAAAAAATGATTGATGAAGTGAAAAATATTAGGAAAAGTGAAAAGTTAGTAAAATGTCACAGTACATGTATTTATGAAAATTTTGACCAAAAATGTGTAAGGTCACTAATATCGGAAAAAATATGAAAATCATAAAGTATTGAAAAAATGGTTGAAAAAGTGAAAAATATTAGGAAAAGTGAAAAGTTAGTAAAATGTCACAGTACATGTATTTATGAAAATTTTGACCAAAAATGTCTAAGGTCACTAACGTTCAAAAAAATGTGAAAATCATCAAGTATTGAAAAAATGATTGACAAAGTGAAAAATATTAGGAAAAGTGAAAAGTTAGTAAAATGTCAAAGTATATGTATTTATGAAAATTTTGACCAAAAATGTCTAGGGTCACTTACGTTCAAGAAAATGTGAAAATCATCAAGTATTGAAAAAATGGTTTTAAAAGTGAAAAATATTAGGAAAAATGAAAAGTTTGTAAAATGTCACAGTACATGTAGTTATGAAAATTTTGACCAAAAATGCCTAAGGTCACTAATATCGGAAAAAATATGAAAATCATAAAGTATTGAAAAAATGGTTGAAAAAGTGAAAAATATTAGGAAAAGTGAAAAGTTAGTAAAATGTCACAGTACATGTAGTTATGAAAATTTTGACCAAAAATGTCTAAGGTCACTAACGTTCAAAAAAATATGAAAATCATAAAGTATTGAAAAAATGATTGACAAAGTGAAAAATATTAGGAAAAGTGAAAAGTTTGTAAAATGTCACAGTACACGTATTTATGAAAATTTTGACCAAAAATGTCAAAGGTCACTAAAGTTCAAAAAAATGTGAAAATCATCATGTATTGAAAAAATGATTGACAAAGTGAAAAATATTAGGAAAAGTGAAAAGTTTGTAAAATGTCAAAGTATATGTATTTATGAAAATTTTGACCAAAAATGTCTAGGGTCACTTACGTTCAAGAAAATGTGAAAATCATCAAGTATTGAAAAAATGGTTTTAAAAGTGAAAAATATTAGGAAAAATGAAAAGTTTGTAAAATGTCAAAGTATATGTATTAATGAAAATTTTGACCAAAAATGTCTAAGGTCACTAATATCGGAAAAAATATGAAAATCATAAAGTATTGAAAAAATGGTTGAAAAAGTGAAAAATATTAGGAAAAGTGAAAAGTTAGTAAAATTTCACAGTACACGTATTTATGAAAATTTTGACCAAAAATGTCAAAGGTCACAAAAGTTCAAAAAAATGTGAAAATCATCAAGTATTGAAAAAATGATTGACAAAGGGAAAAATATTAGGAAAAGTGAAAAGTTTGTAAAATGTCACAGTATATGTATTTATGAACATTTTGACCAAAAATGTCTAAGGTCACTAACGTTCAAAAAAATGTGAAAATCATATAGTATTGAAAAAATGATTGACAAAGTGAAAAATATTAGGAAAAATGAAAAGTTTGTAAAATGTCAAAGTATATGTATTAATGACAATTTTGACCAAAAATGTCTAAGGTCACTAACGTTCAAAAAAATGTGAAAATCATCAAGTATTGAAAAAATGATTGACAAAGTGAAAAATATTAGGAAAAGTGAAAAGTTAGTAAAATGTCACAGTACATGTATTTATGAAAATTTTGACCAAAAATGTCTAGGGTCACTTACGTTCAAGAAAATGTGAAAATCATCAAGTATTGAAAAAATGGTTTTAAAAGTGAAAAATATTAGGAAAAATGAAAAGTTTGTAAAATGTCAAAGTATATGTATTAATGAAAATTTTGACCAAAAATGTCTAAGGTCACTAATATCGGAAAAATATGAAAATCATAAAGTATTGAAAAAATGGTTGAAAAAGTGAAAAATATTAGGAAAAGTGAAAAGTTAGTAAAATGTCACAGTACACGAATTTATGAAAATTTTGACCAACAATGTCTAAGGTCACTAAAGTTCATAAAATGTGAAAATCATCATGTATTGAAAAAATGATTGACAAAGTGAAAAATATTAGGAAAAGTGAAAAGTTTGTAAAATGTCACAGAACATGTAGTTATGAAAATTTTGACCAAAAATGTCTAAGGTCACTAACGTTCAAAAAAATGTGAAAATCATAAAGTATTGAAAAAATGATTGACAAAGTGAAAAATATTAGGAAAAGTGAAAAGTTTGTAAAATGTCACAGTACACGTATTTATGAAAATTTTTTGACCAAAAAAGTCTAAGGTCACTAAAGTTCAAAAAAATGTGAAAATCATCAAGTTTTGAAAAAATGATTGACAAAGTGAAAAATATTAGGAAAAGTGAAAAGTTTGTAAAATGTCACAGTACATGTATTTTTGAAAATTTTGACCAAAAATGTCTAAGGTCACTAACGTTCAAAAAAATGTGAAAATCATCAAGTATTGAAAAAATGATTGACAAAGTGAAAGATATTAGGAAAAGTGAAAAGTTTGTAAAATGTCAAAGTATATGTATTTATGAAAATTTTGACCAAAAATGTCTAGGGTCACTTACGTTCAAGAAAATGTGAAAATCATCAAGTATTGAAAAAATGGTTTTAAAAGTGAAAAATATTAGAAAAAATGAAAAGTTTGTAAAATGTCAAAGTATATCTATTAATGAAAATTTTGACCAAAAATGTCAAAGGTCACTAAGTTCAAATACATGTGGAAAGCATATAGTATTGAAAAAATTGTTAACAAAGTGACAAATATTAGGAAAAGTGAAAAGTTTGTAAAATGTCAAAGTATATGTATTTATGAAAATTTTGACCAAAAATGTCTAGGGTCACTTACGTTCAAGAAAATGTGAAAATCATCAAGTATTGAAAAAATGGTTTTAAAAGTGAAAAATATTAGGAAAAATGAAAAGTTTGTAAAATGTCAATGTATATGTATTATTGAAAATTTTGACCAAAAATGTCTAAGGTCACTAATATCGGAAAAAATATGAAAATCATAAAGTATTGAAAAAATGGTTGAAAAAGTGAAAAATATTAGGAAAAGTGAAAAGTTAGTAAAATGTCACAGAACATGTATTAATGAAAATTTTGACCAAAAATGTCTAAGGTCACTAACGTTCAAAAAAATGTGAAAATCATAAAGTATTGAAAAAATGATTGACAAAGTGAAAAATATTAGGAAAAGTGTAAAGTTTGTAAAATGTCACAGTACACGTATTTATGAAAATTTTGACCAAAAATGTCTAAGGTCACTAAAGTTCAAAAAAATGTGAAAATCATCATGTATTGAAAAAATGATTGACAAAGTGAAAAATATTAGGAAAAGTGAAAAGTTTGTAAAATGTCACAGTACATGTATTTTTGAAAATTTTGACCAAAAATGTCTAAGGTCACTAACGTTCAAAAAAATGTGAAAATCATCAAGTATTGAAAAAATGATTGACAAAGTGAAAAATATTAGAAAAAGTGAAAAGTTTGTAAAATGTCACAGTACACGTATTTATGAAAATTTTGACCAAAAATGTCAAAGGTCACTGAAGTTCAAAAAATGTGAAAATCATCAAGTATTGAAAAAATGATTGACAAAGTGAAAAATATTAGGAAAAGTGAAAAGTTTGTAAAATGTCACAGTATATGTATTTATGAACATTTTGACCAAAAATGTCTAAGGTCACTAACGTTCAAAAAAATGTGAAAATCATCAAGTATTGAAAAAATTATTGACAAAGTGAAAAATATTAGGAAAAGTGAAAAGTTTGTAAAATGTCACAGTATATGTATTTATGAAAATTTTGACCAAAAATGTCTAAGGTCACAACGTTCAAAAAAATGTGAAAATCATATAGTATTGAAAAAATGATTGACAAAGTGAAAAATATTAGGAAAAATGAAAAGTTTGTAAAATGTCAAAGTATATGTATTAATGAAAATTTTGACCAAAAATGTCTAAGGTCACTAATATCGGAAAAAATATGAAAATCATAAAGAATTGAAAAAATGGTTGAAAAGTGAAAAATATTAGGAAAAAAGAAAAGTTTGTAAAATGTCAAAGTATATGTATTAATGAAAATTTTGACCAAAAATGTCAAAGGTCACTAAGTTCAAATACATGTGGAAAGCATATAGTATTGAAAAAATGGTTAACAAAGTGACAAATATTAGGAAAAGTGTAAAGTTAGTAAAGTGTTACAGTACATGTGTTCATGAAAATTTACACCAAAATTGTCTAAGGTCACTAACGTTCAAAGGAAAGTGAAAATCATGAAGTATTGAAAAAATGATTGACAAAGTAAAAAATATTAGAAAAAGTGAAAAGTTAGTAAAGTGTCACAGTACGTCTATTCACGAAAATTTTAACCAAAAATGTCTAAGTTAACTAATATTGGAAAAAATATGAAAATCATAAAGTATTGAAAAAATGGTTGACAAAGTGAAAAATATTAGGAAAAGTGAAAAGTTAGTAAAATGTTATAGTACATGAATTTATGAAAATTTTGACCAAAAAAGTCTAAGTTCACTAACGTTCAAAAAAATGAGAAAATCATCAAGTATTGAAAAAATGATTGACAAAGTGAAAAATATTAGGAAAAGTGAAAAGTTAGTAAAATGTTACAGTACATGTATTTATGAAAATTTTGACCAAAAATGTCAAAGGTCACTAAAGTTCAAAAAAATGTGAAAATCATCAAGTATTGAAAAAATGATTGACAAAGTGAAAAATATTAGGAAAAGTGAAAAGTTTGTAAAATGTCAAAGTATATGTATTTATGAAAATTTTGACCAAAAATGTCTAAGGTCACTAACGTTCAAAAAAATGTTAAAATCATATAGTATTGAAAAAATGATTGACAAAGTGAAAAATATTAGGAAAAATGAAAAGTTTGTAAAATGTCAAAGTATATGTATTAATGAAAATTTTGACCAAAAATGTCTAAGGTCACTAATATTGGAAAAAATATGAAAATCATAAAGTATTGAAAAAATGGTTGAAAAAGTGAAAAATATTAGGAAAAGTGAAAAGTTTGTAAAATGTCACAGTACATGTGTTCATTAAAATTTTGACCAAAAATGTCGAAGGACACTTAGGTTCAAAAAAATGTGAAAATCATCAAGTATTGAAAAAATGATTGATAAAGTGAAAAATATTAGGAAAAATGAAAAGTTTGTAAAATGTCACAGTACATGTATTAATGAAAATTTTGACCAAAAATGTCTAAGGTCACTAAAGTTCAAAAAAACTGTGAAAATCATCAAATATTGAAAAAATGATTGATAAAGTGAAAAATATTAGAAAAAGTGAAAAGTTTGTAAAGTGTCACAGTACGTCTATTCACGAAAATTTTAACCAAAAATGTCAAAGTTAACTAATATTAGAAAAAATAAGAAAATCATAAAGTATCTAAAAAATGGTTGACAAAGTGAAAAATATTAGGAAAAGTGAAAAGTTAGTAAAATGTTACAGTACATGTATTTATGAAAATTTTGACCAAAAAAGTCTAAGTTCACTAACGTTCAAAAAAATGAGAAAATCATCAAGTATTGAAAAAATGATTGACAAAGTGAAATACATTAGGAAAAGTGAAAAGTTTGTAAAATGTCAAAGTATATGTATTTATGAAAATTTTGACCAAAAATGTCTAAGGTCGCTAACGTTCAAAAAAATGTGAAAATCATTTAGTATTGAAAAAATGATTGACAAAGTGAAAAATATTAGGAAAAATGAAAAGTTTGTAAAATGTCAAAGTATATGTATTAATGAAAATTTTGACCAAAAATGTCTAAGGTCACTAATATCGGAAAAAATATGAAAATCATCAAGTATTGAAAAAATGATTGACAAAGTGAAAAATATTAGGAAAAGTGAAAAGTTTGTAAAATGTCAAAGTATATGTATTTATGAAAATTTTGACCAAAAATGTCTAGGGTCACTAACGTTCAAAAAAATGTTAAAATCATCAAGTATTGAAAAAATGGTTTTAAAAGTGAAAAATATTAGGAAAAATGAAAAGTTTGTAAAATGTCACAGTATATGTATTTATGAAAATTTTGACCAAAAATGTCTAAGGTCACTAAGTTCAAATACAAGTGGAAAGCATATAGTATTGAAAAAATGGTTAACAAAGTGACAAATATTAGGAAAAGTGTAAAGTTAGTAAAGTGTCACAGTACATGTGTTCATGAAAATTTACACCAAAAATGTCTAAGGTCACTAACGTTCAAAGGAAAGTGAAAATCATGAAGTATTGAAAAAATGATTGACAAAGTAAAAAATATTAGAAAAAGTGAAAAGTTAGTAAAATGTTACAGTACATGTATTTATGAAAATTTTGACCAAAAAAGTCTAAGTTCACTAACGTTCAAAAAAATGAGAAAATCATCAAGTATTGAAAAAATGATTGACAAAGTGAAATATATTAGGAAAAGTGAAAAGTTTGTAAAATGTCAAAGTATATGTATTTATGAAAATTTTGACCAAAAATGTCTAAGGTCGCTAACGTTCAAAAAAATGTGAAAATCATTTAGTATTGAAAAAATGGTTGATAAAGTGAAAAATATTAGGAAAAGTGAAAAGTTTGTAAAATGTCACAGTATATGTATTTATGAAAATTTTGACCAAAAATGTCTAAGGTCACTGACGTTCAAAAAAATGTGAAAATCATATAGTATTGAAAAAATGATTGACAAAGTGAAAAATATTAGGAAAAAATGAAAAGTTTGTAAAATGTCAAAGTATATGTATTAATGAAAATTTTGACCAAAAATGTCTAAGGTCACTAATATCGGAAAAAATATGAAAATCATCAAGTATTGAAAAAATGATTGACAAAGTGAAAAATATTAGGAAAAGTGAAAAGTTTGTAAAATGTCAAAGTATATGTATTTATGAACATTTTGACCAAAAATGTCTAAGGTCACTAACGTTCAAAAAAATGTGAAAATCATCAAGTATTGAAAAAATGGTTTTAAAAGTGAAAAATATTATGAAAAATGAAAAGTTTGTAAAATGTCAAAGTATATGTATCAATGAAAATTTTGACCAAAAATGTCTAAGGTCATTAATATCGGAAAACATATGAAAATCATAAAGTATTGAAAAAATGGTTGAAAAAGTGAAAAATATTAGGAAAAGTGAAAAGTTAGTAAAATGTCACAGTACATGTATTTTTGAAAATTTTGACCAAAAATGTCTAAGGTCACTAACGTTCAAAAAAATGTGAAAATCATCAAGTATTGAAAAAATGATTGACAAAGTGAAAAATATTAGGAAAAGGGAAAAGTTTGTAAAATGTCAAAGTATATGTATTTATGAAAATTTTGACCAAAAATGTCTAGGGTCACTTACGTTCAAGAAAATGTGAAAATCATCAAGTATTGAAAAAATGGTTTTAAAAGTGAAAAATATTAGGAAAAATGAAAAGTTTGTAAAATGTCAAAGTATATGTATTAATGAAAATTTTGACCAAAAATGTCTAAGGTCACTAATATCGGAAAAAATATGAAAATCAAAAAGTATTGAAAAAATGATTGAAAAAGTGAAAAATATTAGGAAAAGTGAAAAGTTTGTAAAATGTCACAGTACACGTATTTATGAAAATTTTGACCAAAAATGTCAAAGGTCACTAAAGTTCAAAAAAATGTGAAAATCATCATGTATTGAAAAAATGATTGACAAAGTGAAAAATATTAGGAAAAGTGAAAAGTTTGTAAAATGTCACAGTACATGTATTTTTGAAAATTTTGATCAAAAATGTCTAAGGTCACTAACGTTCAAAAAAATGTGAAAATCATCAAGTATTGAAAAAATGATTGACAAAGTGAAAAATATTAGGAAAAGTGAAAACTTTGTAAAATGTCACAGTACATGTATTTATGAACATTTTGACCAAAAATGTCTAAGGTCACTAACGTTCAAAAAAATGTGAAAATCATCAAGTATTGAAAAAATGATTGATGAAGTGAAAAATATTAGGAAAAGTGAAAAGTTAGTAAAATGTCACAGTACATGTATTTATGAAAATTTTGACCAAAAATGTCAAAGGTCACTAAATTTCAAAAAAATGTGAAAATCATCAAGTATTGAAAAAATGATTGACAAAGTGAAAAATATTAGGAAAAGTGAAAAGTTTGTAAAATGTCACAGTATATGTATTTATGAAAATTTTGACCAAAAATGTCTAAGGTCACTAACGTTCAAAAAAATGTGAAAATCATCAAGTATTGAAAAAATGATTGACAAAGTGAAAAATATTAGGAAAAGTGAAAACTTTGTAAAATGTCACAGTACATGTATTTATGAACATTTTGACCAAAAATGTCTAAGGTCACTAACGTTCAAAAAAATGTGAAAATCATCAAGTATTGAAAAAATGATTGATGAAGTGAAAAATATTAGGAAAAGTGAAAAGTTAGTAAAATGTCACAGTACATGTATTTATGAAAATTTTGACCAAAAATGTCAAAGGTCACTAAATTTCAAAAAAATGTGAAAATCATCAAGTATTGAAAAAATGATTGACAAAGTGAAAAATATTAGGAAAAGTGAAAAGTTTGTAAAATGTCACAGTATATGTATTTATGAAAATTTTGACCAAAAATGTCTAAGGTCACTAACGTTCAAAAAAATGTGAAAATCATATAGTATTGAAAAAATGATTGACAAAGTGAAAAATATTAGGAAAAATGAAAAGTTTGTAAAATGTCAAAGTATATGTATTTATGAAAATTTTGACCAAAAAAGTCTAAGTTCACTAACGTTCAAAAAAATGAGAAAATCATCAAGTATTGAAAAAATGATTGACAAAGTGAAATATATTAGGAAAAGTGAAAAGTTTGTAAAATGTCAAAGTATATGTATTTATGAAAATTTTGACCAAAAATGTCTAAGGTCGCTAACGTTCAAAGGAAAGTGAAAATCATGAAGTATTGAAAAAATGATTGACAAAGTAAAAAATATTAGAAAAAGTGAAAAGTTAGTAAAATGTTACAGTACATGTATTTATGAAAATTTTGACCAAAAAAGTCTAAGTTCACTAACGTTCAAAAAAATGAGAAAATCATCAAGTATTGAAAAAATGATTGACAAAGTGAAATATATTAGGAAAAGTGAAAAGTTTGTAAAATGTCAAAGTATATGTATTTATGAAAATTTTGACCAAAAATGTCTAAGGTCGCTAACGTTCAAAAAAATGTGAAAATCATTTAGTATTGAAAAAATGGTTGATAAAGTGAAAAATATTAGGAAAAGTGAAAAGTTTGTAAAATGTCACAGTATATGTATTTATGAAAATTTTGACCAAAAATGTCTAAGGTCACTGACGTTCAAAAAAATGTGAAAATCATATAGTATTGAAAAAATGATTGACAAAGTGAAAAATATTAGGAAAAAATGAAAAGTTTGTAAAATGTCAAAGTATATGTATTAATGAAAATTTTGACCAAAAATGTCTAAGGTCACTAATATCGGAAAAAATATGAAAATCATCAAGTATTGAAAAAATGATTGACAAAGTGAAAAATATTAGGAAAAGTGAAAAGTTTGTAAAATGTCAAAGTATATGTATTTATGAACATTTTGACCAAAAATGTCTAAGGTCACTAACGTTCAAAAAAATGTGAAAATCATCAAGTATTGAAAAAATGGTTTTAAAAGTGAAAAATATTATGAAAAATGAAAAGTTTGTAAAATGTCAAAGTATATGTATCAATGAAAATTTTGACCAAAAATGTCTAAGGTCATTAATATCGGAAAACATATGAAAATCATAAAGTATTGAAAAAATGGTTGAAAAAGTGAAAAATATTAGGAAAAGTGAAAAGTTAGTAAAATGTCACAGTACATGTATTTTTGAAAATTTTGACCAAAAATGTCTAAGGTCACTAACGTTCAAAAAAATGTGAAAATCATCAAGTATTGAAAAAATGATTGACAAAGTGAAAAATATTAGGAAAAGTGAAAAGTTTGTAAAATGTCAAAGTATATGTATTTATGAAAATTTTGACCAAAAATGTCTAGGGTCACTTACGTTCAAGAAAATGTGAAAATCATCAAGTATTGAAAAAATGGTTTTACTAGTGAAAAATATTAGGAAAAATGAAAAGTTTGTAAAATGTCAAAGTATATGTATTAATGAAAATTTTGACCAAAAATGTCTAAGGTCACTAATAACGGAAAAAATATGAAAATCATAAAGTATTGAAAAAATGATTGAAAAAGTGAAAAATATTAGGAAAAGTGAAAAGTTTGTAAAATGTCACAGTACACGTATTTATGAAAATTTTGACCAAAAATGTCAAAGGTCACTAAAGTTCAAAAAAATGTGAAAATCATCATGTATTGAAAAAATGATTGACAAAGTGAAAAATATTAGGAAAAGTGAAAAGTTTGTAAAATGTCACAGTACATGTATTTTTGAAAATTTTGATCAAAAATGTCTAAGGTCACTAACGTTCAAAAAAATGTGAAAATCATCAAGTATTGAAAAAATGATTGACAAAGTGAAAAATATTAGGAAAAGTGAAAACTTTGTAAAATGTCACAGTACATGTATTTATGAACATTTTGACCAAAAATGTCTAAGGTCACTAACGTTCAAAAAAATGTGAAAATCATCAAGTATTGAAAAAATGATTGATGAAGTGAAAAATATTAGGAAAAGTGAAAAGTTAGTAAAATGTCACAGTACATGTATTTATGAAAATTTTGACCAAAAATGTCAAAGGTCACTAAATTTCAAAAAAATGTGAAAATCATCAAGTATTGAAAAAATGATTGACAAAGTGAAAAATATTAGGAAAAGTGAAAAGTTTGTAAAATGTCACAGTATATGTATTTATGAAAATTTTGACCAAAAATGTCTAAGGTCACTAACGTTCAAAAAAATGTGAAAATCATCAAGTATTGAAAAAATGATTGACAAAGTGAAAAATATTAGGAAAAGTGAAAACTTTGTAAAATGTCACAGTACATGTATTTATGAACATTTTGACCAAAAATGTCTAAGGTCACTAACGTTCAAAAAAATGTGAAAATCATCAAGTATTGAAAAAATGATTGATGAAGTGAAAAATATTAGGAAAAGTGAAAAGTTAGTAAAATGTCACAGTACATGTATTTATGAAAATTTTGACCAAAAATGTCAAAGGTCACTAAATTTCAAAAAAATGTGAAAATCATCAAGTATTGAAAAAATGATTGACAAAGTGAAAAATATTAGGAAAAGTGAAAAGTTTGTAAAATGTCACAGTATATGTATTTATGAAAATTTTGACCAAAAATGTCTAAGGTCACTAACGTTCAAAAAAATGTGAAAATCATATAGTATTGAAAAAATGATTGACAAAGTGAAAAATATTAGGAAAAATGAAAAGTTTGTAAAATGTCAAAGTATATGTATTAATGAAAATTTTGACCAAAAATGTCTAAGGTCACTAATATCGGAAAAAATATGAAAATCATAAAGTATTGAAAAAATGGTTGAAAAAGTGAAAAATATTAGGAAAAGTGAAAAGTTAGTAAAATGTCACAGTACACGTATTTATGAAAATTTTGACCAAAAATGTCTAAGGTCACTAACGTTCAAAAAAATGTGAAAATCATCATGTATTGAAAAAATGATTGACAAAGTGAAAAATATTAGGAAAAGTGAAAAGTTTGTAAAATGTCACAGTACACGTATTTATGAAAATTTTGACCAAAAATGTCTAAGGTCACTAAAGTTCAAAAAAATGTGAAAATTATAGAGTATTGAAAAAATGATTGACAAAGTGAAAAATATTAGGAAAAGTGAAAAGTTTGTAAAATGTCACAGTACGTCTATTCACGAAAATTTTAACCAAAAATGTCTAAGTTAACTAATATTGGAAAAAATATGAAAATCATAAAGTATTGAAAAAATGGTTGACAAAGTGAAAAATATTAGGAAAAGTGAAAAGTTAGCAAAATGTTACAGTACATTTATTTATGAAAATTTTGACCAAAAATGTCTAGGGTCACTAACGTTCAAGAAAATGTGAAAATCATAAAGTATTGAAAAAATGATTGACAAAGTGAAAAATATTTGGAAAAGTGAAAAGTTTGTAAAATGTCACAGTACACGTATTTATGAAAATTTTGACCAAAAATGTCAAAGGTCACTAAAGTTCAAAAAAATGTGAAAATTATAGAGTATTGAAAAAATGATTGACAAAGTGAAAAATATTAGGAAAAGTGAAAAGTTTGTAAAATGTCACAGTACGTATATTCACAAAAATTTTAACCAAAAATGTCTAAGTTAACTAATATTGGAAAAAATATGAAAATCATAAAGTATTGAAAAAATGGTTGACAAAGTGAAAAATATTAGGAAAAGTGAAAATTTAGCAAAATGTTACAGTACATTTATTTATGAAAATTTTGACCAAAAATGTCTAGGGTCACTAACGTTCAAAAAAATGTGAAAATCATCAAGTATTGAAAAAATGATTGACAAAGTGAAAAATATTAGGAAAAGTGAAAAGTTTGTAAAATGTCAAAGTATATGTATTTATGAAAATTTTGACCAAAAATGTCTAGGGTCACTTACGTTCAAGAAAATGTGAAAATCATCAAGTATTGAAAAAATGGTTTTAAAAGTGAAAAATATTAGGAAAAATGAAAAGTTTGTAAAATGTCAAAGTATATGTATTAATGAAAATTTTGACCAAAAATTTCTAAGGTCACTAATATCGGAAAAAATATGAAAATCATAAAGTATTGAAAAAATGATTGAAAAAGTGAAAAATATTAGGAAAAGTGAAAAGTTTGTAAAATGTCACAGTACACGTATTTATGAAAATTTTGACCAAAAATGTCAAAGGTCACTAAAGTTCAAAAAAATGTGAAAATCATCATGTATTGAAAAAATGATTGACAAAGTGAAAAATATTAGGAAAAGTGAAAAGTTTGTAAAATGTCACAGTACATGTATTTTTGAAAATTTTGATCAAAAATGTCTAAGGTCACTAACGTTCAAAAAAATGTGAAAATCATCAAGTATTGAAAAAATGATTGACAAAGTGAAAAATATTAGAAAAAGTGAAAAGTTTGTAAAATGTCACAGTACATGTATTTATGCAAATTTTGACCAAAAATGTCAAAGGTCACTGAAGTTCAAAAAATGTGAAAATCATAAAGTATTGAAAAAATGATTGACAAAGTGAAAAATATTAGGAAAAGTGAAAACTTTGTAAAATGTCACAGTACATGTATTAATGAACATTTTGACCAAAAATGTCTAAGGTCACTAACGTTCAAAAAAATGTGAAAATCATCAAGTATTGAAAAAATGATTGATGAAGTGAAAAATATTAGGAAAAGTGAAAAGTTAGTAAAATGTCACAGTACATGTATTTATGAAAATTTTGACCAAAAATGTCAAAGGTCACTAAATTTCAAAAAAATGTGAAAATCATCAAGTATTGAAAAAATGATTGACAAAGTGAAAAATATTAGGAAAAGTGAAAAGTTTGTAAAATGTCACAGTATATGTATTTATGAAAATTTTGACCAAAAATGTCTAAGGTCACTAACGTTCAAAAAAATGTGAAAATCATATAGTATTGAAAAAATGATTGACAAAGTGAAAAATATTAGGAAAAATGAAAAGTTTGTAAAATGTCAAAGTATATGTATTAATGAAAATTTTGACCAAAAATGTCTAAGGTCACTAATATCGGAAAAAATATGAAAATCATAAAGTATTGAAAAAATGGTTGAAAAAGTGAAAAATATTAGGAAAAGTGAAAAGTTAGTAAAATGTCACAGTACACGTATTTATGAAAATTTTGACCAAAAATGTCTAAGGTCACTAACGTTCAAAAAAATTTGAAAATCATAAAGTATTGAAAAAATGATTGACAAAGTGAAAAATATTAGGAAAAGTGAAAAGTTTGTAAAATGTCACAGTACACGTATTTATGAAAATTTTGACCAAAAATGTCTAAGGTCACTAAAGTTCAAAAAAATGTGAAAATTATAGAGTATTGAAAAAATGATTGACAAAGTGAAAAATATTAGGAAAAGTGAAAAGTTTGTAAAATGTCACAGTACGTCTATTCACGAAAATTTTAACCAAAAATGTCTAAGTTAACTAATATTGGAAAAAATATGAAAATCATAAAGTATTGAAAAAATGGTTGACAAAGTGAAAAATATTAGGAAAAGTGAAAAGTTAGCAAAATGTTACAGTACATTTATTTATGAAAATTTTGACCAAAAATGTCTAGGGTCACTAACGTTCAAGAAAATGTGAAAATCATAAAGTATTGAAAAAATGATTGACAAAGTGAAAAATATTAGGAAAAGTGAAAAGTTTGTAAAATGTCACAGTACACGTATTTATGAAAATTTTGACCAAAAATGTCAAAGGTCACTAAAGTTCAAAAAAATGTGAAAATTATAGAGTATTGAAAAAATGATTGACAAAGTGAAAAATATTAGGAAAAGTGAAAAGTTTGTAAAATGTCACAGTACGTCTATTCACAAAAATTTTAACCAAAAATGTCTAAGTTAACTAATATTGGAAAAAATATGAAAATCATAAAGTATTGAAAAAATGGTTGACAAAGTGAAAAATATTAGGAAAAGTGAAAATTTAGCAAAATGTTACAGTACATTTATTTATGAAAATTTTGACCAAAAATGTCTAGGGTCACTAACGTTCAAAAAAATGTGAAAATCATCAAGTATTGAAAAAATGATTGACAAAGTGAAAAATATTAGGAAAAGTGAAAAGTTTGTAAAATGTCAAAGCATATGTATTTATGAAAATTTTGACCAAAAATGTCTAGGGTCACTTACGTTCAAGAAAATGTGAAAATCATCAAGTATTGAAAAAATGGTTTTAAAAGTGAAAAATATTAGGAAAAATGAAAAGTTTGTAAAATGTCAAAGTATATGTATTAATGAAAATTTTGACCAAAAATGTCTAAGGTCACTAATATCGGAAAAAATATGAAAATCATAAAGTATTGAAAAAATGATTGAAAAAGTGAAAAATATTAGGAAAAGTGAAAAGTTTGTAAAATGTCACAGTACACGTATTTATGAAAATTTTGACCAAAATCGTCAAAGGTCACTAAAGTTCAAAAAAATGTGAAAATCATCATGTATTGAAAAAATGATTGACAAAGTGAAAAATATTAGGAAAAGTGAAAAGTTTGTAAAATGTCACAGTACATGTATTTTTGAAAATTTTGATCAAAAATGTCTAAGGTCACTAACGTTCAAAAAAATGTGAAAATCATCAAGTATTGAAAAAATGATTGACAAAGTGAAAAATATTAGAAAAAGTGAAAAGTTTGTAAAATGTCACAGTACATGTATTTATGCAAATTTTGACCAAAAATGTCAAAGGTCACTGAAGTTCAAAAAATGTGAAAATCATAAAGTATTGAAAAAATGATTGACAAAGTGAAAAATATTAGGAAAAGTGAAAACTTTGTAAATGTCACAGTACATGTATTAATGAACATTTTGACCAAAAATGTCTAAGGTCACTAACGTTCAAAAAAATGTGAAAATCATCAAGTATTGAAAAAATGATTGATGAAGTGAAAAATATTAGGAAAAGTGAAAAGTTAGTAAAATGTCACAGTACATGTATTTATGAAAATTTTGACCAAAAATGTCAAAGGTCACTAACGTTCAAAAAAATGTGAAAATCATCAAGTATTGAAAAAATGATTGACAAAGTGAAAAATATTAGGAAAAGTGAAAAGTTTGTAAAATGTCACAGTATATGTATTTATGAAAATTTTGACCAAAAATGTCTAAGGTCACTAACGTTCAAAAAAATGTGAAAATCATATAGTATTGAAAAAATGATTGACAAAGTGAAAAATATTAGGAAAAATGAAAAGTTTGTAAAATGTCAAAGTATATGTATTAATGAAAATTTTGACCAAAAATGTCTAAGGTCACTAATATCGGAAAAAATATGAAAATCATAAAGTATTGAAAAAATGGTTGAAAAAGTGAAAAATATTAGGAAAAGTGAAAAGTTAGTAAAATGTCACAGTACACGTATTTATGAAAATTTTGACCAAAAATGTCTAAGGTCACTAACGTTCAAAAAAATGTGAAAATCATAAAGTATTGAAAAAATGATTGACAAAGTGAAAAATATTAGGAAAAGTGAAAAGTTTGTAAAATGTCACAGTACACGTATTTATGAAAATTTTGACCAAAAATGTATAAGGTCACTGAAGTTCAAAAAAATGTGAAAATCATCAAGTATTGAAAAAATGATTGACAAAGTGAAAAATATTAGGAAAAGTGAAAAGTTTGTAAAATGTCACAGTACGTCTATTCACGAAAATTTTAACCAAAAATGTCTAAGTTAACTAATATTGGAAAAAATATGAAAATCATAAAGTATTGAAAAAATGGTTGACAAAGTGAAAAATATTAGGAAAAGTGAAAAGTTAGCAAAATGTTACAGTACATTTATTTATGAAAATTTTGACCAAAAATGTCTAGGGTCACTAACGTTCAAGAAAATGTGAAAATCATAAAGTATTGAAAAAATGATTGACAAAGTGAAAAATATTAGGAAAAGTGAAAAGTTTGTAAAATGTCACAGTACACGTATTTATGAAAATTTTGACCAAAAATGTCAAAGGTCACTAAAGTTCAAAAAAATGTGAAAATTATAGAGTATTGAAAAAATGATTGACAAAGTGAAAAATATTAGGAAAAGTGAAAAGTTTGTAAAATGTCACAGTACGTCTATTCACAAAAATTTTAACCAAAAATGTCTAAGTTAACTAATATTGGAAAAAATATGAAAATCATAAAGTATTGAAAAAATGGTTGACAAAGTGAAAAATATTAGGAAAAGTGAAAATTTAGCAAAATGTTACAGTACATTTATTTATGAAAATTTTGACCAAAAATGTCTAGGGTCACTAACGTTCAAAAAAATGTGAAAATCATCAAGTATTGAAAAAATGATTGACAAAGTGAAAAATATTAGGAAAAGTGAAAAGTTTGTAAAATGTCAAAGCATATGTATTTATGAAAATTTTGACCAAAAATGTCTAGGGTCACTTACGTTCAAGAAAATGTGAAAATCATCAAGTATTGAAAAAATGGTTTTAAAAGTGAAAAATATTAGGAAAAATGAAAAGTTTGTAAAATGTCAAAGTATATGTATTAATGAAAATTTTGACCAAAAATGTCTAAGGTCACTAATATCGGAAAAAATATGAAAATCATAAAGTATTGAAAAAATGATTGAAAAAGTAAAAATATTAGGAAAAGTGAAAAGTTTGTAAAATGTCACAGTACACGTATTTATGAAAATTTTGACCAAAATCGTCAAAGGTCACTAAAGTTCAAAAAAATGTGAAAATCATCATGTATTGAAAAAATGATTGACAAAGTGAAAAATATTAGGAAAAGTGAAAAGTTTGTAAAATGTCACAGTACATGTATTTTTGAAAATTTTGATCAAAAATGTCTAAGGTCACTAACGTTCAAAAAAATGTGAAAATCATCAAGTATTGAAAAAATGATTGACAAAGTGAAAAATATTAGAAAAAGTGAAAAGTTTGTAAAATGTCACAGTACATGTATTTATGCAAATTTTGACCAAAAATGTCAAAGGTCACTGAAGTTCAAAAAATGTGAAAATCATAAAGTATTGAAAAAATGATTGACAAAGTGAAAAATATTAGGAAAAGTGAAAACTTTGTAAATGTCACAGTACATGTATTAATGAACATTTTGACCAAAAATGTCTAAGGTCACTAACGTTCAAAAAAATGTGAAAATCATCAAGTATTGAAAAAATGATTGATGAAGTGAAAAATATTAGGAAAAGTGAAAAGTTAGTAAAATGTCACAGTACATGTATTTATGAAAATTTTGACCAAAAATGTCAAAGGTCACTAACGTTCAAAAAAATGTGAAAATCATCAAGTATTGAAAAAATGATTGACAAAGTGAAAAATATTAGGAAAAGTGAAAAGTTTGTAAAATGTCACAGTATATGTATTTATGAAAATTTTGACCAAAAATGTCTAAGGTCACTAACGTTCAAAAAAATGTGAAAATCATATAGTATTGAAAAAATGATTGACAAAGTGAAAAATATTAGGAAAAATGAAAAGTTTGTAAAATGTCAAAGTATATGTATTAATGAAAATTTTGACCAAAAATGTCTAAGGTCACTAATATCGGAAAAAATATGAAAATCATAAAGTATTGAAAAAATGGTTGAAAAAGTGAAAAATATTAGGAAAAGTGAAAAGTTAGTAAAATGTCACAGTACACGTATTTATGAAAATTTTGACCAAAAATGTCTAAGGTCACTAACGTTCAAAAAAATGTGAAAATCATAAAGTATTGAAAAAATGATTGACAAAGTGAAAAATATTAGGAAAAGTGAAAAGTTTGTAAAATGTCACAGTACACGTATTTATGAAAATTTTGACCAAAAATGTATAAGGTCACTGAAGTTCAAAAAAATGTGAAAATCATCAAGTATTGAAAAAATGATTGATGAAGTGAAAAATATTAGGAAAAGTGAAAAGTTAGTAAAATGTCACAGTACATGTATTTATGAAAATTTTGACCAAAAATGTCAAAGGTCACTAAATTTCAAAAAAATGTGAAAATCATCAAGTATTGAAAAAATGATTGACAAAGTGAAAAATATTAGGAAAAGTGAAAAGTTTGTAAAATGTCACAGTATATGTATTTATGAAAATTTTGACCAAAAATGTCTAAGGTCACTAACGTTCAAAAAAATGTGAAAATCATATAGTATTGAAAAAATGATTGACAAAGTGAAAAATATTAGGAAAAATGAAAAGTTTGTAAAATGTCAAAGTATATGTATTAATGAAAATTTTGACCAAAAATGTCTAAGGTCACTAATATCGGAAAAAATATGAAAATCATAAAGTATTGAAAAAATGGTTGAAAAAGTGAAAAATATTAGGAAAAGTGAAAAGTTAGTAAAATGTCACAGTACACGTATTTATGAAAATTTTGACCAAAAATGTCTAAGGTCACTAACGTTCAAAAAAATTTGAAAATCATAAAGTATTGAAAAAATGATTGACAAAGTGAAAAATATTAGGAAAAGTGAAAAGTTTGTAAAATGTCACAGTACACGTATTTATGAAAATTTTGACCAAAAATGTCTAAGGTCACTAAAGTTCAAAAAAATGTGAAAATTATAGAGTATTGAAAAAATGATTGACAAAGTGAAAAATATTAGGAAAAGTGAAAAGTTTGTAAAATGTCACAGTACGTCTATTCACGAAAATTTTAACCAAAAATGTCTAAGTTAACTAATATTGGAAAAAATATGAAAATCATAAAGTATTGAAAAAATGGTTGACAAAGTGAAAAATATTAGGAAAAGTGAAAAGTTAGCAAAATGTTACAGTACATTTATTTATGAAAATTTTGACCAAAAATGTCTAGGGTCACTAACGTTCAAGAAAATGTGAAAATCATAAAGTATTGAAAAAATGATTGACAAAGTGAAAAATATTAGGAAAAGTGAAAAGTTTGTAAAATGTCACAGTACACGTATTTATGAAAATTTTGACCAAAAATGTCAAAGGTCACTAAAGTTCAAAAAAATGTGAAAATTATAGAGTATTGAAAAAATGATTGACAAAGTGAAAAATATTAGGAAAAGTGAAAAGTTTGTAAAATGTCACAGTACGTCTATTCACAAAAATTTTAACCAAAAATGTCTAAGTTAACTAATATTGGAAAAAATATGAAAATCATAAAGTATTGAAAAAATGGTTGACAAAGTGAAAAATATTAGGAAAAGTGAAAATTTAGCAAAATGTTACAGTACATTTATTTATGAAAATTTTGACCAAAAATGTCTAGGGTCACTAACGTTCAAAAAAATGTGAAAATCATCAAGTATTGAAAAAATGATTGACAAAGTGAAAAATATTAGGAAAAGTGAAAAGTTTGTAAAATGTCAAAGCATATGTATTTATGAAAATTTTGACCAAAAATGTCTAGGGTCACTTACGTTCAAGAAAATGTGAAAATCATCAAGTATTGAAAAAATGGTTTTAAAAGTGAAAAATATTAGGAAAAATGAAAAGTTTGTAAAATGTCAAAGTATATGTATTAATGAAAATTTTGACCAAAAATGTCTAAGGTCACTAATATCGGAAAAAATATGAAAATCATAAAGTATTGAAAAAATGATTGAAAAAGTGAAAAATATTAGGAAAAGTGAAAAGTTTGTAAAATGTCACAGTACACGTATTTATGAAAATTTTGACCAAAATCGTCAAAGGTCACTAAAGTTCAAAAAAATGTGAAAATCATCATGTATTGAAAAAATGATTGACAAAGTGAAAAATATTAGAAAAAGTGAAAAGTTTGTAAAATGTCACAGTACATGTATTTATGCAAATTTTGACCAAAAATGTCAAAGGTCGATGAAGTTCAAAAAATGTGAAAATCATAAAGTATTGAAAAAATGATTGACAAAGTGAAAAATATTAGGAAAAGTGAAAACTTTGTAAAATGTCACAGTACATGTATTAATGAACATTTTGACCAAAAATGTCTAAGGTCACTAACGTTCAAAAAAATGTGAAAATCATCAAGTATTGAAAAAATGATTGATGAAGTGAAAAATATTAGGAAAAGTGAAAAGTTAGTAAAATGTCACAGTACATGTATTTATGAAAATTTTGACCAAAAATGTCAAAGGTCACTAACGTTCAAAAAAATGTGAAAATCATCAAGTATTGAAAAAATGATTGACAAAGTGAAAAATATTAGGAAAAGTGAAAAGTTTGTAAAATGTCACAGTATATGTATTTATGAAAATTTTGACCAAAAATGTCTAAGGTCACTAACGTTCAAAAAAATGTGAAAATCATATAGTATTGAAAAAATGATTGACAAAGTGAAAAATATTAGGAAAAATGAAAAGTTTGTAAAATGTCAAAGTATATGTATTAATGAAAATTTTGACCAAAAATGTCTAAGGTCACTAATATCGGAAAAAATATGAAAATCATAAAGTATTGAAAAAATGGTTGAAAAAGTGAAAAATATTAGGAAAAGTGAAAAGTTAGTAAAATGTCACAGTACACGTATTTATGAAAATTTTGACCAAAAATGTCTAAGGTCACTAACGTTCAAAAAAATGTGAAAATCATAAAGTATTGAAAAAATGATTGACAAAGTGAAAAATATTAGGAAAAGTGAAAAGTTAGTAAAATGTCACAGTACACGTATTTATGAAAATTTTGACCAAAAATGTATAAGGTCACTAAAGTTCAAAAAAATGTGAAAATTATAGAGTATTGAAAAAATGATTGACAAAGTGAAAAATATTAGGAAAAGTGAAAAGTTTTAAAATGTCACAGTACGTCGATTCACGAAAATTTTAACCAAAAATGTCTAAGTTAACTAATATTGGAAAAAATATGAAAATCATAAAGTATTGAAAAAATGGTTGACAAAGTGAAAAATATTAGGAAAAGTGAAAAGTTAGCAAAATGTTACAGTACATTTATTTATGAAAATTTTGACCAAAAATGTCTAGGATCACTAACGTTCAAGAAAATGTGAAAATCATAAAGTATTGAAAAAATGATTGACAAAGTGAAAAATATTAGGAAAAGTGAAAAGTTTGTAAAATGTCACAGTACACGTATTTATGAAAATTTTGACCAAAAATGTCAAAGGTCACTAAAGTTCAAAAAAATGTGAAAATTATAGAGTATTGAAAAAATGATTGACAAAGTGAAAAATATTAGGAAAAGTGAAAAGTTTGTAAAATGTCACAGTACGTCTATTCACAAAAATTTTAACCTAAAATGTCTAAGTTAACTAATATTGGAAAAAATATGAAAATCATAAAGTATTGAAAAAATGGTTGACAAAGTGAAAAATATTAGGAAAAGTGAAAATTTAGCAAAATGTTACAGTACATTTATTTATGAAAATTTTGACCAAAAATGTCTAGGGTCACTAACGTTCAAGAAAATGTGAAAATCATCAAGTATTGAAAAAATGGTTTTAAAATTGAAAAATATTAAGAAAAATGAAAAGTTTGTAAAATGTCTAAGGATATGTATTAATGAAAATTTTGACCAAAAATGTCTAAGGTCAATAATATCGGAAAAAATATGAAAATCATAAAGTATTGAAAAAATGGTTTTAAAAGTGAAAAATATTAGGAAAAATGAAAAGTTTGTAAAATGTCAAAGTATACGTATTTATGCAAATTTTGACCAAAAATGTCAAAGGTCACTGAAGTTCAAAAAATGTGAAAATCATAAAGTATTGAAAAAATGATTGACAAAGTGAAAAATATTAGGAAAAGTGAAAAGTTTGTAAAATGTCACAGTACATGTATTTATGAACATTTTGACCAAAAATGTCTAAGGTCACTAACGTTCAAAAAAATGTGAAAATCATCAAGTATTGAAAAAATGATTGATGAAGTGAAAAATATTAGGAAAAGTGAAAAGTTTGTAAAATGTCACAGTATATGTATTTATGAAAATTTTGAACAAAAATGTCTAGGGTCACTAACGTTCAAATAAATGTGAAAATCATCAAATATTGAAAAAATGGTTTTAAAAGTGAAAAATATTAGGAAAAGTGAAAAGTTTGTAAATTGTCAAAGTATATGTATTAATGAAAATTTTGACCAAAAATGTCAAAGGTCACTAAGTTCAAATACATGTGGAAAGCATATAGTATTGAAAAAATGGTTAACAAAGTGACAAATATTAGGAAAAGTGAAAATTTGTAAAATGTCACAGTACACGTATTTATGCAAATTTTGACCAAAAATTTCAAAGGTCGATGAAGTTCAAAAAATGTGAAAATCATAAAGTATTTAAAAAATGATTGAAAAAGTGAAAAATATTAGGAAAAGTGAAAAGTTTGTAAAATGTCACAGTACATGTATTTATGAAAATTTTGACCAAAAATGTCTAAGGTCACTAACGTTCAAAAAAATGTGAAAATCATCAAGTATTGAAAATATGATTGATGAAGTGAAAAATATTAGGAAAAGTGAAAAGTTAGTAAAATGTCACAGTACATGTATTTATGAAAATTTTGACCAAAAATGTCTAAGGTCACTAACGTTCAAAAAAATGTGAAAATCATATAGTATTGAAAAAATGATTGACGAAGTGAAAAATATTAGGAAAAGTGAAAAGTTTGTAAAATGTCAAAGTATATGTATTTATGAAAATTTTGAACAAAAATGTCTAGGGTCACTAACGTTCAAAAAAATGTGAAAATCATCAAGTATTGAAAAAATGGTTTTAAAAGTGAAAAATATTAGGAAAAATGAAAAGTTTGTAAAATGTCAAAGTATACGTATTTATGCAAATTTTGACCAAAAATGTCAAAGGTCACTGAAGTTCAAAAAATGTGAAAATCATCAAGTATTGAAAAAATGATTGACAAAGTGAAAAATATTAGGAAAAGTGAAAAGTTTGTAAAATGTCACAGTACATGTATTTATGAACATTTTGACCAAAAATGTCTAAGGTCACTAACGTTCAAAAAAATGTGAAAATCATCAAGTATTTAAAAAATGATTGATGAAGTGAAAAATATTAGGAAAAGTGAAAAGTTTGTAAAATGTCACAGTATATGTATTTATGAAAATTTTGAACAAAAATGTCTAGGGTCACTAACGTTCAAATAAATGTGAAAATCATCAAATATTGAAAAAATGGTTTTAAAAGTGAAAAATATTAGGAAAAATGAAAAGTTTGTAAAATGTCAAAGTATATGTATTAATGAAAATTTTGACCAAAAATGTCAAAGGTCACTAAGTTCAAATACATGTGGAAAGCATATAGTATTGAAAAAATGGTTAACAAAGTGACAAATATTAGGAAAAGTGAAAATTTGTAAAATGTCACAGTACACGTATTTATGCAAATTTTGACCAAAAATGTCAAAGGTCACTGAAGTTCAAAAAATGTGAAAATCATAAAGTATTTAAAAAATGATTGACAAAGTGAAAAATATTAGGAAAAGTGAAAAGTTTGTAAAATGTCAAAGTATATGTATTTATGAAAATTTTGAACAAAAATGTCTAGGGTCACTAACGTTCAAAAAAATGTGAAAATCATCAAGTATTGAAAAAATGGTTTTAAAAGTGAAAAATATTAGGAAAAATGAAAAGTTTGTAAAATGTCAAAGTATATGTATTAATGTAAATTTTGACCAAAACTGTCAAAGGTCACTAAGTTCAAATACATGTGGAAAGCATATAGTATTGAAAAAATGGTTAACAAAGTGACAAAAATTAGGAAAAGTGTAAAGTTAGTAAAGAGTCACAGTACATGTGTTCATGAAAATTTACATCAAAAATGTCTAAGGTCACTAACGTTCAAAGGAAAGTGAAAATCATGAAGTATTGAAAAAATGATTGACAAAGTAAAAAATATTAGAAAAAGTGAAAAGTTAGAAAAGTGTCACAGTACGTCTATTCACGAAAATTTTAACCAAAAATGTCTAAGTTAACTAATATTGGAAAAAATATGAAAATCATAAAGTATTGAAAAAATGGTTGACAAAGTGAAAAATATTAGGAAAAGTGAAAAGTTAGTAAAATGTTACAGTACATGTATTTATGAAAATTTTGACCAAAAAAGTCTAAGTTCACTAACGTTCAAAAAAATTAGAAAATCATCAAGTATTGAAAAAATGATTGACAAAGTGAAAAATATTAGGAAAAGTGAAAAGTTAGTAAAATGTTACAGTACATGTATTTATGAAAATTTTGACCAAAAATGTCAAAGGTCACTAAAGTTCAAAAAAATGTGAAAATCATCAAGTATTGAAAAAATTATTGACAAAGTGAAAAATATTAGGAAAAGTGAAAAGTTTGTAAAATGTCAAAGTATATGTATTTATGAAAATTTTGACCAAAAATGTCTAAGGTCACTAACGTTCAAAAAAATGTGAAAATCATATAGTATTGAAAAAATGATTGACAAAGTGAAAAATATTAGGAAAAATGAAAAGTTTGTAAAATGTCAAAGTATATGTATTAATGAAAATTTTGACCAAAAATGTCTAAGGTCACTAATATTGGAAAAAATATGAAAATCATAAAGTATTGAAAAAATGGTTGAAAAAGTGAAAAATATTAGGAAAAGTGAAAAGTTAGTAAAATGTCACAGTACATGTATTTATGAAAATTTTGACCAAAAATGTCTAAGGTCACTAACGTTCAAAAAAATGTGAAAATCATCAAGTATTGAAAAAATGATTGACAAAGTGAAAAATATTAGGAAAAGTGAAAAGTTTGTAAAATGTCAAAGTATATGTATTAATGAAAATTTTGACCAAAAATGTCTAGGGTCAATAACGTTCAAAAAAATGTGAAAATCATAAAGTATTGAAAAAATGGTTTTAAAAGTGAAAAATATTAGGACAAATGAAAAGTTTGTAAAATGTCAAAGTATATGTATTAATGAAAATTTTGACCAAAAATGTCAAAGGTCACTAAGTTCAAATACATGTGGAAAGCATATAATATTGAAAAAATGGTTAACAAAGTGACAAATATTAGGAAAAGTGTAAAGTTAGTAAAGTGTCACAGTACATGTGTTCATGAAAATTTACACCAAAAATTTCTAAGGTAACTAACGTTCAAAGGAAAGTGAAAATCATGAAGTATTGAAAAAATGATTGACAAAGTAAAAAATATTAGTAAAAGTTAAAAGTTAGTAAAGTGTCACAGTACGTCTATTCACGAAAATTTTAACCAAAAATGTCTAAGTTAACTAATAGTGGAAAAAATATGAAAATCATAAAGTATTGAAAAAATGGTTGACAAAGTGAAAAATATTAGGAAAAGTGAAAAGTTAGTAAAATGTTACAGTACATGTATTTATGAAAATTTTGACCAAAAAAGTCTATGTTCACTAACGTTCAAAAAAATGAGAAAATCATCAAGTATTGAAAAAATGATTGACAAAGTGAAATATATTAGGAAGGTGAAAAGTTTGTAAAATGTCAAAGTATATGTATCAATGAAAATTTTGACCAAAAATGTCTAGGGTCACTAATATCGGAAAAAATATGAAAATCATAAAGTATTGAAAAAATGGTTGAAAAAGTGAAAAATATTAGGAAAAGTGAAAAGTTTGTAAAATGTCAAAGTATATGTATTTATGAAAATTTTGACCAAAAATGTCTAAGGTCACTTATATTGGAAAAAATATGAAAATCATAAAGTATTGAAAAAATGGTTGAAAAAGTGAAAAATATTAGGAAAAGTGAAAAGTTAGTAAAATGTCACAGTACATGTATTTATGAAAATTTTGACCAAAAATGTCTAAGGTCACTAACGTTCAAAAAAATGTGAAAATCATCAAGTATTGAAAAAATGATTGACAAAGTGAAAAATATTAGGAAAAGTGAAAAGTTTGTAAAATGTCAAAGTATATGTATTAATGAAAATTTTGACCAAAAATGTCTAGGGTCACTAACGTTCAAAAAAATGTGAAAATCATAAAGTATTGAAAAAATGGTTTTAAAAGTGAAAAATATTAGGACAAATGAAAAGTTTGTAAAATGTCAAAGTATATGTATTAATGAAAATTTTGACCAAAAATGTCAAAGGTCACTAAGTTCAAATACATGTGGAAAGCATATAATATTGAAAAAATGGTTAACAAAGTGACAAATATTAGGAAAAGTGTAAAGTTAGTAAAGTGTCACAGTACATGTGTTCATGAAAATTTACACCAAAAATTTCTAAGGTAACTAACGTTCAAAGGAAAGTGAAAATCATGAAGTATTGAAAAAATGATTGACAAAGTAAAAAATATTAGTAAAAGTTAAAAGTTAGTAAAGTGTCACAGTACGTCTATTCACGAAAATTTTAACCAAAAATGTCTAAGTTAACTAATAGTGGAAAAAATATGAAAATCATAAAGTATTGAAAAAATGGTTGACAAAGTTGAAAATATTAGGAAAAGTGAAAAGTTAGTAAAATGTTACAGTACATGTATTTATGAAAATTTTGACCAAAAAAGTCTAAGTTCACTAACGTTCAAAAAAATGAGAAAATCATCAAGTATTGAAAAAATGATTGATGAAGTGAAAAATATTAGGAAAAGTGAAAAGTTAGTAAAATGTCACAGTACATGTATTTATGAAAATTTTGACCAAAAATGTCTAAGGTCACTAATATCGGAAAAAATATGAAAATCATAAAGTATTGAAAAAATGGTTGAAAAAGTGAAAAATATTAGGAAAAGTGAAAAGTTAGTAAAATGTCACAGTACATGTATTTATGAAAATTTTGACCAAAAATGTCTAAGGTCACTAACGTTCAAAAAAATGTGAAAATCATCAAGTATTGAAAAAATGATTGACAAAGTGAAAAATATTAGGAAAAGTGAAAAGTTAGTAAAATGTCAAAGTATATGTATTTATGAAAATTTTGACCAAAAATGTCTAGGGTCACTTACGTTCAAGAAAATGTGAAAATCATCAAGTATTGAAAAAATGGTTTTAAAAGTGAAAAATATTAGGAAAAATGAAAAGTTTGTAAAATGTCACAGTACATGTAGTTATGAAAATTTTGACCAAAAATGCCTAAGGTCACTAATATCGGAAAAAATATGAAAATCATAAAGTATTGAAAAAATGGTTGAAAAAGTGAAAAATATTAGGAAAAGTGAAAAGTTAGTAAAATGTCACAGTACATGTAGTTATGAAAATTTTGACCAAAAATGTCTAAGGTCACTAACGTTCAAAAAAATATGAAAATCATAAAGTATTGAAAAAATGATTGACAAAGTGAAAAATATTAGGAAAAGTGAAAAGTTTGTAAAATGTCAAAGTATATGTATTTATGAAAATTTTGACCAAAAATGTCTAGGGTCACTTACGTTCAAGAAAATGTGAAAATCATCAAGTATTGAAAAAATGGTTTTAAAAGTGAAAAATATTAGGAAAAATGAAAAGTTTGTAAAATGTCAAAGTATATGTATTTATGAAAATTTTGACCAAAAATGTCTAAGGTCACTAATATCGGAAAAAATATGAAAATCATAAAGTATTGAAAAAATGGTTGAAAAAGTGAAAAATATTAGGAAAAGTGAAAAGTTAGTAAAATGTCACAGTACATGTAGTTGTGAAAATTTTGACCAAAAATGTCTAAGGTCACTAACGTTCAGAAAAATGTGAAAATCATAAAGTATTGAAAAAATGATTGACAAAGTGAAAAATATTAGGAAAAGTGAAAAGTTTGTAAAATGTCACAGTACACGTATTTATGAAAATTTTGACCAAAAATGTCAAAGGTCACTGAAGTTCAAAAAAATGTGAAAATCATCATGTATTGAAAAAATGATTGACAAAGTGAAAAATATTAGGAAAAGTGAAAAGTTTGTAAAATGTCACAGTACATGTATTTATGAACATTTTGACCAAAAATGTCTAAGGTCACTAACGTTCAAAAAAATGTGAAAATCATCAAGTATTGAAAAAATGATTGATGAAGTGAAAAATATTAGGAAAAGTGAAAAGTTAGTAAAATGTCACAGTACATGTATTTATGAAAATTTTGACCAAAAATGTCAAAGGTCACTAAAGTTCAAAAAAATGTGAAAATCATCAAGTATTGAAAAAATGATTGACAAAGGGAAAAATATTAGGAAAAGTGAAAAGTTTGTAAAATGTCACAGTATATGTATTTATGAACATTTTGACCAAAAATGTCTAAGGTCACTAACGTTCAAAAAAATGTGAAAATCATATAGTATTGAAAAAATGATTGACAAAGTGAAAAATATTAGGAAAAATGAAAAGTTTGTAAAATGTCAAAGTATATGTATTAATGACAATTTTGACCAAAAATGTCTAAGGTCACTAACGTTCAAAAAAATGTGAAAATCATCAAGTATTGAAAAAATGATTGACAAAGTGAAAAATATTAGGAAAAGTGAAAAGTTAGTAAAATGTCACAGTACATGTATTTATGAAAATTTTGACCAAAAATGTCTAGGGTCACTTACGTTCAAGAAAATGTGAAAATCATCAAGTATTGAAAAAATGGTTTTAAAAGTGAAAAATATTAGGAAAAATGAAAAGTTTGTAAAATGTCAAAGTATATGTATTAATGAAAATTTTGACCAAAAATGTCTAAGGTCACTAATATCGGAAAAAATATGAAAATCATAAAGTATTGAAAAAATGGTTGAAAAAGTGAAAAATATTAGGAAAAGTGAAAAGTTAGTAAAATTTCACAGTACACGTATTTATGAAAATTTTGACCAAAAATGTCAAAGGTCACTAAAGTTCAAAAAAATGTGAAAATCATCAAGTATTGAAAAAATGATTGACAAAGGGAAAAATATTAGGAAAAGTGAAAAGTTTGTAAAATGTCACAGTATATGTATTTATGAACATTTTGACCAAAAATGTCTAAGGTCACTAACGATCAAAAAAATGTGAAAATCATATAGTATTGAAAAAATGATTGACAAAGTGAAAAATATTAGGAAAAATGAAAAGTTTGTAAAATGTCAAAGTATATGTATTAATGACAATTTTGACCAAAAATGTCTAAGGTCACTAACGTTCAAAAAAATGTGAAAATCATCAAGTATTGAAAAAATGATTGACAAAGTGAAAAATATTAGGAAAAGTGAAAAGTTAGTAAAATGTCACAGTACATGTATTTATGAAAATTTTGACCAAAAATGTCTAGGGTCACTTACGTTCAAGAAAATCTGAAAATCATCAAGTATTGAAAAAATGGTTTTAAAAGTGAAAAATATTAGGAAAAATGAAAAGTTTGTAAAATGTCAAAGTATATGTATTAATGAAAATTTTGACCAAAAATGTCTAAGGTCACTAATATCGGAAAAAATATGAAAATCATAAAGTATTGAAAAAATGGTTGAAAAAGTGAAAAATATTAGGAAAAGTGAAAAGTTAGTAAAATGTCACAGTACACGAATTTATGAAAATTTTGACCAACAATGTCTAAGGTCACTAAAGTTCATAAAATGTGAAAATCATCATGTATTGAAAAAATGATTGACAAAGTGAAAAATATTAGGAAAAGTGAAAAGTTTGTAAAATGTCACAGTACACGTATTTATGAAAATTTTGACCAAAAAAGTCTAAGGTCACTAAAGTTCAAAAAAAGGTGAAAATCATCAAGTTTTGAAAAAATGATTGACAAAGTGAAAAATATTAGGAAAAGTGAAAAGTTTGTAAAATGTCACAGTACATGTATTTATGAAAATTTTGACCAAAAATGTCTAAGGTCACTAACGTTCAAAAAAATGTGAAAATCATCAAGTATTGAAAAAATGATTGACAAAGTGAAAGATATTAGGAAAAGTGAAAAGTTTTTTAAAATGTCAAAGTATATGTATTTATGAAAATTTTGACCAAAAATGTCTAGGGTCACTTACGTTCAAGAAAATGTGAAAATCATCAAGTATTGAAAAAATGGTTTTAAAAGTGAAAAATATTAGAAAAAATGAAAAGTTTGTAAAATGTCAAAGTATATGTATTAATGAAAATTTTGACCAAAAATGTCAAAGGTCACTAAGTTCAAATACATGTGGAAAGCATATAGTATTGAAAAAATTGTTAACAAAGTGACAAATATTAGGAAAAGTGAAAAGTTTGTAAAATGTCAAAGTATATGTATTTATGAAAATTTTGACCAAAAATGTCTAGGGTCACTTACGTTCAAGAAAATGTGAAAATCATCAAGTATTGAAAAAATGGTTCTAAAAGTGAAAAATATTAGGAAAAATGAAAAGTTTGTAAAATGTCAAAGTATATGTATTATTGAAAATTTTGACCAAAAATGTCTAAGGTCACTAATATCGGAAAAAATATGAAAATCATAAAGTATTGAAAAAATGGTTGAAAAAGTGAAAAATATTAGGAAAAGTGAAAAGTTAGTAAAATGTCACAGAACATGTATTAATGAAAATTTTGACCAAAAATGTCTAAGGTCACTAACGTTCAAAAAAATGTGAAAATCATAAAGTATTGAAAAAATGATTGACAAAGTGAAAAATATTAGGAAAAGTGTAAAGTTTGTAAAATGTCACAGTACACGTATTTATGAAAATTTTGACCAAAAATGTCTAAGGTCACTAAAGTTCAAAAAAATGTGAAAATCATCATGTATTGAAAAAATGATTGACAAAGTGAAAAATATTAGGAAAAGTGAAAAGTTTGTAAAATGTCACAGTACATGTATTTTTGAAAATTTTGACCAAAAATGTCTAAGGTCACTAACGTTCAAAAAAATGTGAAAATCATCAAGTATTGAAAAAATGATTGACAAAGTGAAAAATATTAGAAAAAGTGAAAAGTTTGTAAAATATCACAGTACACGTATTTATGAAAATTTTGACCAATAATGTCAAAGGTCACTAACGTTCAAAAAATGTGAAAATCATCAAGTATTGAAAAAATGATTGACAAAGTGAAAAATATTAGGAAAAGTGAAAAGTTTGTAAAATGTCACAGTATATGTATTTATGAACATTTTGACCAAAAATGTCTAAGGTCACTAACGTTCAAAAAAATGTGAAAATCATCAAGTATTGAAAAAATGATTGACAAAGTGAAAAATATTAGGAAAAGTGAAAAGTTTGTAAAATGTCACAGTATATGTATTTATGAAAATTTTGACCAAAAATGTCTAAGGTCACTAACGTTCAAAAAAATGTGAAAATCATATAGTATTGAAAAAATGATTGACAAAGTGAAAAATATTAGGAAAAATGAAAAGTTTGTAAAATGTCAAAGTATATGTATTAATGAAAATTTTGACCAAAAATGTCTAAGGTCACTAATATCGGAAAAAATATGAAAATCATAAAGAATTGAAAAAATGGTTGAAAAGTGAAAAATATTAGGAAAAAAGAAAAGTTTTTAAAATGTCAAAGTATATGTATTAATGAAAATTTTGACCAAAAATGTCAAAGGTCACTAAGTTCAAATACATGTGGAAAGCATATAGTATTGAAAAAATGGTTAACAAAGTGACAAATATTAGGAAAAGTGTAAAGTTAGTAAAGTGTTACAGTACATGTGTTCATGAAAATTTACACCAAAATTGTCTAAGGTCACTAACGTTCAAAGGAAAGTGAAAATCATGAAGTATTGAAAAAATGATTGACAAAGTAAAAAATATTAGAAAAAGTGAAAAGTTAGTAAAGTGTCACAGTACGTCTATTCACGAAAATTTTAACCAAAAATGTCTAAGTTAACTAATATTGGAAAAAATATGAAAATCATAAAGTATTGAAAAAATGGTTGACAAAGTGAAAAATATTAGGAAAAGTGAAAAGTTAGTAAAATGTTACAGTACATGTATTTATGAAAATTTTGACCAAAAAAGTCTAAGTTCACTAACGTTCAAAAAAATGAGAAAATCATCAAGTATTGAAAAAATGATTGACAAAGTGAAAAATATTAGGAAAAGTGAAAAGTTAGTAAAATGTTACAGTATATGTATTTATGAAAATTTTGACCAAAAATGTCAAAGGTCACTAAAGTTCAAAAAAATGTGAAAATCATCAAGTATTGAAAAAATTATTGACAAAGTGAAAAATATAAGGAAAAGTGAAAAGTTTGTAAAATGTCAAAGTATATGTATTTATGAAAATTTTGACCAAAAACGTCTAAGGTCACTAACGTTCAAAAAAATGTTAAAATCATATAGTATTGAAAAAATGATTGACAAAGTGAAAAATATTAGGAAAAATGAAAAGTTTGTAAAATGTCAAAGTATATGTATTAATGAAAATTTTGACCAAAAATGTCTAAGGTCACTAATATTGGAAAAAATATGAAAATCATAAAGTATTGAAAAAATGGTTGAAAAAGTGAAAAATATTAGGAAAAGTGAAAAGTTAGTAAAATGTCACAGTACATGTATTTATGAAAATTTTGACCAAAAATGTCTAAGGTCACTAACGTTCAAAAAAATGTGAAAATCATCAAGTATTGAAAAAATGATTGACAAAGTGAAAAATATTAGGAAAAGTGAAAAGTTTGTAAAATGTCAAAGTATATGTATTAATGAAAATTTTGACCAAAAATGTCTAGGGTCACTAACGTTCAAAAAAATGTGAAAATCATCAAGTATTGAAAAAATGGTTTTAAAAGTGAAAAATATTAGGAAAAATGAAAAGTTTGTAAAATGTCAAAGTATATGTATTAATGAAAATTTTGACCAAAAATGTCAAAGGTCACTAAGTTCAAATACATGTGGAAAGCATATAGTATTGAAAAAATGGTTAACAAAGTGACAAATATTAGGAAAAGTGTAAAGTTAGTAAAGTGTCACAGTAAATGTGTTCATGAAAATTTACACCAAAAATTTCTAAGGTAACTAACGTTCAAAGGAAAGTGAAAATCATGAAGTATTGAAAAAATGATTGACAAAGTAAAAAATATTAGTAAAATTTAAAAGTTAGTAAAGTGTCACAGTACGTCTATTCACGAAAATTTTAACCAAAAATGTCTAAGTTAACTAATAGTGGAAAAAATATGAAAATCATAAAGTATTGAAAAAATGGTTGACAAAGTGAAAAATATTAGGAAAAGTGAAAAGTTAGTAAAATGTTACAGTACATGTATTTATGAAAATTTTGACCAAAAAAGTCTAAGTTCACTAACGTTCAAAAAAATGAGAAAATCATCAAGTATTGAAAAAATGATTGACAAAGTGAAATATATTAGGAAAAGTGAAAAGTTTGTAAAATGTCAAAGTATATGTATTTATGAAAATTTTGACCAAAAATGTCTAAGGTCGCTAACGTTCAAAAAAATGTGAAAATCATTTAGTATTGAAAAAATGGTTGACAAAGTGAAAAATATTAGGAAAAGTGAAAAGTTTGTAAAATGTCAAAGTATATGTATTAATGAAAATTTTGACCAAAAATGTCTAAGGTCACTAATATCGGAAAAAATATGAAAATCATAAAGTATTGAAAAAATGGTTGAAAAAGTGAAAAATATTAGGAAAAGTGAAAAGTTAGTAAAATGTCACAGTACATGTATTTATGAAAATTTTGACCAAAAATGTCTAAGGTCAATAACGTTCAAAAAAATGTGAAAATCATCAAGTATTGAAAAAATGATTGACAAAGTGAAAAAAATTAGGAAAAGTGAAAAGTTAGTAAAATGTCAAAGTATATGTATTTATGAAAATTTTGACCAAAAATGTCTAGGGTCACTTACGTTCAAGAAAATGTGAAAATCATCAAGTATTGAAAAAATGGTTTTAAAAGTGAAAAATATTAGGAAAAATGAAAAGTTTGTAAAATGTCACAGTACATGTAGTTATGAAAATTTTGACCAAAAATGCCTAAGGTCACTAATATCGGAAAAAATATGAAAATCATAAAGTATTGAAAAAATGGTTGAAAAAGTGAAAAATATTAGGAAAAGTGAAAAGTTAGTAAAATGTCACAGTACATGTATTTATGAAAATTTTGACCAAAAATGTCTAAGGTCACTAACGTTCAAAAAAATGTGAAAATCATCAAGTATTGAAAAAATGATTGACAAAGTGAAAAATATTAGGAAAAGTGAAAAGTTTGTAAAATGTCAAAGTATATGTATTAATGAAAATTTTGACCAAAAATGTCTAGGGTCACTAACGTTCAAAAAAATGTGAAAATCATAAAGTATTGAAAAAATGGTTTTAAAAGTGAAAAATATTAGGACAAATGAAAAGTTTGTAAAATGTCAAAGTATATGTATTAATGAAAATTTTGACCAAAAATGTCAAAGGTCACTAAGTTCAAATACATGTGGAAAGCATATAATATTGAAAAAATGGTTAACAAAGTGACAAATATTAGGAAAAGTGTAAAGTTAGTAAAGTGTCACAGTACATGTGTTCATGAAAATTTACACCAAAAATTTCTAAGGTAACTAACGTTCAAAGGAAAGTGAAAATCATGAAGTATTGAAAAAATGATTGACAAAGTAAAAAATATTAGTAAAAGTTAAAAGTTAGTAAAGTGTCACAGTACGTCTATTCACGAAAATTTTAACCAAAAATGTCTAAGTTAACTAATAGTGGAAAAAATATGAAAATCATAAAGTATTGAAAAAATGGTTGACAAAGTTGAAAATATTAGGAAAAGTGAAAAGTTAGTAAAATGTTACAGTACATGTATTTATGAAAATTTTGACCAAAAAAGTCTAAGTTCACTAACGTTCAAAAAAATGAGAAAATCATCAAGTATTGAAAAAATGATTGATGAAGTGAAAAATATTAGGAAAAGTGAAAAGTTAGTAAAATGTCACAGTACATGTATTTATGAAAATTTTGACCAAAAATGTCTAAGGTCACTAATATCGGAAAAAATATGAAAATCATAAAGTATTGAAAAAATGGTTGAAAAAGTGAAAAATATTAGGAAAAGTGAAAAGTTAGTAAAATGTCACAGTACATGTATTTATGAAAATTTTGACCAAAAATGTCTAAGGTCACTAACGTTCAAAAAAATGTGAAAATCATCAAGTATTGAAAAAATGATTGACAAAGTGAAAAATATTAGGAAAAGTGAAAAGTTAGTAAAATGTCAAAGTATATGTATTTATGAAAATTTTGACCAAAAATGTCTAGGGTCACTTACGTTCAAGAAAATGTGAAAATCATCAAGTATTGAAAAAATGGTTTTAAAAGTGAAAAATATTAGGAAAAATGAAAAGTTTGTAAAATGTCACAGTACATGTAGTTATGAAAATTTTGACCAAAAATGCCTAAGGTCACTAATATCGGAAAAAATATGAAAATCATAAAGTATTGAAAAAATGGTTGAAAAAGTGAAAAATATTAGGAAAAGTGAAAAGTTAGTAAAATGTCACAGTACATGTATTTATGAAAATTTTGACCAAAAATGTCTAAGGTCACTAACGTTCAAAAAAATATGAAAATCATAAAGTATTGAAAAAATGATTGACAAAGTGAAAAATATTAGGAAAAGTGAAAAGTTTGTAAAATGTCAAAGTATATGTATTTATGAAAATTTTGACCAAAAATGTCTAGGGTCACTTACGTTCAAGAAAATGTGAAAATCATCAAGTATTGAAAAAATGGTTTTAAAAGTGAAAAATATTAGGAAAAATGAAAAGTTTGTAAAATGTCAAAGTATATGTATTTATGAAAATTTTGACCAAAAATGTCTAAGGTCACTAATATCGGAAAAAATATGAAAATCATAAAGTATTGAAAAAATGGTTGAAAAAGTGAAAAATATTAGGAAAAGTGAAAAGTTAGTAAAATGTCACAGTACATGTAGTTGTGAAAATTTTGACCAAAAATGTCTAAGGTCACTAACGTTCAGAAAAATGTTAAAATCATAAAGTATTGAAAAAATGATTGACAAAGTGAAAAATATTAGGAAAAGTGAAAAGTTTGTAAAATGTCACAGTACACGTATTTATGAAAATTTTGACCAAAAATGTCAAAGGTCACTGAAGTTCAAAAAAATGTGAAAATCATCATGTATTGAAAAAATGATTGACAAAGTGAAAAATATTAGGAAAAGTGAAAAGTTTGTAAAATGTCACAGTACATGTATTTATGAACATTTTGACCAAAAATGTCTAAGGTCACTAACGTTCAAAAAAATGTGAAAATCATCAAGTATTGAAAAAATGATTGATGAAGTGAAAAATATTAGGAAAAGTGAAAAGTTAGTAAAATGTCACAGTACATGTATTTATGAAAATTTTGACCAAAAATGTCAAAGGTCACTAAAGTTCAAAAAAATGTGAAAATCATCAAGTATTGAAAAAATGATTGACAAAGGGAAAAATATTAGGAAAAGTGAAAAGTTTGTAAAATGTCACAGTATATGTATTTATGAACATTTTGACCAAAAATGTCTAAGGTCACTAACGTTCAAAAAAATGTGAAAATCATATAGTATTGAAAAAATGATTGACAAAGTGAAAAATATTAGGAAAAATGAAAAGTTTGTAAAATGTCAAAGTATATGTATTAATGACAATTTTGACCAAAAATGTCTAAGGTCACTAACGTTCAAAAAAATGTGAAAATCATCAAGTATTGAAAAAATGATTGACAAAGTGAAAAATATTAGGAAAAGTGAAAAGTTAGTAAAATGTCACAGTACATGTATTTATGAAAATTTTGACCAAAAATGTCTAGGGTCACTTACGTTCAAGAAAATGTGAAAATCATCAAGTATTGAAAAAATGGTTTTAAAAGTGAAAAATATTAGGAAAAATGAAAAGTTTGTAAAATGTCAAAGTATATGTATTAATGAAAATTTTGACCAAAAATGTCTAAGGTCACTAATATCGGAAAAAATATGAAAATCATAAAGTATTGAAAAAATGGTTGAAAAAGTGAAAAATATTAGGAAAAGTGAAAAGTTAGTAAAATTTCACAGTACACGTATTTATGAAAATTTTGACCAAAAATGTCAAAGGTCACTAAAGTTCAAAAAAATGTGAAAATCATCAAGTATTGAAAAAATGATTGACAAAGGGAAAAATATTAGGAAAAGTGAAAAGTTTGTAAAATGTCACAGTATATGTATTTATGAACATTTTGACCAAAAATGTCTAAGGTCACTAACGATCAAAAAAATGTGAAAATCATATAGTATTGAAAAAATGATTGACAAAGTGAAAAATATTAGGAAAAATGAAAAGTTTGTAAAATGTCAAAGTATATGTATTAATGACAATTTTGACCAAAAATGTCTAAGGTCACTAACGTTCAAAAAAATGTGAAAATCATCAAGTATTGAAAAAATGATTGACAAAGTGAAAAATATTAGGAAAAGTGAAAAGTTAGTAAAATGTCACAGTACATGTATTTATGAAAATTTTGACCAAAAATGTCTAGGGTCACTTACGTTCAAGAAAATCTGAAAATCATCAAGTATTGAAAAAATGGTTTTAAAAGTGAAAAATATTAGGAAAAATGAAAAGTTTGTAAAATGTCAAAGTATATGTATTAATGAAAATTTTGACCAAAAATGTCTAAGGTCACTAATATCGGAAAAAATATGAAAATCATAAAGTATTGAAAAAATGGTTGAAAAAGTGAAAAATATTAGGAAAAGTGAAAAGTTAGTAAAATGTCACAGTACACGAATTTATGAAAATTTTGACCAACAATGTCTAAGGTCACTAAAGTTCATAAAATGTGAAAATCATCATGTATTGAAAAAATGATTGACAAAGTGAAAAATATTAGGAAAAGTGAAAAGTTTGTAAAATGTCACAGTACACGTATTTATGAAAATTTTGACCAAAAAAGTCTAAGGTCACTAAAGTTCAAAAAAAGGTGAAAATCATCAAGTTTTGAAAAAATGATTGACAAAGTGAAAAATATTAGGAAAAGTGAAAAGTTTGTAAAATGTCACAGTACATGTATTTATGAAAATTTTGACCAAAAATGTCTAAGGTCACTAACGTTCAAAAAAATGTGAAAATCATCAAGTATTGAAAAAATGATTGACAAAGTGAAAGATATTAGGAAAAGTGAAAAGTTTGTAAAATGTCAAAGTATATGTATTTATGAAAATTTTGACCAAAAATGTCTAGGGTCACTTACGTTCAAGAAAATGTGAAAATCATCAAGTATTGAAAAAATGGTTTTAAAAGTGAAAAATATTAGAAAAAATGAAAAGTTTGTAAAATGTCAAAGTATATGTATTAATGAAAATTTTGACCAAAAATGTCAAAGGTCACTAAGTTCAAATACATGTGGAAAGCATATAGTATTGAAAAAATTGTTAACAAAGTGACAAATATTAGGAAAAGTGAAAAGTTTGTAAAATGTCAAAGTATATGTATTTATGAAAATTTTGACCAAAAATGTCTAGGGTCACTTACGTTCAAGAAAATGTGAAAATCATCAAGTATTGAAAAAATGGTTTTAAAAGTGAAAAATATTAGGAAAAATGAAAAGTTTGTAAAATGTCAAAGTATATGTATTATTGAAAATTTTGACCAAAAATGTCTAAGGTCACTAATATCGGAAAAAATATGAAAATCATAAAGTATTGAAAAAATGGTTGAAAAAGTGAAAAATATTAGGAAAAGTGAAAAGTTAGTAAAATGTCACAGAACATGTATTAATGAAAATTTTGACCAAAAATGTCTAAGGTCACTAACGTTCAAAAAAATGTGAAAATCATAAAGTATTGAAAAAATGATTGACAAAGTGAAAAATATTAGGAAAAGTGTAAAGTTTGTAAAATGTCACAGTACACGTATTTATGAAAATTTTGACCAAAAATGTCTAAGGTCACTAAAGTTCAAAAAAATGTGAAAATCATCAAGTATTGAAAAAATGATTGACAAAGTGAAAAATATTAGAAAAAGTGAAAAGTTTGTAAAATATCACAGTACACGTATTTATGAAAATTTTGACCAATAATGTCAAAGGTCACTAACGTTCAAAAAATGTGAAAATCATCAAGTATTGAAAAAATGATTGACAAAGTGAAAAATATTAGGAAAAGTGAAAAGTTTGTAAAATGTCACAGTATATGTATTTATGAACATTTTGACCAAAAATGTCTAAGGTCACTAACGTTCAAAAAAATGTGAAAATCATCAAGTATTGAAAAAATGATTGACAAAGTGAAAAATATTAGGAAAAGTGAAAAGTTTGTAAAATGTCACAGTATATGTATTTATGAAAATTTTGACCAAAAATGTCTAAGGTCACTAACGTTCAAAAAAATGTGAAAATCATATAGTATTGAAAAAATGATTGACAAAGTGAAAAATATTAGGAAAAATGAAAAGTTTGTAAAATGTCAAAGTATATGTATTAATGAAAATTTTGACCAAAAATGTCTAAGGTCACTAATATCGGAAAAAATATGAAAATCATAAAGAATTGAAAAAATGGTTGAAAAGTGAAAAATATTAGGAAAAAAGAAAAGTTTTTAAAATGTCAAAGTATATGTATTAATGAAAATTTTGACCAAAAATGTCAAAGGTCACTAAGTTCAAATACATGTGGAAAGCATATAGTATTGAAAAAATGGTTAATTAAGTGACAAATATTAGGAAAAGTGTAAAGTTAGTAAAGTGTTACAGTACATGTGTTCATGAAAATTTACACCAAAATTGTCTAAGGTCACTAACGTTCAAAGGAAAGTGAAAATCATGAAGTATTGAAAAAATGATTGACAAAGTGAAAGATATTAGGAAAAGTGAAAAGTTTGTAAAATGTCAAAGTATATGTATTTATGAAAATTTTGACCAAAAATGTCTAGGGTCACTTACGTTCAAGAAAATGTGAAAATCATCAAGTATTGAAAAAATGGTTTTAAAAGTGAAAAATATTAGAAAAAATGAAAAGTTTGTAAAATGTCAAAGTATATGTATTAATGAAAATTTTGACCAAAAATGTCAAAGGTCACTAAGTTCAAATACATGTGGAAAGCATATAGTATTGAAAAAATTGTTAACAAAGTGACAAATATTAGGAAAAGTGAAAAGTTTGTAAAATGTCAAAGTATATGTATTTATGAAAATTTTGACCAAAAATGTCTAGGGTCACTTACGTTCAAGAAAATGTGAAAATCATCAAGTATTGAAAAAATGGTTTTAAAAGTGAAAAATATTAGGAAAAATGAAAAGTTTGTAAAATGTCAAAGTATATGTATTATTGAAAATTTTGACCAAAAATGTCTAAGGTCACTAATATCGGAAAAAATATGAAAATCATAAAGTATTGAAAAAATGGTTGAAAAAGTGAAAAATATTAGGAAAAGTGAAAAGTTAGTAAAATGTCACAGAACATGTATTAATGAAAATTTTGACCAAAAATGTCTAAGGTCACTAACGTTCAAAAAAATGTGAAAATCATAAAGTATTGAAAAAATGATTGACAAAGTGAAAAATATTAGGAAAAGTGTAAAGTTTGTAAAATGTCACAGTACACGTATTTATGAAAATTTTGACCAAAAATGTCTAAGGTCACTAAAGTTCAAAAAAATGTGAAAATCATCATGTATTGAAAAAATGATTGACAAAGTGAAAAATATTAGGAAAAGTGAAAAGTTTGTAAAATGTCACAGTACATGTATTTTTGAAAATTTTGACCAAAAATGTCTAAGGTCACTAACGTTCAAAAAAATGTGAAAATCATCAAGTATTGAAAAAATGATTGACAAAGTGAAAAATATTAGAAAAAGTGAAAAGTTTGTAAAATATCACAGTACACGTATTTATGAAAATTTTGACCAATAATGTCAAAGGTCACTAACGTTCAAAAAATGTGAAAATCATCAAGTATTGAAAAAATGATTGACAAAGTGAAAAATATTAGGAAAAGTGAAAAGTTTGTAAAATGTCACAGTATATGTATTTATGAACATTTTGACCAAAAATGTCTAAGGTCACTAACGTTCAAAAAAATGTGAAAATCATCAAGTATTGAAAAAATGATTGACAAAGTGAAAAATATTAGGAAAAGTGAAAAGTTTGTAAAATGTCACAGTATATGTATTTATGAAAATTTTGACCAAAAATGTCTAAGGTCACTAACGTTCAAAAAAATGTGAAAATCATATAGTATTGAAAAAATGATTGACAAAGTGAAAAATATTAGGAAAAATGAAAAGTTTGTAAAATGTCAAAGTATATGTATTAATGAAAATTTTGACCAAAAATGTCTAAGGTCACTAATATCGGAAAAAATATGAAAATCATAAAGAATTGAAAAAATGGTTGAAAAGTGAAAAATATTAGGAAAAAAGAAAAGTTTTTAAAATGTCAAAGTATATGTATTAATGAAAATTTTGACCAAAAATGTCAAAGGTCACTAAGTTCAAATACATGTGGAAAGCATATAGTATTGAAAAAATGGTTAACAAAGTGACAAATATTAGGAAAAGTGTAAAGTTAGTAAAGTGTTACAGTACATGTGTTCATGAAAATTTACACCAAAATTGTCTAAGGTCACTAACGTTCAAAGGAAAGTGAAAATCATGAAGTATTGAAAAAATGATTGACAAAGTAAAAAATATTAGAAAAAGTGAAAAGTTAGTAAAGTGTCACAGTACGTCTATTCACGAAAATTTTAACCAAAAATGTCTAAGTTAACTAATATTGGAAAAAATATGAAAATCATAAAGTATTGAAAAAATGGTTGACAAAGTGAAAAATATTAGGAAAAGTGAAAAGTTAGTAAAATGTTACAGTACATGTATTTATGAAAATTTTGACCAAAAAAGTCTAAGTTCACTAACGTTCAAAAAAATGAGAAAATCATCAAGTATTGAAAAAATGATTGACAAAGTGAAAAATATTAGGAAAAGTGAAAAGTTAGTAAAATGTTACAGTATATGTATTTATGAAAATTTTGACCAAAAATGTCAAAGGTCACTAAAGTTCAAAAAAATGTGAAAATCATCAAGTATTGAAAAAATTATTGACAAAGTGAAAAATATTAGGAAAAGTGAAAAGTTTGTAAAATGTCAAAGTATATGTATTTATGAAAATTTTGACCAAAAACGTCTAAGGTCACTAACGTTCAAAAAAATGTTAAAATCATATAGTATTGAAAAAATGATTGACAAAGTGAAAAATATTAGGAAAAATGAAAAGTTTGTAAAATGTCAAAGTATATGTATTAATGAAAATTTTGACCAAAAATGTCTAAGGTCACTAATATTGGAAAAAATATGAAAATCATAAAGTATTGAAAAAATGGTTGAAAAAGTGAAAAATGTTAGGAAAAGTGAAAAGTTAGTAAAATGTCACAGTACATGTATTTATGAAAATTTTGACCAAAAATGTCTAAGGTCACTAACGTTCAAAAAAATGTGAAAATCATCAAGTATTGAAAAAATGATTGACAAAGTGAAAAATATTAGGAAAAGTGAAAAGTTTGTAAAATGTCAAAGTATATGTATTAATGAAAATTTTGACCAAAAATGTCTAGGGTCACTAACGTTCAAAAAAATGTGAAAATCATCAAGTATTGAAAAAATGGTTTTAAAAGTGAAAAATATTAGGAAAAATGAAAAGTTTGTAAAATGTCAAAGTATATGTATTAATGAAAATTTTGACCAAAAATGTCAAAGGTCACTAAGTTCAAATACATGTGGAAAGCATATAGTATTGAAAAAATGGTTAACAAAGTGACAAATATTAGGAAAAGTGTAAAGTTAGTAAAGTGTCACAGTAAATGTGTTCATGAAAATTTACACCAAAAATTTCTAAGGTAACTAACGTTCAAAGGAAAGTGAAAATCATGAAGTATTGAAAAAATGATTGACAAAGTAAAAAATATTAGTAAAATTTAAAAGTTAGTAAAGTGTCACAGTACGTCTATTCACGAAAATTTTAACCAAAAATGTCTAAGTTAACTAATAGTGGAAAAAATATGAAAATCATAAAGTATTGAAAAAATGGTTGACAAAGTGAAAAATATTAGGAAAAGTGAAAAGTTAGTAAAATGTTACAGTACATGTATTTATGAAAATTTTGACCAAAAAAGTCTAAGTTCACTAACGTTCAAAAAAATGAGAAAATCATCAAGTATTGAAAAAATGATTGACAAAGTGAAATATATTAGGAAAAGTGAAAAGTTTGTAAAATGTCAAAGTATATGTATTTATGAAAATTTTGACCAAAAATGTCTAAGGTCGCTAACGTTCAAAAAAATGTGAAAATCATTTAGTATTGAAAAAATGGTTGACAAAGTGAAAAATATTAGGAAAAGTGAAAAGTTTGTAAAATGTCAAAGTATATGTATTAATGAAAATTTTGACCAAAAATGTCTAAGGTCACTAATATCGGAAAAAATATGAAAATCATAAAGTATTGAAAAAATGGTTGAAAAAGTGAAAAATATTAGGAAAAGTGAAAAGTTAGTAAAATGTCACAGTACATGTATTTATGAAAATTTTGACCAAAAATGTCTAAGGTCAATAACGTTCAAAAAAATGTGAAAATCATCAAGTATTGAAAAAATGATTGACAAAGTGAAAAAAATTAGGAAAAGTGAAAAGTTAGTAAAATGTCAAAGTATATGTATTTATGAAAATTTTGACCAAAAATGTCTAGGGTCACTTACGTTCAAGAAAATGTGAAAATCATCAAGTATTGAAAAAATGGTTTTAAAAGTGAAAAATATTAGGAAAAATGAAAAGTTTGTAAAATGTCACAGTACATGTAGTTATGAAAATTTTGACCAAAAATGCCTAAGGTCACTAATATCGGAAAAAATATGAAAATCATAAAGTATTGAAAAAATGGTTGAAAAAGTGAAAAATATTAGGAAAAGTGAAAAGTTAGTAAAATGTCACAGTACATGTAGTTATGAACATTTTGACCAAAAATGTCTAAGGTCACTAACGTTCAAAAAAATATGAAAATCATAAAGTATTGAAAAAATGATTGACAAAGTGAAAAATATTAGGAAAAGTGAAAAGTTTGTAAAATGTCACAGTACACGTATTTATGAAAATTTATACCAAAAATATCAAAGGTCACTAAAGTTCAAAAAAATGTGAAAATCATCATGTATTGAAAAAATGATTGACAAAGTGAAAAATATTAGGAAAAGTGAAAAGTTTGTAAAATGTCACAGTACATGTATTTTTGAAAATTTTGACCAAAAATGTCTAAGGTCACTAACGTTCAAAAAAATTTGAAAATCATCAAGTATTGAAAAAATGATTGACAAAGTGAAAAATATTAGGAAAAGTGAAAAGTTTGTAAAATGTCAAAGTATATGTATTTATGAAAATTTTGACCAAAAATGTCGAGGGTCACTTACGTTCAAGAAAATGTGAAAATCATCAAGTATTGAAAAAATGGTTTTAAAAGTGAAAAATATTAGGAAAAATGAAAAGTTTGTAAAATGTCAAAGTATATGTATTAATGAAAATTTTGACCAAAAATGTCTAAGGTCACTAATATCGGAAAAAATATAAAAATCATAAAGTATTGAAAAAATGGTTGAAAAAGTGAAAAATATTAGGAAAAGTGAAAAGTTAGTAAAATGTCACAGTACATGTAGTTGTGAAAATTTTGACCAAAAATGTCTAAGGTCACTAACGTTCAGAAAAATGTGAAAATCATAAAGTATTGAAAAAATGATTGACAAAGTTAAAAATATTAGGAAAAGTGAAAAGTTTGTAAAATGTCACAGTACACGTATTTATGAAAATTTTGACCAAAAATGTCAAAGGTCACTAAAGTTCAAAAAAATGTGAAAATCATCATGTATTGAAAAAATGATTGACAAAGTGAAAAATATTAGGAAAAGTGAAAAGTTTGTAAAATGTCAGAGTACATGTATTTTTGAAAATTTTGACCAAAAATGTCTAAGGTCACTAACGTTCAAAAAAATGTGAAAATCATCAAGTATTGAAAAAATGATTGACAAAGTGAAAAATATTAGAAAAAGTGAAAAGTTTGTAAAATGTCACAGTACACGTATTTATGCAAATTTTGACCAAAAATGTCAAAGGTCACTGAAGTTCAAAAAATGTGAAAATCATAAAGTATTGAAAAAATGATTGACAAAGTGAAAAATATTAAAAAAAGTGAAAAGTTTGTAAAATGTCACAGTACATGTATTTATGAACATTTTGACCAAAAATGTCTAAGGTCACTAACGTTCAAAAAAATGTGAAAATCATCAAGTATTGAAAAAATGATTGACAAAGGGAAAAATATTAGGAAAAGTGAAAAGTTTGTAAAATGTCACAGTATATGTATTTATGAACATTTTGACCAAAAATGTCTAAGGTCACTAACGTTCAAAAAAATGTGAAAATCATATAGTATTGAAAAAATGATTGACAAAGTGAAAAATATTAGGAAAAATGAAAAGTTTGTAAAATGTCAAAGTATATGTATTAATGACAATTTTGACCAAAAATGTCTAAGGTCACTAACGTTCAAAAAAATGTGAGAATCATCAAGTATTGAAAAAATGATTGACAAAGTGAAATATATTAGGAAAAGTGAAAAGTTAGTAAAATGTCACAGTACATGTATTTATGAAAATTTTGACCAAAAATGTCTAGGGTCACTTACGTTCAAGAAAATGTGAAAATCATCAAGTATTGAAAAAATGGTTTTAAAAATGAAAAATATTAGGAAAAATGAAAAGTTTGTAAAATGTCAAAGTATATGTATTAATGAAAATTTTGACCAAAAATGTCTAAGGTCACTAATATCGGAAAAAATATGAAAATCATAAAGTATTGAAAAAATGGTTGAAAAAGTGAAAAATATTAGGAAAAGTGAAAAGTTAGTAAAATGTCACAGTACACGTATTTATGAAAATTATGACCAAAAATGTCAAAGGTCACTAAAGTTCAAAAAAATGTGAAAATCATCAAGTATTGAAAAAATGATTGACAAAGGGAAAAATATTAGGAAAAGTGAAAAGTTTGTAAAATGTCACAGTATATGTATTTATGAACATTTTGACCAAAAATGTCTAAGGTCACTAACGTTCAAAAAAATGTGAAAATCATATAGTATTGAAAAAATGATTGACAAAGTGAAAAATATTAGGAAAAATGAAAAGTTTGTAAAATGTCAAATTATATGTATTAATGACAATTTTGACCAAAAATGTCTAAGGTCACTAACGTTCAAAAAAATGTGAAAATCATCAAGTATTGAAAAAATGATTGACAAAGTGAAAAATATTAGGAAAAGTGAAAAGTTTGTAAAATGTCAAAGTATATGTATTTATGAAAATTTTGACCAAAAATGTCGAGGGTCACTTACGTTCAAGAAAATGTGAAAATCATCAAGTATTGAAAAAATGGTTTTAAAAGTGAAAAATATTAGGAAAAATGAAAAGTTTGTAAAATGTCAAAGTATATGTATTAATGAAAATTTTGACCAAAAATGTCTAAGGTCACTAATATCGGAAAAAATATAAAAATGATAAAGTATTGAAAAAATGGTTGAAAAAGTGAAAAATATTAGGAAAAGTGAAAAGTTAGTAAAATGTCACAGTACATGTAGTTGTGAAAATTTTGACCAAAAATGTCTAAGGTCACTAACGTTCAGAAAAATGTGAAAATCATAAAGTATTGAAAAAATGATTGACAAAGTGAAAAATATTAGGAAAAGTGAAAAGTTTGTAAAATGTCACAGTACACGTATTTATGAAAATTTTGACCAAAAATGTCAAAGGTCACTAAAGTTCAAAAAAATGTGAAAATCATCATGTATTGAAAAAATGATTGACAAAGTGAAAAATATTAGGAAAAGTGAAAAGTTTGTAAAATGTCAGAGTACATGTATTTTTGAAAATTTTGACCAAAAATGTCTAAGGTCACTAACGTTCAAAAAAATGTGAAAATCATCAAGTATTGAAAAAATGATTGACAAAGTGAAAAATATTAGAAAAAGTGAAAAGTTTGTAAAATGTCACAGTACATGTATTTATGAACATTTTGACCAAAAATGTCTAAGGTCACTAACGTTCAAAAAAATGTGAAAATCATCAAGTATTGAAAAAATGATTGATGAAGTGAAAAATATTAGGAAAAGTGAAAAGTTAGTAAAATGTCACAGTATATGTATTTATGAAAATTTTGACCAAAAATGTCAAAGGTCACTAAAGTTCAAAAAAATGTGAAAATCATCAAGTATTGAAAAAATGATTGACAAAGGGAAAAATATTAGGAAAAGTGAAAAGTTTGTAAAATGTCACAGTATATGTATTTATGAACATTTTGACCAAAAATGTCTAAGGTCACTAACGTTCAAAAAAATGTGAAAATCATATAGTATTGAAAAAATGATTGACAAAGTGAAAAATATTAGGAAAAATGAAAAGTTTGTAAAATGTCAAAGTATATGTATTAATGACAATTTTGACCAAAAATGTCTAAGGTCACTAACGTTCAAAAAAATGTGAGAATCATCAAGTATTGAAAAAATGATTGACAAAGTGAAATATATTAGGAAAAGTGAAAAGTTAGTAAAATGTCACAGTACATGTATTTATGAAAATTTTGACCAAAAATGTCTAGGGTCACTTACGTTCAAGAAAATGTGAAAATCATCAAGTATTGAAAAAATGGTTTTAAAAGTGAAAAATATTAGGAAAAATGAAAAGTTTGTAAAATGTCAAAGTATATGTATTAATGAAAATTTTGACCAAAAATGTCTAAGGTCACTAATATCGGAAAAAATATGAAAATCATAAAGTATTGAAAAAATGGTTGAAAAAGTGAAAAATATTAGGAAAAGTGAAAAGTTTGTAAAATGTCACAGTACACGTATTTATGAAAATTTTGACCAAAAAAGTCTAAGGTCACTAAAGTTCAAAAAAATGTGAAAATCATCAAGTTTTGAAAAAATGATTGACAAAGTGAAAAATATTAGGAAAAGTGAAAAGTTTGTAAAATGTCACAGTACATGTATTTTTGAAAATTTTGACCAAAAATGTCTAAGGTCACTAACGTTCAAAAAAATGTGAAAATCATCAAGTATTGAAAAAATGATTGACAAAGTGAAAAATATTAGAAAAAGTGAAAAGTTTGTAAAATGTCACAGTACACGTATTTATGCAAATTTTGACCAAAAATGTCAAAGGTCACTGAAGTTCAAAAAATGTGAAAATCATCAAGTAATGAAAAAATGATTGATGAAGTGAAAAATATTAGGAAAAGTGAAAAGTTAGTAAAATGTCACAGTACATGTATTTTTGAAAATTTTGACCAAAAATGTCTAAGGTCACTAACGTTCAAAAAAATGTGAAAATCATCAAGTATTGAAAAAATGATTGACAAAGTGAAAGATATTAGGAAAAGTGAAAAGTTTGTAAAATGTCAAAGTATATGTATTTATGAAAATTTTGACCAAAAATGTCTAGGGTCACTTACGTTCAAGAAAATGTGAAAATCATCAAGTATTGAAAAAATGGTTTTAAAAGTGAAAAATATTAGAAAAAATGAAAAGTTTGTAAAATGTCAAAGTATATGTATTAATGAAAATTTTGACCAAAAATGTCTAAGGTCACTAATATCGGAAAAAAATATGAAAAACATAAAGTATTGAAAAAATGGTTGAAAAAGTGAAAAATATTAGGAAAAGTGAAAAGTTAGTAAAATGTCACAGTACATGTAGTTGTGAAAATTTTGACCAAAAATGTCTAAGGTCACTAACATTCAGAAAAATGTGAAAATCATAAAGTATTGAAAAAATGATTGACAAAGTGAAAAATATTAGGAAAAGTGAAAAGTTTGTAAAATGTCACAGTACACGTATTTATGAAAATTTTGACCAAAAATGTCAAAGGTCACTAAAGTTCAAAAAAATGTGAAAATCATCATGTATTGAAAAAATGATTGACAAAGTGAAAAATATTAGGAAAAGTGAAAAGTTTGTAAAATGTCAGAGTACATGTATTTTTGAAAATTTTGACCAAAAATGTCTAAGGTCACTAACGTTCAAAAAAATGTGAAAATCATCAAGTATTGAAAAAATGATTGACAAAGTGAAAAATATTAGAAAAAGTGAAAAGTTTGTAAAATGTCACAGTACACGTATTTATGCAAATTTTGACCAAAAATGTCAAAGGTCACTGAAGTTCAAAAAATGTGAAAATCATAAAGTATTGAAAAAATGATTGACAAAGTGAAAAATATTAGAAAAAGTGAAAAGTTTGTAAAATGTCACAGTACATGTATTTATGAACATTTTGACCAAAAATGTCTAAGGTCACTAACGTTCAAAAAAATGTGAAAATCATCAAGTATTGAAAAAATGATTGATGAAGTGAAAAATATTAGGAAAAGTGAAAAGTTAGTAAAATGTCACAGTATATGTATTTATGAAAATTTTGACCAAAAATGTCAAAGGTCACTAAAGTTCAAAAAAATGTGAAAATCATCAAGTATTGAAAAAATGATTGACAAAGGGAAAAATATTAGGAAAAGTGAAAAGTTTGTAAAATGTCACAGTATATGTATTTATGAACATTTTGACCAAAAATGTCTAAGGTCACTAATATCGGAAAAAATATGAAAATCATAAAGTATTGAAAAAATGATTGACAAAGTGAAAAATATTAGGAAAAATGAAAAGTTTGTAAAATGTCAAAGTATATGTATTAATGACAATTTTGACCAAAAATGTCTAAGGTCACTAACGTTCAAAAAAATGTGAGAATCATCAAGTATTGAAAAAATGATTGACAAAGTGAAATATATTAGGAAAAGTGAAAAGTTAGTAAAATGTCACAGTACATGTATTTATGAAAATTTTGACCAAAAATGTCTAGGGTCACTTACGTTCAAGAAAATGTGAAAATCATCAAGTATTGAAAAAATGGTTTTAAAAGTGAAAAATATTAGGAAAAATGAAAAGTTTGTAAAATGTCAAAGTATATGTATTAATGAAAATTTTGACCAAAAATGTCTAAGGTCACTAATATCGGAAAAAATATTAAAATCATAAAGTATTGAAAAAATGGTTGAAAAAGTGAAAAATATTAGGAAAAGTGAAAAGTTTGTAAAATGTCACAGTACACGTATTTATGAAAATTTTGACCAAAAAAGTCTAAGGTCACTAAAGTTCAAAAAAAATGTGAAAATCATCAAGTTTTGAAAAAATGATTGACAAAGTGAAAAATATTAGGAAAAGTGAAAAGTTTGTAAAATGTCACAGTACATGTATTTTTGAAAATTTTGACCAAAAATGTCTAAGGTCACTAACGTTCAATAAAATGTGAAAATCATCAAGTATTGAAAAAATGATTGACAAAGTGAAAAATATTAGAAAAAGTGAAAAGTTTGTAAAATGTCACAGTACACGTATTTATGCAAATTTTGACCAAAAATGTCAAAGGTCACTGAAGTTCAAAAAATGTGAAAATCATCAAGTAATGAAAAAATGATTGATGAAGTGAAAAATATTAGGAAAAGTGAAAAGTTAGTAAAATGTCACAGTACATGTATTTTTGAAAATTTTGACCAAAAATGTCTAAGGTCACTAACGTTCAAAAAAATGTGAAAATCATCAAGTATTGAAAAAATGATTGACAAAGTGAAAGATATTAGGAAAAGTGAAAAGTTTGTAAAATGTCAAAGTATATGTATTTATGAAAATTTTGACCAAAAATGTCTAGGGTCACTTACGTTCAAGAAAATGTGAAAATCATCAAGTATTGAAAAAATGGTTTTAAAAGTGAAAAATATTAGAAAAAATGAAAAGTTTGTAAAATGTCAAAGTATATGTATTAATGAAAATTTTGACCAAAAATGTCTAAGGTCACTAATATCGGAAAAAAATATGAAAATCATAAAGTATTGAAAAAATGGTTGAAAAAGTGAAAAATATTAGGAAAAGTGAAAAGTTAGTAAAATGTCACAGTACACGTATTTATGAAAATTTTGACCAAAAATGTCAAAGGTCACTAAAGTTCAAAAAAATGTGAAAATCATCATGTATTGAAAAAATGATTGACAAAGTGAAAAATATTAGGAAAAGTGAAAAGTTTGTAAAATGTCACAGTATATGTATTTATGAAAATTTTGACCAAAAATGTCTAAGGTCACTAACGTTCAAAAAAATGTGAAAATCATATAGTATTGAAAAAATGATTGACAAAGTGAAAAATATTAGGAAAAATGAAAAGTTAGTAAAATGTCAAAGTATATGTATTAATGACAATTTTGACCAAAAATGTCTAGGGTCACTTACGTTCAAGAAAATGTGAAAATCATCAAGTATTGAAAAAATGGTTTTAAAAGTGAAAAATATTAGGAAACATGAAAAGTTTGTAAAATGTCAAAGTATATGTATTTATGAAAATTTTGACCAAAAATGTCTAGGGTCACTTACGTTCAAGAAAATGTGAAAATCATCAAGTATTGAAAAAATGGTTTTAAAAGTGAAAAATATTAGGAAAAATGAAAAGTTTGTAAAATGTCAAAGTATATGTATTAATGAAAATTTTGACCAAAAATGTCTAAGGTCACTAATATCGGAAAAAATATGAAAATCATAAAGTATTGAAAAAATGGTTGAAAAAGTGAAAAATATTAGGAAAAGTGAAAAGTTTGTAAAATGTCACAGTACACGTATTTATGAAAATTATGACCAAAAATGTCAAAGGTCACTAAAGTTCAAAAAAATGTGAAAATCATCAAGTATTGAAAAAATGATTGACAAAGGGAAAAATATTAGGAAAAGTGAAAAGTTTGTAAAATGTCACAGTATATGTATTTATGAACATTTTGACCAAAAATGTCTAAGGTCACTAACGTTCAAAAAAATGTGAAAATCATATAGTATTGAAAAAATGATTGACAAAGTGAAAAATATTAGGAAAAATGAAAAGTTTGTAAAATGTCAAATTATATGTATTAATGACAATTTTGACCAAAAATGTCTAAGGTCACTAACGTTCAAAAAAATGTGAAAATCATCAAGTATTGAAAAAATGATTGACAAAGTGAAAAATATTAGGAAAAGTGAAAAGTTTGTAAAATGTCAAAGTATATGTATTTATGAAAATTTTGACCAAAAATGTCGAGGGTCACTTACGTTCAAGAAAATGTGAAAATCATCAAGTATTGAAAAAATGGTTTTAAAAGTGAAAAATATTAGGAAAAATGAAAAGTTTGTAAAATGTCAAAGTATATGTATTAATGAAAATTTTGACCAAAAATGTCTAAGGTCACTAATATCGGAAAAAATATAAAAATCATAAAGTATTGAAAAAATGGTTGAAAAAGTGAAAAATATTAGGAAAAGTGAAAAGTTAGTAAAATGTCACAGTACATGTAGTTGTGAAAATTTTGACCAAAAATGTCTAAGGTCACTAACGTTCAGAAAAATGTGAAAATCATAAAGTATTGAAAAAATGATTGACAAAGTGAAAAATATTAGGAAAAGTGAAAAGTTTGTAAAATGTCACAGTACACGTATTTATGAAAATTTTGACCAAAAATGTCAAAGGTCACTAAAGTTCAAAAAAATGTGAAAATCATCATGTATTGAAAAAATGATTGACAAAGTGAAAAATATTAGGAAAAGTGAAAAGTTTGTAAAATGTCAGAGTACATGTATTTTTGAAAATTTTGACCAAAAATGTCTAAGGTCACTAACGTTCAAAAAAATGTGAAAATCATCAAGTATTGAAAAAATGATTGACAAAGTGAAAAATATTAGAAAAAGTGAAAAGTTTGTAAAATGTCACAGTACACGTATTTATGCAAATTTTGACCAAAAATGTCAAAGGTCACTGAAGTTCAAAAAATGTGAAAATCATAAAGTATTGAAAAAATGATTGACAAAGTGAAAAATATTAGAAAAAGTGAAAAGTTTGTAAAATGTCACAGTACATGTATTTATGAACATTTTGACCAAAAATGTCTAAGGTCACTAACGTTCAAAAAAATGTGAAAATCATCAAGTATTGAAAAAATGATTGATGAAGTGAAAAATATTAGGAAAAGTGAAAAGTTAGTAAAATGTCACAGTATATGTATTTATGAAAATTTTGACCAAAAATGTCAAAGGTCACTAAAGTTCAAAAAAATGTGAAAATCATCAAGTATTGAAAAAATGATTGACAAAGGGAAAAATATTAGGAAAAGTGAAAAGTTTGTAAAATGTCACAGTATATGTATTTATGAACATTTTGACCAAAAAATGTCTAAGGTCACTAACGTTCAAAAAAATGTGAAAATCATATAGTATTGAAAAAATGATTGACAAAGTGAAAAATATTAGGAAAAATGAAAAGTTTGTAAAATGTCAAAGTATATGTATTAATGACAATTTTGACCAAAAATGTCTAAGGTCACTAACGTTCAAAAAAATGTGAGAATCATCAAGTATTGAAAAAATGATTGACAAAGTGAAATATATTAGGAAAAGTGAAAAGTTAGTAAAATGTCACAGTACATGTATTTATGAAAATTTTGACCAAAAATGTCTAGGGTCACTTACGTTCAAGAAAATGTGAAAATCATCAAGTATTGAAAAAATGGTTTTAAAAGTGAAAAATATTAGGAAAAATGAAAAGTTTGTAAAATGTCAAAGTATATGTATTAATGAAAATTTTGACCAAAAATGTCTAAGGTCACTAATATCGGAAAAAATATGAAAATCATAAAGTATTGAAAAAATGGTTGAAAAAGTGAAAAATATTAGGAAAAGTGAAAAGTTAGTAAAATGTCACAGTACACGTATTTATGAAAATTTTGACCAAAAATGTCTAAGGTCACTAAAGTTCAAAAAAATGTGAAAATCATCATGTATTGAAAAAATGATTGACAAAGTGAAAAATATTAGGAAAAGTGAAAAGTTTGTAAAATGTCACAGAACATGTAGTTATGAAAATTTTGACCAAAAATGTCTAAGGTCACTAACGTTCAAAAAAATGTGAAAATCATAAAGTATTGAAAAAATGATTGACAAAGTGAAAAATATTAGGAAAAGTGAAAAGTTTGTAAAATGTCACAGTACACGTATTTATGAAAATTTTGACCAAAAAAGTCTAAAGTCACTAAAGTTCAAAAAAATGTGAAAATCATCAAGTTTTGAAAAAATGATTGACAAAGTGAAAAATATTAGGAAAAGTGAAAAGTTTGTAAAATGTCACAGTACATGTATTTTTGAAAATTTTGACCAAAAATGTCTAAGGTCACTAACGTTCAAAAAAATGTGAAAATCATCAAGTATTGAAAAAATGATTGACAAAGTAAAAAATATTAGAAAAAGTGAAAAGTTTGTAAAATGTCACAGTACACGTATTTATGCAAATTTTGACCAAAAATGTCAAAGGTCACTGAAGTTCAAAAAATGTGAAAATCATCAAGTAATGAAAAAATGATTGACAAAGTGAAAAATATTAGGAAAAGTGAAAAGTTTGTAAAATGTCACAGTACACGTATTTATGAAAATTTTGACCAAAAATGTCAAAGGTCACTGAAGTTCAAAAAATGTGAAAATCATAAAGTATTGAAAAAATGATTGACAAAGTGAAAAATATTAGAAAAAGTGAAAAGTTTGTAAAATGTCACAGTACATGTATTTATGAACATTTTGACCAAAAATGTCTAAGGTCACTAACGTTCAAAAAAATGTGAAAATCATCAAGTATTGAAAAAATGATTGATGAAGTGAAAAATATTAGGAAAAGTGAAAAGTTAGTAAAATGTCACAGTATATGTATTTATGAAAATTTTGACCAAAAATGTCAAAGGTCACTAAAGTTCAAAAAAATGTGAAAATCATCAAGTATTGAAAAAATGATTGACAAAGGGAAAAATATTAGGAAAAGTGAAAAGTTTGTAAAATGTCACAGTATATGTATTTATGAACATTTTGACCAAAAAATGTCTAAGGTCACTAACGTTCAAAAAAATGTGAAAATCATATAGTATTGAAAAAATGATTGACAAAGTGAAAAATATTAGGAAAAATGAAAAGTTTGTAAAATGTCAAAGTATATGTATTAATGACAATTTTGACCAAAAATGTCTAAGGTCACTAACGTTCAAAAAAATGTGAGAATCATCAAGTATTGAAAAAATGATTGACAAAGTGAAATATATTAGGAAAAGTGAAAAGTTAGTAAAATGTCACAGTACATGTATTTATGAAAATTTTGACCAAAAATGTCTAGGGTTACTTACGTTCAAGAAAATGTGAAAATCATCAAGTATTGAAAAAATGGTTTTAAAAGTGAAAAATATTAGGAAAAATGAAAAGTTTGTAAAATGTCAAAGTATATGTATTAATGAAAATTTTGACCAAAAATGTCTAAGGTCACTAATATCGGAAAAAATATGAAAATCATAAAGTATTGAAAAAATGGTTGAAAAAGTGAAAAATATTAGGAAAAGTGAAAAGTTAGTAAAATGTCACAGTACACGTATTTATGAAAATTTTGACCAAAAATGTCTAAGGTCACTAAAGTTCAAAAAAATGTGAAAATCATCATGTATTGAAAAAATGATTGACAAAGTGAAAAATATTAGGAAAAGTGAAAAGTTTGTAAAATGTCACAGAACATGTAGTTATGAAAATTTTGACCAAAAATGTCTAAGGTCACTAACGTTCAAAAAAATGTGAAAATCATAAAGTATTGAAAAAATGATTGACAAAGTGAAAAATATTAGGAAAAGTGAAAAGTTTGTAAAATGTCACAGTACACGTATTTATGAAAATTTTGACCAAAAAAGTCTAAAGTCACTAAAGTTCAAAAAAATGTGAAAATCATCAAGTTTTGAAAAAATGATTGACAAAGTGAAAAATATTAGGAAAAGTGAAAAGTTTGTAAAATGTCACAGTACATGTATTTTTGAAAATTTTGACCAAAAATGTCTAAGGTCACTAACGTTCAAAAAAATGTGAAAATCATCAAGTATTGAAAAAATGATTGACAAAGTAAAAAATATTAGAAAAAGTGAAAAGTTTGTAAAATGTCACAGTACACGTATTTATGCAAATTTTGACCAAAAATGTCAAAGGTCACTGAAGTTCAAAAAATGTGAAAATCATCAAGTAATGAAAAAATGATTGATGAAGTGAAAAATATTAGGAAAAGTGAAAAGTTAGTAAAATGTCACAGTACATGTATTTTTGAAAATTTTGACCAAAAATGTCTAAGGTCACTAACGTTCAAAAAAATGTGAAAATCATCATGTATTGAAAAAATGATTGACAAAGTGAAAAATATTAGGAAAAGTGAAAAGTTTGTAAAATGTCACAGTATATGTATTTATGAAAATTTTGACCAAAAATGTCTAAGGTCACTAACGTTCAAAAAAATGTGAAAATCATATAGTATTGAAAAAATGATTGACAAAGTGAAAAATATTAGGAAAAATGAAAAGTTAGTAAAATGTCAAAGTATATGTATTAATGACAATTTTGACCAAAAATGTCTAGGGTCACTTACGTTCAAGAAAATGTGAAAATCATCAAGTATTGAAAAAATGGTTTTAAAAGTGAAAAATATTAGGAAACATGAAAAGTTTGTAAAATGTCAAAGTATATGTATTTATGAAAATTTTGACCAAAAATGTCTAGGGTCACTTACGTTCAAGAAAATGTGAAAATCATCAAGTATTGAAAAAATGGTTTTAAAAGTGAAAAATATTAGGAAAAATGAAAAGTTTGTAAAATGTCAAAGTATATGTATTAATGAAAATTTTGACCAAAAATGTCTAAGGTCACTAATATCGGAAAAAATATGAAAATCATAAAGTATTGAAAAAATGGTTGAAAAAGTGAAAAATATTAGGAAAAGTGAAAAGTTAGTAAAATGTCACAGTACACGTATTTATGAAAATTATGACCAAAAATGTCAAAGGTCACTAAAGTTCAAAAAAATGTGAAAATCATCAAGTATTGAAAAAATGATTGACAAAGGGAAAAATATTAGGAAAAGTGAAAAGTTTGTAAAATGTCACAGTATATGTATTTATGAACATTTTGACCAAAAATGTCTAAGGTCACTAACGTTCAAAAAAATGTGAAAATCATATAGTATTGAAAAAATGATTGACAAAGTGAAAAATATTAGGAAAAATGAAAAGTTTGTAAAATGTCAAATTATATGTATTAATGACAATTTTGACCAAAAATGTCTAAGGTCACTAACGTTCAAAAAAATGTGAAAATCATCAAGTATTGAAAAAATGATTGACAAAGTGAAAAATATTAGGAAAAGTGAAAAGTTTGTAAAATGTCAAAGTATATGTATTTATGAAAATTTTGACCAAAAATGTCGAGGGTCACTTACGTTCAAGAAAATGTGAAAATCATCAAGTATTGAAAAAATGGTTTTAAAAGTGAAAAATATTAGGAAAAATGAAAAGTTTGTAAAATGTCAAAGTATATGTATTAATGAAAATTTTGACCAAAAATGTCTAAGGTCACTAATATCGGAAAAAATATAAAAATCATAAAGTATTGAAAAAATGGTTGAAAAAGTGAAAAATATTAGGAAAAGTGAAAAGTTAGTAAAATGTCACAGTACATGTAGTTGTGAAAATTTTGACCAAAAATGTCTAAGGTCACTAACGTTCAGAAAAATGTGAAAATCATAAAGTATTGAAAAAATGATTGACAAAGTGAAAAATATTAGGAAAAGTGAAAAGTTTGTAAAATGTCACAGTACACGTATTTATGAAAATTTTGACCAAAAATGTCAAAGGTCACTAAAGTTCAAAAAAATGTGAAAATCATCATGTATTGAAAAAATGATTGACAAAGTGAAAAATATTAGGAAAAGTGAAAAGTTTGTAAAATGTCAGAGTACATGTATTTTTGAAAATTTTGACCAAAAATGTCTAAGGTCACTAACGTTCAAAAAAATGTGAAAATCATCAAGTATTGAAAAAATGATTGACAAAGTGAAAAATATTAGAAAAAGTGAAAAGTTTGTAAAATGTCACAGTACACGTATTTATGCAAATTTTGACCAAAAATGTCAAAGGTCACTGAAGTTCAAAAAATGTGAAAATCATAAAGTATTGAAAAAATGATTGACAAAGTGAAAAATATTAGAAAAAGTGAAAAGTTTGTAAAATGTCACAGTACATGTATTTATGAACATTTTGACCAAAAATGTCTAAGGTCACTAACGTTCAAAAAAATGTGAAAATCATCAAGTATTGAAAAAATGATTGATGAAGTGAAAAATATTAGGAAAAGTGAAAAGTTAGTAAAATGTCACAGTATATGTATTTATGAAAATTTTGACCAAAAATGTCAAAGGTCAATAAAGTTCAAAAAAAATGTGAAAATCATCAAGTATTGAAAAAATGATTGACAAAGGGAAAAATATTAGGAAAAGTGAAAAGTTTGTAAAATGTCACAGTATATGTATTTATGAACATTTTGACCAAAAATGTCTAAGGTCACTAACGTTCAAAAAAATGTGAAAATCATATAGTATTGAAAAAATGATTGACAAAGTGAAAAATATTAGGAAAAATGAAAAGTTTGTAAAATGTCAAAGTATATGTATTAATGACAATTTTGACCAAAAATGTCTAAGGTCACTAACGTTCAAAAAAATGTGAGAATCATCAAGTATTGAAAAAATGATTGACAAAGTGAAATATATTAGGAAAAGTGAAAAGTTAGTAAAATGTCACAGTACATGTATTTATGAAAATTTTGACCAAAAATGTCTAGGGTCACTTACGTTCAAGAAAATGTGAAAATCATCAAGTATTGAAAAAATGGTTTTAAAAGTGAAAAATATTAGGAAAAATGAAAAGTTTGTAAAATGTCAAAGTATATGTATTAATGAAAATTTTGACCAAAAATGTCTAAGGTCACTAATATCGGAAAAAATATGAAAATCATAAAGTATTGAAAAAATGGTTGAAAAAGTGAAAAATATTAGGAAAAGTGAAAAGTTAGTAAAATGTCACAGTACACGTATTTATGAAAATTTTGACCAAAAATGTCTAAGGTCACTAAAGTTCAAAAAAATGTGAAAATCATCATGTATTGAAAAAATGATTGACAAAGTGAAAAATATTAGGAAAAGTGAAAAGTTTGTAAAATGTCACAGAACATGTAGTTATGAAAATTTTGACCAAAAATGTCTAAGGTCACTAACGTTCAAAAAAATGTGAAAATCATAAAGTATTGAAAAAATGATTGACAAAGTGAAAAATATTAGGAAAAGTGAAAAGTTTGTAAAATGTCACAGTACACGTATTTATGAAAATTTTGACCAAAAATGTCTAAGGTCACTAAAGTTCAAAAAAATGTGAAAATCATCATGTATTGAAAAAATGATTGACAAAGTGAAAAATATTAGGAAAAGTGAAAAGTTTGTAAAATGTCACAGAACATGTATTTTTGAAAATTTTGACCAAAAATGTCTAAGGTCACTAACGTTCAAAAAAATGTGAAAATCATCAAGTATTGAAAAAATGATTGACAAAGTGAAAAATATTAGAAAAAGTGAAAAGTTTGTAAAATGTCACAGTACACGTATTTATGCAAATTTTGACCAAAAATGTCAAAGGTCACTGAAGTTCAAAAAATGTGAAAATCATAAAGTATTGTAAAAATGATTGACAAAGTGAAAAATATTAGAAAAAGTGAAAAGTTTGTAAAATGTCACAGTACATGTATTTATGAACATTTTGACCAAAAATGTCTAAGGTCACTAACGTTCAATAAAATGTGAAAATCATCAAGTATTGAAAAAATGATTGATGAAGTGAAAAATATTAGGAAAAGTGAAAAGTTAGTAAAATGTCACAGTACATGTATTTATGAAAATTTTGACCAAAAATGTCTAAGGTCACTAACGTTCAACAAAATGTGAAAATCATATAGTATTGAAAAAATGATTGACAAAGTGAAAAATATTGGGAAAAATGAAAAGTTTGTAAAATGTCAAAGTATATGTATTAATGACAATTTTGACCAAAAATGTGTAAGGTCACTAACGTTCAAAAAAATGTGAAAATCATCAAGTATTGAAAAAATGATTGACCAAGTGAAAAATATTAGGAAAAGTGAAAAGTTTGTAAAATGTCAAAGTATATGTATTTATGAAAATTTTGACCAAAAATGTCTAGGGTCACTTACGTTCAAGAAAATGTGAAAATCATCAAGTATTGAAAAAATGGTTTTAAAAGTGAAAAATATTAGGAAACATGAAAAGTTTGTAAAATGTCAAAGTATATGTATTTATGAAAATTTTGACCAAAAATGTCTAAGGTCACTAATATCGGAAAAAATATGAAAATCATAAAGTATTGAAAAAATGGTTGAAAAGTGAAAAATATTAGGAAAAATGAAAAGTTTGTAAAATGTCAAAGTATATGTATTAATGAAAATTTTGACCAAAAATGTCAAAGGTCACTAAGTTCAAATACATGTGGAAAGCATATAGTATTGAAAAAATGGTTAACAAAGTGACAAATATTAGGAAAAGTGTAAAGTTAGTAAAGTGTCACAGTACATGTGTTCATGAAAATTTACACCAAAATTGTCTAAGGTCACTAACGTTCAAAGGAAAGTGAAAATCATGAAGTATTGAAAAAATGATTGACAAAGTAAAAAATATTAGAAAAAGTGAAAAGTTAGTAAAGTGTCAATGTATATGTATATATGAAAATTTTGACCAAAAATGTCTAGGGTCACTTACGTTCAAGAAAATGTGAAAATCATCAAGTATTGAAAAAATAGTTTTAAAAGTGAAAAATATTATGAAAAATGAAAAGTTTGTAAAATGTCAAAGTATATGTATTAATGAAAATTTTGACCAAAAATGTCTAAGGTCACTAATATCGGAAAAAATATGAAAATCATAAAGTATTGAAAAAATGGTTGAAAAAGTGAAAAATATTAGGAAAAGTGAAAAGTTAGTAAAATGTCACAGAACATGTAGTTATGAAAATTTTGACCAAAAATGTCTAAGGTTACTAACGTTCAAAAAAATGTGAAAATCATAAAGTATTGAAAAAATGATTGACAAAGTGAAAAATATTAGGAAAAGTGAAAAGTTTGTAAAATGTCACAGTACACGTATTTATGAAAATTTTGACCAATAATGTCTAAGGTCACTAAAGTTCAAAAAAATGTGAAAATCATCATGTATTGAAAAAATGATTGACAAAGTGAAAAATATTAGGAAAAGTGAAAAGTTTGTAAAATGTCACAGTACATGTATTTTTGAAAATTTTGACCAAAAATGTCTAAGGTCACTAACGTTCAAAAAAATGTGAAAATCATCAAGTATTGAAAAAATGATTGACAAAGTGAAAAATATTAGAAAAAGTGAAAAGTTTGTAAAATGTCACAGTACACGTATTTATGCAAATTTTGACCAAAAATGTCAAAGATCACTGAAGTTCAAAAAATGTGAAAATCATAAAGTATTGAAAAAATGATTGACAAAGTGAAAAATATTAGGAAAAGTGAAAAGTTTGTAAAATGTCACAGTATATGTATTTATGAACATTTTGACCAAAAATGTCTAAGGCCACTAACGTTCAAAAAAATGTGAAAATCATCAAGTATTGAAAAAATGATTGATGAAGTGAAAAATATTAGGAAAAGTGAAAAGTTTGTAAAATGTCAAAGTATATGTATTAATGAAAATTTTGACCAAAGATGTCTAAGGTCACTAATATCGGAAAAAATATGAAAATCATAAAGTATTGAAAAAATAGTTGAAAAAGTGAAAAATATTAGGAAAAGTGAAAAGTAAGTAAAATGTCACAGTACATGTATTTATGAAAATTTTGACCAATAATGTCTAAGGTCACTAGCGTTCAAAAAAATGTGAAAATCATCAAGTATTGAAAAAATGATTGACAAAGTGAAAAATATTAGGAAAAGTGAAAAGTTTGTAAAATGTCACAGTACACGTATTTATGAAAAATTTTGACCAAAAATGTCTAAGGTCACTAACGTTCAAAAAAATGTGAAAATCATCAAGTATTGAAAAAATGGTTTTAAAAGTGAAAAATATTAGGAAAAATGAAAAGTTTGTAAAATGTCAAAGTATATGTATTAATGAAAATTTTGACCAAAAATGTCAAAGGTCACTAAGTTCAAATACATGTGGAAAGCATATAGTATTGAAAAAATTGTTAACAAAGTGACAAATATTAGGAAAAGTGAAAAGTTTGTAAAATGTCAAAGTATATGTATTTATGAAAATTTTGACCAAAAATGTCTAGGGTCACTTACGTTCAAGAAAATGTGAAAATCATCAAGTATTGAAAAAATGGTTGAAAAAGTGAAAAATATTAGGAAAAGTGAAAAGTTAGTAAAATGTCACAGAACATGTAGTTATGAAAATTTTGACCAAAAATGTCTAAGGTCACTAACGTTCAAAAAAATGTGAAAATCATAAAGTATTGAAAAAATGATTGACAAAGTGAAAAATATTAGGGAAAGTGAAAAGTTTGTAAAATGTCACAGTACACGTATTTATGAAAATTTTGACCAAAAATGTCTAAGGTCACTAAAGTTCAAAAAAATGTGAAAATCATCATGTATTGAAAAAATGATTGACAAAGTGAAAAATATTAGGAAAAGTGAAAAGTTTGTAAAATGTCACAGTACATGTATTTTTGAAAATTTTGACCAAAAATGTCTAAGGTCACTAACGTTCAAAAAAATGTGAAAATCATCAAGTATTGAAAAAATGATTGACAAAGTGAAAAATATTAGGAAAAGTGAAAAGTTTGTAAAATGTCACAGTACACGTATTTATGAAAATTTTGACCAATAATGTCTAAGGTCACTAAAGTTCAAAAAAATGTGAAAATCATCATGTATTGAAAAAATGATTGACAAAGTGAAAAATATTAGGAAAAGTGAAAAGTTTGTAAAATGTCACAGTACATGTATTTTTGAAAATTTTGACCAAAAATGTCTAAGGTCACTAACGTTCAAAAAAATGTGAAAATCATCAAGTATTGAAAAAATGATTGACAAAGTGAAAAATATTAGAAAAAGTGAAAAGTTTGTAAAATGTCACAGTACACGTATTTATGCAAATTTTGACCAAAAATGTCAAAGATCACTGAAGTTCAAAAAATGTGAAAATCATAAAGTATTGAAAAAATGATTGACAAAGTGAAAAATATTAGGAAAAGTGAAAAGTTTGTAAAATGTCACAGTATATGTATTTATGAACATTTTGACCAAAAATGTCTAAGGTCACTAACGTTCAAAAAAATGTGAAAATCATCAAGTATTGAAAAAATGATTGATGAAGTGAAAAATATTAGGAAAAGTGAAAAGTTTGTAAAATGTCAAAGTATATGTATTAATGAAAATTTTGACCAAAGATGTCTAAGGTCACTAATATCGGAAAAAATATGAAAATCATAAAGTATTGAAAAAATAGTTGAAAAAGTGAAAAATATTAGGAAAAGTGAAAAGTAAGTAAAATGTCACAGTACATGTATTTATGAAAATTTTGACCAATAATGTCTAAGGTCACTAGCGTTCAAAAAAATGTGAAAATCATCAAGTATTGAAAAAATGATTGACAAAGTGAAAAATATTAGGAAAAGTGAAAAGTTTGTAAAATGTCACAGTACACGTATTTATGAAAAATTTTGACCAAAAATGTCTAAGGTCACTAACGTTCAAAAAAATGTGAAAATCATCAAGTATTGAAAAAATGGTTTTAAAAGTGAAAAATATTAGGAAAAATGAAAAGTTTGTAAAATGTCAAAGTATATGTATTAATGAAAATTTTGACCAAAAATGTCAAAGGTCACTAAGTTCAAATACATGTGGAAAGCATATAGTATTGAAAAAATTGTTAACAAAGTGACAAATATTAGGAAAAGTGAAAAGTTTGTAAAATGTCAAAGTATATGTATTTATGAAAATTTTGACCAAAAATGTCTAGGGTCACTTACGTTCAAGAAAATGTGAAAATCATCAAGTATTGAAAAAATGGTTGAAAAAGTGAAAAATATTAGGAAAAGTGAAAAGTTAGTAAAATGTCACAGAACATGTAGTTATGAAAATTTTGACCAAAAATGTCTAAGGTCACTAACGTTCAAAAAAATGTGAAAATCATAAAGTATTGAAAAAATGATTGACAAAGTGAAAAATATTAGGGAAAGTGAAAAGTTTGTAAAATGTCACAGTACACGTATTTATGAAAATTTTGACCAAAAATGTCTAAGGTCACTAAAGTTCAAAAAAATGTGAAAATCATCATGTATTGAAAAAATGATTGACAAAGTGAAAAATATTAGGAAAAGTGAAAAGTTTGTAAAATGTCACAGTACATGTATTTTTGAAAATTTTGACCAAAAATGTCTAAGGTCACTAACGTTCAAAAAAATGTGAAAATCATCATGTATTGAAAAAATGATTGACAAAGTGAAAAATATTAGAAAAAGTGAAAAGTTTGTAAAATGTCACAGTACACGTATTTATGAAAATTTTGACCAAAAATGTCAAAGGTCACTGAAGTTCAAAAAATGTGAAAATCATCAAGTATTGAAAAAATGATTGACAAAGTGAAAAATATTAGGAAAAGTGAAAAGTTTGTAAAATGTCACAGTATATGTATTTATGAACATTTTGACCAAAAATGTCTAAGGTCACTAACGTTCAAAAAAATGTGAAAATCATCAAGTATTGAAAAAATAGTTGAAAAAGTGAAAAATATTAGGAAAAGTGAAAAGTAAGTAAAATGTCACAGTACATGTATTTATGAAAATTTTGACCGAAAATGTCTAAGGTCACTAGCGTTCAAAAAAATGTGAAAATCATCAAGTATTGAAAAAATGATTGACAAAGTGAAAAATATTAGGAAAAGTGAAAAGTTTGTAAAATGTCAAAGTATATGTATTAATGAAAATTTTGACCAAAGATGTCTAAGGTCACTAATATCGGAAAAAATATGAAAATCATAAAGTATTGAAAAAATAGTTGAAAAAGTGAAAAATATTAGGAAAAGTGAAAAGTAAGTAAAATGTCACAGTACATGTATTTATGAAAATTTTGACCAAAAATGTCTAAGGTCACTAGCGTTCAAAAAAATGTGAAAATCATCAAGTATTGAAAAAATGATTGACAAAGTGAAAAATATTAGGAAAAGTGAAAAGTTTGTAAAATGTCAAAGTATATGTATTTATAAAAAATTTTGACCAAAAATGTCTAAGGTCACTAACGTTCAAAAAAATGTGAAAATCATCAAGTATTGAAAAAATGGTTTTAAAAGTGAAAAATATTAGGAAAAATGAAAAGTTTGTAAAATGTCAAAGTATATGTATTAATGAAAATTTTGACCAAAAATGTCAAAGGTCACTAAGTTCAAATACATGTGGAAAGCATATAGTATTGAAAAAATTGTTAACAAAGTGACAAATATTAGGAAAAGTGAAAAGTTTGTAAAATGTCAAAGTATATGTATTTATGAAAATGTTGACCAAAAATGTCTAGGGTCACTTACGTTCAAGAAAATGTGAAAATCATCAAGTATTGAAAAAATGGTTTTAAAAGTGAAAAACATTAGGAAAAATGAAAAGTTTGTAAAATGTCAAAGTATATGTATTATTGAAAATTTTGACCAAAAATGTCTAAGGTCACTAATATCGGAAAAAATATGAAAATCATAAAGTATTGAAAAAATGGTTGAAAAAGTGAAAAATATTAGGAAAAGTGAAAAGTTAGTAAAATGTCACAGAACATGTAGGTATGAAAATTTTGACCACAAATGTCTAAGGTCACTAACGTTCAAAAAAATGTGAAAATCATAAAGTATTGAAAAAATTATTGACAAAGTGAACAATATTAGGAAAAGTGAAAAGTTTGTAAAATGTCACAGTACACGTATTTATGAAAATTTTGACCAAAAATGTCTAAGGTCACTCAAGTTCAAAAAAATGTGAAAATCATCATGTATTGAAAAAATGATTGACAAAGTGAAAAATATTAGAAAAAGTGAAAAGTTTGTAAAATGTCAGAGTACATGTATTTTTGAAAATTTTGACCAAAAATGTCTAAGGTCACTAACGTTCAAAAAAATGTGAAAATCATCAAGTATTGAAAAATATGATTGATAAAGTGAAAAATATTAGAAAAAGTGAAAAGTTTGTAAAATGTCACAGTACACGTATTTATGCAAATTTTGACCAAAAATGTCATAGGTCACTGAAGTTCAAAAAATGTGAAAATCATAAAGTATTGTAAAAATGATTGACAAAGTGAAAAATATTAGAAAAAGTGAAAAGTTTGTAAAATGTCACAGTACATGTATTTATGAACATTTTGACCAAAAATGTCTAAGGTCACTAACGTTCAATAAAATGTGAAAATCATCAAGTATTGAAAAAATGATTGATGAAGTGAAAAATATTAGGAAAAGTGAAAAGTTAGTAAAATGTCACAGTACATGTATTTATGAAAATTTTGACCAAAAATGTCAAAGGTCACTAAAGTTCAAAAAAATGTGAAAATCATCAAGTATTGAAAAAATGATTGACAAAGTGAAAAATATTAGGAAAAGTGAAAAGTTTGTAAAATGTCACAGTATATGTATTTATGAAAATTTTGACCAAAAATGTCTAAGGTCACTAACGTTCAACAAAATGTGAAAATCATATAGTATTGAAAAAATGATTGACAAAGTGAAAAATATTAGGAAAAATGAAAAGTTTGTAAAATGTCAAAGTATATGTATTAATGACAATTTTGACCAAAAATGTGTAAGGTCACTAACGTTCAAAAAAATGTGAAAATCATCAAGTATTGAAAAAATGATTGACCAAGTGAAAAATATTAGGAAAAGTGAAAAGTTTGTAAAATGTCAAAGTATATGTATTTATGAAAATTTTGACCAAAAATGTCTAGGGTCACTTACGTTCAAGAAAATGTGAAAATCATCAAGTATTGAAAAAATGGTTTTAAAAGTGAAAAATATTAGGAAACATGAAAAGTTTGTAAAATGTCAAAGTATATGTATTTATGAAAATTTTGACCAAAAATGTCTAAGGTCACTAATATCGGAAAAAATATGAAAATCATAAAGTATTGAAAAAATGGTTGAAAAGTGAAAAATACTAGGAAAAATGAAAAGTTTGTAAAATGTCAAAGTATATGTATTAATGAAAATTTTGACCAAAAATGTCAAAGGTCACTAAGTTCAAATACATGTGGAAAGCATATAGTATTGAAAAAATGGTTAACAAAGTGACAAATATTAGGAAAAGTGTAAAGTTAGTAAAGTGTCACAGTACATGTGTTCATGAAAATTTACACCAAAATTGTCTAAGGTCACAAACGTTCAAAGGAAAGTGAAAATCATGAAGTATTGAAAAAATGATTGACAAAGTAAAAAATATTAGAAAAAGTGAAAAGTTAGTAAAGTGTCACAGTACGTCTATTCACGAAAATTTTAACCAAAAATTTCTAAGTTAACTAATATTGGAAAAAATATGAAAATCATAAAGTATTGAAAAAATGGTTGACAAAGTGAAAAATATTAGGAAAAGTGAAAAGTTAGTAAAATGTTACAGTACATATATTTATGAAAATTTTGACCAAAAAAGTCTAAGTTCACTAACGTTCAAAAAAATGAGAAAATCATCAAGTATTGAAAAAATGATTGACAAAGTGAAAAATATTAGGAAAAGTGAAAAGTTTGTAAAATGTCACAGTATATGTATTTATGAAAATTTTGACCAAAAATGTCTAAGGTCACTAACATTCAAAAAAATGTGAAAATCATATAGTATTGAAAAAATGATTGACAAAGTGAAAAATATTAGGAAAAATGAAAAGTTTGTAAAATGTCAAAGTATATGTATTAATGAAAATTTTGACCAAAAATGTCTAAGGTCACTAACGTTCAAAAAAATGTGAAAATCATCAAGTATTGAAAAAATGATTGACAAAGTGAAAAATATTAGGAAAAGTGAAAAGTTTGTAAAATGTCAATGTATATGTATATATGAAAATTTTGACCAAAAATGTCTAGGGTCACTTACGTTCAAGAAAATGTGAAAATCATCAAGTATTGAAAAAATAGTTTTAAAAGTGAAAAATATTAGGAAAAATGAAAAGTTTGTAAAATGTCAAAGTATATGTATTAATGAAAATTTTGACCAAAAATGTCTAAGGTCACTAATATCGGAAAAAATATGAAAATCATAAAGTATTGAAAAAATGGTTGAAAAAGTGAAAAATATTAGGAAAAGTGAAAAGTTAGTAAAATGTCACAGAACATGTAGTTATGAAAATTTTGACCAAAAATGTCTGAGGTTACTAACGTTCAAAAAAATGTGAAAATCATAAAGTATTGAAAAAATGATTGACAAAGTGAAAAATATTAGGAAAAGTGAAAAGTTTGTAAAATGTCACAGTACACGTATTTATGAAAATTTTGACCAATAATGTCTAAGGTCACTAAAGTTCAAAAAAATGTGAAAATCATCATGTATTGAAAAAATTATTGACAAAGTGAAAAATATTAGGAAAAGTGAAAAGTTTGTAAAATGTCACAGTACATGTATTTTTGAAAATTTTGACCAAAAATGTCTAAGGTCACTAACGTTCAAAAAAATGTGAAAATCATCAAGTATTGAAAAAATGATTGACAAAGTGAAAAATATTAGAAAAAGTGAAAAGTTTGTAAAATGTCACAGTATATGTATTTATGAACATTTTGACCAAAAATGTCTAAGGTCACTAACGTTCAAAAAAATGTGAAAATCATCAAGTATTGAAAAAATGATTGATGAAGTGAAAAATATTAGGAAAAGTGAAAAGTTTGTAAAATGTCAAAGTATATGTATTAATGAAAATTTTGACCAAAGATGTCTAAGGTCACTAATATCGGAAAAAATATGAAAATCATAAAGTATTGAAAAAATAGTTGAAAAAGTGAAAAATATTAGGAAAAGTGAAAAGTAAGTAAAATGTCACAGTACATGTATTTATGAAAATTTTGACCAATAATGTCTAAGGTCACTAGCGTTCAAAAAAATGTGAAAATCATCAAGTATTGAAAAAATGATTGACAAAGTGAAAAATATTAGGAAAAGTGAAAAGTTTGTAAAATGTCACAGTACACGTATTTATGAAAAATTTTGACCAAAAATGTCTAAGGTCACTAACGTTCAAAAAAATGTGAAAATCATCAAGTATTGAAAAAATGGTTTTAAAAGTGAAAAATATTAGGAAAAATGAAAAGTTTGTAAAATGTCAAAGTATATGTATTAATGAAAATTTTGACCAAAAATGTCAAAGGTCACTAAGTTCAAATACATGTGGAAAGCATATAGTATTGAAAAAATTGTTAACAAAGTGACAAATATTAGGAAAAGTGAAAAGTTTGTAAAATGTCAAAGTATATGTATTTATGAAAATGTTGACCAAAAATGTCTAGGGTCACTTACGTTCAAGAAAATGTGAAAATCATCAAGTATTGAAAAAATGGTTTTAAAAGTTAAAAATATTAGGAAAAATGAAAAGTTTGTAAAATGTCAAAGTATATGTATTATTGAAAATTTTGACCAAAAATGTCTAAGGTCACTAATATCGGAAAAAATATGAAAATCATAAAGTATTGAAAAAATGGTTGAAAAAGTGAAAAATATTAGGAAAAGTGAAAAGTTAGTAAAATGTCACAGAACATGTAGGTATGAAAATTTTGACCACAAATGTCTAAGGTCACTAACGTTCAAAAAAATGTGAAAATCATAAAGTATTGAAAAAATTATTGACAAAGTGAAAAATATTAGGAAAAGTGAAAAGTTTGTAAAATGTCAGAGTACATGTATTTTTGAAAATTTTGACCAAAAATGTCTAAGGTCACTAACGTTCAAAAAAATGTGAAAATCATCAAGTATTGAAAAAATGATTGATAAAGTGAAAAATATTAGAAAAAGTGAAAAGTTTGTAAAATGTCACAGTACACGTATTTATGCAAATTTTGACCAAAAATGTCAAAGGTCACTGAAGTTCAAAAAATGTGAAAATCATAAAGTATTGTAAAAATGATTGACAAAGTGAAAAATATTAGAAAAAGTGAAAAGTTTGTAAAATGTCACAGTACATGTATTTATGAACATTTTGACCAAAAATGTCTAAGGTCACTAACGTTCAATAAAATGTGAAAATCATCAAGTATTGAAAAAATGATTGATGAAGTGAAAAATATTAGGAAAAGTGAAAAGTTAGTAAAATGTCACAGTACATGTATTTATGAAAATTTTGACCAAAAATGTCAAAGGTCACTAAAGTTCAAAAAAATGTGAAAATCATCAAGTATTGAAAAAATGATTGACAAAGTGAAAAATATTAGGAAAAGTGAAAAGTTTGTAAAATGTCACAGTATATGTATTTATGAAAATTTTGACCAAAAATGTCTAAGGTCACTAACGTTCAACAAAATGTGAAAATCATATAGTATTGAAAAAATGATTGACAAAGTGAAAAATATTAGGAAAAATGAAAAGTTTGTAAAATGTCAAAGTATATGTATTAATGACAATTTTGACCAAAAATGTGTAAGGTCACTAACGTTCAAAAAAAATGTGAAAATCATCAAGTATTGAAAAAATGATTGACCAAGTGAAAAATATTAGGAAAAGTGAAAAGTTTGTAAAATGTCAAAGTATATGTATTTATGAAAATTTTGACCAAAAATGTCTAGGGTCACTTACGTTCAAGAAAATGTGAAAATCATCAAGTATTGAAAAAATGGTTTTAAAAGTGAAAAATATTAGGAAACATGAAAAGTTTGTAAAATGTCAAAGTATATGTATTTATGAAAATTTTGACCAAAAATGTCTAAGGTCACTAATATCGGAAAAAATATGAAAATCATAAAGTATTGAAAAAATGGTTGAAAAGTGAAAAATACTAGGAAAAATGAAAAGTTTGTAAAATGTCAAAGTATATGTATTAATGAAAATTTTGACCAAAAATGTCAAAGGTCACTAAGTTCAAATACATGTGGAAAGCATATAGTATTGAAAAAATGGTTAACAAAGTGACAAATATTAGGAAAAGTGTAAAGTTAGTAAAGTGTCACAGTACATGTGTTCATGAAAATTTACACCAAAATTGTCTAAGGTCACTAACGTTCAAAGGAAAGTGAAAATCATGAAGTATTGAAAAAATGATTGACAAAGTAAAAAATATTAGAAAAAGTGAAAACTTAGTAAAGTGTCACAGTACGTCTATTCACGAAAATTTTAACCAAAAATTTCTAAGTTAACTAATATTGGAAAAAATATGAAAATCATAAAGTATTGAAAAAATGGTTGACAAAGTGAAAAATATTAGGAAAAGTGAAAAGTTAGTAAAATGTTACAGTACATATATTTATGAAAATTTTGACCAAAAAAGTCTAAGTTCACTAACGTTCAAAAAAATGAGAAAATCATCAAGTATTGAAAAAATGATTGACAAAGTGAAAAATATTAGGAAAAGTGAAAAGTTTGTAAAATGTCACAGTATATGTATTTATGAAAATTTTGACCAAAAATGTCTAAGGTCACTAACATTCAAAAAAATGTGAAAATCATATAGTATTGAAAAAATGATTGACAAAGTGAAAAATATTAGGAAAAATGAAAAGTTTGTAAAATGTCAAAGTATATGTATTAATGAAAATTTTGACCAAAAATGTCTAAGGTCACTAACGTTCAAAAAAATGTGAAAATCATCAAGTATTGAAAAAATGATTGACAAAGTGAAAAATATTAGGAAAAGTGAAAAGTTTGTAAAATGTCAATGTATATGTATATATGAAAATTTTGACCAAAAATGTCTAGGGTCACTTACGTTCAAGAAAATGTGAAAATCATCAAGTATTGAAAAAATAGTTTTAAAAGTGAAAAATATTAGGAAAAATGAAAAGTTTGTAAAATGTCAAAGTATATGTATTAATGAAAATTTTGACCAAAAATGTCTAAGGTCACTAATATCGGAAAAAATATGAAAATCATAAAGTATTGAAAAAATGGTTGAAAAAGTGAAAAATATTAGGAAAAGTGAAAAGTTAGTAAAATGTCACAGAACATGTAGTTATGAAAATTTTGACCAAAAATGTCTAAGGTTACTAACGTTCAAAAAAATGTGAAAATCATAAAGTATTGAAAAAATGATTGACAAAGTGAAAAATATTAGGAAAAGTGAAAAGTTTGTAAAATGTCACAGTACACGTATTTATGAAAATTTTGACCAATAATGTCTAAGGTCACTAAAGTTCAAAAAAATGTGAAAATCATCATGTATTGAAAAAATTATTGACAAAGTGAAAAATATTAGGAAAAGTGAAAAGTTTGTAAAATGTCACAGTACATGTATTTTTGAAAATTTTGACCAAAAATGTCTAAGGTCACTAACGTTCAAAAAAATGTGAAAATCATCAAGTATTGAAAAAATGATTGACAAAGTGAAAAATATTAGGAAAAGTGAAAAGTTTGTAAAATGTCAAAGTATATGTATTAATGAAAATTTTGACCAAAGATGTCTAAGGTCACTAATATCGGAAAAAATATGAAAATCATAAAGTATTGAAAAAATAGTTGAAAAAGTGAAAAATATTAGGAAAAGTGAAAAGTAAGTAAAATGTCACAGTACATGTATTTATGAAAATTTTGACCAAAAATGTCTAAGGTCACTAGCGTTCAAAAAAATGTGAAAATCATCAAGTATTGAAAAAATGATTGACAAAGTGAAAAATATTAGGAAAAGTGAAAAGTTTGTAAAATGTCAAAGTATATGTATTTATAAAAAATTTTGACCAAAAATGTCTAAGGTCACTAACGTTCAAAAAAATGTGAAAATCATCAAGTATTGAAAAAATGGTTTTAAAAGTGAAAAATATTAGGAAAAATGAAAAGTTTGTAAAATGTCAAAGTATATGTATTAATGAAAATTTTGACCAAAAATGTCAAAGGTCACTAAGTTCAAATACATGTGGAAAGCATATAGTATTGAAAAAATTGTTAACAAAGTGACAAATATTAGGAAAAGTGAAAAGTTTGTAAAATGTCAAAGTATATGTATTTATGAAAATGTTGACCAAAAATGTCTAGGGTCACTTACGTTCAAGAAAATGTGAAAATCATCAAGTATTGAAAAAATGGTTTTAAAAGTGAAAAACATTAGGAAAAATGAAAAGTTTGTAAAATGTCAAAGTATATGTATTATTGAAAATTTTGACCAAAAATGTCTAAGGTCACTAATATCGGAAAAAATATGAAAATCATAAAGTATTGAAAAAATGGTTGAAAAAGTGAAAAATATTAGGAAAAGTGAAAAGTTAGTAAAATGTCACAGAACATGTAGGTATGAAAATTTTGACCACAAATGTCTAAGGTCACTAACGTTCAAAAAAATGTGAAAATCATAAAGTATTGAAAAAATTATTGACAAAGTGAACAATATTAGGAAAAGTGAAAAGTTTGTAAAATGTCACAGTACACGTATTTATGAAAATTTTGACCAAAAATGTCTAAGGTCACTCAAGTTCAAAAAAATGTGAAAATCATCATGTATTGAAAAAATGATTGACAAAGTGAAAAATATTAGAAAAAGTGAAAAGTTTGTAAAATGTCAGAGTACATGTATTTTTGAAAATTTTGACCAAAAATGTCTAAGGTCACTAACGTTCAAAAAAATGTGAAAATCATCAAGTATTGAAAAAATGATTGATAAAGTGAAAAATATTAGAAAAAGTGAAAAGTTTGTAAAATGTCACAGTACACGTATTTATGCAAATTTTGACCAAAAATGTCAAAGGTCACTGAAGTTCAAAAAATGTGAAAATCATAAAGTATTGTAAAAATGATTGACAAAGTGAAAAATATTAGAAAAAGTGAAAAGTTTGTAAAATGTCACAGTACATGTATTTATGAACATTTTGACCAAAAATGTCTAAGGTCACTAACGTTCAATAAAATGTGAAAATCATCAAGTATTGAAAAAATGATTGATGAAGTGAAAAATATTAGGAAAAGTGAAAAGTTAGTAAAATGTCACAGTACATGTATTTATGAAAATTTTGACCAAAAATGTCAAAGGTCACTAAAGTTCAAAAAAATGTGAAAATCATCAAGTATTGAAAAAATGATTGACAAAGTGAAAAATATTAGGAAAAGTGAAAAGTTTGTAAAATGTCACAGTATATGTATTTATGAAAATTTTGACCAAAAATGTCTAAGGTCACTAACGTTCAACAAAATGTGAAAATCATATAGTATTGAAAAAATGATTGACAAAGTGAAAAATATTAGGAAAAATGAAAAGTTTGTAAAATGTCAAAGTATATGTATTAATGACAATTTTGACCAAAAATGTGTAAGGTCACTAACGTTCAAAAAAATGTGAAAATCATCAAGTATTGAAAAAATGATTGACCAAGTGAAAAATATTAGGAAAAGTGAAAAGTTTGTAAAATGTCAAAGTATATGTATTTATGAAAATTTTGACCAAAAATGTCTAGGGTCACTTACGTTCAAGAAAATGTGAAAATCATCAAGTATTGAAAAAATGGTTTTAAAAGTGAAAAATATTAGGAAACATGAAAAGTTTGTAAAATGTCAAAGTATATGTATTTATGAAAATTTTGACCAAAAATGTCTAAGGTCACTAATATCGGAAAAAATATGAAAATCATAAAGTATTGAAAAAATGGTTGAAAAGTGAAAAATACTAGGAAAAATGAAAAGTTTGTAAAATGTCAAAGTATATGTATTAATGAAAATTTTGACCAAAAATGTCAAAGGTCACTAAGTTCAAATACATGTGGAAAGCATATAGTATTGAAAAAATGTTTAACAAAGTGACAAATATTAGGAAAAGTGTAAAGTTAGTAAAGTGTCACAGTACATGTGTTCATGAAAATTTACACCAAAATTGTCTAAGGTCACAAACGTTCAAAGGAAAGTGAAAATCATGAAGTATTGAAAAAATGATTGACAAAGTAAAAAATATTAGAAAAAGTGAAAAGTTAGTAAAGTGTCACAGTACGTCTATTCACGAAAATTTTAACCAAAAATTTCTAAGTTAACTAATATTGGAAAAAATATGAAAATCATAAAGTATTGAAAAAATGGTTGACAAAGTGAAAAATATTAGGAAAAGTGAAAAGTTAGTAAAATGTTACAGTACATATATTTATGAAAATTTTGACCAAAAAAGTCTAAGTTCACTAACGTTCAAAAAAATGAGAAAATCATCAAGTATTGAAAAAATGATTGACAAAGTGAAAAATATTAGGAAAAGTGAAAAGTTTGTAAAATGTCACAGTATATGTATTTATGAAAATTTTGACCAAAAATGTCTAAGGTCACTAACATTCAAAAAAATGTGAAAATCATATAGTATTGAAAAAATGATTGACAAAGTGAAAAATATTAGGAAAAATGAAAAGTTTGTAAAATGTCAAAGTATATGTATTAATGAAAATTTTGACCAAAAATGTCTAAGGTCACTAACGTTCAAAAAAATGTGAAAATCATCAAGTATTGAAAAAATGATTGACAAAGTGAAAAATATTAGGAAAAGTGAAAAGTTTGTAAAATGTCAATGTATATGTATATATGAAAATTTTGACCAAAAATGTCTAGGGTCACTTACGTTCAAGAAAATGTGAAAATCATCAAGTATTGAAAAAATAGTTTTAAAAGTGAAAAATATTAGGAAAAATGAAAAGTTTGTAAAATGTCAAAGTATATGTATTAATGAAAATTTTGACCAAAAATGTCTAAGGTCACTAATATCGGAAAAAATATGAAAATCATAAAGTATTGAAAAAATGGTTGAAAAAGTGAAAAATATTAGGAAAAGTGAAAAGTTAGTAAAATGTCACAGAACATGTAGTTATGAAAATTTTGACCAAAAATGTCTGAGGTTACTAACGTTCAAAAAAATGTGAAAATCATAAAGTATTGAAAAAATGATTGACAAAGTGAAAAATATTAGGAAAAGTGAAAAGTTTGTAAAATGTCACAGTACACGTATTTATGAAAATTTTGACCAATAATGTCTAAGGTCACTAAAGTTCAAAAAAATGTGAAAATCATCATGTATTGAAAAAATTATTGACAAAGTGAAAAATATTAGGAAAAGTGAAAAGTTTGTAAAATGTCACAGTACATGTATTTTTGAAAATTTTGACCAAAAATGTCTAAGGTCACTAACGTTCAAAAAAATGTGAAAATCATCAAGTATTGAAAAAATGATTGACAAAGTGAAAAATATTAGAAAAAGTGAAAAGTTTGTAAAATGTCACAGTATATGTATTTATGAACATTTTGACCAAAAATGTCTAAGGTCACTAACGTTCAAAAAAATGTGAAAATCATCAAGTATTGAAAAAATGATTGATGAAGTGAAAAATATTAGGAAAAGTGAAAAGTTTGTAAAATGTCAAAGTATATGTATTAATGAAAATTTTGACCAAAGATGTCTAAGGTCACTAATATCGGAAAAAATATGAAAATCATAAAGTATTGAAAAAATAGTTGAAAAAGTGAAAAATATTAGGAAAAGTGAAAAGTAAGTAAAATGTCACAGTACATGTATTTATGAAAATTTTGACCAATAATGTCTAAGGTCACTAGCGTTCAAAAAAATGTGAAAATCATCAAGTATTGAAAAAATGATTGACAAAGTGAAAAATATTAGGAAAAGTGAAAAGTTTGTAAAATGTCACAGTACACGTATTTATGAAAAATTTTGACCAAAAATGTCTAAGGTCACTAACGTTCAAAAAAATGTGAAAATCATCAAGTATTGAAAAAATGGTTTTAAAAGTGAAAAATATTAGGAAAAATGAAAAGTTTGTAAAATGTCAAAGTATATGTATTAATGAAAATTTTGACCAAAAATGTCAAAGGTCACTAAGTTCAAATACATGTGGAAAGCATATAGTATTGAAAAAATTGTTAACAAAGTGACAAATATTAGGAAAAGTGAAAAGTTTGTAAAATGTCAAAGTATATGTATTTATGAAAATGTTGACCAAAAATGTCTAGGGTCACTTACGTTCAAGAAAATGTGAAAATCATCAAGTATTGAAAAAATGGTTTTAAAAGTTAAAAATATTAGGAAAAATGAAAAGTTTGTAAAATGTCAAAGTATATGTATTATTGAAAATTTTGACCAAAAATGTCTAAGGTCACTAATATCGGAAAAAATATGAAAATCATAAAGTATTGAAAAAATGGTTGAAAAAGTGAAAAATATTAGGAAAAGTGAAAAGTTAGTAAAATGTCACAGAACATGTAGGTATGAAAATTTTGACCACAAATGTCTAAGGTCACTAACGTTCAAAAAAATGTGAAAATCATAAAGTATTGAAAAAATTATTGACAAAGTGAAAAATATTAGGAAAAGTGAAAAGTTTGTAAAATGTCAGAGTACATGTATTTTTGAAAATTTTGACCAAAAATGTCTAAGGTCACTAACGTTCAAAAAAATGTGAAAATCATCAAGTATTGAAAAAATGATTGATAAAGTGAAAAATATTAGAAAAAGTGAAAAGTTTGTAAAATGTCACAGTACACGTATTTATGCAAATTTTGACCAAAAATGTCAAAGGTCACTGAAGTTCAAAAAATGTGAAAATCATAAAGTATTGTAAAAATGATTGACAAAGTGAAAAATATTAGAAAAAGTGAAAAGTTTGTAAAATGTCACAGTACATGTATTTATGAACATTTTGACCAAAAATGTCTAAGGTCACTAACGTTCAATAAAATGTGAAAATCATCAAGTATTGAAAAAATGATTGATGAAGTGAAAAATATTAGGAAAAGTGAAAAGTTAGTAAAATGTCACAGTACATGTATTTATGAAAATTTTGACCAAAAATGTCAAAGGTCACTAAAGTTCAAAAAAATGTGAAAATCATCAAGTATTGAAAAAATGATTGACAAAGTGAAAAATATTAGGAAAAGTGAAAAGTTTGTAAAATGTCACAGTATATGTATTTATGAAAATTTTGACCAAAAATGTCTAAGGTCACTAACGTTCAACAAAATGTGAAAATCATATAGTATTGAAAAAATGATTGACAAAGTGAAAAATATTAGGAAAAATGAAAAGTTTGTAAAATGTCAAAGTATATGTATTAATGACAATTTTGACCAAAAATGTGTAAGGTCACTAACGTTCAAAAAAATGTGAAAATCATCAAGTATTGAAAAAATGATTGACCAAGTGAAAAATATTAGGAAAAGTGAAAAGTTTGTAAAATGTCAAAGTATATGTATTTATGAAAATTTTGACCAAAAATGTCTAGGGTCACTTACGTTCAAGAAAATGTGAAAATCATCAAGTATTGAAAAAATGGTTTTAAAAGTGAAAAATATTAGGAAACATGAAAAGTTTGTAAAATGTCAAAGTATATGTATTTATGAAAATTTTGACCAAAAATGTCTAAGGTCACTAATATCGGAAAAAATATGAAAATCATAAAGTATTGAAAAAATGGTTGAAAAGTGAAAAATACTAGGAAAAATGAAAAGTTTGTAAAATGTCAAAGTATATGTATTAATGAAAATTTTGACCAAAAATGTCAAAGGTCACTAAGTTCAAATACATGTGGAAAGCATATAGTATTGAAAAAATGGTTAAAGTGACAAATATTAGGAAAAGTGTAAAGTTAGTAAAGTGTCACAGTACATGTGTTCATGAAAATTTACACCAAAATTGTCTAAGGTCACTAACGTTCAAAGGAAAGTGAAAATCATGAAGTATTGAAAAAATGATTGACAAAGTAAAAAATATTAGAAAAAGTGAAAAGTTAGTAAAGTGTCACAGTACGTCTATTCACGAAAATTTTAACCAAAAATTTCTAAGTTAACTAATATTGGAAAAAATATGAAAATCATAAAGTATTGAAAAAATGGTTGACAAAGTGAAAAATATTAGGAAAAGTGAAAAGTTAGTAAAATGTTACAGTACATATATTTATGAAAATTTTGACCAAAAAAGTCTAAGTTCACTAACGTTCAAAAAAATGAGAAAATCATCAAGTATTGAAAAAATGATTGACAAAGTGAAAAATATTAGGAAAAGTGAAAAGTTTGTAAAATGTCACAGTATATGTATTTATGAAAATTTTGACCAAAAATGTCTAAGGTCACTAACATTCAAAAAAATGTGAAAATCATATAGTATTGAAAAAATGATTGACAAAGTGAAAAATATTAGGAAAAATGAAAAGTTTGTAAAATGTCAAAGTATATGTATTAATGAAAATTTTGACCAAAAATGTCTAAGGTCACTAACGTTCAAAAAAATGTGAAAATCATCAAGTATTGAAAAAATGATTGACAAAGTGAAAAATATTAGGAAAAGTGAAAAGTTTGTAAAATGTCAATGTATATGTATATATGAAAATTTTGACCAAAAATGTCTAGGGTCACTTACGTTCAAGAAAATGTGAAAATCATCAAGTATTGAAAAAATAGTTTTAAAAGTGAAAAATATTAGGAAAAATGAAAAGTTTGTAAAATGTCAAAGTATATGTATTAATGAAAATTTTGACCAAAAATGTCTAAGGTCACTAATATCGGAAAAAATATGAAAATCATAAAGTATTGAAAAAATGGTTGAAAAAGTGAAAAATATTAGGAAAAGTGAAAAGTTAGTAAAATGTCACAGAACATGTAGTTATGAAAATTTTGACCAAAAATGTCTAAGGTTACTAACGTTCAAAAAAATGTGAAAATCATAAAGTATTGAAAAAATGATTGACAAAGTGAAAAATATTAGGAAAAGTGAAAAGTTTGTAAAATGTCACAGTACACGTATTTATGAAAATTTTGACCAATAATGTCTAAGGTCACTAAAGTTCAAAAAAATGTGAAAATCATCATGTATTGAAAAAATTATTGACAAAGTGAAAAATATTAGGAAAAGTGAAAAGTTTGTAAAATGTCACAGTACATGTATTTTTGAAAATTTTGACCAAAAATGTCTAAGGTCACTAACGTTCAAAAAAATGTGAAAATCATCAAGTATTGAAAAAATGATTGACAAAGTGAAAAATATTAGAAAAAGTGAAAAGTTTGTAAAATGTCACAGTATATGTATTTATGAACATTTTGACCAAAAATGTCTAAGGTCACTAACGTTCAAAAAAATGTGAAAATCATCAAGTATTGAAAAAATGATTGATGAAGTGAAAAATATTAGGAAAAGTGAAAAGTAAGTAAAATGTCACAGTACATGTATTTATTAAAATTTTGACCAATAATGTCTAAGGTCACTAGCGTTCAAAAAAATGTGAAAATCATCAAGTATTGAAAAAATGATTGACAAAGTGAAAAATATTAGGAAAAGTGAAAAGTTTGTAAAATGTCACAGTACACGTATTTATGAAAAATTTTGACCAAAAATGTCTAAGGTCACTAACGTTCAAAAAAATGTGAAAATCATCAAGTATTGAAAAAATGGTTTTAAAAGTGAAAAATATTAGGAAAAATGAAAAGTTTGTAAAATGTCAAAGTATATGTATTAATGAAAATTTTGACCAAAAATGTCAAAGGTCACTAAGTTCAAATACATGTGGAAAGCATATAGTATTGAAAAAATTGTTAACAAAGTGACAAATATTAGGAAAAGTGAAAAGTTTGTAAAATGTCAAAGTATATGTATTTATGAAAATTTTGACCAAAAATGTCTAGGGTCACTTACGTTCAAGAAAATGTTAAAATCATCAAGTATTGAAAAAATGGTTTTAAAAGTGAAAAATATTAGGAAAAATGAAAAGTTTGTAAAATGTCAAAGTATATGTATTATTGAAAATTTTGACCAAAAATGTCTAAGGTCACTAATATCGGAAAAAATATGAAAATCATAAAGTATTGAAAAAATGGTTGAAAAAGTGAAAAATATTAGGAAAAGTGAAAAGTTAGTAAAATGTCACAGAACATGTAGTTATGAAAATTTTGACCAAAAATGTCTAAGGTCACTAACGTTCAAAAAATGTGAAAATCATAAAGTATTGAAAAAATGATTGACAAAGTGAAAAATATTAGGAAAAGTGAAAAGTTTGTAAAATGTCACAGTACACGTATTTATGAAAATTTTGACCAAAAATGTCTAAGGTCACTAAAGTTCAAAAAAATGTGAAAATCATCATGTATTGAAAAAATGATTGACAAAGTGAAAAATATTAGGAAAAGTGAAAAGTTTGTAAAATGTCACAGTACATGTATTTTTGAAAATTTTGACCAAAAATGTCTAAGGTCACTAACGTTCAAAAAAATGTGAAAATCATCAAGTATTGAAAAAATGATTGACAAAGTGAAAAATATTAGAAAAAGTGAAAAGTTTGTAAAATGTCACAGTACACGTATTTATGAAAATTTTGACCAAAAATGTCAAAGGTCACTGAAGTTCAAAAAATGTGAAAATCATCAAGTATTGAAAAAATGATTGACAAAGTGAAAAATATTAGGAAAAGTGAAAAGTTTGTAAAATGTCACAGTATATGTATTTATGAACATTTTGACCAAAAATGTCTAAGGTCACTAACGTTCAAAAAAATGTGAAAATCATCAAGTATTGAAAAAATAGTTGAAAAAGTGAAAAATATTAGGAAAAGTGAAAAGTAAGTAAAATGTCACAGTACATGTATTTATGAAAATTTTGACCGAAAATGTCTAAGGTCACTAGCGTTCAAAAAAATGTGAAAATCATCAAGTATTGAAAAAATGATTGACAAAGTGAAAAATATTAGGAAAAGTGAAAAGTTTGTAAAATGTCAAAGTATATGTATTAATGAAAATTTTGACCAAAGATGTCTAAGGTCACTAATATCGGAAAAAATATGAAAATCATAAAGTATTGAAAAAATAGTTGAAAAAGTGAAAAATATTAGGAAAAGTGAAAAGTAAGTAAAATGTCACAGTACATGTATTTATGAAAATTTTGACCAAAAATGTCTAAGGTCACTAGCGTTCAAAAAAATGTGAAAATCATCAAGTATTGAAAAAATGATTGACAAAGTGAAAAATATTAGGAAAAGTGAAAAGTTTGTAAAATGTCAAAGTATATGTATTTATAAAAAATTTTGACCAAAAATGTCTAAGGTCACTAACGTTCAAAAAAATGTGAAAATCATCAAGTATTGAAAAAATGGTTTTAAAAGTGAAAAATATTAGGAAAAATGAAAAGTTTGTAAAATGTCAAAGTATATGTATTAATGAAAATTTTGACCAAAAATGTCAAAGGTCACTAAGTTCAAATACATGTGGAAAGCATATAGTATTGAAAAAATTGTTAACAAAGTGACAAATATTAGGAAAAGTGAAAAGTTTGTAAAATGTCAAAGTATATGTATTTATGAAAATGTTGACCAAAAATGTCTAGGGTCACTTACGTTCAAGAAAATGTGAAAATCATCAAGTATTGAAAAAATGGTTTTAAAAGTGAAAAACATTAGGAAAAATGAAAAGTTTGTAAAATGTCAAAGTATATGTATTATTGAAAATTTTGACCAAAAATGTCTAAGGTCACTAATATCGGAAAAAATATGAAAATCATAAAGTATTGAAAAAATGGTTGAAAAAGTGAAAAATATTAGGAAAAGTGAAAAGTTAGTAAAATGTCACAGAACATGTAGTTATGAAAATTTTGACCAAAAATGTCTAAGGTCACTAACGTTCAAAAAAATGTGAAAATCATAAAGTATTGAAAAAATGATTGACAAAGTGAAAAATATTAGGAAAAGTGAAAAGTTTGTAAAATGTCACAGTACACGTATTTATGAAAATTTTGACCAAAAATGTCTAAGGTCACTCAAGTTCAAAAAAATGTGAAAATCATCATGTATTGAAAAAATGATTGACAAAGTGAAAAATATTAGGAAAAGTGAAAAGTTTGTTAAATGTCACAGTACATGTATTTTTGAAAATTTTGACCAAAAATGTCTAAGGTCACTAACGTTCAAAAAAATGTGAAAATCATCAAGTATTGAAAAAATGATTGACAAAGTGAAAAATATTAGAAAAAGTGAAAAGTTTGTAAAATGTCACAGTACACGTATTTATGAAAATTTTGACCAAAAATGTCAAAGGTCACTGAAGTTCAAAAAATGTGAAAATCATCAAGTATTGAAAAAATGATTGACAAAGTGAAAAATATTAGGAAAAGTGAAAAGTTTGTAAAATGTCACAGTATATGTATTCATGAACATTTTGACCAAAAAAGTCTAAGTTCACTAACGTTCAAAAAAATGAGAAAATCATCAAGTATTGAAAAAATGATTGAAAAAGTGAAAAATATTAGGAAAAGTGAAAAGTTTGTAAAATGTCAAAGTATATGTATTTATGAAAATTTTGACCAAAAAATGTCTAAGGTCGCTAACGTTCAAAAAAATGTGAAAATCATTTAGTATTAAAAAAATGGTTGACAAAGTGAAAAATATTAGGAAAAGTGAAAAGTTTGTAAAATGTCACAGTACACGTATTTATGAAAATTTTGACCAAAAATGTCAAAGGTCACTAAAGCTCAAAAAAATGTGAAAATCATCAAGTATTGAAAAAATGATTGACAAAGTGAAAAATATTAGGAAAAGTGAAAAGTTTGTAAAATGTCACAGTATATGTATTTATGAACATTTTGACCAAAAATGTCTAAGGTCACTAACGTTCAAAAAAATGTGAAAATCATCAAGTATTGAAAAAATAGTTGAAAAAGTGAAAAATATTAGGAAAAGTGAAAAGTAAGTAAAATGTCACAGTACATGTATTTATGAAAATTTTGACCGAAAATGTCTAAGGTCACTAGCGTTCAAAAAAATGTGAAAATCATCAAGTATTGAAAAAATGATTGACAAAGTGAAAAATATTAGGAAAAGTGAAAAGTTTGTAAAATGTCAAAGTATATGTATTAATGAAAATTTTGACCAAAGATGTCTAAGGTCACTAATATCGGAAAAAATATGAAAATCATAAAGTATTGAAAAAATAGTTGAAAAAGTGAAAAATATTAGGAAAAGTGAAAAGTAAGTAAAATGTCACAGTACATGTATTTATGAAAATTTTGACCAAAAATGTCTAAGGTCACTAGCGTTCAAAAAAATGTGAAAATCATCAAGTATTGAAAAAATGATTGACAAAGTGAAAAATATTAGGAAAAGTGAAAAGTTTGTAAAATGTCAAAGTATATGTATTTATAAAAAATTTTGACCAAAAATGTCTAAGGTCACTAACGTTCAAAAAAATGTGAAAATCATCAAGTATTGAAAAAATGGTTTTAAAAGTGAAAAATATTAGGAAAAATGAAAAGTTTGTAAAATGTCAAAGTATATGTATTAATGAAAATTTTGACCAAAAATGTCAAAGGTCACTAAGTTCAAATACATGTGGAAAGCATATAGTATTGAAAAAATTGTTAACAAAGTGACAAATATTAGGAAAAGTGAAAAGTTTGTAAAATGTCAAAGTATATGTATTTATGAAAATGTTGACCAAAAATGTCTAGGGTCACTTACGTTCAAGAAAATGTGAAAATCATCAAGTATTGAAAAAATGGTTTTAAAAGTGAAAAACATTAGGAAAAATGAAAAGTTTGTAAAATGTCAAAGTATATGTATTATTGAAAATTTTGACCAAAAATGTCTAAGGTCACTAATATCGGAAAAAATATGAAAATCATAAAGTATTGAAAAAATGGTTGAAAAAGTGAAAAATATTAGGAAAAGTGAAAAGTTAGTAAAATGTCACAGAACATGTAGTTATGAAAATTTTGACCAAAAATGTCTAAGGTCACTAACGTTCAAAAAAATGTGAAAATCATAAAGTATTGAAAAAATGATTGACAAAGTGAAAAATATTAGGAAAAGTGAAAAGTTTGTAAAATGTCACAGTACACGTATTTATGAAAATTTTGACCAAAAATGTCTAAGGTCACTCAAGTTCAAAAAAATGTGAAAATCATCATGTATTGAAAAAATGATTGACAAAGTGAAAAATATTAGGAAAAGTGAAAAGTTTGTTAAATGTCACAGTACATGTATTTTTGAAAATTTTGACCAAAAATGTCTAAGGTCACTAACGTTCAAAAAAATGTGAAAATCATCAAGTATTGAAAAAATGATTGACAAAGTGAAAAATATTAGAAAAAGTGAAAAGTTTGTAAAATGTCACAGTACACGTATTTATGAAAATTTTGACCAAAAATGTCAAAGGTCACTGAAGTTCAAAAAATGTGAAAATCATCAAGTATTGAAAAAATGATTGACAAAGTGAAAAATATTAGGAAAAGTGAAAAGTTTGTAAAATGTCACAGTATATGTATTCATGAACATTTTGACCAAAAAAGTCTAAGTTCACTAACGTTCAAAAAAATGAGAAAATCATCAAGTATTGAAAAAATGATTGAAAAAGTGAAAAATATTAGGAAAAGTGAAAAGTTTGTAAAATGTCAAAGTATATGTATTTATGAAAATTTTGACCAAAAAATGTCTAAGGTCGCTAACGTTCAAAAAAATGTGAAAATCATTTAGTATTAAAAAAATGGTTGACAAAGTGAAAAATATTAGGAAAAGTGAAAAGTTTGTAAAATGTCACAGTACACGTATTTATGAAAATTTTGACCAAAAATGTCAAAGGTCACTAAAGCTCAAAAAAATGTGAAAATCATCAAGTATTGAAAAAATGATTGACAAAGTGAAAAATATTAGGAAAAGTGAAAAGTTTGTAAAATGTCACAGTATATGTATTAATGAAAATTTTGACCAAAAATGTCTAAGGTCACTAACGTTCAAAAAAATGTGAAAATCATATAGTATTGAAAAAATGATTGACAAAGTGAAAAATATTAGGCAAAATGAAAAGTTTGTAAAATGTCAAAGTATATGTATTAATGAAAATTTTGACCAAAGATGTCTAAGGTCACTAATATCGGAAAAAATATGAAAATCATAAAGTATTGAAAAAATAGTTGAAAAAGTGAAAAATATTAGGAAAAGTGAAAAGTAAGTAAAATGTCAAAGTATATGTATTTATAAAAAACTTTGACCAAAAATGTCTAAGGTCACTAACGTTCAAAAAAATGTGAAAATCATCAAGTATTGAAAAAATGGTTTTAAAAGTGAAAAATATTAGGAAAAATGAAAAGTTTGTAAAATGTCAAAGTATATGTATTAATGAAAATTTTGACCAAAAATGTCAAAGGTCACTAAGTTCAAATACATGTGGAAAGCATATAGTATTGAAAAAATTGTTAACAAAGTGACAAATATTAGGAAAAGTGTAAAGGTAGTAAAGTGTCACAGTACATGTGTTCATGAAAATTTACACCAAAAATGTCTAAGGTCACTAACGTTCAAAGGAAAGTGAAAATCATGAAGTATTGAAAAAATGATTGACAAAGTAAAAAATATTAGAAAAAGTGAAAAGTTAGTAAAGTGTCACAGTACGTCTATTCACGAAAATTTTAACCAAAAATGTCTAAGTTAACTAATATTGGAAAAAATATGAAAATCATCAAGTATTGAAAAAATGATTGACAAAGTGAAAAATATTAGGAAAAGTGAAAAGTTTGTAAAATGTCAAAGTATATGTATTTATGAAAATTTTGACCAAAAATGTCTAGGGTCACTAACGTTCAAGAAAATGTGAAAATCATCAAGTATTGAAAAAATGGTTTTAAAAGTGAAAAATATTAGGAAAAATGAAAAGTTTGTAAAATGTCAAAGTATATGTATTAATGAAAATTTTGACCAAAAATGTCTAAGGTCACTAATATCGGAAAAAATATGAAAATCATAAAGTATTGAAAAAATGGTTGAAAAAGTGAAAAATATTAGGAAAAGTGAAAAGTTAGTAAAATGTCACAGTACATGTATTTATGAAAATTTTGACCAAAAATGTCTAAGGTCACTAACGTTCAAAAAAATGTGAAAATCATCAAGTATTGAAAAAATGATTGACAAAGTGAAAAATATTAGGAAAAGTGAAAAGTTTGTAAAATGTCAAAGTATATGTATTTATGAAAATTTTGACCAAAAATGTCTAAGGTCACTAACGTTCAAAAAAATGTGAAAATCATCAAGTATTGAAAAAATGATTGACAAAGTGAAAAATATTAGGAAAAGTGAAAAGTTTGTAAAATGTCAAAGTATATGTATTTATAAAAAATTTTGACCAAAAATGTCTAAGGTCACTAACGTTCAAAAAAATGTGAAAATCATCAAGTATTGAAAAAATGGTTTTAAAAGTGAAAAATATTAGGAAAAATGAAAAGTTTGTAAAATGTCAAAGTATATGTATTGATGAAAATTTTAACCAAAAATGTCTAAGGTCACTAATATCGGAAAAAATATGAAAATCATAAAGTATTGAAAAAATGGTTGAAAAAGTGAAAAATATTAGGAAAAGTGAAAAGTTAGTAAAATGTCACAGTACATGTAGTTGTGAAAATTTTGACCAAAAATGTCTAAGGTCACTAACGTTCAGATACATGTGGAAAGCATAAAGTATTGAAAAAATGATTGAAAAAGTGAAAAATATGAGGGAAAGTGAAAAGTTTGTAAAATGTCACAGTACACGTATTTATGCAAATTTTGACCAAAAATGTCAAAGGTCACTGAAGTTCAAAAAATGTGAAAATCATAAAGTATTGAAAAAATGATTGACAAAGTGAAAAATATTAGGAAAAGTGAAAAGTTTGTAAAATTTCACAGTACATGTATTAATGAACATTTTGACCAAAAATGTCTAAGGTCACTAACGTTCAAAAAAATGTGAAAATCATCAAGTATTGAAAAAATGATTGATGAAGTGAAAAATATTAGGAAAAGTGAAAAGTTAGTAAAATGTCACAGTACATGTATTTATGAAAATTTTGACCAAAAATGTCAAAGGTCACTAAAGTTCAAAAAAATGTGAAAATCATCAAGTATTGAAAAAATGATTGACAAAGTGAAAAATATTAGGAAAAGTGAAAAGTTTGTAAAATGTCACAGTATATGTATTTATGAAAATTTTGACCAAAAATGTCTAAGGTCACTAACATTCAAAAAAATGTGAAAATCATATAGTATTGAAAAAAATGATTGACAAAGTGAAAAATATTAGGAAAAATGAAAAGTTTGTAAAATGTCAAAGTATATGTATTAATGAAAATTTTGACCAAAAATGTCTAAGGTCACTAACGTTCAAAAAAATGTGAAAATCATCAAGTATTGAAAAAATGATTGACAAAGTGAAAAATATTAGGAAAAGTGAAAAGTTTGTAAAATGTCAATGTATATGTATATATGAAAATTTTGACCAAAAATGTCTAAGGTCACTTACGTTCAAGAAAATGTGAAAATCATCAAGTATTGAAAAAATAGTTTTAAAAGTGAAAAATATTAGGAAAAATGAAAAGTTTGTAAAATGTCAAAGTATATGTATTAATGAAAATTTTGACCAAAAATGTCTAAGGTCACTAATATCGGAAAAAAATATGAAAATCATAAAGTATTGAAAAAATGGTTGAAAAAGTGAAAAATATTAGGAAAAGTGAAAAGTTAGTAAAATGTCACAGAACATGTAGTTATGAAAATTTTGACCAAAAATGTCTAAGGTTACTAACGTTCAAAAAAATGTGAAAATCATAAAGTATTGAAAAAATGATTGACAAAGTGAAAAATATTAGGAAAAGTGAAAAGTTTGTAAAATGTCACAGTACACGTATTTATGAAAATTTTGACCAATAATGTCTAAGGTCACTAAAGTTCAAAAAAATGTGAAAATCATCATGTATTGAAAAAATTATTGACAAAGTGAAAAATATTAGGAAAAGTGAAAAGTTTGTAAAATGTCACAGTACATGTATTTTTGAAAATTTTGACCAAAAATGTCTAAGGTCACTAACGTTCAAAAAAATGTGAAAATCATCAAGTATTGAAAAAATGATTGACAAAGTGAAAAATATTAGAAAAAGTGAAAAGTTTGTAAAATGTCACAGTATACGTATTTATGAACATTTTGACCAAAAATTTCTAAGGTCACTAACGTTCAAAAAAATGTGAAAATCATCAAGTATTGAAAAAATGATTGATGAAGTGAAAAATATTAGGAAAAGTGAAAAGTTTGTAAAATGTCAAAGTATATGTATTAATGAAAATTTTGACCAAAGATGTCTAAGGTCACTAATATCGGAAAAAATATGAAAATCATAAAGTATTGAAAAAATAGTTGAAAAAGTGAAAAATATTAGGAAAAGTGAAAAGTAAGTAAAATGTCACAGTACATGTATTTATGAAAATTTTGACCAATAATGTCTAAGGTCACTAGCGTTCAAAAAAATGTGAAAATCATCAAGTATTGAAAAAATGATTGACAAAGTGAAAAATATTAGGAAAAGTGAAAAGTTTGTAAAATGTCACAGTACACGTATTTATGAAAAATTTTGACCAAAAATGTCTAAGGTCACTAACGTTCAAAAAAATGTGAAAATCATCAAGTATTGAAAAAATGGTTTTAAAAGTGAAAAATATTAGGAAAAATGAAAAGTTTGTAAAATGTCAAAGTATATGTATTAATGAAAATTTTGACCAAAAATGTCAAAGGTCACTAAGTTCAAATACATGTGGAAAGCATATAGTATTGAAAAAATTGTTAACAAAGTGACAAATATTAGGAAAAGTGAAAAGTTTGTAAAATGTCAAAGTATATGTATTTATGAAAATTTTGACCAAAAATGTCTAGGGTCACTTACGTTCAAGAAAATGTTAAAATCATCAAGTATTGAAAAAATGGTTTTAAAAGTGAAAAATATTAGGAAAAATGAAAAGTTTGTAAAATGTCAAAGTATATGTATTATTGAAAATTTTGACCAAAAATGTCTAAGGTCACTAATATCGGAAAAAATATGAAAATCATAAAGTATTGAAAAAATGGTTGAAAAAGTGAAAAATATTAGGAAAAGTGAAAAGTTAGTAAAATGTCACAGAACATGTAGTTATGAAAATTTTGACCAAAAATGTCTAAGGTCACTAACGTTCAAAAAATGTGAAAATCATAAAGTATTGAAAAAATGATTGACAAAGTGAAAAATATTAGGAAAAGTGAAAAGTTTGTAAAATGTCACAGTACACGTATTTATGAAAATTTTGACCAAAAATGTCTAAGGTCACTAAAGTTCAAAAAAATGTGAAAATCATCATGTATTGAAAAAATGATTGACAAAGTGAAAAATATTAGGAAAAGTGAAAAGTTTGTAAAATGTCACAGTACATGTATTTTTGAAAATTTTGACCAAAAATGTCTAAGGTCACTAACGTTCAAAAAAATGTGAAAATCATCAAGTATTGAAAAAATGATTGACAAAGTGAAAAATATTAGAAAAAGTGAAAAGTTTGTAAAATGTCACAGTACACGTATTTATGAAAATTTTGACCAAAAATGTCAAAGGTCACTGAAGTTCAAAAAATGTGAAAATCATCAAGTATTGAAAAAATGATTGACAAAGTGAAAAATATTAGGAAAAGCGAAAAGTTTGTAAAATGTCACAGTATATGTATTTATGAACATTTTGACCAAAAATGTCTAAGGTCACTAACGTTCAAAAAAATGTGAAAATCATCAAGTATTGAAAAAATAGTTGAAAAAGTGAAAAATATTAGGAAAAGTGAAAAGTAAGTAAAATGTCACAGTACATGTATTTATGAAAATTTTGACCGAAAATGTCTAAGGTCACTAGCGTTCAAAAAAATGTGAAAATCATCAAGTATTGAAAAAATGATTGACAAAGTGAAAAATATTAGGAAAAGTGAAAAGTTTGTAAAATGTCAAAGTATATGTATTAATGAAAATTTTGACCAAAGATGTCTAAGGTCACTAATATCGGAAAAAATATGAAAATCATAAAGTATTGAAAAAATAGTTGAAAAAGTGAAAAATATTAGGAAAAGTGAAAAGTAAGTAAAATGTCACAGTACATGTATTTATGAAAATTTTGACCAAAAATGTCTAAGGTCACTAGCGTTCAAAAAAATGTGAAAATCATCAAGTATTGAAAAAATGATTGACAAAGTGAAAAATATTAGGAAAAGTGAAAAGTTTGTAAAATGTCAAAGTATATGTATTTATAAAAAATTTTGACCAAAAATGTCTAAGGTCACTAACGTTCAAAAAAATGTGAAAATCATCAAGTATTGAAAAAATGGTTTTAAAAGTGAAAAATATTAGGAAAAATGAAAAGTTTGTAAAATGTCAAAGTATATGTATTAATGAAAATTTTGACCAAAAATGTCAAAGGTCACTAAGTTCAAATACATGTGGAAAGCATATAGTATTGAAAAAATTGTTAACAAAGTGACAAATATTAGGAAAAGTGAAAAGTTTGTAAAATGTCAAAGTATATGTATTTATGAAAATTTTGACCAAAAATGTCTAGGGTCACTTACGTTCAAGAAAATGTGAAAATCATCAAGTATTGAAAAAATGGTTTTAAAAGTGAAAAATATTAGGAAAAATGAAAAGTTTGTAAAATGTCAAAGTATATGTATTATTGAAAATTTTGACCAAAAATGTCTAAGGTCACTAATATCGGAAAAAATATGAAAATCATAAAGTATTGAAAAAATGGTTGAAAAAGTGAAAAATATTAGGAAAAGTGAAAAGTTAGTAAAATGTCACAGAACATGTAGTTATGAAAATTTTGACCAAAAATGTCTAAGGTCACTAACGTTCAAAAAAATGTGAAAATCATAAAGTATTGAAAAAATGATTGACAAAGTGAAAAATATTAGGAAAAGTGAAAAGTTTGTAAAATGTCACAGTACACGTATTTATGAAAATTTTGACCAAAAATGTCAAAGGTCACTAAAGCTCAAAAAAATGTGAAAATCATCAAGTATTGAAAAAATGATTGACAAAGTGAAAAATATTAGGAAAAGTGAAAAGTAAGTAAAATGTCAAAGTATATGTATTTATAAAAAACTTTGACCAAAAATGTCTAAGGTCACTAACGTTCAAAAAAATGTGAAAATCATCAAGTATTGAAAAAATGGTTTTAAAAGTGAAAAATATTAGGAAAAATGAAAAGTTTGTAAAATGTCAAAGTATACGTATTAATGAAAATTTTGACCAAAAATGTCAAAGGTCACTAAGTTCAAATACATGTGGAAAGCATATAGTATTGAAAAAATTGTTAACAAAGTGACAAATATTAGGAAAAGTGTAAAGGTAGTAAAGTGTCACAGTACATGTGTTCATGAAAATTTACACCAAAAATGTCTAAGGTCACTAACGTTCAAAGGAAAGTGAAAATCATGAAGTATTGAAAAAATGATTGACAAAGTAAAAAATATTAGAAAAAGTGAAAAGTTAGTAAAGTGTCACAGTACGTCTATTCACGAAAATTTTAACCAAAAATGTCTAAGTTAACTAATATTGGAAAAAATATGAAAATCATCAAGTATTGAAAAAATGATTGACAAAGTGAAAAATATTAGGAAAAGTGAAAAGTTTGTAAAATGTCAAAGTATATGTATTTATGAAAATTTTGACCAAAAATGTCTAGGGTCACTAACGTTCAAAAAAATGTGAAAATCATCAAGTATTGAAAAAATGATTGACAAAGTGAAAAATATTAGGAAAAGTGAAAAGTTTGTAAAATGTCACAGTATATGTATTAATGAAAATTTTGACCAAAAATGTCTAAGGTCACTAACGTTCAAAAAAATGTGAAAATCATATAGTATTGAAAAAATGATTGACAAAGTGAAAAATATTAGGCAAAATGAAAAGTTTGTAAAATGTCAAAGTATATGTATTAATGAAAATTTTGACCAAAGATGTCTAAGGTCACTAATATCGGAAAAAATATGAAAATCATAAAGTATTGAAAAAATAGTTGAAAAAGTGAAAAATATTAGGAAAAGTGAAAAGTAAGTAAAATGTCAAAGTATATGTATTTATAAAAAACTTTGACCAAAAATGTCTAAGGTCACTAACGTTCAAAAAAATGTGAAAATCATCAAGTATTGAAAAAATGGTTTTAAAAGTGAAAAATATTAGGAAAAATGAAAAGTTTGTAAAATGTCAAAGTATATGTATTAATGAAAATTTTGACCAAAAATGTCAAAGGTCACTAAGTTCAAATACATGTGGAAAGCATATAGTATTGAAAAAATTGTTAACAAAGTGACAAATATTAGGAAAAGTGTAAAGGTAGTAAAGTGTCACAGTACATGTGTTCATGAAAATTTACACCAAAAATGTCTAAGGTCACTAACGTTCAAAGGAAAGTGAAAATCATGAAGTATTGAAAAAATGATTGACAAAGTAAAAAATATTAGAAAAAGTGAAAAGTTAGTAAAGTGTCACAGTACGTCTATTCACGAAAATTTTAACCAAAAATGTCTAAGTTAACTAATATTGGAAAAAATATGAAAATCATCAAGTATTGAAAAAATGATTGACAAAGTGAAAAATATTAGGAAAAGTGAAAAGTTTGTAAAATGTCAAAGTATATGTATTTATGAAAATTTTGACCAAAAATGTCTAGGGTCACTAACGTTCAAGAAAATGTGAAAATCATCAAGTATTGAAAAAATGGTTTTAAAAGTGAAAAATATTAGGAAAAATGAAAAGTTTGTAAAATGTCAAAGTATATGTATTAATGAAAATTTTGACCAAAAATGTCTAAGGTCACTAATATCGGAAAAAATATGAAAATCATAAAGTATTGAAAAAATGGTTGAAAAAGTGAAAAATATTAGGAAAAGTGAAAAGTTAGTAAAATGTCACAGTACATGTATTTATGAAAATTTTGACCAAAAATGTCTAAGGTCACTAACGTTCAAAAAAATGTGAAAATCATCAAGTATTGAAAAAATGATTGACAAAGTGAAAAATATTAGGAAAAGTGAAAAGTTTGTAAAATGTCAAAGTATATGTATTTATGAAAATTTTGACCAAAAATGTCTAAGGTCACTAACGTTCAAAAAAATGTGAAAATCATCAAGTATTGAAAAAATGATTGACAAAGTGAAAAATATTAGGAAAAGTGAAAAGTTTGTAAAATGTCAAAGTATATGTATTTATAAAAAATTTTGACCAAAAATGTCTAAGGTCACTAACGTTCAAAAAAATGTGAAAATCATCAAGTATTGAAAAAATGGTTTTAAAAGTGAAAAATATTAGGAAAAATGAAAAGTTTGTAAAATGTCAAAGTATATGTATTGATGAAAATTTTAACCAAAAATGTCTAAGGTCACTAATATCGGAAAAAATATGAAAGTCATAAAGTATTGAAAAAATGGTTGAAAAAGTGAAAAATATTAGGAAAAGTGAAAAGTTAGTAAAATGTCACAGTACATGTAGTTGTGAAAATTTTGACCAAAAATGTCTAAGGTCACTAACGTTCAGATACATGTGGAAAGCATAAAGTATTGAAAAAATGATTGAAAAAGTGAAAAATATGAGGGAAAGTGAAAAGTTTGTAAAATGTCACAGTACACGTATTTATGAAAATTTTGACCAAAAATGTCAAAGGTCACTGAAGTTCAAAAAATGTGAAAATCATAAAGTATTGAAAAAATGATTGACAAAGTGAAAAATATTAGGAAAAGTGAAAAGTTTGTAAAATGTCACAGTACATGTATTTTTGAAAATTTTGACCAAAAATGTCTAGGGTCACTTACATTCAAGAAAATGTGAAAATCATCAAGTATTGAAAAAATGGTTTTAAAAGTGAAAAATATTAGGAAAAATGAAAAGTTTGTAAAATGTCACAGTACACGTATTTATGCAAATTTTGACCAAAAATGTCAAAGGTCACTGAAGTTCAAAAAATGTGAAAATCATAAAGTATTGAAAAAATGATTGACAAAGTGAAAAATATTAGGAAAAGTGAAAAGTTTGTAAAATTTCACAGTACATGTATTAATGAACATTTTGACCAAAAATGTCTAAGGTCACTAACGTTCAAAAAAATGTGAAAATCATCAAGTATTGAAAAAATGATTGATGAAGTGAAAAATATTAGGAAAAGTGAAAAGTTAGTAAAATGTCACAGTACATGTATTTATGAAAATTTTGACCAAAAATGTCAAAGGTCACTAAAGTTCAAAAAAATGTGAAAATCATCAAGTATTGAAAAAATGATTGACAAAGTGAAAAATATTAGGAAAAGTGAAAAGTTTGTAAAATGTCACAGTATATGTATTTATGAAAATTTTGACCAAAAATGTCTAAGGTCACTAACGTTCAAAAAAATGTGAAAATCATATAGTATTGAAAAACTGGTTTTAAAAGTGAAAAATATTAGGAAAAATGAAAAGTTTGTAAAATGTCAAAGTATATGTATTTATGAAAATTTTGACCAAAAATGTCTAAGGTCACTAATATCGGAAAAAATATTAAAATCATCAAATATTGAAAAAATGATTGACAAAGTGAAAAATATTAGGAAAAGTGAAAAGTTTGTAAAATGTCAAAGTATATGTATTTATGAAAATTTTGACCAAAAAAGTCTAGGGTCACGAACGTTCAAAAAAATGTGAAAATCATCAAGTATTGAAAAAATGGTTTTAAAAGTGAAAAATATTAGGAAAAGTGAAAAGTTTGTAAAATGTCAAAGTATATGTATCAATGAAAATTTTGACCAAAAATGTCTAAGGTCACTAATATCGGAAAAAATATGAAAATCATAAAGTATTGAAAAAATGGTTGAAAAAGTGAAAAATATTAGGAAAAGTGAAAAGTTAGTAAAATGTCACAGTACATGTATATATGAAAATTTTGACCAAAAATGTCTAAGGTCACTAACGTTCAAAAAAATGTGAAAATCATCAAGTATTGAAAAAATGATTGACAAAGTGAAAAATATTAGGAAAAGTGAAAAGTTTGTAAAATTTCAAAGTATATGTATTTATGAAAATTTTGACCAAAAATGTCTAGGGTCACTAACGTTCAAAAAAATGTGAAAATCATCAAGTATTGAAAAAATGGTTTTAAGAGTGAAAAATATTAGGAAAAATGAAAAGTTTGTAAAATGTCAAAGTATATGTATTAATGAAAATTTTAACCAAAAATTTCATAGGTCACTAAGTTCAAATACATGTGGAAAGCATATAGTATTGAAAAAATGGTTAACAAAGTGACAAATATTAGGAAAAGTGTAAAGTTAGTAAAGTGTCACAGTACACGTGTTCATGAAAATTTACACCAAAAAAGTCTAAGTTCACTAACGTTCAAAGGAAAGTGAAAATCATGAAGTATTGAAAAAATGATTGACAAAGTAAAAAATATTAGAAAAAGTGAAAAGTTTGTAAAGTGTCACAGTACGTCTATTCACGAAAATTTTAACCAAAAATGTCTAAGTTAACTAATATTGGAAAAAATATGAAAATCATAAAATATTGAAAAAATGGTTGACAAAGTGAAAAATATTAGGAAAAGTGAAAAGTTAGTAAAATGTTACAGTACATGTATTTATTAAAATTTTGACCAAAAAAGTCTAAGGTCACTAACGTTCAAAAAAATGTGAAAATCATTTAGTATTGAAAAAATGGTTGACAAAGTGAAAAATATTAGGAAAAGTGAAAAGTTTGTAAAATGTCACAGTATATATATTTATGAAAATTTTGACCAAAAATGTCTAAGGTCACTAACGTTCAAAAAAATGTGAAAATCATTTAGTATTGAAAAAATGGTTGACAAAGTGAAAAATATTAGGAAAAGTGAAAAGTTTGTAAAATGTCACAGTATATATATTTATGAAAATTTTGACCAAAAATGTCTAAGGTCACTAACGTTCAAAAAAATGTGAAAATCATATAGTATTGAAATAATGATTGACAAAGTGAAAAATATTAGGAAAAATGAAAAGTTTGTAAAATGTCAAAGTATATGTATTAATGAAAATTTTGACCAAAAATGTCTAAGGTCACTAATATCGGAAAAAATATGAAAATCATCAAGTATTGAAAAAATGATTGACAAAGTGAAAAATATTAGGAAAAGTGAAAAGTTTTTAAAATGTCAAAGTATATGTATTAATGAAAATTTTGACCAAAAATGTCTAAGGTCACTAATATCGGAAAAAATATGAAAATCATAAAGTATTGAAAAAATAGTTGAAAAAGTGAAAAATATTAGGAAAAGTGAAAAGTTAGTAAAATGTCACAGTACATGTATTTATGAAAATTTTGACCAAAAATGTCTAAGGTCACTAACGTTCAAAAAAATGTGAAAATCATCAAGTATTGAAAAAATGATTGACAAAGTGAAAAATATTCGGAAAAGTGAAAAGTTTGTAAAATTTCAAAGTATATGTATTTATGAAAATTTTGACCAAAAATGTCTAGGGTCACTAACGTTCAAAAAAATGTGAAAATCATCAAGTATTGAAAAAATGATTGATGAAGTGAAAAATATTAGGAAAAGTGAAAAGTTAGTAAAATGTCACAGTACATGTATTTATGAAAATTTTGACCAAAAAAGTCAAAGGTCACTAAAGTTCAAAAAAATGTGAAAATCATCAAGTATTGAAAAAATGATTGACAAAGTGAAAAATATTAGGAAAAGTGAAAAGTTTGTAAAATTTCAAAGTATATGTATTTATGAAAATTTTGACCAAAAATGTCTAAGGTCACTAATATCGGAAAAAATATGAAAATCATAAAGTATTGAAAAAATGGTTGAAAAAGTGAAAAATATTAGGAAAAGTGAAAAGTTAGTAAAATGTCACAGTACATGTATTTATGAAAATTTTGACCAAAAATGTCTAAGGTCACTAACGTTCAAAAAAATGTGAAAATCATCAAGTATTGAAAAAATGATTGACAAAGTGAAAAATATTAGGAAAAGTGAAAAGTTTGTAAAATTTCAAAGTATATGTATTTATGAAAATTTTGACCAAAAATGTCTAGGGTCACTAACGTTCAAAAAAATGTGAAAATCATCAGGTATTGAAAAAATGGTTTTAAGAGTGAAAAATATTAGGAAAAATGAAAAGTTTGTAAAATGTCAAAGTATATGTATTAATGAAAATTTTAACCAAAAATGTCATAGGTCACTAAGTTCAAATACATGTGGAAAGCATATAGTATTGAAAAAATGGTTAACAAAGTGACAAATATTAGGAAAAGTGTAAAGTTAGTAAAGTGTCACAGTACACGTGTTCATGAAAATTTACACCAAAAAAGTCTAAGTTCACTAACGTTCAAAGGAAAGTGAAAATCATGAAGTATTGAAAAAATGATTGACAAAGTAAAAAATATTAGAAAAAGTGAAAAGTTTGTAAAGTGTCACAGTACGTCTATTCACAAAAATTTTAACCAAAAATGTCTAAGTTAACTAATATTGGAAAAAATATGAAAATCATAAAATATTGAAAAAATGGTTGACAAAGTGAAAAATATTAGGAAAAGTGAAAAGTTAGTAAAATGTTACAGTACATGTATTTATTAAAATTTTGACCAAAAAAGTCTAAGGTCACTAACGTTCAAAAAAATGTGAAAATCATTTAGTATTGAAAAAATGGTTGACAAAGTGAAAAATATTAGGAAAAGTGAAAAGTTTGTAAAATGTCACAGTATATTTATGAAAATTTTGACCAAAAATGTCTAAGGTCACTAACGTTCAAAAAAATGTGAAAATCATATAGTATTGAAATAATGATTGACAAAGTGAAAAATATTAGGAAAAATGAAAAGTTTGTAAAATGTCAAAGTATATGTATTAATGAAAATTTTGACCAAAAATGTCTAAGGTCACTAATATCGGAAAAAATATGAAAATCATCAAGTATTGAAAAAATGATTGACAAAGTGAAAAATATTAGGAAAAGTGAAAAGTTTTTAAAATGTCAAAGTATATGTATTAATGAAAATTTTGACCAAAAATGTCTAAGGTCACTAATATCGGAAAAAATATGAAAATCATAAAGTATTGAAAAAATAGTTGAAAAAGTGAAAAATATTAGGAAAAGTGAAAAATAAGTAAAATGTCACAGTACATGTATTTATGAAAATTTTGACCAAAAATGTCTAAGGTCACTAACGTTCAAAAAAATGTGAAAATCATCAAGTATTGAAAAAATGATTGACAAAGTGAAAAATATTAGGAAAAGTGAAAAGTTTGTAAAATGTCACAGTATATGTATTTATGAAAATTTTGACCAAAAATGTCTAAGGTCACTAATATCGGAAAAAATATGAAAATCATAAAGTATTGAAAAAATGGTTGAAAAAGTGAAAAATATTAGGAAAAGTGAAAAGTTAGTAAAATGTCACAGTACATGTATTTATGAAAATTTTGACCAAAAATGTCTAAGGTCACTAACGTTCAAAAAAATGTGAAAATCATCAAGTATTGAAAAAATGATTGACAAAGTGAAAAATATTAGGAAAAGTGAAAAGTTTGTAAAATTTCAAAGTATATGTATTTATGAAAATTTTGACCAAAAATGTCTAAGGTCACTAACGTTCAAAAAAATGTGAAAATCATCAAGTATTGAAAAAATGATTGATGAAGTGAAAAATATTAGGAAAAGTGAAAAGTTAGTAAAATGTCACAGTACATGTATTTATGAAAATTTTGACCAAAAATGTCAAAGGTCACTAAAGTTCAAAAAAATGTGAAAATCATCAAGTATTGAAAAAATGATTGACAAAGTGAAAAATATTAGGAAAAGTGAAAAGTTTGTAAAATGTCACAGTATATGTATTTATGAAAATTTTGACCAAAAATGTCTAAGGTCACTAATATCGGAAAAAATATGAAAATCATAAAGTATTGAAAAAATGGTTGAAAAAGTGAAAAATATTAGGAAAAGTGAAAAGTTAGTAAAATGTCACAGTACATGTATTTATGAAAATTTTGACCAAAAATGTCTAAGGTCACTAACGTTCAAAAAAATGTGAAAATCATCAAGTATTGAAAAAATGATTGACAAAGTGAAAAATATTAGGAAAAGTGAAAAGTTTGTAAAATTTCAAAGTATATGTATTTATGAAAATTTTGACCAAAAATGTCTAGGGTCACTAACGTTCAAAAAAATGTGAAAATCATCAAGTATTGAAAAAATGGTTTTAAGAGTGAAAAATATTAGGAAAAATGAAAAGTTTGTAAAATGTCAAAGTATATGTATTAATGAAAATTTTAACCAAAAATTTCATAGGTCACTAAGTTCAAATACATGTGGAAAGCATATAGTATTGAAAAAATGGTTAACAAAGTGACAAATATTAGGAAAAGTGTAAAGTTAGTAAAGTGTCACAGTACACGTGTTCATGAAAATTTACACCAAAAAAGTCTAAGTTCACTAACGTTCAAAGGAAAGTGAAAATCATGAAGTATTGAAAAAATGATTGACAAAGTAAAAAATATTAGAAAAAGTGAAAAGTTTGTAAAGTGTCACAGTACGTCTATTCACGAAAATTTTAACCAAAAATGTCTAAGTTAACTAATATTGGAAAAAATATGAAAATCATAAAATATTGAAAAAATGGTTGACAAAGTGAAAAATATTAGGAAAAGTGAAAAGTTAGTAAAATGTTACAGTACATGTATTTATTAAAATTTTGACCAAAAAAGTCTAAGGTCACTAACGTTCAAAAAAATGTGAAAATCATTTAGTATTGAAAAAATGGTTGACAAAGTGAAAAATATTAGGAAAAGTGAAAAGTTTGTAAAATGTCACAGTATATATATTTATGAAAATTTTGACCAAAAATGTCTAAGGTCACTAACGTTCAAAAAAATGTGAAAATCATTTAGTATTGAAAAAATGGTTGACAAAGTGAAAAATATTAGGAAAAGTGAAAAGTTTGTAAAATGTCACAGTATATATATTTATGAAAATTTTGACCAAAAATGTCTAAGGTCACTAACGTTCAAAAAAATGTGAAAATCATATAGTATTGAAATAATGATTGACAAAGTGAAAAATATTAGGAAAAATGAAAAGTTTGTAAAATGTCAAAGTATATGTATTAATGAAAATTTTGACCAAAAATGTCTAAGGTCACTAATATCGGAAAAAATATGAAAATCATCAAGTATTGAAAAAATGATTGACAAAGTGAAAAATATTAGGAAAAGTGAAAAGTTTTTAAAATGTCAAAGTATATGTATTAATGAAAATTTTGACCAAAAATGTCTAAGGTCACTAATATCGGAAAAAATATGAAAATCATAAAGTATTGAAAAAATAGTTGAAAAAGTGAAAAATATTAGGAAAAGTGAAAAGTTAGTAAAATGTCACAGTACATGTATTTATGAAAATTTTGACCAAAAATGTCTAAGGTCACTAACGTTCAAAAAAATGTGAAAATCATCAAGTATTGAAAAAATGATTGACAAAGTGAAAAATATTCGGAAAAGTGAAAAGTTTGTAAAATTTCAAAGTATATGTATTTATGAAAATTTTGACCAAAAATGTCTAAGGTCACTAACGTTCAAAAAAATGTGAAAATCATCAAGTATTGAAAAAATGATTGATGAAGTGAAAAATATTAGGAAAAGTGAAAAGTTAGTAAAATGTCACAGTACATGTATTTATGAAAATTTTGACCAAAAAAGTCAAAGGTCACTAAAGTTCAAAAAAATGTGAAAATCATCAAGTATTGAAAAAATGATTGACAAAGTGAAAAATATTAGGAAAAGTGAAAAGTTTGTAAAATTTCAAAGTATATGTATTTATGAAAATTTTGACCAAAAATGTCTAAGGTCACTAATATCGGAAAAAATATGAAAATCATAAAGTATTGAAAAAATGGTTGAAAAAGTGAAAAATATTAGGAAAAGTGAAAAGTTAGTAAAATGTCACAGTACATGTATTTATGAAAATTTTGACCAAAAATGTCTAAGGTCACTAACGTTCAAAAAAATGTGAAAATCATCAAGTATTGAAAAAATGATTGACAAAGTGAAAAATATTAGGAAAAGTGAAAAGTTTGTAAAATTTCAAAGTATATGTATTTATGAAAATTTTGACCAAAAATGTCTAGGGTCACTAACGTTCAAAAAAATGTGAAAATCATCAGGTATTGAAAAAATGGTTTTAAGAGTGAAAAATATTAGGAAAAATGAAAAGTTTGTATAATGTCAAAGTATATGTATTAATGAAAATTTTAACCAAAAATGTCATAGGTCACTAAGTTCAAATACATGTGGAAAGCATATAGTATTGAAAAAATGGTTAACAAAGTGACAAATATTAGGAAAAGTGTAAAGTTAGTAAAGTGTCACAGTACACGTGTTCATGAAAATTTACACCAAAAAAGTCTAAGTTCACTAACGTTCAAAGGAAAGTGAAAATCATGAAGTATTGAAAAAATGATTGACAAAGTAAAAAATATTAGAAAAAGTGAAAAGTTTGTAAAGTGTCACAGTACGTCTATTCACGAAAATTTTAACCAAAAATGTCTAAGTTAACTAATATTGGAAAAAATATGAAAATCATAAAATATTGAAAAAATGGTTGACAAAGTGAAAAATATTAGGAAAAGTGAAAAGTTAGTAAAATGTTACAGTACATGTATTTATTAAAATTTTGACCAAAAAAGTCTAAGGTCACTAACGTTCAAAAAAATGTGAAAATCATTTAGTATTGAAAAAATGGTTGACAAAGTGAAAAATATTAGGAAAAGTGAAAAGTTTGTAAAATGTCACAGTATATATATTTATGAAAATTTTGACCAAAAATGTCTAAGGTCACTAACGTTCAAAAAAATGTGAAAATCATATAGTATTGAAATAATGATTGACAAAGTGAAAAATATTAGGAAAAATGAAAAGTTTGTAAAATGTCAAAGTATATGTATTAATGAAAATTTTGACCAAAAATGTCTAAGGTCACTAATATCGGAAAAAATATGAAAATCATCAAGTATTGAAAAAATGATTGACAAAGTGAAAAATATTAGGAAAAGTGAAAAGTTTTTAAAATGTCAAAGTATATGTATTAATGAAAATTTTGACCAAAAATGTCTAAGGTCACTAATATCGGAAAAAATATGAAAATCATAAAGTATTGAAAAAATAGTTGAAAAAGTGAAAAATATTAGGAAAAGTGAAAAATAAGTAAAATGTCACAGTACATGTATTTATGAAAATTTTGACCAAAAATGTCTAAGGTCACTAACGTTCAAAAAAATGTGAAAATCATCAAGTATTGAAAAAATGATTGACAAAGTGAAAAATATTAGGAAAAGTGAAAAGTTTGTAAAATGTCACAGTATATGTATTTATGAAAATTTTGACCAAAAATGTCTAAGGTCACTAATATCGGAAAAAATATGAAAATCATAAAGTATTGAAAAAATGGTTGAAAAAGTGAAAAATATTAGGAAAAGTGAAAAGTTAGTAAAATGTCACAGTACATGTATTTATGAAAATTTTGACCAAAAATGTCTAAGGTCACTAACGTTCAAAAAAATGTGAAAATCATCAAGTATTGAAAAAATGATTGACAAAGTGAAAAATATTAGGAAAAGTGAAAAGTTTGTAAAATTTCAAAGTATATGTATTTATGAAAATTTTGACCAAAAATGTCTAAGGTCACTAACGTTCAAAAAAATGTGAAAATCATCAAGTATTGAAAAAATGATTGATGAAGTGAAAAATATTAGGAAAAGTGAAAAGTTAGTAAAATGTCACAGTACATGTATTTATGAAAATTTTGACCAAAAATGTCAAAGGTCACTAAAGTTAAAAAAAAGGTGAAAATCATCAAGTATTGAAAAAATGATTGACAAAGTGAAAAATATTAGGAAAAGTGAAAAGTTTGTAAAATGTCACAGTATATGTATTTATGAAAATTTTGACCAAAAATGTCTAAGGTCACTAATATCGGAAAAAATATGAAAATCATAAAGTATTGAAAAAATGGTTGAAAAAGTGAAAAATATTAGGAAAAGTGAAAAGTTAGTAAAATGTCACAGTACATGTATTTATGAAAATTTTGACCAAAAATGTCTAAGGTCACTAACGTTCAAAAAAATGTGAAAATCATCAAGTATTGAAAAAATGATTGACAAAGTGAAAAATATTAGGAAAAGTGAAAAGTTTGTAAAATTTCAAAGTATATGTATTTATGAAAATTTTGACCAAAAATGTCTAGGGTCACTAACGTTCAAAAAAATGTGAAAATCATCAAGTATTGAAAAAATGGTTTTAAGAGTGAAAAATATTAGGAAAAATGAAAAGTTTGTAAAGTGTCAAAGTATATGTATTAATGAAAATTTTGACCAAAAATGTCAAAGGTCACTAAGTTCAAATACATGTGGAAAGCATATAGTATTGAAAAAATGGTTTACAAAGTGACAAATATTAGGAAAAGTGTAAAGTTAGTAAAGTGTCACAGTACACGTGTTCATGAAAATTTACACCAAAAAAGTCTAAGTTCACTAACGTTCAAAGGAAAGTGAAAATCATGAAGTATTGAAAAAATGATTGACAAAGTAAAAAATATTAGAAAAAGTGAAAAGTTTGTAAAGTGTCACAGTACGTCTATTCACGAAAATTTTAACCAAAAATGTCTAAGTTAACTAATATTGGAAAAAATATGAAAATCATAAAATATTGAAAAAATGGTTGACAAAGTGAAAAATATTAGGAAAAGTGAAAAGTTAGTAAAATGTTACAGTACATGTATTTATTAAAATTTTGACCAAAAAAGTCTAAGGTCACTAACGTTCAAAAAAATGTGAAAATCATTTAGTATTGAAAAAATGGTTGACAAAGTGAAAAATATTAGGAAAAGTGAAAAGTTTGTAAAATGTCACAGTATATATATTTATGAAAATTTTGACCAAAAATGTCTGAGGTCACTAACGTTCAAAAAAATGTGAAAATCATTTAGTATTGAAAAAATGGTTGACAAAGTGAAAAATATTAGGAAAAGTGAAAAGTTTGTAAAATGTCACAGTATATATATTTATGAAAATTTTGACCAAAAATGTCTAAGGTCACTAACGTTCAAAAAAATGTGAAAATCATATAGTATTGAAATAATGATTGACAAAGTGAAAAATATTAGGAAAAATGAAAAGTTTGTAAAATGTCAAAGTATATGTATTAATGAAAATTTTTTACCAAAAATGTCTAGGGTCACTAACGTTCAAAAAAATGTGAAAATCATCAAGTATTGAAAAAATGGTTTTAAGAGTGAAAAATATTAGGAAAAATGAAAAGTTTGTAAAGTGTCAAAGTATATGTATTAATGAAAATTTTGACCAAAAATGTCAAAGGTCACTAAGTTCAAATACATGTGGAAAGCATATAGTATTGAAAAAATGGTTAACAAAGTGACAAATATTAGGAAAAGTGTAAAGTTAGTAAAGTGTCACAGTACACGTGTTCATGAAAATTTACACCAAAAAAGTCTAAGTTCACTAACGTTCAAAGGAAAGTGAAAATCATGAAGTATTGAAAAAATGATTGACAAAGTAAAAAATATTAGAAAAAGTGAAAAGTTTGTAAAGTGTCACAGTACGTCTATTCACGAAAATTTTAACCAAAAATGTCTAAGTTAACTAATATTGGAAAAAATATGAAAATCATAAAATATTGAAAAAATGGTTGACAAAGTGAAAAATATTAGGAAAAGTGAAAAGTTAGTAAAATGTTACAGTACATGTATTTATTAAAATTTTGACCAAAAAAGTCTAAGGTCACTAACGTTCAAAAAAATGTGAAAATCATTTAGTATTGAAAAAATGGTTGACAAAGTGAAAAATATTAGGAAAAGTGAAAAGTTTGTAAAATGTCACAGTATATATATTTATGAAAATTTTGACCAAAAATGTCTGAGGTCACTAACGTTCAAAAAAATGTGAAAATCATTTAGTATTGAAAAAATGGTTGACAAAGTGAAAAATATTAGGAAAAGTGAAAAGTTTGTAAAATGTCACAGTATATATATTTATGAAAATTTTGACCAAAAATGTCTAAGGTCACTAACGTTCAAAAAAATGTGAAAATCATATAGTATTGAAATAATGATTGACAAAGTGAAAAATATTAGGAAAAATGAAAAGTTTGTAAAATGTCAAAGTATATGTATTAATGAAAATTTTTTACCAAAAATGTCTAAGGTCACTAATATCGGAAAAAATATGAAAATCATCAAGTATTGAAAAAATGATTGACAAAGTGAAAAATATTAGGAAAAGTGAAAAGTTTTTAAAATGTCAAAGTATATGTATTAATGAAAATTTTGACCAAAAATGTCTAAGGTCACTAATATCGGAAAAAATATGAAAATCATAAAGTATTGAAAAAATAGTTGAAAAAGTGAAAAATATTAGGAAAAGTGAAAAATAAGTAAAATGTCACAGTACATGTATTTATGAAAATTTTGACCAAAAATGTCTAAGGTCACTAACGTTCAAAAAAATGTGAAAATCATCAAGTATTGAAAAAATGATTGACAAAGTGAAAAATATTAGGAAAAGTGAAAAGTTTGTAAAATGTCACAATATATGTATTTATGAAAATTTTGACCAAAAATGTCTAAGGTCACTAATATCGGAAAAAATATGAAAATCATAAAGTATTGAAAAAATGGTTGAAAAAGTGAAAAATATTAGGAAAAGTGAAAAGTTAGTAAAATGTCACAGTACATGTATTTATGAAAATTTTGACCAAAAATGTCTAAGGTCACTAACGTTCAAAAAAATGTGAAAATCATCAAGTATTGAAAAAATGATTGACAAAGTGAAAAATATTAGGAAAAGTGAAAAGTTTGTAAAATTTCAAAGTATATGTATTTATGAAAATTTTGACCAAAAATGTCTAAGGTCACTAACGTTCAAAAAAATGTGAAAATCATCAAGTATTGAAAAAATGATTGATGAAGTGAAAAATATTAGGAAAAGTGAAAAGTTAGTAAAATGTCACAGTACATGTATTTATGAAAATTTTGACCAAAAATGTCAAAGGTCACTAAAGTTAAAAAAAAGGTGAAAATCATCAAGTATTGAAAAAATGATTGACAAAGTGAAAAATATTAGGAAAAGTGAAAAGTTTGTAAAATGTCACAGTATATGTATTTATGAAAATTTTGACCAAAAATGTCTAAGGTCACTAATATCGGAAAAAATATGAAAATCATAAAGTATTGAAAAAATGGTTGAAAAAGTGAAAAATATTAGGAAAAGTGAAAAGTTAGTAAAATGTCACAGTACATGTATTTATGAAAATTTTGACCAAAAATGTCTAAGGTCACTAACGTTCAAAAAAATGTGAAAATCATCAAGTATTGAAAAAATGATTGACAAAGTGAAAAATATTAGGAAAAGTGAAAAGTTTGTAAAATTTCAAAGTATATGTATTTATGAAAATTTTGACCAAAAATGTCTAGGGTCACTAACGTTCAAAAAAATGTGAAAATCATCAAGTATTGAAAAAATGGTTTTAAGAGTGAAAAATATTAGGAAAAATGAAAAGTTTGTAAAATGTCAAAGTATATGTATTAATGAAAATTTTGACCAAAAATGTCAAAGGTCACTAAGTTCAAATACATGTGGAAAGCATATAGTATTGAAAAAATGGTTAACAAAGTGACAAATATTAGGAAAAGTGTAAAGTTAGTAAAGTGTCACAGTACACGTGTTCATGAAAATTTACACCAAAAAAGTCTAAGTTCACTAACGTTCAAAGGAAAGTGAAAATCATGAAGTATTGAAAAAATGATTGACAAAGTAAAAAATATTAGAAAAAGTGAAAAGTTTGTAAAGTGTCACAGTACGTCTATTCACGAAAATTTTAACCAAAAATGTCTAAGTTAACTAATATTGGAAAAAATATGAAAATCATAAAATATTGAAAAAATGGTTGACAAAGTGAAAAATATTAGGAAAAGTGAAAAGTTAGTAAAATGTTACAGTACATGTATTTATTAAAATTTTGACCAAAAATGTCTAAGGTCACTAACGTTCAAAAAAATGTGAAAATCATCAAGTATTGAAAAAATGATTGACAAAGTGAAAAATATTAGGAAAAGTGAAAAGTTTGTAAAATGTCAAAGTATATGTATTTATGAAAATTTTGACCAAAAATGTCTAGGGTCACTAACGTTCAAGAAAATGTGAAAATCATCAAGTATTGAAAAAATGGTTGAAAAAGTGAAAAATATTAGGAAAAGTGAAAAGTTTGTAAAATGTCACAGTACACGTATTTATGAAAATTTTGACCAAAAATGTCTAAGGTCACTAATATCGGAAAAAATATGAAAATCATCAAGTATTGAAAAAATGATTGACAAAGTGAAAAATATTAGGAAAAGTGAAAAGATTGTAAAATGTCAAAGTATATGTATCTATGAAAATTTTGACCAAAAATGTCTAGGGTCACTAACGTTCAAAAAAATGTGAAAATAATCAAGTACTGAAAAAATGGTTTTAAAAGTGAAAAATATTAGGAAAATAGAAAAGTTTGTAAAATGTCAAAGTATATGTATCAATGAAAATTTTGACCAAAAATGTCTAAGGTCACTAATATCGGAAAAAATATGAAAATCATAAAGTATTGAAAAAATGGTTGAAAAAGTGAAAAATATTAGGAAAAGTGAAAAGTTAGTAAAATGTCACAGTAAATGTATTTATGAAAATTTTGACCAAGAATGTCTTAGGTCAATAACGTTCAAAAAAATGTGAAAATCATCAAGTATTGAAAAAATGATTGACAAAGTGAAAAATATTAGGAAAAGTGAAAAGTTTGTAAAATGTCAAAGTATATGTATTTATGAAAATTTTGACCAAAAATGTCTAGGGTCACTAACGTTCAAGAAAATGTGAAAATCATCAAGTATTGAAAAAATGGTTTTAAAAGTGAAAAATATTAGGAAAAATGAAAAGTTTGTAAAATGTCAAAGTATATGTATTAATGAAAATTTTGACCAAAAATGTCTAAGGTCACTAATATCGGAAAAAATATGAAAATCATCAAGTATTGAAAAAATGGTTGAAAAAGTGAAAAATATTAGGAAAAGTGAAAAGTTTGTAAAATGTCACAGTACACGTATTTATGAAAATTTTGACCAAAAATGTCTAAGGTCACTAACGTTCAAAAAAATGTGAAAATCATCAAGTATTGAAAAAATGATTGACAAAGTGAAAAATATTAGGAAAAGTGAAAAGTTTGTAAAATGTCAAAGTATATGTATTAATGAAAATTTTGACCAAAAATGTCTAAGGTCACTAATATCGGAAAAAATATGAAAATCATAAAGTATTGAAAAAATGGTTGAGAAAGTGAAAAATATTAGGATAAGTGAAAAGTTAGTAAAATGTCACAGTACATGTATTTATGAAAATTTTGACCAAAAATGTCTAAGGTCACTAACGTTCAAAAAAATGTGAAAATCATCAAGTATTGAAAAAATGATTGACAAAGTGAAAAATATTAGGAAAAGTGAAAAGTTTGTAAAATGTCACAGTACTAACTTTCACATTTTTTTGAACGTTAGTGACCTTAGACATTTTTGGTCAAAATTTTCATAAATACATTTACTGTGACATTTTACTAACTTTTCACTTTTCCTAATATTTTTCACTTTTCCTAATATTTTTCACTTTGTCAACCATTTTTTCAATACTTGATGATTTTCATATTTTTTCCAATATTAGTTAACTTAGACATTTTTGGTTAAAATTTTCGTGAATAGACGTACAGTGACACTTTACTAACTTTTCACTTTTTCTAATATTTTTTACTTTGTCAATCATTTTTTCAATACTTCATGATTTTCACTTTCCTTTGAACGTTAGTGACCTTAGACATTTTTGGTGTAAATTTTAATGAACACATGTACTGTGACACTTTACTACCTTTACACTTTTCCTAATATTTGTCACTTTGTTAACAATTTTTTCAATACTATATGCTTTCCACATGTATTTGAACTCAGTGACCTTTGACATTTTTGGTAAAAATTTTCATTAATACATATACTTTGACATTTTACAAACTTTTCATTTTTCCTAATATTTTTCACTTTTAAAACCATTTTTTCAATACTTGATGATTTTCACATTTTCTTGAACGTAAGTGACCCTAGACATTTTTGGTCAAAATTTTCATAAATACATATACTTTGACATTTTACAAACTTTTCACTTTTCCTAATATTTTTCACTTTGTCAATCATTTTTTCAATACTTGATGATTTTCACATTTTTTTGAACGTTAGTGACCTAAGACATTTTTGGTCAAAATTTTCATAAATACATTTACTGTGACATTTTACTAACTTTTAACTTTTCCTAATATTTTTCACTTTTCCTAATATTTTTCACTTTTTCAACCATTTTTTCAATACTTGATGATTTTCATATTTTTTCCGATATTAGTGACCTTAGACATTTTTGGTCAAAATTTTCATTAATACATATACTTTGACATTTTACAAACCTTTCATTTTTCCTAATATTTTTCACTTTTAAAACCATTTTTTCAATGCTTGATGATTTTCACATTTTCTTGAACTTTAGTGACCCTAGACATTTTTGGTCAAAATTTTCATAAATACATATACTTTGACATTTTACAAACTTTTCACTTTTCCTAATATTTTTCACTTTGTCAATCATTTTTTCAATACTTGATGATTTTCATATTTTTTCCAATATTAGTTAACTTAGACATTTTTGGTTAAAATTTTCGTGAATAGACGTACTGTGACACTTTACTAACTTTTCACTTTTTCTAATATTTTTTACTTTGTCAATCATTTTTTCAATACTTCATGATTTTCACTTTCCTTTGAACGTTAGTGACCTTAGACATTTTTGGTGTAAATTTTAATGAACACATGTACTGTGACACTTTACTAACTTTACACTTTTCCTAATATTTGTCACTTTGTTAACAATTTTTTCAATACTATATGCTTTCCACATGTATTTGAACTCAGTGACCTTTGACATTTTTGGTCAAAATTTTCATTAATACATATACTTTGACATTTTACAAACTTTTCATTTTTCCTAATATTTTTCACTCTTAAAACCATTTTTTCAATACTTGATGATTTTCACATTTTTTTGAACGTTAGTGACCCTAGACATTTTTGGTCAAAATTTTCATAAATACATATACTTTGAAATTTTACAAACTTTTCACTTTTCCTAATATTTTTCACTTTGTCAATCATTTTTTCAATACTTGATGATTTTCACATTTTTTTGAACGTTAGTGACCTTAGACATTTTTGGTCAAAATTTTCATAAATACATGTACTGTGACATTTTACTAACTTTTCACTTTTCCTAATATTTTTCACTTTTTCAACCATTTTTTCAATACTTTATGATTTTCATATTTTTTCCGATATTAGTGACCTTAGACATTTTAGGTCAAAATTTTCATTAATACATATACTTTGACATTTTACAAACTTTTCACTTTTCCTAATATTTTTCACTTTGTCAATCATTTTTTCAATACTTGATGATTTTCACATTTTTTTGAACTTTAGTGACCTTTGACATTTTTGGTCAAAATTTTCATAAATACATGTACTATGACATTTTACTAACTTTTAACTTTTCCTAATATTTTTCACTTCATCAATCATTTTTTCAATACTTGATGATTTTCACATTTTTTTGAACGTTAGTGACCTTAGACATTTTTGGTCAAAATGTTCATAAATACATATAGTGTGACATTTTACAAACTTTTCACTTTTCCTAATATTTTTCACTTTGTCAATCATTTTTTCAATACTTTATGATTTTCACATTTTTTGAAATTCAGTGACCTTAGACATTTTTGGTTAAAATTTTCGTGAATAGACGTACTGTGACACTTTACTAACTTTTCACTTTTCCTAATATTTTTCACTTTTTCAACCATTTTTTCAATACTTTATGATTTTCATATTTTTTCCGATATTAGTGACCTTAGACATTTTTGGTCAAAATTTTCATTAATACATATACTTTGACATTTTACAAACTTTTCACTTTTCCTAATATTTTTCACTTTGTCAATCATTTTTTCAATACTTGACGATTTTCACATTTTTTTGAACTTTAGTGACCTTTGACATTTTTGGTCAAAATTTTCATAAATACATGTACTATGACATTTTACTAACTTTTAACTTTTCCTAATATTTTTCACTTTGTCAATCTTTTTTTCAATACATGATGATTTTCACATTTTTTTGAACGTTAGTGACCTTAGACATTTTTGGTCAAAATGTTCATAAATACATATAGTGTGACATTTTACAAACTTTTCACTTTTCCTAATATTTTTCACTTTGTCAATCATTTTTTCAATACTTTATGATTTTCACATTTTTTGAAATTCAGTGACCTTTGAAATTTTTGTCAAAATTTGCATAAATACGTGTACTGTGACATTTTATAAACTTTTCACTTTTCCTAATATTTTTCACTTTGTCAATCATTTTTGAAAAGATTGTAAAATGTCAAAGTATATGTATCTATGAAAATTTTGACCAAAAATGTCTAGGGTCACTAACGTTCAAAAAAATGTGAAAATAATCAAGTACTGAAAAAATGGTTTTAAAAGTGAAAAATATTAGGAAAATAGAAAAGTTTGTAAAATGTCAAAGTATATGTATCAATGAAAATTTTGACCAAAAATGTCTAAGGTCACTAATATCGGAAAAAATATGAAAATCATAAAGTATTGAAAAAATGGTTGAAAAAGTGAAAAATATTAGGAAAAGTGAAAAGTTAGTAAAATGTCACAGTAAATGTATTTATGAAAATTTTGACCAAAAATGTCTAAGGTCAATAACGTTCAAAAAAATGTGAAAATCATCAAGTATTGAAAAAATGATTGACAAAGTGAAAAATATTAGGAAAAGTGAAAAGTTTGTAAAATGTCAAAGTATATGTATCTATGAAAATTTTGACCAAAAATGTCTAAGGTCACTAACGTTCAAAAAAATGTGAAAATCATCAAGTATTGAAAAAATGATTGACAAAGTGAAAAATATTAGGAAAAGTGAAAAGTTTGTAAAATGTCAAAGTATATGTATTTATGAAAATTTTGACCAAAAATGTCTAGGGTCACTTACGTTCAAGAAAATGTGAAAATCATCAAGTATTGAAAAAATGGTTTTAAAAGTGAAAAATATTAGGAAAAGTGAAAAGTTTGTAAAATGTCAAAGTATATGTATTAATGAAAATTTTTACCAAAAATGTCAAAGGTCACTGAGTTCAAATACATGTGGAAAGCATATAGTATTGAAAAAATTGTTAACAAAGTGAAAAATATTAGGAAAAGTGTAAAGGTAGTAAAGTGTCACAGTACATGTGTTCATTAAAATTTACACCAAAAATGTCTAAGGTCACTAACGTTCAAAGGAAAGTGAAAATCATGAAGTATTGAAAAAATGATTGACAAAGTAAAAAATATTAGAAAAAGTGAAAAGTTAGTAAAGTGTCACTGTACGTCTATTCACGAAAATTTTAACCAAAAATGTCTAAGGTCACTAATATCGGAAAAAATATGAAAATCATCAAGTATTGAAAAAATGATTGACAAAGTGAAAAATATTAGGAAAAGTGAAAAGTTTGTAAAATGTCAAAGTATATGTATTTATGAAAATTTTGACCAAAAATGTCTAGGGTCACTAAAGTTCAAGAAAATGTGAAAATCATCAAGCATTGAAAAAATGGTTTTAAAAGTGAAAAATATTAGGAAAAATGAAAAGTTTGTAAAATGTCAAAGTATATGTATTAATGAAAATTTTGACCAAAAATGTCTAAGGTCACTAATATCGGAAAAAATATGAAAATCATAAAGTATTGAAAAAATGGTTGAAATAGTGAAAAATATTAGGAAAAGTGAAAAGTTAGTAAAATGTCAAAGTATATGTATTAATGAAAATTTTGACCAAAAATGTCTAAGGTCACTAATATCGGAAAAAATATGAAAATCATCAAGCATTGAAAAAATGGTTTTAAAAGTGAAAAATATTAGGAAAAATGAAAAGTTTGTAAAATGTCAAAGTATATGTATTAATGAAAATTTTGACCAAAAATGTCTAAGGTCACTAATATCGGAAAAAATATGAAAATCATAAAGTATTGAAAAAATGGCTGAAATAGTGAAAAATATTAGGAAAAGTGAAAAGTTAGTAAAATGTCACAGTAAATGTATTTATGAAAATTTTGACCAAAAATGTCTAAGGTCACTAACGTTCAAAAAAATGTGAAAATCATCAAGTATTGAAAAAATGATTGACAAAGTGAAAAATATTAGGAAAAGTGAAAAGTTTGTAAAATGTCAAAGTATATGTATTTATGAAAATTTTGACCAAAAATGTCTAGGGTCACTTACGTTCAAGAAAATGTGAAAATCATAAAGTATTGAAAAAATGGTTGAAAAAGTGAAAAATATTAGGAAAAGTGAAAAGTTAGTAAAATGTCACAGTACATGTATTTATGAAAATTTTGACCAAAAATGTCTATGGTCACTAACGTTCAAAAAAATGTGAAAATCATAAAGTATTGAAAAAATGATTGACAAAGTGAAAAATATTAGGAAAAGTGAAAAGTTTGTAAAATGTCACAGTACACGTATTTATGAAAATTTTGACCAAAAATGTCAAAGGTCACTAAAGTTCAAAAAAATGTGAAAATCATCATGTATTGAAAAAATTATTGACAAAGTGAAAAATATTAGGAAAAGTGAAAAGTTTGTAAAATGTCACAGTACATGTATTTTTGAAAATTTTGATCAAAAATGTCTAAGGTCACTAACGTTCAAAAAAATGTGAAAATCATCAAGTATTGAAAAAATGATTGACAAAGTGAAAAATATTAGAAAAAGTAAAAAGTTTGTAAAATGTCACAGTACACGTATTTATGCAAATTTTGACCAAAAATGTCAAAGGTCACTGAAGTTCAAAAAATGTGAAAATCATCAAGTATTGAAAAAATGATTGACGAAGTGAAAAATATTAGGAAAAGTGAAAAGTTAGTAAAATGTCACAGTACATGTATTTATGAAAATTTTGACCAAAAATGTCAAATGTCACTAAAGTTCAAAAAAATGTGAAAATCATCAAGTATTGAAAAAATGATTGACAAACTGAAAAATATTAGGAAAAGTGAAAAGTTTGTAAAATGTCACAGTATATGTATTTATGAAAATTTTGACCAAAAATGTCTAAGGTCACTAACGTTCAAAAAAATGTGGAAAGCATATAGTATTGAAAAAATGGTTAACAAAGTGACAAATATTAGGAAAAGTGTAAAGTTAGTAAAGTGTCACAGTACATGTGTTCATGAAAATTTACACCAAAAATGTCTAAGTTAACTAATATTGGACAAAATATGAAAATCATAAAGTATTGAAAAAATGGTTGACAAAGTGAAAAATATTAGAAAAAGTGAAAAGTTAGTAAAGTGTCACAGTACGTCTATTCACGAAAATTTTAACCAAAAATGTCTAAGTTAACTAATATTGGACAAAATATGAAAATCATAAAGTATTGAAAAAATGGTTGACAAATTGAAAAATATTAGGAAAAATGAAAAGTTTGTAAAATGTCAAAGTATATGTATTAATGAAAATTTTGACCAAAAATGTCTAAGGACACTAATATCGGAAAAAATATGAAAATCATCAAGTATTGAAAAAATGATTGACAAAGTGAAAAATATTAGGAAAAGTGAAAAGTTTGTAAAATGTCAAAGTATATGTATTAATGAAAATTTTGACCAAAAATGTCTAAGGTCACTAATATCGGAAAAAATATGAAAATCATAAAGTATTGAAAAAATAGTTGAAAAAGTGAAAAATATTAGGAAAAGTGAAAAGTTAGTAAAATGTCAAAGTATATGTATTTATAAAAAATTTTGACCAAAAATCGCTAAGGTCACTAACGTTCAAAAAAATGTGAAAATCATCAAGTATTGAAAAAATGATTGACAAAGTGAAAAATATTAGGAAAAGTGAAAAGTTTGTAAAATGTCAAAGTATATGTATTTATAAAAAATTTTGACCAAAAATGTCTAAGGTCACTAACGTTCAAAAAAATGTGAAAATCATCAAGTATTGAAAAAATGGTTTTAAAAGTGAAAAATATTAGGAAAAATGAAAAGTTTGTAAAATGTCAAAGTATATGTATTAATGAAAATTTTTACCAAAAATGTCAAAGGTCACTGAGTTCAAATACATGTGGAAAGCATATAGTATTGAAAAAATTGTTAACAAAGTGACAAATATTAGGAAAAGTGTAAAGGTAGTAAAGTGTCACAGTACATGTGTTCATTAAAATTTACACCAAAAATGTCTAAGGTCACTAACGTTCAAAGGAAAGTGAAAATCATGAAGTATTGAAAAAATGATTGACAAAGTAAAAAATATTAGAAAAAGTGAAAAGTTAGTAAAGTGTCACAGTACGTCTATTCATGAAAATTTTAACCAAAAATGTCTAAGTTAACTAATATTGGACAAAATATGAAAATCATAAAGTATTGAAAAAATGGTTGACAAAGTGAAAAATATTAGGAAAAGTGAAAAGTTAGTAAAATGTTACAGTACATGTATTTATGAAAATTTTGACCAAAAAAGTCTAGGTTCACTAACGTTCAAAAAAATGAGAAAATCATCAAGTATTGAAAAAATGATTGACAAAGTGAAATATATTAGGAAAAGTGAAAAGTTTGTAAAATGTCACAGTATATATATTTATGAAAATTTTGACCAAAAATGTCTAAGGTCACTAACGTTCAAAAAAATGTGAAAATCATCAAGTATTGAAAAAATGATTGATGAAGTGAAAAATATTAGGAAAAGTGAAAAGTTAGTAAAATGTCACAGTACATTCGTTCATGAAATTTTGACCAAAAATGTCGAAGGACACTTACGTTCAAAGGAAAGTGAAAATCATAAAGTATTGAAAAAATGATTGACAAAGTGAAAAATATTAGAAAAAGTGAAAAGTTTGTAAAATGTCACAGTACACGTATTTATGAAAATTTTGACCAAAAATGTCAAAGGTCACTAAAGTTCAAAAAAATGTGAAACTCATCAAGTATTGAAAAAATGATTGACAAAGTGAAAAATATTAGGAAAAGTGAAAAGTTTGTAAAATGTCACAGTATATGTATTTATGAAAATTTTGACCATAAATGTCTAAGGTCACTAATATCGGAAAAAATATGAAAATCATAAAGTATTGAAAAAATGGTTGAAAAAGTGAAAAATATTAGGAAAAGTGAAAAGTTTGTACAATGTCAAAGTATATGTATTAATGAAAATTTTGACCAAAAATGTCAAAGGTCACTAAGTTCAAATACATGTGGAATCATATAGTATTGAAAAAATGGTGAACAAAGTGACGAATATTAGGAAAAGTGTAAAGTTAGTAAAGTGTCACAGTACATGTGTTCATGAAAATTTACACCAAAAATGTCTAAGGTCACTAACGTTCAAACGAAAGTGAAAATCATGAAGTATTGAAAAAATGATTGACAAAGTAAAAAATATTAGAAAAAGTGAAAAGTTAGTAAAGTGTCACATTACGTCTATTCACGAAAATTTTAACCAAAAATGTCTAAGGTCACTAATATTGGAAAAAATATGAAAATCATCAAGTATTGAAAAAATGGTTTTAAAAGTGAAAAATATTAGGAAAAGTGAAAAGTTTGTAAAATGTCAAAGTATATGTATTAATGAAAATTTTGACCAAAAATGTCTAAGGTCACTAATATCGGAAAGAATATGAAAATCATAAAGTATTGAAAAATGGTTGAAAAAGTGAAAAATATTAGGAAAAGTGAAAAGTTAGTAAAATGTCACAGTACATGTATTTATGAAAATTTTGACCAAAAATGTCTAAGGTCACTAACGTTCAAAAAAATGTGAAAATCATCAAGTATTGAAAAAATGATTGACAAAGTGAAAAATATTAGGAAAAGTGAAAAGTTTGTAAAATGTCACAGTACACGTATTTATGAAAATTTTGACCAAAAATGTCAAAGGTCACTAAAGTTCAAAAAAATATGAAAATCATCATGTATTGAAAAAATGATTGACAAAGTTGAAAATATTAGGAAAAGTGAAAAGTTTGTAAAATGTCACAGTACATGTATTTTTGAAAATTTTGACCAAAAATGTCTAAGGTCACTAACGTTCAAAATAATGTGAAAATCATCAAGTATTGAAAAAATGATTGACAAAGTTTGTAAAATATTAGAAAAAGTGAAAAGTTAGTAAAGTGTCACAGTACGTCTATTCATGAAAATTTTAACCAAAAATGTCTAAGTTAACTAATATTGGACAAAATATGAAAATCATAAAGTATTGAAAAAATGGTTGACAAAGTGAAAAATATTAGGAAAAGTGAAAAGTTAGTAAAATGTTACAGTACATGTATTTATGAAAATTTTGACCAAAAAAGTCTAGGTTCACTAACGTTCAAAAAAATGAGAAAATCATCAAGTATTGAAAAAATGATTGACAAAGTGAAATATATTAGGAAAAGTGAAAAGTTTGTAAAATGTCACAGTATATATATTTATGAAAATTTTGACCAAAAATGTCTAAGGTCACTAACGTTCAAAAAAATGTGAAAATCATCAAGTATTGAAAAAATGATTGATGAAGTGAAAAATATTAGGAAAAGTGAAAAGTTAGTAAAATGTCACAGTACATTCGTTCATGAAATTTTGACCAAAAATGTCGAAGGACACTTACGTTCAAAGGAAAGTGAAAATCATAAAGTATTGAAAAAATGATTGACAAAGTGAAAAATATTAGGAAAAATGAAAAGTTTGTAAAATGTCACAGTACATGTATTTATGAAAATTTTGACCAAAAATGTCTGAGGTCACTAACGTTCAAAAAAACTGTGAAAATCATCAAATATTGAAAAAATGATTGATAAAGTGAAAAATATTAGAAAAAGTGAAAAGTTTGTAAAATGTCACAGTACACGTATTTATGAAAATTTTGACCAAAAATGTCAAAGGTCACTAAAGTTCAAAAAAATGTGAAACTCATCAAGTATTGAAAAAATGATTGACAAAGTGAAAAATATTAGGAAAAGTGAAAAGTTTGTAAAATGTCACAGTATATGTATTTATGAAAATTTTGACCATAAATGTCTAAGGTCACTAATATCGGAAAAAATATGAAAATCATAAAGTATTGAAAAAATGGTTGAAAAAGTGAAAAATATTAGGAAAAGTGAAAAGTTTGTACAATGTCAAAGTATATGTATTAATGAAAATTTTGACCAAAAATGTCAAAGGTCACTAAGTTCAAATACATGTGGAATCATATAGTATTGAAAAAATGGTGAACAAAGTGACGAATATTAGGAAAAGTGTAAAGTTAGTAAAGTGTCACAGTACATGTGTTCATGAAAATTTACACCAAAAATGTCTAAGGTCACTAACGTTCAAACGAAAGTGAAAATCATGAAGTATTGAAAAAATGATTGACAAAGTAAAAAATATTAGAAAAAGTGAAAAGTTAGTAAAGTGTCACATTACGTCTATTCACGAAAATTTTAACCAAAAATGTCTAAGGTCACTAATATTGGAAAAAATATGAAAATCATCAAGTATTGAAAAAATGGTTTTAAAAGTGAAAAATATTAGGAAAAGTGAAAAGTTTGTAAAATGTCAAAGTATATGTATTAATGAAAATTTTGACCAAAAATGTCTAAGGTCACTAATATCGGAAAGAATATGAAAATCATAAAGTATTGAAAAATGGTTGAAAAAGTGAAAAATATTAGGAAAAGTGAAAAGTTAGTAAAATGTCACAGTACATGTATTTATGAAAATTTTGACCAAAAATGTCTAAGGTCACTAACGTTCAAAAAAATGTGAAAATCATAAAGTATTGAAAAAATGATTGACAAAGTGAAAAATATTAGGAAAAGTGAAAAGTTTGTAAAATGTCACAGTACACGTATTTATGAAAATTTTGACCAAAAATGTCAAAGGTCACTAAAGTTCAAAAAAATATGAAAATCATCATGTATTGAAAAAATGATTGACAAAGTTGAAAATATTAGGAAAAGTGAAAAGTTTGTAAAATGTCACAGTACATGTATTTTTGAAAATTTTGACCAAAAATGTCTAAGGTCACTAACGTTCAAAATAATGTGAAAATCATCAAGTATTGAAAAAATGATTGACAAAGTTTGTAAAATATTAGAAAAAGTGAAAAGTTAGTAAAGTGTCACAGTACGTCTATTCACGAAAATATTAACCAAAAATGTCTAAGTTAACTAATATTGGAAAAAATATGAAAATCATCAAGTATTGAAAAAATGATTGACAAAGTGAAAAATATTAGGAAATAGTGAAAAGTTTGTAAAATGTCAAAGTATATGTATTAATGAAAATTTTGACCAAAAATGTCAAAGGTCACTAAGTTCAAATACATGTGGAAAGCATATAGTATTGAAAAAATGGTTAATAAAGTGACAAATATTAGGAAAAGTGTAAAGTTAGTAAAGTTTCACAGTACATGTGTTCATGAAAATTTACACCAAAAATGTCTAAGGTCACTAACGTTCAAAGGAAAGTGAAAATCATGAAGTATTGAAAAAATGATTGACAAAGTGAAAAATATTAGGAAAAGTGAAAAGTTAGTAAAATGTCAAAGTACATGTATTTATGAAAATTTTGACCAAAAATGTCTAAGGTCACTAAAGTTCAAAAAAATGTGAAAATCATCAAGTATTGAAAAAATGATTGACAAAGTGAAAAATATTAGAAAAAGTGAAAAGTTAGTAAAGTGTCACAGTACGTCTATTCACGAAAATTTTAACCAAAAATGTCTAAGTTAACTATTATTGGAAAAAATATGAAAATCATCAAGTATTGAAAAAATGATTGATCAAGTGAAAAATATTAGGAAAAGTGAAAAGTTTGTAAAATGTCAAAGTATATGTATTTATGAAAATTTTAACCAAAAATGTCTAGGGTCACTAACGTTCAAGAAAATGTGAAAATCATCAAGTATTGAAAAAATGGTTTTAAAAGTGAAAAATATTAGGAAAAATGAAAAGTTTGTAAAATGTCAAAGTATATGTATTAATGAAAATTTTGACCAAAAATGTCTAAGGTCACTAATATCGGAAAGAATATGAAAATCATAAAGTATTGAAAAATGGTTGAAAAAGTGAAAAATATTAGGAAAAGTGAAAAGTTAGTAAAATGTCACAGTACATGTATTTATGAAAATTTTGACCAAAAATGTCTAAGGTCACTAACGTTCAAAAAAATGTGAAAATCATAAAGTATTGAAAAAATGATTGACAAAGTGAAAAATATTAGGAAAAGTGAAAAGTTTGTAAAATGTCACAGTACACGTATTTATGAAAATTTTGACCAAAAATGTCAAAGGTCACTAAAGTTCAAAAAAATGTGAAAATCATCATGTATTGAAAAAATGATTGACAAAGTTGAAAATATTAGGAAAAGTGAAAAGTTTGTAAAATGTCACAGTACATGTATTTTTGAAAATTTTGACCAAAAATGTCTAAGGTCACTAACGTTCAACATAATGTGAAAATCATCAAGTATTGAAAAAATGATTGACAAAGTTTGTAAAATATTAGAAAAAGTGAAAAGTTAGTAAAGTGTCACAGTACGTCTATTCACGAAAATTTTAACCAAAAATGTCTAAGTTAACTAATATTGGAAAAAATATGAAAATCATCAAGTATTGAAAAAATGATTGACAAAGTGAAAAATATTAGGAAATAGTGAAAAGTTTGTAAAATGTCAAAGTATATGTATTTATGAAAATTTTGACCAAAAATGTCTAGGGTCACTAACGTTCAAAAAAATGTGAAAATCATCAAGTATTGAAAAAATGGTTTTAAAAGTGAAAAATATTAGGAAAAATTATAAGTTTGTAAAATGTCAAAGTATATGTATTAATGAAAATTTTGACCAAAAATGTCAAAGGTCACTAAGTTCAAATACATGTGGAAAGCATATAGTATTGAAAAAATGGTTAACAGAGTGACAAATATTAGGAAAAGTGTAAAGTTAGTAAAGTTTCACAGTACATGTGTTCATGAAAATTTACACCAAAAATGTCTAAGGTCACTAACGTTCAAAGGAAAGTGAAAATCATGAAGTATTGAAAAAATGATTGACAAAGTGAAAAATATTAGGAAAAGTGAAAAGTTAGTAAAATGTCAAAGTACATGTATTTATGAAAATTTTGACCAAAAATGTCTAAGGTCAATAACGTTCAAAAAAATGTAAAAATCATAAAGTATTGAAAAAATGATTGACAAAGTGAAAAATATTAGGAAAAGTGAAAAGTTTGTAAAATGTCACAGTACACGTGTTCATGAAAATTTAAACCAAAAATGACTAAGGTCACTAACGTTCAAGGGAAAGTGAAAATCATGAAGTATTGAAAAAATGGTTGACAAAGTGAAGAATATTGGGAAAAAGGAAAAGTTAGTAAAATGTCACAGTACATGTGTTCATGAAATTTTGACCAAAAATGTCTAAGGTCGCTTACGTTCAAAGGAAACTGAAAATCATAATAGTATTGAAAAAATGATTGACAAAGTGAAAAATATTAAGAAAAGTGAAAAGTTAGTAAAATATCACAGTACATTCGCTCATGAAATTTTGACCAAAAATGTCTGAGGTCACTTACGTTCAAAGGAAACTGAAAATCATAATAGTATTGAAAAAATGATTGACAAAGTGAAAAATATTAGGAAAAATGAAAAGTTTGTAAAATGTCAAAGTATATGTATTAATGAAAATTTTGACCAAAAATGTCAAAGGTCACTAACGTTCAAACAAATGTGAAAATCATATAGTATTGAAAAAATGGTTGACAATGTGAAAAATATTAGGAAAAGTGAAAAGTTTGTAAAATGTCACAGTACATGTATTTATGAAATTTTTGACCAAAAATTTCTAGGGTCACTAACGTTCAAAAAAATGTGAAAATCATCAAGTATTGAAAAAATGGTTGAAAAAGTGAAAAATATTAAGAAACGTGAAAAGTTTGTAAAATGTCACAGTACATGTATTTATGAAAATTTTGACCAAAAATGTCTAGGGTCACTAACGTTCAAAAAAATGTGAAAATCATCAAGTATTGAAAAAATGATTGACAAAGTGAAAAATATTAGGAAAATGAAAAGTTTGTAAAATGTCAAAGTATATGTATTAATGAAAATTTTGACCAAAAATGTCAAAGGTCACTCAGTTCAAATACATGTGGAAAGCATGTAGTATTGAAAAATTGGTTAACAAAGTGACAAATATTAGGAAAAGTGTAAAGTTAGTAAAATGTCACAGTACATGTGTTCATGAAAATTTAAACCAAAAATGACTAAGGTCACTAACGTTTAAGGGAAAGTGAAAATCATGAAGTATTGAAAAAATGGTTGACAAAGTGAAGAATATTGGGAAAAATGAAAAGTTAGTAAAATGTCATGGTACATGTGTTCATGAAATTTTGACCAAAAATGTCTAAGGTCGCTTACGTTCAAAGGAAACTGAAAATCATAATAGTATTGAAAAAATGATTGACAAAGTGAAAAATATTAAGAAAAGTGAAAAGTTTGTAAAATGTCACAGTACATGTATTTATGAAAATTTTGACCAAAAATGTCTAAGGTCACTAACGTTCAAAAAAATGTGAAAATCATCAAGTATTGAAAAAATGATTGACAAAGTGAAAAATATTAGGAAAAATGAAAAGTTAGAAAAGTGTCACAGTACATGTATTCATGAAACTTTTGACCAAAAAAGTCTAAGGTCACTAATATTGGAAAAAATATGAAAATCATAAAGTATTGAAAAAATGGTTGACACAGTGAAAAATATTGGGAAAAGTGAAAAATTAGTAAAATATCAAAGTACATGTATTCATGAAAATTTTGACCAAATATGTCAAAGGTCAATAACGTTCGAAAAAATGTGAAAATCATAAAGTATTGAAAAAAATGCTGACAAAGTGAAGAATATTAGGAATAGTGAAAAGTTAGTAAAATGTCACAGTACATGTGTTCATGAAAATTTTAACCAAAAATTAAATTTTGACCAAAAATGTCTAAGGTCACTTACATTCACAGGAAAGTGAAAAATCATAAAGTATTGAAAAAATGATTGACAAAGTGAAAAATATTAGGAAAAGTGAAAAGTTAGTAAAATGTCACAGTACATGTGTTCATGAAAATTTTAACCAAAAATGTCTAAGTTAACTAATATCGGAAAAAACATGAAAATCATAAAGTATTGAAAAAATGGTTGACAAAGTGAAAAATATTGAGAAAAATGAAAGGTTAGTAAAATGTCACATAACATGTGTTCATGAAAATTTTGACCAAAAATGTCTAAGGTCACTTACGTTCAAAGGAAAGTGAAAATCATAAAGTATTGAAAAAATGATTGACAAAGTGAAAAATATTAGGAAAAGTGAAAAGTTAGTAAAGTGTCACAGTACGTGTATTCACCAAAATTTTAACCAAAAATGTCTAAGTTAACTAATATCGGAAAAAATATGAAAATCATAAAGTATTGAAAAAATGGTTTACAAAGTGAAAAATATTGGGAAAAGTGAAAAGTTAGTACAATGTCACAGCACATGTGTTCATGAAATTTTGACCAAAAATGTCTAAGGTCACTTACATTCAAAGGAAAGTGAAAATCATAAAGTATTGAAAAAATGATTGACAAAGTGAAAAATATTAGGAAAAGTGAAAAGTTAGTAAAATGTCACAGTACATGTGTTCATGAAAATTTTAACCAAAAATGTCTAAGTTAACTAATATCGGAAAAAATATGAAAATCATAAAGTATTGAAAAAATGGTTTACAAAGTGAAAAATATTAGGAAAAGTGAAAAGTTAGTAAAATGTCACAGTACATGTGTTCATGAAATTTTGACCAAAAATGTCTAAGGTCACTTACATTCAAAGGAAAGTGAAAATCATAAAGTATTGAAAAAATGATTGACAAAGTGAAAGAATATTGGGAAAAATGAAAAGTTAGTAAAATGTCACAGTATATGTATTCTTGAAAATTTTGACCAAAAACATATAAGTTCACTAATATAGGAAAAAATATGAAAATCATAAAATATTGAAAAAATGGTAGACAAAGCGAAAAATATTAGGAAAAGTGAAAAGTTAGTAAAATGTCACAGTACATGTATTCATGAAAATTTTGACCAAAAATGTCAAAGGTAACTAAAGTTCGAAAAACTGTGAAAATCATAAAGTATTGAAAAAATGGTTGACAAAGTGAAAAAATATTGGGAAAAATGAAAAGTTAGTAAAATGTCAAAGTACATGTATTTATGAAAATTTTGACCGAAAATGTCTTAGGACACTTATGTTCAAATGAAAGTGAAAATCATAAAGTATTGAAAAAATGATAGACAAAGTGAAAAATATTAGGAAAAGTGAAAAGTTTGTAAAATGTCAAAGTATATGTATTAATGAAAATTTTAACCAAAAATGTCAAAGGTCATTCACGTTCAAAAAAATGTGAAAATCATATAGTATTGAAAAAATGGTTGACAAAGTGAAAAATATTAGGAAAAGTGAAAAGTTTGTAAAATGTCTAAGTATATGTATTAATGAAAATTTTGACCAAAAATGTCTAAGGTCAGTAACGTTCAAAAAAATGTGAAAATCATAAAGTATTGAAAAAATTGCTGACAAAGTGAAACATATTGGGAAAAGTGAAAAATTAGTTAAATATCACAGTACATGTATTCATAAAAATTTTGACCAAAAAAGTCAAAGGTCACTAACCTTCGAAAAAATGTGAGAATCATAAAACAATTATATTGAGAATCATTTTTATATGTACAGTATATGCTGGTGTTCCTCGCAGTGTTGCATCAACCTATATTGCACAATACAACTTTGTACATTTTTTTTTGTCATTACCTTACTCCGATGACTTGCACTGAATGAAATTAGCCAGGGATGCAGAGTCCGGACGGTAACTGCTGATAGCCGGCCTCAAGCAGACTTCCAGATGCTTCCAGATGCTAATCAAAAGTGAAAAGTTAGTAACATTCCAGAGTATAGGTATTCATGAAATTTTGACCGAAAATGTCTAAGGTCACTAACGTTCAAAAAAATGTGAAAATCATAAATTATTGAAAAAATGGTTGACAATGTGAAACATATTGGGAGAAATGAAATAAATGTCACAGTACATGTATTCATGAAACTTTTGACCAAAAAAGTCTAAGGTCACTAATATTGGAAAAAATATGAAAATCTTTAAGTATTGAAAAAATGGTTGACAAAGTGAAAAATATTGGGAAAAGTGAAAAATTAGTAAAATATCAAAGTACATGTATTCATGAAAATTTTGACCAAATATGTCAAAGGTCACTAAAGTTCGAAAAAATGTGAAAATCATAAAGTATTGAAAAAAATGCAGACAAAGTGAAAAATATCAGGAAAGGTGAAAAGTTTGTAAAATGTCACAGTACATGTGTTGATGAAATTTTGACCAAAAACGTCTGAGGTCACTTACGTTCAAAGGAAAGTGAAAATCATAAAGTATTGAAAAAATGATTGACAAAGTAAAAAATATGAGGAAAACTGAAAAGTTTGTAAAATGTCACAGTACATGTATTTATGAAAATTTTGACCAAAAATGTCTAAGGTCACTTAAGTTCAAAAGAAAGTGAAAATCATAAAGTATTGAAAAAATGATTGACAAAGTGAAAAATATTAGGAAAAGTGAAAAGTTAGTAAAATATCACAGTATATGTATTCTTGAAAATTTTGAACGAAAATGTCTAAGTTCACTAACATCGGAAAAAAAATGAAAATCATAAAGTATTGAAAAAATGGTTGACAAAGCGAAAAATATTACGAAAAGGGAAAAGTTAGCAAAATGTCACAGTATATGTATTAATGAAAATTTTGACCAAAAATGTCTAAGGTCACTTAAGTTCACAGGAAAGTGAAAATCATAAAGTATTAAAAAAATGATTGAAAAACTGTAAAATATTAGGAAAAGTGAAAAGTTAGTAAAATTTCACAATATATGTTTATGAAAATTTTGACCAAAAATCTGTAAGGTCACTTACGTTCAAAGGAAAGTGAAAATCATAAAGTATTGGAAAAATGATTAACAAAATGAAAAATATTAGGAAAAGTGAAAAGTTAGTAAAATGTCACAGTATATGGATTCATGAAAATTTTGACAGAAAATGTCTAAGGTCACTTACGTTCAAAGGAAAGGGAAAATCATAAATTATTGAAAAAATGATGGACAATCTGAAAAATATAAGGAAAAGTGAAAAGTTAGTACTGTCACAGTACGTGTATTCACGAAAATTTTAACCGAAAATGTCTGTTAACTAATATCGGAAAAAATATGAAAATCATAAAGTATTGAAAAAATGGTTGACAAAATGAAAAATATTAGGAAAAGTGAAAAGTTAGTAAAATGTCACAGTATATGGATTCATGAAAATTTTGACCGAAAATGTCTAAGGTCACTTACGTTCAAAGGAAAGTGAAAATCATAAAGTATTGGAAAAGTGATTAGCAAAATGAAAAATATTGGGAAATGGAAAAGTTCGTAAAATGTCACAGTATATGTATTCATGAAAATTTTGACCAAAAATGTCTAAGGTCACTTATGTTCAAAGGAAAGTGAAAATCATAAAGTATTGAAAAAAAAATGATTGACAAAGTGAAAAATATTAGGAAAAGTGAAAAGTTTGTAAAATGTCAAAGTATATGTATTCATGATATTTAGAACGAAAATGTCTAAGGTCACTAACGTTCAAAAAATGTGATAATCATATAGTATTGAAAAAATGGTTGACAGAGTGAAAAATATTGGGAAAAGTAAAAAGTTAGTAAAATGTCACAGTACATGTATTCATGGAAATTTTGACCGAAAATGTCTAAGGTCACTTACATTCAAAGGAAAGTGAAAATCATAAAGTATTGAAAAAATGATTGACAAAGTGAAAGAATATTGGGAAAAATGAAAAGTTAGTAAAATGTCACAGTATATGTATTCTTGAAAATTTTGACCAAAAACATATAAGTTCACTAATATAGGAAAAAATATGAAAATCATAAAATATTGAAAAAATGGTAGACAAAGCGAAAAATATTAGGAAAAGTGAAAAGTTAGTAAAATGTCACAGTACATGTATTCATGAAAATTTTGACCAAAAATGTCAAAGGTAACTAAAGTTCGAAAAACTGTGAAAATCATAAAGTATTGAAAAAATGGTTGACAAAGTGAAAAAATATTGGGAAAAATGAAAAGTTAGTAAAATGTCAAAGTACATGTATTTATGAAAATTTTGACCGAAAATGTCTTAGGACACTTATGTTCAAATGAAAGTGAAAATCATAAAGTATTGAAAAAATGATAGACAAAGTGAAAAATATTAGGAAAAGTGAAAAGTTTGTAAAATGTCAAAGTATATGTATTTATGAAAATTTTAACCAAAAATGTCAAAGGTCATTCACGTTCAAAAAAATGTGAAAATCATATAGTATTGAAAAAATGGTTGACAAAGTGAAAAATATTAGGAAAAGTGAAAAGTTTGTAAAATGTCAAAGTATATGTATTAATGAAAATTTTGACCAAAAATGTCTAAGGTCAGTAACATTCAAAAAAATGTGAAAATCATAAAGTATTGAAAAAATTGCTGACAAAGTGAAACATATTGGGAAAAGTGAAAAATTAGTTAAATATCACAGTACATGTATTCATAAAAATTTTGACCAAAAAAGTCAAAGGTCACTAACCTTCGAAAAAATGTGAGAATCATAAAACAATTATATTGAGAATCATTTTTATATGTACAGTATATGCTGGTGTTCCTCGCAGTGTTGCATCAACCTATATTGCACAATACATCTTTGTACATTTTTTTTTGTCATTACCTCACTCCGATGACTTGCACTGAATGGAATTAGCCAGGGATGCAGAGTCCGGACGGTAACTGCTGATAGCCGGCCTCAAGCAGACTTCCAGATGCTAATCAAAAGTGAAAAGTTAGTAATATGTCAGAGTATATGTATTCATGAAATTTTGACCGAAAATGTCTAAGGTCACTAACGTTCAAAAAAATGTGAAAATCATAAAATATTGAAAAAATGGTTGACAATGTGAAACATATTGGGAAAAATGAAATGAATGTCACAGTACATGTATTCATGAAACTTTTGACCAAAAAAGTCTAAGGTCACTAATATTGGAAAAAATATGAAAATCATAAAGTATTGAAAAAATGGTTGACACAGTGAAAAATATTGGGAAAAGTGAAAAATTAGTAAAATATCAAAGTACATGTATTCATGAAAATTTTGACCAAATATGTCAAAGGTCAATAACGTTCGAAAAAATGTGAAAATCATAAAGTATTGAAAAAAATGCTGACAAAGTGAAGAATATTAGGAATAGTGAAAAGTTAGTAAAATGTCACAGTACATGTGTTCATGAAAATTTTAACCAAAAATTAAATTTTGACCAAAAATGTCTAAGGTCACTTACATTCACAGGAAAGTGAAAAATCATAAAGTATTGAAAAAATGATTGACAAAGTGAAAAATATTAGGAAAACTGAAAAGTTTGTAAAATGTCACAGTACATGTATTTATGAAAATTTTGACCAAAAATGTCTAAGGTCACTAACGTTCAAAAAAATGTGAAAATCATAAAGTATTGAAAAAATGATTGACAAAGTGAAAAATATTAGGAAAAGTGAAAAGTTAGTAAAATGTCACAGTACATGTGTTCATGAAAATTTTAACCAAAAATGTCTAAGTTAACTAATATCGGAAAAAACATGAAAATCATAAAGTATTGAAAAAATGGTTGACAAAGTGAAAAATATTGAGAAAAATGAAAGGTTAGTAAAATGTCACATACCATGTGTTCATGAAAATTTTGACCAAAAATGTCTAAGGTCACTTACGTTCAAAGGAAAGTGAAAATCATAAAGTATTGAAAAAATGATTGACAAAGTGAAAAATATTAGGAAAAGTGAAAAGTTAGTAAAGTGTCACAGTACGTGTATTCACGAAAATTTTAACCAAAAATGTCTAAGTTAACTAATATCGGAAAAAATATGAAAATCATAAAGTATTGAAAAAATGGTTTACAAAGTGAAAAATATTGGGAAAAGTGAAAAGTTAGTACAATGTCACAGCACATGTGTTCATGAAATTTTGACCAAAAATGTCTAAGGTCACTTACATTCAAAGGAAAGTGAAAATCATAAAGTATTGAAAAAATGATTGACAAAGTGAAAAATATTAGGAAAAGTGAAAAGTTAGTAAAATGTCACAGTACATGTGTTCATGAAAATTTTAACCAAAAATGTCTAAGTTAACTAATATCGGAAAAAATATGAAAATCATAAAGTATTGAAAAAATGGTTTACAAAGTGAAAAATATTAGGAAAAGTGAAAAGTTAGTAAAATGTCACAGTACATGTGTTCATGAAATTTTGACCAAAAATGTCTAAGGTCACTTACATTCAAAGGAAAGTGAAAATCATAAAGTATTGAAAAAATGATTGACAAAGTGAAAAATATTAGGAAAACTGAAAAGTTTGTCAAATGTCACAGTACATGTATTTATGAAAATTTTGACCAAAAATGTCTAAGGTCACTTACATTCAAAGGAAAGTGAAAATCATAAAGTATTGAAAAAATCGTTGACTTATAGAAAAATATTGGGATATTTCCTTTCAATATTTTATTTGGGCTTTTCCTTTCAGGAGTCGCCACAGGGAATCTACCTTCTCTATCAAAGACAAGGATTCTCTGCATCCTCCTTTCTCACACCAACTACCTTCATATCTTTGCACTATGTTCGTAAATATTCTCTTTGGTCTTCCTCTAGACCAAACTTTTTCCTGCGAGGACCAAATACCTTTTTTTTTGAAGAAGTGATTGGGAGATTTGGTATCCAGGATAGGAATGCAGAGGGACAGATGGTGGTAGAATTTGCAAAAACGATGGAAATGGCTGTAGTGAACACCTTTTTCCAGAAAAAACAGGAACATAGGGTAACTTATAAGAGCGGAGGTAGGAGCACGCAGGTAGACTACATCTTGTATAGACGAGGTAACCTGAAAGAGAGATGAAGAGGACAAAGGCAGAGCAGAGGACAAAGTGGTGGAAGCTGAAAAGGGAGGAGTGTTGCATGGTTTTCAGGGAGGAGTTGAGAAAGGGTCTGGGTGGTCAGGCTCAGCTTCCAGGTGATTGGACAACTACAGCTAGTGTTATCAGGGAGACAGGTAGAAGAGAAAAGAGGTGAAGAGACGGGTCCAAGCAGGTTGGAATGGGTGGAGAAAAGTGTCAGGGGTACTATGTGATAGAAGACTTTCAGCCAGAATAAAAGGAAAGGTGTACAAGACAGTGGTGAGACCAGCGATGATGTATGGACTAGAAACTGCTACAATGACCAAAAGACAGCAGGCAGAACTAGAGCTTGCAGAGATGAAGATGTTGAGGTTCCCTTTGGGAGTGACCAGGATGGAGAGGATCAGGAATGAGTCTATCAGAGGAACAGCACATGTTTGATGTTTTGGAGAGAAGGTCAGAGAAGCCAGACTGAGATGGTTGGGTCATGGACAGAGGAGGGATAGAGAATATATTGGTAGACACCACGGCAGATGGTGCAGTAACACTGCAGGCTTAACAGCTTCTGCAGTCCTAATTTGGAATACAATGCTGTGAAATGCAGACCACACTATCTTCCCAGGGAGTTTGCTTCTGTTGTTCTGATTGGTGTTTAAAGCCCACCATCGGCAAATGCTAACGTAGCCACAACAGAGCTAGCAACCTACATCTCCTCAGTTGAGAACTCCAATCCCGACACGGCTGTCATTGTGGTAGGCGACTTCAACCATGCCAGTCTGTCGAAAGAGCTTCCAAACTATATCCAGCAAGTTACCTGTCCAAGCAGAGGCGCCAACATCCTCGAGCACTGCTACGTTCCCATAAGCCAGGGGTCAAAATGATCTACCGCCCACTAAAAATGCAAAACACATTATTTATGAATATATTGAGAATCATTTTTGTATGTGCAGTATATGCTGGTGTTCCTCGCAGTACTGCATCAACCTATATTGCACAATACAACTTTGTACATTTTTTTTGTCATTACCTTACTCCGATGACTTGCACTGAATGGAATTAGCCAGGGATGCAGACTCCGGACAGTAACTGCCGAGAGCCGGCCTCAAGCAGACTTCCAGATGCTCATCAGTCATGGTGGAACGGTACTTTGACTTCATGATCTTCATGTGGGAAAAAGCTGACTCACATAAATAAGTGGAGCCAAATAATGCAGTCAAGAAGGAAGCACATTTTCTGATGTTGGGGTGCTTGTCCTCTGTGAGTAAGTTCCAGAATTGTCCATGAGCTCTGGCCTTCAGCTGAACGTCGACTTGAAGTGTCAGAATCTCATCCTCCACTCCAGAGGAGTTCAGGTGAAACAGGGTTGCAACTTTTGATGCCAGTGAAACAACCTCAGCATCTTCCCGGCAAGGGTAGCACATGAATGTAGCGACCGGCTCGAGTACAGCAAAGTCTTGAAAGTGTCTGTCGAACTCTGACAGACAACTGTCAATTTGCTTTATGTAGCGTGCACGGTCCTGCTGCGCACATGACTGCTCTTGTGTCTCCAGCTCTGCCGCGAGGTTCCAGAACTTTGCCAAATCATGGTGCTTTGAGGAGAGATGTCGCATTTTGCGTTTGAAAGCATTAACTGAGCTGGTCATATTGATCACAGTTTTGTCCTTTCCTTGGAGCTCGAGATTAAGGTCATTCAGCATGTTGGTCAGATCGGTTCAAAATGCCAAGTCCAGCAGCCACTGATGCTCATTTAGTTGGCTATTATCTGCACGGCATTACCTTCACGGAAAAAAACTCCTCGATCTCCGGCAACAGCTCTCGAAATCTTTGCAGGAATTTCCCCCGACTTAGCCATCTCACGTCGGTGTGCAACAGCGACTCTGAGTGGTCGCACTCAGCCTTCTCCAGTTGTGCACGGAACTGCCGTCTTTGAACAGATCTGGCCCGAATAGAACAGGCGATCTTCGTTGCCACATCCATTATCTCTTTCATGTTGAGCATTTATGCACATAATGCTTGTTGGTGTATAATACAGCGGTAATGAGGAAGTCCGGAAAATCATCATCCTTATTTTTTCAATGCCATGCGATCGACCGGTCGATCGCGTTCGACGCACTGGGCACCCCTGCCATAAGCGATGCTTACCGGTGTTTTCCGAGGGCACCGCTGGGCAGGTCGGACCACGCCACGCTGCTGCTCGTCCAAAAATACAGGCAAAAACTTAAATCCCACTGCGTACAATCCAAAGTTGTCCAGTGCTGGTCAAGAGCGGCTATCGACACGCTCAGAGGCTGCCTCGAATGGACTGATTGGGACGTATTTCGCACAGCTGCGGACAGTTTGGACGAGCTGACAGACACAGTGATGTCATACATCAACCTCTGCGTCGGGACGTGCATTCCCATCAAACCTGCGAAAGTCCATGGCAATAACAAGCCGTGGTTTACAAAGGACATTCAGGCATTACGCAGGAAAACATGCGGTGCCTTCACTGAGGGAGACATGGGGCAACACAGGGCAGCCAAATACCAACTTAGGGCTGCAATAAGGAAAGACAAAACAAAACATGCAGTTCGGTAGTCCTGAAACATTGTGCACACCAGCGAGGCCCAATATTCACTAACATCTTCAACTGCTCCCTTAGTCAGTGCACAGTTCCCATACATACATGTATGAGCACATACATACATACATACATACATACATACATCTGTGAACACATACATATATATACAGACATACATGTATATACTTCTCTAAACTCACATTCATCGATACATGTATGCAAACACACTTACATTCATTCGTACATACATAGACACACACAAATGTATACCAACACATTTGCATACACACCTATATAAATACATACATATTAAAACATCACATAAATACACCCCCCCCACACACACGCATAATTATAAACACATATTTCATTCAAACATGCCTGCATGAGTGAATGTGTGTCTGAAACGCATGCACTCACACAAAAACGCACGCACAAGCGCACACACGCATGCGCACACATATGCATGCACTTTTGCACTCACGCATTGATGCATGCAGACTTGCATACGAACATGCACACATTCATACACGCCTCCATGCACGCATGCGTTCATGCACGCCTCCATGCACGCATGCATTCATGCACACATACACACATACATATTGACATACTCACATATACAAATGTATATACACATACATAAATTCACATGTATACATATTTACATACATATATAAACACATACATATGTGTGTTTGTGTTTATTTATATATATATATACACATACACACAAACATATGCATATACACATACATATGGATAGATATCTACATTCTTCTTCTTCTCCCCCCTTTGGGCTTTTCCCTTCAGGAGTCGCCACAGGGAATCGACTGCATCCTCCTCTCACACGCCAACTACCTTCATATCTTCGCGCTATGTTCATCAATGTTCTCTTTGGTCTTCCTCTAGACCAAACTTTTTCCTGCGAGGGCCAAATAACTTTTCCCTTCTCTGACGGGGGGCTGGGCCTGTTTGTCACAAAAAGTGTGACGATCGCAGAGGTGTCGAAACGTAAACATTTATTGTTTTCCAGAAAGCCACACATAGCCAAAATTAACCCTTTCTGGGATCTTGACAGGGGAAAAAAAAAAAAAATCAGAAAACAAATAACATTATTAATGAAATAAATAACACTATTTCCCTTTTCAAGTTTTTCACAGAATAAAAGACCAAGGAACATTAACTTTCTTGTGGACACAACTGTTTGCAGCTCTTGTATCAAATTCACAGTGAAAACCTCAAAGTAAGCAGTCGATGTATCCGAACTGATACAAACACAACAAATTTCACTACCATTATTGTTGTAGAAGGGATTTTATCCCAGTAGATTTCAATATGATTTTATTTGTTTGTACTCTGGTTGTTTTCTTTGTACGCAAACACGCTCACATCCTCACACAGTTCAGTATCCATCCTCAAATATGCAGACGACGCCACAATAATTGGACTCGTCACTGAAAATAATGAGAAACACTATGGAGAGCAGGTCACCAAGGCAGTCACCTGGTGCCAGAACAACAACCTGCAGCTAAACGCATCAAAAACAAAAGAACCGATCATTGATTTCTCCCGCTCGCCCACCCAAAACACCCATCTCCATCAACTCTGATCCTACAGCCATCACACACTCATTCAAATTTCTTGGGACACACATCAATAATACACTAAGATTCAAACAGCACTCAGAGGAAGTTTACAAAAAAGCCAACAAAAGACAGTTTTTTCCTCAGACAACTAAAAAAAATCCAATGTGAGACACAATACCCTCCGCCAGCTCTACACAGCCATAATTGAAAGTATCCTGACCTCATCAATAATAGTCTGGTATGGTAACTTGGATAGTCGCTCACGCATCATCAATAAATCATCTAGAATCATGGCTCACACTCTCCCTTCCACACACACTCTGTATCAAAGACGCATCACACAACGTTCAGTCAAACTCACTTCAGACCACACACACCCTGCACGTCACCTGTTCACACTCATGCCCTCCGGGACGCGCTACAGGTCTCACAACCAAATCTGTCAGATTCAAAAACAGCTTTTTCCCAATCGCTATACGGACTCTGAATCAATCAATGTCTTGATGTATCGTGTCTGCTGATCATGATTTTCTGTATGTATTGTTGACAATGGAACTGACACAGGAGAGATGTGAGCATTATGCGCTGTACCCAAAACTAATTCCACCAACGCTGTTGTGTGGCCATTAATAAATGATTCTGATTCTGATTCTGACGGATGCTGGAATTGGAGCTGCCAGGCAAGAGGTCTGGAGGAAGACCAAAGAGAAGATTTATGGACGTAGTGAGAGAGGATATGAAGGTAGTTGGTGTGAGAGAGGAGGATCCAGAGAATAGGGTTAGATGGAGAAAGCCGACTCGCTGTGGCGACACCTGAAGGGAAAAGCCGAAAGAAGAAGCTCTGCATTTTACTGCATGAAATAAGTATTTGATCACCTACCAGCCAGTGAGAATTGTGGCTCTCATAGATCTATGAGTTCTTCTTTGAGAGGCCCTCCTGTTCTCCACTCATGACCTGGCTTCACGGCACCAGCTTGAACTCGTTACCTGTATAGAGCACACCTGGACACACTCAATCAAACAAATTCTAACCTCTCCACAATGGCCAAGACCAGAGAGCTGTGAAAGGACATCAGGAGCTGAAAGTCCATATTGTCCAGCGACTGCCCCGAAACCTGAAGGATCTGGAGAAGGTCTGGATGGAGGAATGGGCCAGAATCCCTGCTGCAGTGTGTGCAAACCTGCTCAAGAACTACAGGAAACTTATGATCTCTGTCATTGCCAATAAAGCTCTCTGGAACAAATATTAACTTTTGTTTTTCTGGTGTCTTGCAATAAAATGCAAATGAATTACTTCGAATCATACAATGTGTTTTTTCTGGATTTTTCTTTTGGATTCCGTCACTCACAGTTAAAGGAGGAACCCGTGATAAAAATTAGACCTCTACATGCTTTGCAAGTGGGAAAAGCTGAAAAATCAGCAGCGTATCAACTACTTGTTCTCTCTCCGTCTGCGTGGCGTCGTCACGACTCGTCCTCGGTGCAGCAGGATTATACATTCGATTTCCAACAAAATCTGGAAGGTGTGTTACTCACCCACTTCTGAAGAAACAACCATACTTGATCATTTTCACATTTCTTCCAATTAACTGACTTTTGGTATATTTTGTCAAAATGTTCATGAATATCTCTATGGTAATATTTTACCAATGTTTCACTTTTCCCGATATTTTTCACTTTGTCAACAATATTTTCAATACTTTATGGTTTTCACTTTTTTTTCCAATTTTACTGACCTTTGACATTTTTTGTCAAAATTTTCATGAATATAAGTATTATTGAATTTTTTCCAATTTTCAATTTTCCAAACATTTTTCACTTTATCAACAATTTACATCATACTTTGCAATTTTCACTTATTTCCCAATGTTAATGATTTTTGACATTTTTTGTCAAAATTTCCATGAATATCTATATTGTCACATTTTGCCAATATTGAACTTTTCGGAATGTTTTTCACTTTGTCAACAATTATTTCGATACATTATGGTTTTCACATTTTTTCCAAATTTACTTACTTTGATATTTTTTGTAGAAGTTTTTATGAACATACATATTTTGACATTTTTCCAATTTTTCACTATTCCCAATATTTTTCACTTTGTTAACAACAATTTTTTCAATACTTCAGGATTTTCACCTTTTTTCCAATGTTAGTGAACTTTGACATTTTTGTCACAATTTTCATTAAAGGTTAAAGGCATATCCTCGCAGAATGTCCGTTCTTCACTGGACACATCCGAGCAGAAGTGGCATGATGATAGAGCAGTAGCGTCATCTATTGGTAAAAGTACTGCCCATTTACAACAAGATGCAGGGAACCGTTGGTCGAACGAGGAAGGAGGAGGAGTTCGCGGCCCAAGCCGACGCCACGGGTTTCTTCCCCGCCAGCAGAAGATGAGTCTGAAAAAGAGGAGCACGTACGTATATGTTTGTGTATATATACGTACATATACTGCTCAAAAAAATAAAGGGAACACTTGAACAACACAATGTAACTCCAAGTCAATCACACTTGTGTGAAATCATACTGTCCACTCAGGAAGCAACACAGATTCATTTTGACTTGTTTTAAGGACATTACATCAAAGTTGGATCAGCCTGGAGTTTGTTTTTACACTTTAATTTTGAGTGTGATTCCTAATCCAGACCTCCATGGTTGATACAATTGATTTCCATTGATCATTTTTGTGTGATTTTGTTGTCAGCACATTCAACTGTGTAAAGAGCAAAGTATTTCAGAAGACTATTTCATTCATTTAGATCTAGGATGTGTTTTTTTAAGTGTTCCCTTTATTTTTTTGAGCAGTGTATTTAAACAAACACTCTTACATATATAGACACATATATACCTACATATATATTATCATACATGTATACACACACAGACATATATACACACATGAATACCTACATACATGTATTGAAATCCGGTCAGTCTTTCCATGTATTGTGTTTTCATTTTAAAACCATCAAACAGGGTTTAAGTGTTAATCTGAACAACGCATTGTTATTGATCAGACAGGAGAAAATGCTTTTTGTGGTTCATTCGTTCCGACAGGCAGGCAGTCTGACTCTTACCGTTCATGTAGGACCGTCATAACTACTGGTTCAGTCATAGCTACATACATATTTCCTCACTGTCGATGAAGTAAAAGAAAGTTCTTTATCCTCAACTATGACTGTGGCTGCTAAGTTATCCCATTTTGTTGGTTCCTATAATACTATTTGCAAACCGTGTCAATGAGTTAAACCTTCGTTTAATTGTTCAAAATAATTGACTGAGCAGAACATTTGCCTCGTCACAATGAATGAGCTCAATTCAATGTCTACTTTTTCCATTTCACTTTTGAATTTAAACATACAAACAAACATTTGTCCAAATAATTCGGCACGGGAAATGACGCATTTATTCCGACCGAGCCTATAAATAAGGGGCGCGGCCAGCGAGTGGACCGGAAGTGGAGCCGAGCGAGCTAGCAGTAGCAGTGGAACGGAACGCCCGCGTGAGACAAACACATTTCAACGTGTTTCCTGATGAAATTGCTACAGTTCGATGAACGGATACACAAACCAAACTCTCAGAGAGAGGTAGTGAAATTTGTAACCGTAATTTTGTTTCTTTCAAAGGTGAGACGTCGGCGGACAGCAGATGAGAGGCTAGTAGCATTAGCATCGAGCTTCTTCGCTATCTGTGGTCAGTTCAGGACAGACTTGTTGACGTTCAATTCAAAAAGGATCGATGACAATTGAATGTAAATGCTGCAAGTGTTGAAGTGACGTTGTGGAGCAGTGTGTGTAGCCAAAACGTCTCCCAAGTATTTGCATGTTAGTGTGCATTTTGACAACACAATACCAGATTAGGTTGTGATGTGTAGTGGGACCAGGGAACAAGCAGAAGTGTGAAGGTTTGCTGTCAAAAGACAGAATACATGTGTGGGTGAATGACAGTGAGAAGGATTCTAAGTACGCTTGTCAACAGTGCAGAGCAATGTAGGGTTTGGAAGAGGATATTTATGGATGGATTGAATGAGGACAGAAAGTGCGGTAAAGTTTGAAATGGTAAAGTGGGCAAGTTTATCTCCCCAGCACTTGGCATTGAGTGGTGGGAAATCATTGTTTCTCATCAATCGGAGCTGTGAAAGAGACAGTTTATCTAAATGTTGGTGTGACGGTGTGAAGTTAGTCATTTTGTTGGTGTGTCTGCAGGGTTGTGGGTTATTGGTTTTTTTTGTTTGTTTTTTTTCCCAGCAATATGTATGTCAAAATTGAGAGTGATAGAGTAGGGTTACTGAGGGTAGGATTGCAAGTAAAATATGTTGTTTTTCGTGTTTGGTGTCTGAAGTTTAAAGATAATTTCAATGATGAAATGATTGAAATGTAATGTAATGTAATGTATGTAAAATGTTGAATAAAGTTTGTTTTTGGTATTTTTGTTGCGTGTGTGATGTGTATTTTAGTTGTAAAAAGTAAATGTTTCCTTTTGTATCGGGGCCACAGTCACACGTGAGCGTCCCGCCTGGGCGGGTGGCTCGGGGTGGCTGGCGCCCATCTCTCAGCCTATAGGGCCGCCCTGCATTGGAGCAGGGCCAGTCACACAACAGTCATGCGTAGGGAGACTTTAGAGTTGCCGATGAACTTAAATGCATGCTTTTGGCCAGTGGGAGGAAGGAGAGAACCCACGCGGACACGGGGAGAGCATGCCAACTCCACACAGAGGCAACCACACACAGTGGTTGCTGTGGGGCTTGAACCCGGGTTGCTTTGCTGTGAGGCGACAGCTCTAACCGCTGCACCACCGAGCCGCCCAACTGTGATTTGTGCGGATGTTATATTTGACATATACGAGCGCGATCGTGATGTGACTTTGTTCTCAGCACTTTGAACTATGTAAAGAATAAAGTATTTGAGATGAGAACAACTTCATTTATCCCGAAGGAAATTGTTGTGCCAGAGTTTCAAGCAAAAACATAACAGTAATAGATAATAGTAGGAAGGAGGGAGAATAAGAAATACAATGAAATATAAAGTGTCAAGGTTAAGGCTATCAAGTGTTTGAAGGTCTTAAGTACAAAGATTTGAAGATTCCCTGCGGCTGAGGGAAGAGGAATTCAAAAGTTAAATTCATTTCATAGCAATAGCTCTTTCATTCTGATCTATGACATGTTATTTGAGTGTTCCCTTTTTTTCTGAGCAGTGTATATGTGTATATGTGTGTCCTGACCTGAGCTCTTACTAGTGTTGTAAAATAAAGTGATGAACTTATTTCAGTTCCAGTGATTACTTTGGATGTTTGTTTTGAACATGAGTATCCCTCACTGATACATTCCAACATGACTAATTGAATAACTCAAACCCACAAGTCATGACTCATTCTATAAAGAAAACACATTTTGTTTTATATTCAGTCTCACTTTATTTCAGTTAACAGTTGACTTGTGAACACTGCAAAGGAAATGTTGAGTCGCAGTCAGACGGCCTTTTGCTCCTCCACAGGTTGGTGTCTCCTCAGGCGTGGTGGCTGAGATGGTCATGTGTATACATATGTGTCCTGTTTGTTATGAAGATGAGCAAGAAGTGCACCCACACTTTATGTATATGGAAACATCTCCATCCTTTGGGCTTTTCCTTTTTCCTTGCATACCTACATATACACACACATGTATATACATGTAGTATGTATACACACACCAGTGACGTGTAGTCCTTGGAGGCAGTCGAGGCTATGGCTCACTTGGCAACCTTGGAGAAAAATCTAAAATGGAAAAAAAGGAATTAAAGGGTTATACTTATCAGTGATTTCATTTAATTCTATGTCACTATTAAAATGTTTAAGCACTATTAATTTGGAATGTACAGTGTTTTTTGGCGACCACTGCATGTTGGTAATTAGTTTCTTGTGCTGAGCGATCATAAAACAGCTGCAAAGAGCACCCAAGTGAGGCACGCCATTCTGCCTCATGGTGATTCCAGGGATTCTTCTTGCAAATCCTCAGCTGCAGAAAAGAAGCTAGAGTGTGTGAGTCAAGTGTAGACATCCATTTATTTGTTCCTTCAAAAACAGACACTCTTACCCAAGCGACGGTGGCTTTACCGAACTCATTTGGCGAAGTTCAAGGTCAGAGAGGCTCCAACTTTGCACATCCAGTGTCGGAACGTGGCAAGAGCATTCTAAGCCCAAACAGTCGGGGGTGTAACAAAGCTGGAAATCTCAGCGGGAACTGTCGATACCCTTTTATGTAGGTTGACCTTAGTAGCAAACATGGCAGAACCTCAATCCACACAGGGGAGTTGGAACAAGTCAGGCTTGGTAGCTGCATTGACTTCTCTAAAGTCTGGAAAAACAAAATGTGCCATCTGGTTTTGGAACCAGGAGACATTCGAGGTATTTACCTACCTCAAAGTCATTCAAAGGGGAGCCATGCGAACATACCAACTGACAAAGGAAAGTGAAGCCTTTGCGTTTGGAACATTGGGAGCAGGGAAATGAGCCGGACGAGCCTCAGGAGTGTGCATGTGAAGGCGCGGTGTCACGATCGCCCATCAGAGGAACCAAATCAGCATCACCTTCTTGGACAGGGACAAAAAGAAAAGCACAGATGGTAGACATTTGCTGAGTTCACACAATTCCTGCTCTTAAGTTCAAAACTCACCGTTTTGCGACTTTCAGCACGTAAGCGAGCTTGAAACAAAAAGCCTGATTTTAACTTCCACACCTGAAACAAGTCTTCTCCCCGATGAAACTAAAGCCGGAAACACAGCTGGAGCTTCACTAACAAAGATTTCATTGACTAGTCCTATCTTTACGTTTCTTTCACTGAAATCGCGCTCTATACTTTGTATAAACAAGTGTGTAGTGTGTTGCTTCTGAAAATCACAAAGTATTACGGAGAAAATTAAATCTTATTTATGTAATGAAGTCATTTCGAGCTTTGGGCTTTCAGAGCGTTGAGCGGAGCCTTGACCTGAATTTTAAAAATAAATCGGGGGCAAAAAAAACAGTCAGTAAACAAAAAATTAATATTTGCAAAATATCTTAATATTTATTTTACCTGGTTCATAGGACTTCTGCTCCTGGACTCCTGCGCACAGCATTTGCAAATCGGGACTTTACCGGCTGGCGGGTCTACCGGCTTCCGCCGGTGTGACGTTATTTTGAGCGGCGAAAAACAATATAATTTTATTTAATATTTTAAGATCACAATAATCTTCCAACTTAGAACTAAAAGTTAAAAAAAGGAATTAACACGAATGAAATATTCTTCAATTAAATATTTATGATATATTTTACCAAGCCACTCGGAGCCGCAGTGTAAAGATGGAAGAGCCGCATGGGTTGCCGACCCCTGGTCTAATGTGTCAACACACTCCTTGAGGTTTCATCGTCCCATCACTAAGCAGAATTATATCACAGAAAAATGGAGAATAAAAAAAAAAGCAAAACACAAGACCAAAAGCGCGCTCCAAACGCGTTGGATCTGAAAGACAAGACGAAATTGTGCTTCCCCTCACAAAAGCAATTCTCCCGTCAAGAGACGCGCAGCGCTCAGCTGGCTCTCCAGAGTTCTGCCGTCATCCGGAAGTTGCGTCACGGCCAGCGCCCTGGCAGGGACCAATAGCAGACCGCAACCAGTTAGCATTTACTAAACGCTCTCAGCTGCTTGGAATTACCAATCAAGTATCCATCTCCATAGGGGAAATTCCTTTTTCACAGCAGTGTAATAGTTACGTCAAAAAATTAAAAAAAGTATATATGTATATATATATATATATGTATATATATATATATGAGAGAGATGAGATGAGAACAACTTTATTTATCCTGAAGGAAATTGCTGTGCCAGAGTGTCAAGCAAAAACATAGATACATAGAACATGCATAGAATAGATAATAGTAGGGAGGAGGGAGAATAAGAAATACAATAAAATATAAATTGTCAAGGTTAAGGCTATCAAGTTTTTTAAGGTTTTAAAAAGTACAAAGATTTTAAGATTCCCTTTGGCAGAAGGAAGGGGAATTAAAAAGTCTGATAGCCTCAGGTAGGAAAGACCTCCTGTGGCGTTCAGTGGAGCTCCTTGGTGGTATCAATCTATGACTGAAAGAGCTCTGACAGGACGTCAGTGTCCATGCAGGGGGTGATGGATGTTGTCCATGATGCTGAGGAGCTTCTCTGACACCTGCACCACAGACTCCAGCTTCAAGACCCTTCTTGAAGATGGCGTTGGTGTTTACAGTCCAGTTTATTGTCCAAGTGGACACCCGGGTATTTGTAGGTGTCCACAATGTTCACTTCTGTACCCCTGATGGTGACCGGATTCAGGTGGATTCTCAGTGGCGGGCCGTGCATTTTACACTGAGGCCTTCAGTAGTGCTCCGAATCAATCCACCCCCCAATAATTAGTATATGGCTATAAAAAAAAACAAAACATCTAATGCAGTATAAAGAGGGGTGCATTGCAGATAGATAACTCATGTAGTGTTAAAATTCGCCCACGAGAGCATCACGTGACGACAAAGGGATGCCCAACTGTGTTCTCTTCCATTGACACCCCCAAAGCGTAATCGATGGCGAACCCCGCGGCTTTATCCGGGACGCGGCCCGGCACCCCAAGTGCCCAAATTCCATGAGTGTGTAAAACAAGTCCTTATTTGGAAATAAACTTGAGCGTTGAGGCGATGGTATAAAATGACGGAACCTCCTCACCTGCACATCCGCTGGACGTGTCTCAGAGGGTGTGCAGAGGGTGAACCATCCTCTCGGGGTGACATTCATTCTAGCCCGGGATATCTCCTAAGTGTATTTCCTGACTTTGAATAAACCATTCTTGCTTGATCAGTTCCTGAACACACCGGGACAACAAAAGTCCGGTCCCGTGGCCACACAAACGGATAGTAGCCACAATAAATACCTTTCTAGCAAACAGCTGCGAGACATGAAAAACGCCAATAATAACCTGATAAACCTGCAGTATTATTTAGGATCATTTGTAGACAAAATCCATCCTCTTTTCTATCTCAAACAGAGTTCAATTGCAGAACAGATTGTATTGTAGCTCTGTATTAGCTCTGGTATTGTATGAGGAAGTCTGGAGTGGCAGAGAAGTATGTTAGACTGGTGCAGGACATGCATGCTAGCTGTAAGACACTGGTACGGTGTGCTGTAGGGGTAACTGAGAAGTTCAAGGTGGAGGTGGGACTCCATCATGGGCTCAGCTCTGAGCCCCTTCTTGTTCGCAATGGTGATGACAGATGAGGTTAGACAGGAATCCCCATGGACCATGATGTTTGCGGATGACATTGTGATCTGTAGTGAGAGCAGACAACAGGTAGAGGAAAATCTAGAGAGGTGGAAGTATGCTCTGGAAAGGAGAGGAATGAAAGTTAGTCGCAGCAAGACAGAATATATGTGTGTGAATGAGAGGAACTCGGGAGGAACGGTGATGCTACAGGAAGTGGAGTTCAAGAAGCTGGAGGATTTCAGGTACTTAGGGTCAACAGTCCAGAGCAACGGAGAGCGTGAAAAAGAGGTGAAGAGACGGGTCCAAGCAGGTTGGAATGGGTGGAGAAAAGTGTCAGGGGTACTATGTGATAGAAGACTTTCAGCCAGAATAAAAGGATAGGTGTACAAGACAGTGGTGAGACCAGCGATGATGTTTGCACTAGAAACTGTTACAATGACCAAAAGACAGCAGGAGGAACTAGAGCTTGCAGAGATGAAGATGTTGAGGTTCTCTTTGGGAGTGACCAGGATGAGGAGGATCAGAAATGAGTCTATCAAAGGAACAGCACATGTTAGATGTTTTGGAGAGAAGATCGGAGAAGCCAGACTGAGATGGTTTGGTCATAAGAATAAGAATAAGAATAAGAACAACTTTATTAATCCCGAAGGAAATTGCAGTGCCAGAGTTACAGAATATAAAACAGTAATAAATAATAAAAGAAAGGCAGAATTAGAAATAAAAATAAACTATAAACTATAAAGTGTTTCAGTGAAACTATAAAGTGTCTTAGTTAGCAGTGATAAACCTATAAGTGTCTTAACATTATAATGTAGCAGTTATGAGATGAGATGAAATATTGCACAGTGTAGCTGTTATGAGATGAAATAATGCACAGTTCCGAATATTGCACAGAAATGAGATATTGCACATTTTTGTTTGTTTTTAAGTTAAAGATAGGTTGTTATGGTTGCCGGCGGCTGAATGGAGAGGAATTAAAAAGTCTGATCGCCTCGGGGAGGAAAGACCTCCTGTGGCGTTCAGTGGAGCTCCTCGGTGGTATCAGTCTACGGCTGAAAGAGCTCTTACAGGACGTCAGTGTGGCATGCAGGGGGTGATGGATGTTGTCCATGATGCTGAGGAGCTTCTTCAGCATCCTCCTCTCTGACACCTGCACCACAGACTCCAGCTCCACGCCCAGGACAGACCCAGCTCTCCTGATGAGCTTGTTGAGTCTGTTCGCATCAGCTGTCTTGAGCCTGCTGCCCCAGCACACAACAGCGTAGAAGATGACGCTGGACACCACCGAGTGGTAGAACATCTGCAGCATGGTCCTGCAGACGTTGAAAGATCTGAGCCTCCTGAGGAAGAACAGGCGGCTCTGACCCTTCTTGAAGCTGGCGTTGGTGTTGATAGTCCAGTCCAGTTTATTGTCCAAGTGGACACCCAGGTACTTATAACTGTCCACAATGTCCACCTCTGTACCCCTGATGGTGACTGGGGTCGGATGGGTCCTCTGTTTCCTGAAATCCACCACCAGCTCCTTTGTCTTTGTGACATTGAGCTGGAGGTGGTTCAGTCCACACCACTCCACAAACCTGTCCACCACGCTCCTGTACTCCTCCTCCTGGCCTCCGTTGATGCAGCCCACGATGGCAGAGTCATCTGAGAATTTCTGCAGGTGGCAGGACTGCGAGGAGAACCTGAAGTCTGAGGTGTAGAGCGTGAACAGGAAGGGAGACAGGACTGTCCCCTGTGGCGCCCCCGTGCTGCTCACAATGGTGTCCGACGTGATGTTCCCCAGCCTCACGTACTGCGGCCGGCCTGTGAGGTAGTTGTTGATCCAGGCCGCGAGTGGAGCATCTACCTGCATGTCCAGAAGCTTCCTGTTCAGCAGGGCAGGTCGAATGGTGTTAAAAGCACTGGAGAAGTCAAAGAACATGACTCTCACAGTGCTTCCTGCCTCCTCCAGGTGTGTGTAGATTCTGTGCAGCAGATAGATGATGGCGTCTTCCACTCCTATCCGGGGCTGGTATGCGAACTGCAGGGGGTCCAGCGAAGGTCCGACGACTGTGCGAAGGTGCCTCAGGACGAGCCTCTCCAGCGACTTCATGACGTGTGATGTCAGGGCCACTGGTCTGTAGTCGCTGTGTGTGCTGGGATGCTTCACCTTGGGCACTGGAACCAGACATGAGGTTTTCCACCGGTCGGGGACAACCATCTGGGTCAGGCTCAGGTTGAAGAGATGTGAGAAGATCCCACACAGCTGAGAGGCACATCCTTTCAGCACTCTGGGGCTAAGGCCGTCAGGGCCGGCGGCTTTCCTGGGACGAAGGCGGCTGAACTCTCTTCTCACCTCCTCAGCGGTGAAGGCAACAGGAGGGGGTGGAGAGAGTCCTATTGGGGGGCAGGAGGGCTGAGGTGTTAACGAGACGTCGTCCAGGGAAGCAGGAGAGGTGCGTGGGGGAGGGGGAAAGCTCCTTAGAGTGAGGGTGAGGGCACAGGGGAAGGAAAGTCCTGAGAGGAGCTGGGGGGAGGGTGGGCGGAGGCACCTTCATCAAATCTGTTAAAAAACAGGTTTAGTTTGTTTGCCTCCTGCAGGTCTCCTTCCATCATCACCTGGCTTGCTTGTTTTCCATGGCCAGTGATGGTTTTCAACCCACTCCACACCTCCCTCATGTTGTTCTGCTGGAGTTTGCTCTCCAGCTTCCTCCTGTAACTGTCCTTTCCCTCTGCGATCTTCTCCCTCAGCTCCGTCTGCACCTTCTTCAGTTCCTCTTTGTCTCCACTCCTGAATGCCGCCTTCTTCCTGTTCAGCGTGTCCTTAATGTCCTTAGTCACCCAGGGTTTGTTGTTTGAGAAACAACGCACAGTCTTGGTGGGGATGATGTTGTCCGTGCAGAAGTTAACATAGGCAGTTATACAGTCGGAGAGTTTCCTGACGTCGTCTCCCTGGTCTTCGCAGAGCACAACCCAGTCCGTCGTCTCGAAGCATCCCTGAAGAGTCAGTTCTGCCTCCTGTGACCACCTCCGGACAGTTCTGGTGATCACAGGTTGCCGCTGGACCTCAGGGACATAGCGAGGCTTCAAGTGGACCAGGTTGTGGTCTGACCTGCCCAGAGCAGGGAGAGCTGTACAGCTGTATGCGTCCTTGGCATTGGCGTACAGCAGGTCCAGAGTTTTATTGTCTCTTGTCTTGCAGTCCACAAACTGTTTGAAAGTGGGCAGAGATGATGACAGGGTGGCGTGGTTGAAATCCCCAGAGATGGCTATGAAGGCACTGGGGTGCCGGGTCTGGAGTCTCGCGACCGCGGAGCTGATGACGTCATTAGCCCGCGGTGCATCGGCCGACGGTGGGATGTAAACAGTGATCATGATTGCATGGGAAAACTCTCTGGGCAGATAGTATGGCCGGAGACTCACCGCCAACAGTTCGATGTCCGGGCAGCAAACACGCTCCTTCACCGTAACGTGTCCGGGGTTGCACCACTTGTTGTTTACAAACACAGCGACACCTCCTCCCTTCTTCTTGCCGCTGCCGGCACAACTCCGGTCCCCTCGCACCAACTGAAAGCCGGGTAAACTCACCACAGAGTCCGGTATGTTGTTGTTTAGCCAAGTCTCAGTGAAGGACAACACCGCGGCCTCACGAAACACACCGTCGCTCCGTGTGAGCGCTGTAAGCTCCTCCAACTTGTTGCCCAGCGATCTCACGTTTCCCATCACAATGGAGGGGAGATACGGTCTGTATCTCCTCTTCCTCACCCACCGTCTCCTCCCGGCCCTGCAGCCCCGGTATTTCCTCCGTAGCTCCTTAGGGATTTCGTGCCTCTCCCCCATCTCGCCGCTGTGTCGAAGCTCCATCAGCTGGTCCCGGGTGTAAACAATTGAGCCATTGCGCCATTGCGCCATGGCGCCGCTCCGCCAGGACCGGGATCCGGCTCGAAAAAAGTGCTCCAAACACCGCGAAAACAAGAAAGAGCGAATGGAACATCATCTAGTGCTGAGGCAAAAACCTTAACTAAATTGTCACTAAGGAGAAGAGTGGATAAAAATTAAAAAGAAAAGTAGAAGATTTACGAGAGAGACGCTCGGTGAGGAGCAACTCTGGCAGGCAGCCGCCCGAGGCAGCGCCGGAAGTCGGAACTCTTCCGGCGGGGCAGAGGAGGCAGATGGAGAATATATTGGTAGACGGAAGCTGGAATTGGAGTTGCTAGGCAAAAGGTCTCGAGGAAGACCAGAGAGAAATTTTATGGACGTAGTGAGAGAGGATATGAAGGTAGTTGGTGTGAGACAGGAGGATCCAGAGAATCGGGTTAGATGGAGAAAGTTGACTCGCTGTGGCGACCCCTGCCGGGAAAAAGCCGAAAGAAAGAGAAGAAGCTGGCCTTTGACATTTTTGTCAAATTTTTTATGAATATACCAATTTTGACATTTATTTTACTTTTTCAAATATTTTTCACTTTGTCAACAATTTTTTGGAAAGGAAAGTGAAAATCATAAAGTATTGTCCACCATAAAAATGGTTGTCAAAGTAAAAAATATTTGGAAAAGTGAAAAGTTAGTAAAGTTTCACGGTACGTGTATTCACGAAAATTTTAACCAAAAATGTCTAAGTTAACTAATATCGGAAAAAATATGAAAATCATGAAGTATTGAAGAAATGGTTGACAAAGTGAAAAGTTGGTAAAATGTCACAGTACATGTGTTCATGGCAATTTTGACAAAAAATGTCTGAGGTCACTAACGTTCAAAAAATGTGAAAATCATCAAATATTGAAAAAATGATTGACAAAGTGAAAAATATTAGGAAAAATGAAAAGTTTGTAAAATGTCAAAGTATATGTATTAATGAAAATTTTGACCAAAAATGTCAAAGGTCACTAAGGTTCTAAAAAATGTGAAAATCATATAGTATTGAAAAAATGGTTGTCAAAGTAAAAAATATTTGGAAAAGTGAATATTAACTAATATCGGAAAAAATATGAAAATCATAAAGTATTGAAAAAATGATTGACAAAGTGAAAAATATTAGAAAAAAAGAAAAGTTTGTAAAATGTCACAGTACATGTATTTATGAAAATTTTGACCAAAAATGTCTTAGGTCACTAACGTTCAAAAAAATGTGAAAATCATAAAGTATGGAAAAAATGATTGACAAAGTGAAAAATATTAGGAAAAATGAAACGTTTGTAAAATGTCAAAGTATATGTATTAATGAAAATTTTGACCAAAAATGTCAAAGGTCACTAAGGTTCAAAAAAATGTGAAAATCATCAAGTATTGAAAAAATGGTGGACAAAGTGAAAAATAATGGGAAAACTGAAAAGTTAGTAAAGTGTCACAGTACGTCTATTCACGAAAATTTTAATCAAAAATGTCTAAGTTAACTAATATCGGAAAAATTATGAAAATCATAAAGTATTAAAAAAATGGTTGACAAAGTGAAAAATATTAGGAAAAGTGAAAAGTTAGTAAAATGTCACAGTATATGTATTAATGAAAATTTTGACCAAAAATGTCATAGGTCACTAAGTTCAAATACATGTGGAAAGCATATAGTATTGAAAAAATGGTTAAAAAAGTTACAAATATTAGGAAAAGTGTAAAGTTAGTAAAATGTCACAGTACATGTGTTCATGAAAATTTACACCAAAAATGTCTAAGGTCACTCACGTTCAAAGGAAAGTGAAAATCATGAAGTATTGAAAAAATGGTTGACAAAGTGAAAAATATTAGGAAAAGTGAAAAGTTAGTAAAATGTCACAGTACATGTATTTATGAAAATTTTGACCAAAAATGTCGAAGGTCACTAACGTTGAAAAAAATGTGAAAATCATCAAGTATTGAAAAAATGATTGACAAAGTGAAATATATTAGGAAAAATGAAAAGTTTGTAAAATGTCAAAGTATACGTATTAATGACAATTTTGACCAAAAATGTCAAAGGTCACTAACGTTCAAAAAAATGTGAAAATCATCAAGTATTGAAAAAATGGTGGACAAAGTGAAAAATATTTGGAAAAGTGAAAAGTTAGTAAAGTGTCACAGTACGTCTATTCACGAAAATTTTAACCAAAAATATCTAAGTTAACTAATATTGGAAAAAATATGAAAATCATAAAATATTTTAAAAAATGGTTGACAAAGTGAAAAATATTAGGAAAAATTGAAAAGTTAGTAAAGTTTCACGATACGTGTATTCACGAAAATTTTAACCAAAAATGTCCAAGTTAACTGACATCGGAAAAAATATGAAAATCATCAAGTATTGAAAAAATGATTGATAAAGCGAAAAATATTAGGAAAAGTGAAAAGTTTGTAAAATGTCAAAGTATACGTATTTATGAAAATTTTGACCAAAAATGACGAAGGTCACTAACGTTCAAAAAAATGTGAAAATCATTTAGTATTGAAAAAATGGTTGACAAAGTGAAAAATATTAGGAAAAGTGAAAAGTTAGTAAAATGTCAGAGTACATTCGTTCATGAAATTTTGACCAAAAATGTCTAAGGTCACTAACGTTCAAAAAAACTGTGAAAATCATCAACTATTGAAAAAATGATTGACAAAGTGAAAAATATTAGAAAAAGTGAAAAGTTTGTAAAATGTCACAGTACACGTATTTATGAAAATTTTGACCAAAAATGTCAAAGGTCAGTGAAGTTCAAAAAAATGTGAAAATCATCAAGTATTGAAAAAATGGTTGAAAAAGTGTAAAATATCAAGAAAAGTGAAAAGTTTGTAAAATGTCACAGTACATGTATTTATGAAAATTTTGACCAAAAATGTTTAGGGTCACTAACGTTCAAAAAAATGTGAAAATCATCAAGTATTGAAAAAATTATTGAGAAAGCGAAAAATATTAGGAAAAGTGAAAAGTTTGTAAAATGTCAAGGTACATGTATTAATGAAAATTTTGACCAAAAATGTCAAAGGTCACTAACGTTCAAAAAAATGTGAAAATCATAAAGTATTGAAAAAATGATTGACAAAGTGAAAAATATAAGGAAAAATGAAAAGTTTGTAAAATGTCATAGTATATGTATTAATGAAAATTTTGACCAAAAATGTCAAAGGTCAATAACGTTCAAAAAAATGTGAAAATCATCAAGTATTGAAAAAATATTGGACAAAGTGAAAAATATTTGGTAAAGTGAAAAGTTAGTAAAATGTCACAGTACGTCTATTCACGAAAATTTTAACCAAAAATGTCTAAGTTAACTAATATTCGAAAAAATATGAAAATCATAAAGTATTGAAAAAATAGTTGACAAAGTAAAAAATATTAGGAAAAGTGAAAAGTTAGTAAAATGTCACAGTACATGTATTTATGAAAATTTTGACCAAAAATGTCTAAGGTCACTAACGTTCAAAAAAATGTGAAAATCATCAAGTATTGAAAAAATGGTGGACAAAGTGAAAAATATTGGGAAAAGTGAAAAGTTAGAAAAGTGTCACAGTACGTCTATTCACGAAAATTTTAACAAAAAATGTCTAAGTAATAAAATATTGGAAAAAATGTGAAAATCTTAAAGTATTGAAAAAATGGTTGACAAAGTGAAAAATATTAGGAAAAGTGAAAAGTTAGTAAAATGTCACAGTACATTCGTTCATGAAATTTTGACAAAAAATGTCTAAGGTCACTTACGTTCAAAGGAAAGTGAAAATCATAAAGTATTGAAAAAATGATTGACAAAGTGAAAAATATTAGGAAAAATGAAAAGTTTGTAAAATGTCACAGTATATGTATTTATGATAATTTTGACCAAAAATGTCTAAGGTCACTAACGTTCAAAAAAACTGTGAAACTCATCAAATATTGAAAAAATGATTGATAAAGTGAAAAATATTAGAAAAAGTGAAAAGTTTGTAAAATGTCACAGTACACGTATTTATGAAAATTTTGACCAAAAATGTCAAAGGTCACTAAAGTTCAAAAAAATGTGAAAATCATCATGTAATGAAAAAATGATTGACAAAGTGATAAATATTAGGAAAAGTGAAAAGTTTGTAAAATGTCACAGTACATGTATTTTTGAAAATTTTGACCAAAAATGTCTAAGGTCACTAACGTTCAAAAAAATGAGAAAATCATCAAGTATTGAAAAAATGATTGACAAAGTGAAAAATATTAGAAAAAGTGAAAAGTTTGTAAAATGTCACAGTACACGTATTTATGAAAATTTTGACCAAAAATGTCAAAGGTCACTAAAGTTCAAAAAAATGTGAAAATCATAAAGTATTGAAAAAATGGTTGAAAAAGTGAAAAATATTAAGAAAAGTGAAAAGTTTGTAAAATGTCAAGGTACATGTATTAATGAAAATTTTGACCAAAAATGTCAAAGGTCACTAACGTTCAAAAAAAGGTGAAAATCATCAAGCATTGTAAAAATGATTGACAAAGTGAAAAATATTAGGAAAAATGAAAAGTTTGTAAAATGTCAAAGTATATGTATTAATGAAAATTTTGACCAAAAATGTCTAAGGTCACTAATGTTCAAAAAAATGTGAAAATCATCTAGTATTGAAAAAATGGTGGACAAAGTGAAATATATTGGGAAAAGTGAAAAGTTAGAAAAGTGTCACAGTACGTCTATTCACGAAAATTTTAACAAAAAATGTCTAAGTTAACAAATATTGGAAAAAATATGAAAATCTTAAAGTATTGAAAAAATGGTTGACAAAGTGAAAAATATTAGGAAAAGTGAAAAGTTAGTAAAATGTCACAGTACATTCGTTCATGAAATTTTGACCAAAAATGTCTAAGGTCACTTACGTTCAAAGGAGAGTGAAAATCATAAAGTATTGAAAAAATGATTGACAAAGTGAAAAATATTAGGAAAAGTGAAAAGTTTGTAAAATGTCAAAGTATATGTATTAATGTAAATTTTGACCAAAAATGTCTAAGGTCACTAATATCGGAAAAAATATGAAAATCATAAAGTATTGAAAAAATGGTTGACAAAGTGAAAAATATTAGAAAAAAAGAAAAGTTTGTAAAATGTCACAGTACATGTATTTATGAAAATTTTGACCAAAAATGTCTTAGGTCACTAACGTTCAAAAAAATGTGAAAATCATAAAGTATGGAAAAAATGATTGACAAAGTGAAAAATATTAGGAAAAATGAAACGTTTGTAAAATGTCAAAGTATATGTATTAATGAAAATTTTGACCAAAAATGTCAAAGGTCACTAAGGTTCAAAAAAATGTGAAAATCATCAAGTATTGAAAAAATGGTGGACAAAGTGAAAAATAATGGGAAAACTGAAAAGTTAGTAAAGTGTCACAGTACGTCTATTCACGAAAATTTTAATCAAAAATGTCTAAGTTAACTAATATCGGAAAAATTATGAAAATCATAAAGTATTAAAAAAATGGTTGACAAAGTGAAAAATATTAGGAAAAGTGAAAAGTTAGTAAAATGTCACAGTATATGTATTAATGAAAATTTTGACCAAAAATGTCATAGGTCACTAAGTTCAAATACATGTGGAAAGCATATAGTATTGAAAAAATGGTTAAAAAAGTTACAAATATTAGGAAAAGTGTAAAGTTAGTAAAATGTCACAGTACATGTGTTCATGAAAATTTACACCAAAAATGTCTAAGGTCACTCACGTTCAAAGGAAAGTGAAAATCATGAAGTATTGAAAAAATGGTTGACAAAGTGAAAAATATTAGGAAAAGTGAAAAGTTAGTAAAATGTCACAGTACATGTATTTATGAAAATTTTGACCAAAAATGTCGAAGGTCACTAACGTTGAAAAAAATGTGAAAATCATCAAGTATTGAAAAAATGATTGACAAAGTGAAATATATTAGGAAAAATGAAAAGTTTGTAAAATGTCAAAGTATACGTATTAATGACAATTTTGACCAAAAATGTCAAAGGTCACTAACGTTCAAAAAAATGTGAAAATCATCAAGTATTGAAAAAATGGTGGACAAAGTGAAAAATATTTGGAAAAGTGAAAAGTTAGTAAAGTGTCACAGTACGTCTATTCACGAAAATTTTAACCAAAAATATCTAAGTTAACTAATATTGGAAAAAATATGAAAATCATAAAATATTTTAAAAAATGGTTGACAAAGTGAAAAATATTAGGAAAAATTGAAAAGTTAGTAAAGTTTCACGATACGTGTATTCACGAAAATTTTAACCAAAAATGTCCAAGTTAACTGACATCGGAAAAAATATGAAAATCATCAAGTATTGAAAAAATGATTGATAAAGCGAAAAATATTAGGAAAAGTGAAAAGTTTGTAAAATGTCAAAGTATACGTATTTATGAAAATTTTGACCAAAAATGACGAAGGTCACTAACGTTCAAAAAAATGTGAAAATCATTTAGTATTGAAAAAATGGTTGACAAAGTGAAAAATATTAGGAAAAGTGAAAAGTTAGTAAAATGTCAGAGTACATTCGTTCATGAAATTTTGACCAAAAATGTCTAAGGTCACTAACGTTCAAAAAAACTGTGAAAATCATCAACTATTGAAAAAATGATTGACAAAGTGAAAAATATTAGAAAAAGTGAAAAGTTTGTAAAATGTCACAGTACACGTATTTATGAAAATTTTGACCAAAAATGTCAAAGGTCAGTGAAGTTCAAAAAAATGTGAAAATCATCAAGTATTGAAAAAATGGTTGAAAAAGTGTAAAATATCAAGAAAAGTGAAAAGTTTGTAAAATGTCACAGTACATGTATTTATGAAAATTTTGACCAAAAATGTTTAGGGTCACTAACGTTCAAAAAAATGTGAAAATCATCAAGTATTGAAAAAATTATTGAGAAAGCGAAAAATATTAGGAAAAGTGAAAAGTTTGTAAAATGTCAAGGTACATGTATTAATGAAAATTTTGACCAAAAATGTCAAAGGTCACTAACGTTCAAAAAAATGTGAAAATCATAAAGTATTGAAAAAATGATTGACAAAGTGAAAAATATAAGGAAAAATGAAAAGTTTGTAAAATGTCATAGTATATGTATTAATGAAAATTTTGACCAAAAATGTCAAAGGTCAATAACGTTCAAAAAAATGTGAAAATCATCAAGTATTGAAAAAATATTGGACAAAGTGAAAAATATTTGGTAAAGTGAAAAGTTAGTAAAATGTCACAGTACGTCTATTCACGAAAATTTTAACCAAAAATGTCTAAGTTAACTAATATTCGAAAAAATATGAAAATCATAAAGTATTGAAAAAATAGTTGACAAAGTAAAAAATATTAGGAAAAGTGAAAAGTTAGTAAAATGTCACAGTACATGTATTTATGAAAATTTTGACCAAAAATGTCTAAGGTCACTAACGTTCAAAAAAATGTGAAAATCATCAAGTATTGAAAAAATGGTGGACAAAGTGAAAAATATTGGGAAAAGTGAAAAGTTAGAAAAGTGTCACAGTACGTCTATTCACGAAAATTTTAACAAAAAATGTCTAAGTAATAAAATATTGGAAAAAATGTGAAAATCTTAAAGTATTGAAAAAATGGTTGACAAAGTGAAAAATATTAGGAAAAGTGAAAAGTTAGTAAAATGTCACAGTACATTCGTTCATGAAATTTTGACAAAAAATGTCTAAGGTCACTTACGTTCAAAGGAAAGTGAAAATCATAAAGTATTGAAAAAATGATTGACAAAGTGAAAAATATTAGGAAAAATGAAAAGTTTGTAAAATGTCACAGTATATGTATTTATGATAATTTTGACCAAAAATGTCTAAGGTCACTAACGTTCAAAAAAACTGTGAAACTCATCAAATATTGAAAAAATGATTGATAAAGTGAAAAATATTAGAAAAAGTGAAAAGTTTGTAAAATGTCACAGTACACGTATTTATGAAAATTTTGACCAAAAATGTCAAAGGTCACTAAAGTTCAAAAAAATGTGAAAATCATCATGTAATGAAAAAATGATTGACAAAGTGATAAATATTAGGAAAAGTGAAAAGTTTGTAAAATGTCACAGTACATGTATTTTTGAAAATTTTGACCAAAAATGTCTAAGGTCACTAACGTTCAAAAAAATGAGAAAATCATCAAGTATTGAAAAAATGATTGACAAAGTGAAAAATATTAGAAAAAGTGAAAAGTTTGTAAAATGTCACAGTACACGTATTTATGAAAATTTTGACCAAAAATGTCAAAGGTCACTAAAGTTCAAAAAAATGTGAAAATCATAAAGTATTGAAAAAATGGTTGAAAAAGTGAAAAATATTAAGAAAAGTGAAAAGTTTGTAAAATGTCAAGGTACATGTATTAATGAAAATTTTGACCAAAAATGTCAAAGGTCACTAACGTTCAAAAAAAGGTGAAAATCATCAAGCATTGTAAAAATGATTGACAAAGTGAAAAATATTAGGAAAAATGAAAAGTTTGTAAAATGTCAAAGTATATGTATTAATGAAAATTTTGACCAAAAATGTCTAAGGTCACTAATGTTCAAAAAAATGTGAAAATCATCTAGTATTGAAAAAATGGTGGACAAAGTGAAATATATTGGGAAAAGTGAAAAGTTAGAAAAGTGTCACAGTACGTCTATTCACGAAAATTTTAACAAAAAATGTCTAAGTTAACAAATATTGGAAAAAATATGAAAATCTTAAAGTATTGAAAAAATGGTTGACAAAGTGAAAAATATTAGGAAAAGTGAAAAGTTAGTAAAATGTCACAGTACATTCGTTCATGAAATTTTGACCAAAAATGTCTAAGGTCACTTACGTTCAAAGGAGAGTGAAAATCATAAAGTATTGAAAAAATGATTGACAAAGTGAAAAATATTAGGAAAAGTGAAAAGTTTGTAAAATGTCAAAGTATATGTATTAATGTAAATTTTGACCAAAAATGTCTAAGGTCACTAATATCGGAAAAAATATGAAAATCATAAAGTATTGAAAAAATGGTTGACAAAGTGAAAAATATTAGGAAAAGTGAAAAGTTAGTAAAATGTTACAGTACATGTATTTATGAAAATTTTGACCAAAAAAGTCTAAGTTCACTAACGTTCAAAAAAATGAGAAAATCATCAAGTATTGAAAAAATGATTGACAAAGTGAAATATATTAGGAAAAGTGAAAAGTTAGTAAAGTGTCAAAGTATATGTATTTATGAAAATTTTGACCAAAAATGTCTAAGGTCGCTAACGTTCAAAAAAATGTGAAAATCATATAGTATTGAAAAAATGGTTGACAAAGTGAAAAATATTAGGAAAAGTGAAAAGTTTGTAAAATGTCACAGTACACGTATTTATGAAAATGTTCACCAAAAATGTCAAAGGTCACTAAAGTTCAAAAAAAAGTGAAAATCATCAAGTATTGAAAAAATGATTGACAAAGTGAAAAATATTAGGAAAAGTGAAAAGTTTGTAAAATGTCACAGTATATGTATTAATGAAAATTTTGACCAAAAATGTCAAAGGTCACTAATTTAAAATACATGTGGAAAGCATATAGTATTGAAAAAATGGTTAACAAAGTGACAAATATTAGGAAAAGTGTAAAGTTAGTGAAGTGTCACAGTACATGTGTTCATGAAAATTTACACCAAAAATGTTTAAGGTCACTAACGTTCAAAGGAAAGTGAAAATCATGAAGTATTGAAAAAATGATTGACAAAATAAAAAATATTAGAAAAAGTGAAAAGTTTGTAAAATGTCACATTTTATGTATTCATGAAAATTTTGACCGAAAATGTGTAAGTTAACTAATATTGGAAAAAATATGAAAATCCTAAAGTATTGAAAAAATGGTTGAAAAAGTGAAAAATATTAAGAAAAGATAAAAGTTTGTAAAATGTCACAGTACATGTATTTATGAAAAGTTTGACCAAAAATGTCTAAGGTCACTAACGTTCAAAAAAATGTGAAAATCATCAAGCATTGAAAAAATGATTGACAAAGTGAAAAATATTAGGAAAAATGAAAAGTTTGTAAAATGTCAAAGTATATGTATTAATGAAAATTTTGACCAAAAATGTCTAAGGTCACTAACGTTCAAAAAAATGTGAAAATCATCAAGTATTGAAAAAATGGTGGACAAAGTGAAATATATTGGGAAAAGTGAAAAGTTAGAAAAGTGTCACAGTACGTCTATTCACGAAAATTTTAACAAAAAATGTCTAAGTTAACAAATATTGGAAAAAATATGAAAATCTTAAAGTATTGAAAAAATGGTTGACAAAGTGAAAAATATTAGGAAAAGTGAAAAGTTAGTAAAATGTCACAGTACATTCGTTCATGAAATTTTGACCAAAAATGTCTAAGGTCACTTACGTTCAAAGGAAAGTGAAAATCATAAAGTATTGAAAAAATGATTGACAAAGTGAAAAATATTAGGAAAAATGAAAAGTTTGTAAAATGTCAAAGTATATGTATTAATGTAAATTTTGACCAAAAATGTCTAAGGTCCCTAATATCGGAAAAAATATGAAAATCATAAAGTATTGAAAAAATGGTTGACAAAGTGAAAAATATTAGGAAAAGTGAAAAGTTAGTAAAATGTCACAGTACATGTATTTATGAAAATTTTGACCAAAAAAGTCTAAGTTCACTAACGTTCAAAAAAATGAGAAAATCATCAAGTATTGAAAAAATGATTGACAAAGTGAAATATATTAGGAAAAGTGAAAAGTTAGTAAAGTGTCAAAGTATATGTATTTATGAAAATTTTTACCAAAAATGTCTAAGGTCGCTAACGTTCAAAAAAATGTGAAAATCATTTAGTATTGAAAAAATGGTTGACAAAGTGAAAAATATTAGGAAAAGTGAAAAGTTTGTAAAATGTCACAGTACACGTATTTATGAAAATGTTCACCAAAAATGTCAAAGGTCACTAAAGTTCAAAAAAATGTGAAAATCATCAAGTATTGAAAAAATGATTGACAAAGTGAAAAATATTAGGAAAAGTGAAAAGTTTGTAAAAGTCACAGTATATGTATTAATGAAAATTTTGACCAAAAATGTCTAAGGTCACTAATTTAAAATACATGTGGAAAGCATAGAGTATTAAAAAAATGGTTAACAAAGTGACAAATATTAGGAAAAGTGTAAAGCTAGTAAAGTGTCACAGTACATGTGTTCATGAAAATTTACACCAAAAATGTCTAAGGTCACTAACGTTCAAAGGAAAGTGAAAATCATGAAGTATTGAAAAAATGATTGACAAAGTAAAAAATATTAGAAAAAGTGAAAAGTTAGTAAAGTGTCACAGTACGTCTATTCACGAAAATTTTAACCAAAAATGTCTAAGTTAACTAATATTGGAAAAAATATGAAAATCATAAAGTATTGAAAAAATGGTTGACAAAATGAAAAATATTAGGAAAAGTGAAAAGTTAGTAAAATGTCAAAGTATATGTATTAATGAAAATTTTGACCAAAAATGTCTAAGGTCACTAATATCGGAAAAAATACGAAAATCATAAAGTATTGAAAAGATGGTTGACAAAGTGAAAAATATTAGGAAAAGTGAAAAGTTAGTAAAATGTCACAGTACACGTATTTATGAAAATTTTGACCAAAAATGTCAAAGGTCACTAAAGTTCAAAAAAATGTGAAAATCATCATGTATTGAAAAAATGATTGACAAAGTGAAAAATATTAGGAAAAGTGAAAAGTTTGTAAAATGTCACAGTACATGTATTTTTGAAAATTTTGACCAAAAATGTCTAAGGTCACTAACGTTCAAAAAAATGTGAAAATCATCAAGTATTGAAAAAATGATTGACAAAGTGAAAAATATTAGAAAAAGTGAAAAGTTTGTAAAATGTCACAGTACACGTATTTATGAAAATTTTGACCAAAAATGTCAAAGGTCACTAAAGTTCAAAAAAATGTGAAAATCATTAAGTATTGAAAAAATGATTGACAAAGTGAAAAATATTAGGAAAAGTGAAAAGTTTGTAAAATGTCACAGTATATGTATTTATGAATATTTTGACCAAAAATGTCTAAGGTCACTGACGTTCAAAAAAATGTGAAAATCATATAGTATTGAAAAAATGATTGACAAAGTGAAAAATATTAGGAAAAATGAAAAGTTTGTAAAATGTCAAAGTATATGTATTAATGAAAATTTTGACCAAAAATGTCAAAGGTCACTAAGTTCAAATACATGTGGAAAGCATATAGTATTGAAAAAATGGTTAACAAAGTGACAAATATTAGGAAAAGTGTAAAGTTAGTAAAGTGTCACAGTACATGTGTTCATGAAAATTTACACCAAAAATGTCTAAGGTCACTAACGTTCAAAGGAAAGTGAAAATCATGAAGTATTGAAAAAATGATTGACAAAGTAAAAAATATTAGAAAAAGTGAAAAGTTAGTAAAGTGTCACAGTACGTCTATTCACGAAAATTTTAACCAAAAATGTCTAAGTTAACTAATATTGGAAAAAATATGAAAATCATAAAGTATTGAAAAAATGGTTGACAAAGTGAAAAATATTAGGAAAAGTGAAAAGTTAGTAAAATGTTACAGTACATGTATTTATGAAAATTCTGACCAAAAATGTCTAAGGTCGCTAACGTTCAAAAAAATGTGAAAATCATCATGTATTGAAAAAATGATTGACAAAGTGAAAAATATTAGGAAAAGTGAAAAGTTTGTAAAATGTCACAGTACATGTATTTTTGAAAATTTTGATCAAAAATGTCTAAGGTCACTAACGTTCAAAAAAATGTGAAAATCATCAAGTATTGAAAAAATGATTGACAAAGTGAAAAATATTAGAAAAAGTGAAAAGTTTGTAAAATGTCACAGTACACGTATTTATGCAAATTTTGACCAAAAATGTCAAAGGTCACTGAAGTTCAAAAAATGTGAAAATCATAAAGTATTAAAAAAATGATTGACAAAGTGAAAAATATTAGGAAAAGTGAAAAGTTTGTAAAATGTCACAGTACATGTATTTATGAACATTTTGACCAAAAATGTCTAAGGTCACTAACGTTCAAAAAAATGTGAAAATCATCAAGTATTGAAAAAATGATTGATGAAGTGAAAAATATTAGGAAAAGTGAAAAGTTAGTAAAATGTCACAGTACATGTATTTATGAAAATTTTGACCAAAAATGTCAAAGGTCACTAAAGTTCAAAAAAATGTGAAAATCATCAAGTATTGAAAAAATGATTGACAAAGTGAAAAATATTAGGAAAAGTGAAAAGTTTGTAAAATGTCACAGTATATGTATTTATGAAAATTTTGACCAAAAATGTCTAAGGTCACTAACGTACAAAAAAATGTGAAAATCATATAGTATTGAAAAAATGATTGACAAAGTGAAAAATATTAGGAAAAATGAAAAGTTTGTAAAATGTCAAAGTATATGTATTAATGAAAATTTTGACCAAAAATGTCTAAGGTCACTAATATCGGAAAAAATATGAAAATCATAAAGTATTGAAAAAATGGTTGAAAAAGTGAAAAATATTAGGAAAAATGAAAAGTTTGTAAAATGTCAAAGTATATGTATTAATGAAAATTTTGACCAAAAATGTCAAAGGTCACTAAGTTCAAATACATGTGGAAAGCATATAGTATTGAAAAAATGGTTAACAAAGTGACAAATATTAGGAAAAGTGTAAAGTTAGTAAAGTGTCACAGTACATGTGTTCATGAAAATTTACACCAAAAATGTCAAAGGTCACTAACGTTCAAAGGAAAGTGAAAATCATGAAGTATTGAAAAAATGATTGACAAAGTAAAAAATATTAGAAAAAGTGAAAAGTTAGTAAAGTGTCACAGTACGTCTATTCACGAAAATTTTACACAAAAATGTCTAAGTTAACTAATATTGGAAAAAATATGAAAATCATAAAGTATTGAAAAAATGGTTGACAAAGTGAAAAATATTAGGAAAAGTGAAAAGTTAGTAAAATGTTACAGTACATGTATTTATGAAAATTTTGACCAAAAATGTCTAAGGTCGCTAACGTTCAAAAAAATGTGAAAATCATTTAGTATTGAAAAAATGGTTGACAAAGTGAAAAATATTAGGAAAAGTGAAAAGTTTGTAAAATGTCACAGTATATGTATTTATGATAATTTTGACCAAAAATGTCTAAGGTCACTAACGTTCAAAAAAATGTGAAAATCATATAGTATTGAAAAAATGATTGACAAAGTAAAAAATATTAGGAAAAATGAAAACTTTGTAAAATGTCAAAGTATATGTATTAATGAAAATTTTGACCAAAAATGTCTAAGGTCACTAATATCAGAAAAAATATGAAAATCATCAAGTATTGAAAAAATGATTGACAAAGTGAAAAATATTAGGAAAAGTGAAAAGTTTGTGAAATGTCAAAGTATATGTACTTATGAAAATTTTGACCAAAAATGTCTAGGGTCACTAACGTTCAAAAAAATGTGAAAATCATCAAGTATTGAAAAAATGGTTTTAAAAGTGAAAAATATTAGGAAAAATGAAAAGTTTGTAAAATGTCACAGTACACGTATTTATGAAAATTTTGACCAAAAATGTCAAAGGTCACTAAAGTTCAAAAAAATGTGAAAATCATTAAGTATTGAAAAAAATGATTTACAAAGTGAAAAATATTAGGAAAAGTGAAAAGTTTGTAAAATGTCACAGTATATGTATTTATGAATATTTTGACCAAAAATGTCTAAGGTCACTGACGTTCAAAAAAATGTGAAAATCATATAGTATTGAAAAAATGATTGACAAAGTGAAAAATATTAGGAAAAATGAAAAGTTTGTAAAATGTCAAAGTATATGTATTAATGAAAATTTTGACCAAAAATGTCTAAGGTCACTAATATCGGAAAAAATATGAAAATCATAAAGTATTGAAAAAATGGTTGAAAAAGTGAAAAATATTAGGAAAAATGAAAAGTTTGTAAAATGTCAAAGTATATGTATTAATGAAAATTTTGACCAAAAATGTCAAAGGTCACTAAGTTCAAATACATGTGGAAAGCATATAGTATTGAAAAAATGGTTAACAAAGTGACAAATATTAGGAAAAGTGTAAAGTTAGTAAAGTGTCACAGTACATGTGTTCATGAAAATTTACACCAAAAATGTCTAAGGTCACTAACGTTCAAAGGAAAGTGAAAATCATGAAGTATTGAAAAAATGATTGACAAAGTAAAAAATATTAGAAAAAGTGAAAAGTTAGTAAAGTGTCACAGTACGTCTATTCACGAAAATTTTAACCAAAAATGTCTAAGTTAACTAATATTGGAAAAAATATGAAAATCATAAAGTATTGAAAAAATGGTTGACAAAGTGAAAAATATTAGGAAAAGTGAAAAGTTAGTAAAATGTTACAGTACATGTATTTATGAAAATTCTGACCAAAAATGTCTAAGGTCGCTAACGTTCAAAAAAATGTGAAAATCATTTAGTATTGAAAAAATGGTTGACAAAGTGAAAAATATTAGGAAAAGTGAAAAGTTTGTAAAATGTCACAGTATATGTATTTACGAAAATTTTGACCAAAAATGTCTAAGGTCACTAACGTTCAAAAAAATGTGAAAATCATATAGTATTGAAAAAATGATTGAAAAAGTAAAAAGTATTAGGAAAAATGAAAACTTTGTAAAATGTCAAAGTATATGTATTAATGAAAATTTTGACCAAAAATGTCTAAGGTCACTAATATCGGAAAAAATATGAAAATCATCAAGTGATGAAAAAATGATTGACAAAGTGAAATATATTAGGAAAAGTGAAAAGTTAGTAAAGTGTCAAAGTATATGTATTTATGAAAATTTTGACCAAAAATGTCTAAGGTCGCTAACGTTCAAAAAAATGTGAAAATCATATAGTATTGAAAAAATGGTTGACAAAGTGAAAAATATTAGGAAAAGTGAAAAGTTTGTAAAATGTCACAGTACACGTATTTATGAAAATGTTCACCAAAAATGTCAAAGGTCACTAAAGTTCAAAAAAAAGTGAAAATCATCAAGTATTGAAAAAATGATTGACAAAGTGAAAAATATTAGGAAAAGTGAAAAGTTTGTAAAATGTCACAGTATATGTATTAATGAAAATTTTGACCAAAAATGTCAAAGGTCACTAATTTAAAATACATGTGGAAAGCATATAGTATTGAAAAAATGGTTAACAAAGTGACAAATATTAGGAAAAGTGTAAAGTTAGTGAAGTGTCACAGTACATGTGTTCATGAAAATTTACACCAAAAATGTTTAAGGTCACTAACGTTCAAAGGAAAGTGAAAATCATGAAGTATTGAAAAAATGATTGACAAAATAAAAAATATTAGAAAAAGTGAAAAGTTTGTAAAATGTCACATTTTATGTATTCATGAAAATTTTGACCGAAAATGTGTAAGTTAACTAATATTGGAAAAAATATGAAAATCCTAAAGTATTGAAAAAATGGTTGAAAAAGTGAAAAATATTAAGAAAAGATAAAAGTTTGTAAAATGTCACAGTACATGTATTTATGAAAAGTTTGACCAAAAATGTCTAAGGTCACTAACGTTCAAAAAAATGTGAAAATCATCAAGCATTGAAAAAATGATTGACAAAGTGAAAAATATTAGGAAAAATGAAAAGTTTGTAAAATGTCAAAGTATATGTATTAATGAAAATTTTGACCAAAAATGTCTAAGGTCACTAACGTTCAAAAAAATGTGAAAATCATCAAGTATTGAAAAAATGGTGGGACAAAGTGAAATATATTGGGAAAAGTGAAAAGTTAGAAAAGTGTCACAGTACGTCTATTCACGAAAATTTTAACAAAAAATGTCTAAGTTAACAAATATTGGAAAAAATATGAAAATCTTAAAGTATTGAAAAAATGGTTGACAAAGTGAAAAATATTAGGAAAAGTGAAAAGTTAGTAAAATGTCACAGTACATTCGTTCATGAAATTTTGACCAAAAATGTCTAAGGTCACTTACGTTCAAAGGAAAGTGAAAATCATAAAGTATTGAAAAAATGATTGACAAAGTGAAAAATATTAGGAAAAATGAAAAGTTTTGTAAATGTCAAAGTATATGTATTAATGTAAATTTTGACCAAAAATGTCTAAGGTCCCTAATATCGGAAAAAAATATGAAAATCATAAAGTATTGAAAAAATGGTTGACAAAGTGAAAAATATTAGGAAAAGTGAAAAGTTAGTAAAATGTCACAGTACATGTATTTATGAAAATTTTGACCAAAAAAGTCTAAGTTCACTAACGTTCAAAAAAATGAGAAAATCATCAAGTATTGAAAAAATGATTGACAAAGTGAAATATATTAGGAAAAGTGAAAAGTTAGTAAAGTGTCAAAGTATATGTATTTATGAAAATTTTTACCAAAAATGTCTAAGGTCGCTAACGTTCAAAAAAATGTGAAAATCATTTAGTATTGAAAAAATGGTTGACAAAGTGAAAAATATTAGGAAAAGTGAAAAGTTTGTAAAATGTCACAGTACACGTATTTATGAAAATGTTCACCAAAAATGTCAAAGGTCACTAAAGTTCAAAAAAATGTGAAAATCATCAAGTATTGAAAAAATGATTGACAAAGTGAAAAATATTAGGAAAAGTGAAAAGTTTGTAAAAGTCACAGTATATGTATTAATGAAAATTTTGACCAAAAAATGTCTGTCACTAATTTAAAATACATGTGGAAAGCATAGAGTATTAAAAAAATGGTTAACAAAGTGACAAATATTAGGAAAAGTGTAAAGCTAGTAAAGTGTCACAGTACATGTGTTCATGAAAATTTACACCAAAAATGTCTAAGGTCACTAACGTTCAAAGGAAAGTGAAAATCATGAAGTATTGAAAAAATGATTGACAAAGTAAAAAATATTAGAAAAAGTGAAAAGTTAGTAAAGTGTCACAGTACGTCTATTCACGAAAATTTTAACCAAAAATGTCTAAGTTAACTAATATTGGAAAAAATATGAAAATCATAAAGTATTGAAAAAATGGTTGACAAAATGAAAAATATTAGGAAAAGTGAAAAGTTAGTAAAATGTCAAAGTATATGTATTAATGAAAATTTTGACCAAAAATGTCTAAGGTCACTAATATCGGAAAAAATACGAAAATCATAAAGTATTGAAAAGATGGTTGACAAAGTGAAAAATATTAGGAAAAGTGAAAAGTTAGTAAAATGTCACAGTACACGTATTTATGAAAATTTTGACCAAAAATGTCAAAGGTCACTAAAGTTCAAAAAAATGTGAAAATCATCATGTATTGAAAAAATGATTGACAAAGTGAAAAATATTAGGAAAAGTGAAAAGTTTGTAAAATGTCACAGTACATGTATTTTTGAAAATTTTGACCAAAAATGTCTAAGGTCACTAACGTTCAAAAAAATGTGAAAATCATCAAGTATTGAAAAAATGATTGACAAAGTGAAAAATATTAGAAAAAGTGAAAAGTTTGTAAAATGTCACAGTACACGTATTTATGAAAATTTTGACCAAAAATGTCAAAGGTCACTAAAGTTCAAAAAAATGTGAAAATCATTAAGTATTGAAAAAATGATTGACAAAGTGAAAAATATTAGGAAAAGTGAAAAGTTTGTAAAATGTCACAGTATATGTATTTATGAATATTTTGACCAAAAATGTCTAAGGTCACTGACGTTCAAAAAAATGTGAAAATCATATAGTATTGAAAAAATGATTGACAAAGTGAAAAATATTAGGAAAAATGAAAAGTTTGTAAAATGTCAAAGTATATGTATTAATGAAAATTTTGACCAAAAATGTCAAAGGTCACTAAGTTCAAATACATGTGGAAAGCATATAGTATTGAAAAAATGGTTAACAAAGTGACAAATATTAGGAAAAGTGTAAAGTTAGTAAAGTGTCACAGTACATGTGTTCATGAAAATTTACACCAAAAATGTCTAAGGTCACTAACGTTCAAAGGAAAGTGAAAATCATGAAGTATTGAAAAAATGATTGACAAAGTAAAAAATATTAGAAAAAGTGAAAAGTTAGTAAAGTGTCACAGTACGTCTATTCACGAAAATTTTAACCAAAAATGTCTAAGTTAACTAATATTGGAAAAAATATGAAAATCATAAAGTATTGAAAAAATGGTTGACAAAGTGAAAAATATTAGGAAAAGTGAAAAGTTAGTAAAATGTTACAGTACATGTATTTATGAAAATTCTGACCAAAAATGTCTAAGGTCGCTAACGTTCAAAAAAATGTGAAAATCATCATGTATTGAAAAAATGATTGACAAAGTGAAAAATATTAGGAAAAGTGAAAAGTTTGTAAAATGTCACAGTACATGTATTTTTGAAAATTTTGATCAAAAATGTCTAAGGTCACTAACGTTCAAAAAAATGTGAAAATCATCAAGTATTGAAAAAATGATTGACAAAGTGAAAAATATTAGAAAAAGTGAAAAGTTTGTAAAATGTCACAGTACACGTATTTATGCAAATTTTGACCAAAAATGTCAAAGGTCACTGAAGTTCAAAAAATGTGAAAATCATAAAGTATTGAAAAAATGATTGACAAAGTGAAAAATATTAGGAAAAGTGAAAAGTTTGTAAAATGTCACAGTACATGTATTTATGAACATTTTGACCAAAAATGTCTAAGGTCACTAACGTTCAAAAAAATGTGAAAATCATCAAGTATTGAAAAAATGATTGATGAAGTGAAAAATATTAGGAAAAGTGAAAAGTTAGTAAAATGTCACAGTACATGTATTTATGAAAATTTTGACCAAAAATGTCAAAGGTCACTAAAGTTCAAAAAAATGTGAAAATCATCAAGTATTGAAAAAATGATTGACAAAGTGAAAAATATTAGGAAAAGTGAAAAGTTTGTAAAATGTCACAGTATATGTATTTATGAAAATTTTGACCAAAAATGTCTAAGGTCACTAACGTACAAAAAAATGTGAAAATCATATAGTATTGAAAAAATGATTGACAAAGTGAAAAATATTAGGAAAAATGAAAAGTTTGTAAAATGTCAAAGTATATGTATTAATGAAAATTTTGACCAAAAATGTCTAAGGTCACTAATATCGGAAAAAATATGAAAATCATAAAGTATTGAAAAAATGGTTGAAAAAGTGAAAAATATTAGGAAAAATGAAAAGTTTGTAAAATGTCAAAGTATATGTATTAATGAAAATTTTGACCAAAAATGTCAAAGGTCACTAAGTTCAAATACATGTGGAAAGCATATAGTATTGAAAAAATGGTTAACAAAGTGACAAATATTAGGAAAAGTGTAAAGTTAGTAAAGTGTCACAGTACATGTGTTCATGAAAATTTACACCAAAAATGTCAAAGGTCACTAACGTTCAAAGGAAAGTGAAAATCATGAAGTATTGAAAAAATGATTGACAAAGTAAAAAATATTAGAAAAAGTGAAAAGTTAGTAAAGTGTCACAGTACGTCTATTCACGAAAATTTTACACAAAAATGTCTAAGTTAACTAATATTGGAAAAAATATGAAAATCATAAAGTATTGAAAAAATGGTTGACAAAGTGAAAAATATTAGGAAAAGTGAAAAGTTAGTAAAATGTTACAGTACATGTATTTATGAAAATTTTGACCAAAAATGTCTAAGGTCGCTAACGTTCAAAAAAATGTGAAAATCATTTAGTATTGAAAAAATGGTTGACAAAGTGAAAAATATTAGGAAAAGTGAAAAGTTTGTAAAATGTCACAGTATATGTATTTATGATAATTTTGACCAAAAATGTCTAAGGTCACTAACGTTCAAAAAAATGTGAAAATCATATAGTATTGAAAAAATGATTGACAAAGTAAAAAATATTAGGAAAAATGAAAACTTTGTAAAATGTCAAAGTATATGTATTAATGAAAATTTTGACCAAAAATGTCTAAGGTCACTAATATCAGAAAAAATATGAAAATCATCAAGTATTGAAAAAATGATTGACAAAGTGAAAAATATTAGGAAAAGTGAAAAGTTTGTGAAATGTCAAAGTATATGTACTTATGAAAATTTTGACCAAAAATGTCTAGGGTCACTAACGTTCAAAAAAATGTGAAAATCATCAAGTATTGAAAAAATGGTTTTAAAAGTGAAAAATATTAGGAAAAATGAAAAGTTTGTAAAATGTCACAGTACACGTATTTATGAAAATTTTGACCAAAAATGTCAAAGGTCACTAAAGTTCAAAAAAATGTGAAAATCATTAAGTATTGAAAAAAATGATTTACAAAGTGAAAAATATTAGGAAAAGTGAAAAGTTTGTAAAATGTCACAGTATATGTATTTATGAATATTTTGACCAAAAATGTCTAAGGTCACTGACGTTCAAAAAAATGTGAAAATCATATAGTATTGAAAAAATGATTGACAAAGTGAAAAATATTAGGAAAAATGAAAAGTTTGTAAAATGTCAAAGTATATGTATTAATGAAAATTTTGACCAAAAATGTCTAAGGTCACTAATATCGGAAAAAATATGAAAATCATAAAGTATTGAAAAAATGGTTGAAAAAGTGAAAAATATTAGGAAAAATGAAAAGTTTGTAAAATGTCAAAGTATATGTATTAATGAAAATTTTGACCAAAAATGTCAAAGGTCACTAAGTTCAAATACATGTGGAAAGCATATAGTATTGAAAAAATGGTTAACAAAGTGACAAATATTAGGAAAAGTGTAAAGTTAGTAAAGTGTCACAGTACATGTGTTCATGAAAATTTACACCAAAAATGTCTAAGGTCACTAACGTTCAAAGGAAAGTGAAAATCATGAAGTATTGAAAAAATGATTGACAAAGTAAAAAATATTAGAAAAAGTGAAAAGTTAGTAAAGTGTCACAGTACGTCTATTCACGAAAATTTTAACCAAAAATGTCTAAGTTAACTAATATTGGAAAAAATATGAAAATCATAAAGTATTGAAAAAATGGTTGACAAAGTGAAAAATATTAGGAAAAGTGAAAAGTTAGTAAAATGTTACAGTACATGTATTTATGAAAATTCTGACCAAAAATGTCTAAGGTCGCTAACGTTCAAAAAAATGTGAAAATCATTTAGTATTGAAAAAATGGTTGACAAAGTGAAAAATATTAGGAAAAGTGAAAAGTTTGTAAAATGTCACAGTATATGTATTTACGAAAATTTTGACCAAAAATGTCTAAGGTCACTAACGTTCAAAAAAATGTGAAAATCATATAGTATTGAAAAAATGATTGAAAAAGTAAAAAGTATTAGGAAAAATGAAAACTTTGTAAAATGTCAAAGTATATGTATTAATGAAAATTTTGACCAAAAATGTCTAAGGTCACTAATATCGGAAAAAATATGAAAATCATCAAGTGATGAAAAAATGATTGACAAAGTGAAAAATATTAGGAAAAGTGAAAAGTTTGTAAAATGTCAAAGTATATGTATTTATGAAAATTTTGACCAAAAATGGCTAGGGTCACTAACGTTCAAAAAAATGTGAAAATCATCAAGTATTGAAAAAATGGTTTTAAAAGTGAAAAATATTAGGAAAAATGAAAAGTTTGTAAAATGTCAAAGTGTATGTATCAATGAAAATTTTGACCAAAAATGTCTAAGGTCACTAATATCGGAAAAAATATGAAAATCATAAAGTATTGAAAAAATGGTTGAAAAATTGAAAAATATTAGGAAAAGTGAAAAGTTAGTAAAATGTCACAGTACATGTATTTTTGAAAATTTTGACCAAAAATGTCTAAGGTCACTAATATCGGAAAAAATATGAAAATCATAAAGTATTGAAAAAATGGTTGAAAAAGTGAAAAATATTAGGAAAAGTGAAAAGTTAGTAAAATGTCACAGTACATGTATTTATGAAAATTTTGACCAAAAATGTCTAAGGTCACTAACGTTCAAAGAAATGTGAAAATCATCAAGTATTGAAAAAATGATTGACAAAGTGAAAAATATTAGGAAAAGTGAAAAGTTTGTAAAATGTCAAAGTATATGTATTTATGAAAATTTTGACCAAAAATGTCTAGGGTCACTTACGTTCAAGAAAATGTGAAAATCATCAAGTATTGAAAAAATGGTTTTAAAAGTGAAAAATATTAGGAAAAATGAAAAGTTTGTAAAATGTCAAAGTATATGTATTAATGAAAATTTTGACCAAAAATGTCTGAGGTCACTAATATCGGAAAAAATATGAAAATCATAAAGTATTGAAAAAATGGTTGAAAAAGTGAAAAATATTAGGAAAAGTGAAAAGTTAGTAAAATGTCACAGTAGATGTAGTTATGAAAATTTTGACCAAAAATGTCTAAGGTCACTAACGTTCAAAAAAATGTGAAAATCATCAAGTATTGAAAAAATGATTGACAAAGTGAAAAATATTAGAAAAAGTGAAAAGTTTGTAAAATGTCACAGTACACGTATTTATGCAAATTTTGACCAAAAATGTCAAAGGTCACTGAAGTTCAAAAAATGTGAAAATCATAAAGTATTGAAAAAATGATTGACAAAGTGAAAAATATTAGGAAAAGTGAAAAGTTTGTAAAATGTCACAGTACATGTATTTATGAACATTTTGACCAAAAATGTCTAAGGTCACTAACGTTCAAAAAAATGTGAAAATCATCAAGTATTGAAAAAATGATTGATGAAGTGAAAAATATTAGGAAAAGTGAAAAGTTAGTAAAATGTCACAGTACATGTATTTATGAAAATTTTGACCAAAAATGTCAAAGGTCACTAAAGTTCAAAAAAATGTGAAAATCATCAAGTATTGAAAAAATGATTGACAAAGTGAAAAATATTAGGAAAAGTGAAAAGTTTGTAAAATGTCACAGTATATGTATTTATGAAAATTTTGACCAAAAATGTCTAAGGTCACTAACATACAAAAAAATGTGAAAATCATTTAGTATTGAAAAAATGATTGACAAAGTGAAAAATATTAGGAAAAATGAAAAGTTTGTAAAATGTCAAAGTATATGTATTAATGAAAATTTTGACCAAAAATGTCTAAGGTCACTAATATCGGAAAAAATATGAAAATCATAAAGTATTGAAAAAATGGTTGAAAAAGTGAAAAATATTAGGAAAAATGAAAAGTTTGTAAAATGTCAAAGTATATGTATTAATGAAAATTTTGACCAAAAATGTCAAAAGTCTCTAAGTTCAAATACATGTGGAAAGCATATAGTATTGAAAAAATGGTTAACAAAGTGACAAATATTAGGAAAAGTGTAAAGTTAGTAAAGTGTCACAGTACATGTGTTCATGAAAATTTACACCAAAAATGTCTAAGGTCACTAACGTTCAAAGGAAAGTGAAAATCATGAAGTATTGAAAAAATGATTGACAAAGTAAAAAATATTAGAAAAAGTGAAAAGTTAGTAAAATGTCACAGTACGTCTATTTACGAAAATTTTAACCAAAAATGTCTAAGTTAACTAATATTGGAAAAAACTATGAAAATCATAAAGTATTGAAAAAATGGTTGACAAAGTGAAAAATATTAGGAAAAGTGAAAAGTTAGTAAAATGTTACAGTACATGTATTTATGAAAATTCTGACCAAAAATGTCTAAGGTCGCTAACGTTCAAAAAAATGTGAAAATCATTTAGTATTGAAAAAATGGTTGACAAAGTGAAAAATATTAGGAAAAGTGAAAAGTTTGTAAAATGTCACAGTAGATGTATTTATGAAAATTTAGACCAAAAATATCTAAGGTCACTAACGTTCAAAAAAATGTGAAAATCATATAGTATTGAAAAAATGATTGAAAAAGTAAAAAGTATTAGGAAAAATGAAAACTTTGTAAAATGTCAAAGTATATGTATTAATGAAAATTTTGACCAAAAATGTCTAAGGTCACTAATATCAGAAAAAATATGAAAATCATCAAGTATTGAAAAAATGATTGACAAAGTGAAAAATATTAGGAAAAGTGAAAAGTTTGTGAAATGTCAAAGTATATGTACTTATGAAAATTTTGACCAAAAATGTCTAGGGTCACTAACGTTCAAAAAAATGTGAAAATCATCAAGTATTGAAAAAATGGTTTTAAAAGTGAAAAATATTAGGAAAAATGAAAAGTTTGTAAAATGTCACAGTACACGTATTTATGAAAATTTTGACCAAAAATGTCAAAGGTCACTAAAGTTCAAAAAAATGTGAAAATCATTAAGCATTGAAAAAAATGATTTACAAAGTGAAAAATATTAGGAAAAGTGAAAAGTTTGTAAAATGTCACAGTATATGTATTTATGAATATTTTGACCAAAAATGTCTAAGGTCACTGACGTTCAAAAAAATGTGAAAATCATATAGTATTGAAAAAATGATTGACAAAGTGAAAAATATTAGGAAAAATGAAAAGTTTGTAAAATGTCAAAGTATATGTATTAATGAAAATTTTGACCAAAAATGTCTAAGGTCACTAATATCGGAAAAAATATGAAAATCATAAAGTATTGAAAAAATGGTTGAAAAAGTGAAAAATATTAGGAAAAATGAAAAGTTTGTAAAATGTCAAAGTATATGTATTAATGAAAATTTTGACCAAAAATGTCAAAGGTCACTAAGTTCAAATACATGTGGAAAGCATATAGTATTGAAAAAATGGTTAACAAAGTGACAAATATTAGGAAAAGTGTAAAGTTAGTAAAGTGTCACAGTACATGTGTTCATGAAAATTTACACCAAAAATGTCTAAGGTCACTAACGTTCAAAGGAAAGTGAAAATCATGAAGTATTGAAAAAATGATTGACAAAGTAAAAAATATTAGAAAAAGTGAAAAGTTAGTAAAGTGTCACAGTACGTCTATTCACGAAAATTTTAACCAAAAATGTCTAAGTTAACTAATATTGGAAAAAATATGAAAATCATAAAGTATTGAAAAAATGGTTGACAAAGTGAAAAATATTAGGAAAAGTGAAAAGTTAGTAAAATGTTACAGTACATGTATTTATGAAAATTCTGACCAAAAATGTCTAAGGTCGCTAACGTTCAAAAAAATGTGAAAATCATTTAGTATTGAAAAAATGGTTGACAAAGTGAAAAATATTAGGAAAAGTGAAAAGTTTGTAAAATGTCACAGTATATGTATTTATGAAAATTTTGACCAAAAATGTCTAAGGTCACTAACGTTCAAAAAAATGTGAAAATCATATAGTATTGAAAAAATGATTGAAAAAGTAAAAAGTATTAGGAAAAATGAAAACTTTGTAAAATGTCAAAGTATATGTATTAATGAAAATTTTGACCAAAAATGTCTAAGGTCACTAATATCGGAAAAAATATGAAAATCATCAAGTGATGAAAAAATGATTGACAAAGTGAAAAATATTAGGAAAAGTGAAAAGTTTGTAAAATGTCAAAGTATATGTATTTATGAAAATTTTGACCAAAAATGGCTAGGGTCACTAACGTTCAAAAAAATGTGAAAATCATCAAGTATTGAAAAAATGGTTTTAAAAGTGAAAAATATTAGGAAAAATGAAAAGTTTGTAAAATGTCAAAGTGTATGTATCAATGAAAATTTTGACCAAAAATGTCTAAGGTCACTAATATCGGAAAAAATATGAAAATCATAAAGTATTGAAAAAATGGTTGAAAAATTGAAAAATATTAGGAAAAGTGAAAAGTTAGTAAAATGTCACAGTACATGTATTTTTGAAAATTTTGACCAAAAATGTCTAAGGTCACTAATATCGGAAAAAATATGAAAATCATAAAGTATTGAAAAAATGGTTGAAAAAGTGAAAAATATTAGGAAAAGTGAAAAGTTAGTAAAATGTCACAGTACATGTATTTATGAAAATTTTGACCAAAAATGTCTAAGGTCACTAACGTTCAAAGAAATGTGAAAATCATCAAGTATTGAAAAAATGATTGACAAAGTGAAAAATATTAGGAAAAGTGAAAAGTTTGTAAAATGTCAAAGTATATGTATTTATGAAAATTTTGACCAAAAATGTCTAGGGTCACTTACGTTCAAGAAAATGTGAAAATCATCAAGTATTGAAAAAATGGTTTTAAAAGTGAAAAATATTAGGAAAAATGAAAAGTTTGTAAAATGTCAAAGTATATGTATTAATGAAAATTTTGACCAAAAATGTCTGAGGTCACTAATATCGGAAAAAATATGAAAATCATAAAGTATTGAAAAAATGGTTGAAAAAGTGAAAAATATTAGGAAAAGTGAAAAGTTAGTAAAATGTCACAGTAGATGTAGTTATGAAAATTTTGACCAAAAATGTCTAAGGTCACTAACGTTCAAAAAAATGTGAAAATCATCAAGTATTGAAAAAATGATTGACAAAGTGAAAAATATTAGAAAAAGTGAAAAGTTTGTAAAATGTCACAGTACACGTATTTATGCAAATTTTGACCAAAAATGTCAAAGGTCACTGAAGTTCAAAAAATGTGAAAATCATAAAGTATTGAAAAAATGATTGACAAAGTGAAAAATATTAGGAAAAGTGAAAAGTTTGTAAAATGTCACAGTACATGTATTTATGAACATTTTGACCAAAAATGTCTAAGGTCACTAACGTTCAAAAAAATGTGAAAATCATCAAGTATTGAAAAAATGATTGATGAAGTGAAAAATATTAGGAAAAGTGAAAAGTTAGTAAAATGTCACAGTACATGTATTTATGAAAATTTTGACCAAAAATGTCAAAGGTCACTAAAGTTCAAAAAAATGTGAAAATCATCAAGTATTGAAAAAATGATTGACAAAGTGAAAAATATTAGGAAAAGTGAAAAGTTTGTAAAATGTCACAGTATATGTATTTATGAAAATTTTGACCAAAAATGTCTAAGGTCACTAACATACAAAAAAATGTGAAAATCATTTAGTATTGAAAAAATGATTGACAAAGTGAAAAATATTAGGAAAAATGAAAAGTTTGTAAAATGTCAAAGTATATGTATTAATGAAAATTTTGACCAAAAATGTCTAAGGTCACTAATATCGGAAAAAATATGAAAATCATAAAGTATTGAAAAAATGGTTGAAAAAGTGAAAAATATTAGGAAAAATGAAAAGTTTGTAAAATGTCAAAGTATATGTATTAATGAAAATTTTGACCAAAAATGTCAAAGGTCACTAAGTTCAAATACATGTGGAAAGCATATAGTATTGAAAAAATGGTTAACAAAGTGACAAATATTAGGAAAAGTGTAAAGTTAGTAAAGTGTCACAGTACATGTGTTCATGAAAATTTACACCAAAAATGTCTAAGGTCACTAACGTTCAAAGGAAAGTGAAAATCATGAAGTATTGAAAAAATGATTGACAAAGTAAAAAATATTAGAAAAAGTGAAAAGTTAGTAAAGTGTCACAGTACGTCTATTCACGAAAATTTTAACCAAAAATGTCTAAGTTAACTAATATTGGAAAAAATATGAAAATCATAAAGTATTGAAAAAATGGTTGACAAAGTGAAAAATATTAGGAAAAGTGAAAAGTTAGTAAAATGTTACAGTACATGTATTTATGAAAATTCTGACCAAAAATGTCTAAGGTCGCTAACGTTCAAAAAAATGTGAAAATCATTTAGTATTGAAAAAATGGTTGACAAAGTGAAAAATATTAGGAAAAGTGAAAAGTTTGTAAAATGTCACAGTATATGTATTTATGAAAATTTTGACCAAAAATGTCTAAGGTCACTAACGTTCAAAAAAATGTGAAAATCATATAGTATTGAAAAAATGATTGAAAAAGTAAAAAGTATTAGGAAAAATGAAAACTTTGTAAAATGTCAAAGTATATGTATTAATGAAAATTTTGACCAAAAATGTCTAAGGTCACTAATATCGGAAAAAATATGAAAATCATCAAGTGATGAAAAAATGATTGACAAAGTGAAAAATATTAGGAAAAGTGAAAAGTTTGTAAAATGTCAAAGTATATGTATTTATGAAAATTTTGACCAAAAATGGCTAGGGTCACTAACGTTCAAAAAAATGTGAAAATCATCAAGTATTGAAAAAATGGTTTTAAAAGTGAAAAATATTAGGAAAAATGAAAAGTTTGTAAAATGTCAAAGTGTATGTATCAATGAAAATTTTGACCAAAAATGTCTAAGGTCACTAATATCGGAAAAAATATGAAAATCATAAAGTATTGAAAAAATGGTTGAAAAATTGAAAAATATTAGGAAAAGTGAAAAGTTAGTAAAATGTCACAGTACATGTATTTTTGAAAATTTTGACCAAAAATGTCTAAGGTCACTAATATCGGAAAAAATATGAAAATCATAAAGTATTGAAAAAATGGTTGAAAAAGTGAAAAATATTAGGAAAAGTGAAAAGTTAGTAAAATGTCACAGTACATGTATTTATGAAAATTTTGACCAAAAATGTCTAAGGTCACTAACGTTCAAAGAAATGTGAAAATCATCAAGTATTGAAAAAATGATTGACAAAGTGAAAAATATTAGGAAAAGTGAAAAGTTTGTAAAATGTCAAAGTATATGTATTTATGAAAATTTTGACCAAAAATGTCTAGGGTCACTTACGTTCAAGAAAATGTGAAAATCATCAAGTATTGAAAAAATGGTTTTAAAAGTGAAAAATATTAGGAAAAATGAAAAGTTTGTAAAATGTCAAAGTATATGTATTAATGAAAATTTTGACCAAAAATGTCTGAGGTCACTAATATCGGAAAAAATATGAAAATCATAAAGTATTGAAAAAATGGTTGAAAAAGTGAAAAATATTAGGAAAAGTGAAAAGTTAGTAAAATGTCACAGTAGATGTAGTTATGAAAATTTTGACCAAAAATGTCTAAGGTCACTAACGTTCAAAAAAATGTGAAAATCATCAAGTATTGAAAAAATGATTGACAAAGTGAAAAATATTAGAAAAAGTGAAAAGTTTGTAAAATGTCACAGTACACGTATTTATGCAAATTTTGACCAAAAATGTCAAAGGTCACTGAAGTTCAAAAAATGTGAAAATCATAAAGTATTGAAAAAATGATTGACAAAGTGAAAAATATTAGGAAAAGTGAAAAGTTTGTAAAATGTCACAGTACATGTATTTATGAACATTTTGACCAAAAATGTCTAAGGTCACTAACGTTCAAAAAAATGTGAAAATCATCAAGTATTGAAAAAATGATTGATGAAGTGAAAAATATTAGGAAAAGTGAAAAGTTTGTAAAATGTCACAGTATATGTATTTATGAAAATTTTGACCAAAAATGTCTAAGGTCACTAACATACAAAAAAATGTGAAAATCATTTAGTATTGAAAAAATGATTGACAAAGTGAAAAATATTAGGAAAAATGAAAAGTTTGTAAAATGTCAAAGTATATGTATTAATGAAAATTTTGACCAAAAATGTCTAAGGTCACTAATATCGGAAAAAATATGAAAATCATAAAGTATTGAAAAAATGGTTGAAAAAGTGAAAAATATTAGGAAAAATGAAAAGTTTGTAAAATGTCAAAGTATATGTATTAATGAAAATTTTGACCAAAAATGTCAAAGGTCACTAAGTTCAAATACATGTGGAAAGCATATAGTATTGAAAAAATGGTTAACAAAGTGACAAATATTAGGAAAAGTGTAAAGTTAGTAAAGTGTCACAGTACATGTGTTCATGAAAATTTACACCAAAAATGTCTAAGGTCACTAACGTTCAAAGGAAAGTGAAAATCATGAAGTATTGAAAAAATGATTGACAAAGTAAAAAATATTAGAAAAAGTGAAAAGTTAGTAAAGTGTCACAGTACGTCTATTCACGAAAATTTTAACCAAAAATGTCTAAGTTAACTAATATTGGAAAAAACTATGAAAATCATAAAGTATTGAAAAAATGGTTGACAAAGTGAAAAATATTAGGAAAAGTGAAAAGTTAGTAAAATGTTACAGTACATGTATTTATGAAAATTCTGACCAAAAATGTCTAAGGTCGCTAACGTTCAAAAAAATGTGAAAATCATTTAGTATTGAAAAAATGGTTGACAAAGTGAAAAATATTAGGAAAAGTGAAAAGTTTGTAAAATGTCACAGTATATGTATTTATGAAAATTTAGACCAAAAATATCTAAGGTCACTAACGTTCAAAAAAATGTGAAAATCATATAGTATTGAAAAAATGATTGAAAAAGTAAAAAGTATTAGGAAAAATGAAAACTTTGTAAAATGTCAAAGTATATGTATTAATGAAAATTTTGACCAAAAATGTCTAAGGTCACTAATATCGGAAAAAATATGAAAATCATCAAGTGATGAAAAAATGATTGACAAAGTGAAAAATATTAGGAAAAGTGAAAAGTTAGTAAAATGTCACAGTACATGTATTTATGAAAATTTTGACCAAAAATGTCTAAGGTCACTAATATCGGAAAAAATATGAAAATCATAAAGTATTGAAAAAATGGTTGAAAAAGTGAAAAATATTAGGAAAAGTGAAAAGTTAGTAAAATGTCACAGTACATGTATTTATGAAAATTTTGACCAAAAATGTCTAAGGTCACTAACGTTCAAGAAAATGTGAAAATCATCAAGTATTGAAAAAATGGTTTTAAAAGTGAAAAATATTAGGAAAAATGAAAAGTTTGTAAAATGTCAAAGTATATGTATTAATGAAAATTTTGACCAAAAATGTCTAAGGTCACTAATATCGGAAAAAATATGAAAATCATAAAGTATTGAAAAAATGGTTGAAAAAGTGAAAAATATTAGGAAAAGTGAAAAGTTAGTAAAATGTCACAGTAGATGTAGTTATGAAAATTTTGACCAAAAATGTCTAAGGTCACTAACGTTCAAAAAAATGTGAAAATCATCAAGTATTGAAAAAATGATTGACAAAGTGAAAAATATTAGAAAAAGTGAAAAGTTTGTAAAATGTCACAGTACACGTATTTATGCAAATTTTGACCAAAAATGTCAAAGGTCACTGAAGTTCAAAAAATGTGAAAATCATAAAGTATTGAAAAAATGATTGACAAAGTGAAAAATATTAGGAAAAGTGAAAAGTATGTAAAATGTCACAGTACATGTATTTATGAACATTTTGACCAAAAATGTCTAAGGTCACTAACGTTCAAAAAAATGTGAAAATCATCAAGTATTGAAAAAATGATTGATGAAGTGAAAAATATTAGGAAAAGTGAAAAGTTAGTAAAATGTCACAGTACATGTATTTATGAAAATTTTGACCAAAAATGTCTAAGGTCACTAACGTACAAAAAAATGTGAAAATCATATAGTATTGAAAAAATGATTGACAAAGTGAAAAATATTAGGAAAAATGAAAAGTTTGTAAAATGTCACAGTATATGTATTTATGAAAATTTTGACCAAAAATGTCTAAGGTCACTAATATCGGAAAAAATATGAAAATCATAAAGTATTGAAAAAATGGTTGAAAAAGTGAAAAATATTAGGAAAAATGAAAAGTTTGTAAAATGTCAAAGTATATGTATTAATGAAAATTTTGACCAAAAATGTCAAAGGTTACTAAGTTCAAATACATGTGGAAAGCATCAAGTATTGAAAAAATGATTGACAAAGTGAAAAATATTAGGAAAAGTGAAAAGTTTGTAAAATGTCACAGTATATGTATTTATGAAAATTTTGACCAAAAATGTCAAAGGTCACTAACGTTCAAAGGAAAGTGAAAATCATGAAGTATTGAAAAAATGATTGACAAAGTAAAAAATATTAGAAAAAGTGAAAAGTTAGTAAAGTGTCACAGTACGTCTATTCACGAAAATTTTAACCAAAAATGTCTAAGTAAACTAATATTGGAAAAAATATGAAAATCATAAAGTATTGAAAAAATGGTTGACAAAGTGAAAAATATTAGGAAAAGTGAAAAGTTAGTAAAATGTTACAGTACATGTATTTATGAAAATTTTGACCAAAAATGTCTAAGGTCGCTAACGTTCAAAAAAATGTGAAAATCATTTAGTATTGAAAAAATGGTTGACAAAGTGAAAAATATTAGGAAAAGTGAAAAGTTTGTAAAATGTGACAGTATATGTATTTATGAAAATTTTGACCAAAAATGTCTAAGGTCACTAACGTTCAAAAAAATGTGAAAATCATATAGTATTGAAAAAATGATTGACAAAGTAAAAAATATTAGGAAAAATGAAAACTTTGTAAAATGTCACAGTATATGTATTAATGAAAATTTTGACCAAAAATGTCTAAGGTCACTAATATCGGAAAAAATATGAAAATCATCAAGTATTGAAAAAATGATTGACAAAGTGAAAAATATTAGGAAAAGTGAAAAGTTTGTGAAATGTCAAAGTATATGTATTTATGAAAATTTTGACCAAAAATGTCTAGGGTCACTAACGTTCAAAAAAATGTGAAAATCATCAAGTATTGAAAAAATGGTTTTAAAAGTGAAAAATATTAGGAAAAATGAAAAGTTTGTAAAATGTCAAAGTATATGTATCAATGAAAATTTTGACCAAAAATGTCTAGGGTCACTTACGTTCAAGAAAATGTGAAAATCATCAAGTATTGAAAAAATGGTTTTAAAAGTGAAAAATATTAGGAAAAATAAAAAGTTTGTAAAATGTCAAAGTATATGTATTAATGAAAATTTTGACCAAAAATGTCTAAGGTCACTAATATCGGAAAAAATATGAAAATCATAAAGTATTGAAAAAATGGTTGAAAAAGTGAAAAATATTAGGAAAAGTGAAAAGTTTGTAAAATGTCACAGTACACGTATTTATGAAAATTTTGACCAAAAATGTCAAAGGTCACTAAAGTTCAAAAAAATGTGAAAATCATCATGTATTGAAAAAATGATTGACAAAGTGAAAAATATTAGGAAAAGTGAAAAGTTTGTAAAATGTCACAGTACATGTATTTTTGAAAATTTTGATCAAAAATGTCTAAGGTCACTAACGTTCAAAAAAATATGAAAATCATCAAGTATTGAAAAAATGATTGACAAAGTGAAAAATATTAGAAAAAGTGAAAAGTTTGTAAAATGTCACAGTACACGTATTTATGCAAATTTTGACCAAAAATGTCAAAGGTCACTGAAGTTCAAAAAATGTGAAAATCATAAAGTATTGAAAAAATGATTGACAAAGTGAAAAATATTAGGAAAAGGGAAAAGTATGTAAAATGTCACAGTACATGTATTTATGAACATTTTGACCAAAAATGTCTAAGGTCACTAACGTTCAAAAAAATGTGAAAATCATCAAGTATTGAAAAAATGATTGATGAAGTGAAAAATATTAGGAAAAGTGAAAAGTTAGTAAAATGTCACAGTACATGTATTTATGAAAATTTTGACCAAAAATGTCAAAGGTCACTAAAGTTCAAAAAAATGTGAAAATCATCAAGTATTGAAAAAATGATTGACAAAGTGAAAAATATTAGGAAAAGTGAAAAGTTTGTAAAATGTCACAGTATATGTATTTATGAAAATTTTGACCAAAAATGTCTAAGGTCACTAACGTACAAAAAAATGTGAAAATCATATAGTATTGAAAAAATGATTGACAAAGTGAAAAATATTAGGAAAAATGAAAAGTTTGTAAAATGTCAAAGTATATGTATTAATGAAAATTTTGACCAAAAATGTCTAAGGTCACTAATATCGGAAAAAATATGAAAATCATAAAGTATTGAAAAAATGGTTGAAAAAGTGAAAAATATTAGGAAAAATGAAAAGTTTGTAAAATGTCAAAGTATATGTATTAATGAAAATTTTGACCAAAAATGTCTAAGGTCACTAATATCGGAAAAAATATGAAAATCATAAAGTATTGAAAAAATGGTTGAAAAAGTGAAAAATATTAGGAAAAATGAAAAGTTTGTAAAATGTCAAAGTATATGTATTAATGAAAATTTTGACCAAAAATGTCAAAGGTCACTAAAGTTCAAAAAAATGTGAAAATCATCATGTATTGAAAAAATGATTGACAAAGTGAAAAATATTAGGAAAAGTGAAAAGTTTGTAAAATGTCACAGTACATGTATTTTTGAAAATTTTGATCAAAAATGTCTAAGGTCACTAACGTTCAAAAAATTGTGAAAATCATCGAGTATTGAAAAAATGATTGACAAAGTGAAAAATATTAGAAAAAGTGAAAAGTTTGTAAAATGTCACAGTACAAGTATTTATGCAAATTTTGACCAAAAATGTCAAAGGTCACTGAAGTTCAAAAAATGTGAAAATCATAAAGTATTGAAAAAATGATTGACAAAGTGAAATATATTAGGAAAAGTGAAAAGTTTGTAAAATGTCACAGTACATGTAGTTATGAAAATTTTGACCAAAAATGTCAAAGGTCACTAAAGTTCAAAAAAATGTGAAAATCATCATGTATTGAAAAAATGATTGACAAAGTGAAAAATATTAGGAAAAGTGAAAAGTTTGTAAAATGTCACAGTACATGTATTTTTGAAAATTTTGACCAAAAATGTCTAAGGTCACTAACGTTCAAAAAAATGTGAAAATCATCAAGTATTGAAAAAAATGATTGACAAAGTGAAAAATATTAGAAAAAGTGAAAAGTTTGTAAAATGTCAAAGTATACGTATTTATGCAAATTTTGACCAAAAAATGTCAAAGGTCACTGAAGTTCAAAAAATTGTGAAAATCACAAAGTATTGAAAAAATGATTGACAAAGTGAAAAATATTAGGAAAAGTGAAAAGTTTGTAAAATGTCACAGTACATGTATTTATGAACATTTTGACCAAAAATGTCTAAGGTCACTAACGTTCAAAAAAATGTGAAAATCATCAAGTATTGAAAAAATGATTGATGAAGTGAAAAATATTCGGAAAAGTGAAAAGTTAGTAAAATTGTCACAGTACATGTATTTATGAAAATTTTGACCAAAAATGTCAAAGGTCACTAAAGTTCAAAAAAATGTGAAAATCATCATCAAGTATTGAAAAAATGATTGACAAAGTGAAAAAATATTAGGAAAAAGGAAAAGTTTGTAAATTGTCAAAGTATATGTATTAATGAAAATTTTGACCAAAAATGTCTAAGGTCACTAATATCGGAAAAAATATGAAAATCATAAAGTATTGAAAAAATGGTTGAAAAAGTGAAAAATATTAGGAAAAGTGAAAAGTTAGTAAAATGTCACAGTACATGTATTTATGAAAATTTTGACCAAAAATGTCTAAGTTAACTAATATTGGAAAAAATATGAAAAATCATAAGTATTGAAAAAATGGTTGACAAAGTGAAAAATATTAGAAAAAAGTGAAAAAGTTTGTAAAATGTCACAGTACACGTATTTATGCAAATTTTGACCAAAAATGTCAAAGGTCACTGAAGTTCAAAAAATGTGAAAATCATAAAGTATTGAAAAAATGATTGACAAAGTGAAAAATATTAGGAAAAGTGAAAAGTTTGTAAAATGTCACAGTATATGTATTTATGAACATTTTGACCAAAAATGTCTAAGGTCACTAACGTTCAAAAAAATGTGAAAATCATCAAGTATTGAAAATATGATTGATGAAGTGAAAAATATTAGGAAAAGTGAAAAGTTAGTAAAATGTCACAGTAAATGTATTTATGAAAATTTTGACCAAAAATATCAAAGGTCACTAAAGTTCAAAAAAATGTGAAAATCATCAAGTATTGAAAAAATGATTGACAAAGTGAAAAATATTAGGAAAAATGAAAAAGTTTGTAAAATGTCAAAGTATATGTATTAATTAAAATTTTGACCAAAAATGTCTAAGGTCACTAATATCGGAAAAAATATGAAAATCATAAAGTATTAAAAAAATGGTTGAAAAAGTGAAAAATATTAGGAAAAGTGAAAAGTTAGTAAAATGTCACAGTACATGTATTTATGAAAATTTTGACCAAAAATGTCTAAGGTCACTAACGTTCAAAAAAAATGTGAAAATCATCAAGTATTGAAAAAATGATAGACAAAGTGAAAAATATTAGGAAAAGTGAAAAGTTTGTAAAATGTCAAAGTATATGTATTTATGAAAATTTTGAACAAAAATGTCTAGGGTCACTAACGTTCAAAAAAATGTGAAAATCATCAAGTATTGAAAAAAATTGTTTTTAAAAGTGAAAAAATATTAGGAAAAATGAAAAGTTTGTAAAATGTCAAAGTATATGTATTAATGAAAATTTTGACCAAAAATGTCAAAGGTCACTAAGTTCAAATACATGTGGAAAGCATATAGTATTGAAAAAATGGTTAACAAAGTGACAAATATTAGGAAAAGTGTAAAGTTAGTAAAGAGTCACAGTACATGTGTTCATGAAAATTTACACCAAAAATGTCTAAGGTCACTAACGTTCAAAGGAAAGTGAAAAATCATGAAGTATTGAAAAAATGATTGACAAAGTAAAAAATATTAGAAAAAGTGAAAAGTTAGTAAAGTGTCACAGTACGTCTATTCACGAAAATTTTAACCAAAAATGTCTAAGTTAACTAATATTGGAAAAAATATGAAAATCATAAAGTATTGAAAAAATGGTTGAAAAAGTGAAAAATATTAGGAAAAGTGAAAAGTTAGTAAAATGTCACAGTACATGTATTTATGATAATTTTGACCAAAAATGTCTAAGGTCACTAACGTTCAAAAAAATGTGAAAATCATCAAGTATTGAAAAAATGATTAACAAAGTGAAAAATATTAGGAAAAGTGAAAAGTTTGTAAAATGTCAAAGTATATGTATTTATGAAAATTTTGACCAAAAATGTCTAGGGTCACTTACGTTCAAGAAAATGTGAAAATCATCAAGTATTGAAAAAATGGTTTAAAAAGTGAAAAAAATTAGGAAAAATGAAAAGTTTGTAAAATGTCAAAGTATATGTATTAATGAAAATTTTGACCAAAAATGTCTAAGGTCACTAATATCGGAAAAAATATGAAAATCATAAAGTATTGAAAAAATGGTTGAAAAAGTGAAAAATATTAGGAAAAGTGAAAAGTTAGTAAAATGTCACAGTACATGTAGTTGTGAAAATTTTGACCAAAAATGTCTAAGGTCACTAACGTTCAGAAAAATGTGAAAATCATAAAGTATTGAAAAAAATGATTGACAAAGTGAAAAATATTAGGAAAAGTGAAAAGTTTGTAAAATGTCACAGTACACGTATTTATGAAAATTTTGACCAAAAATGTCAAAGGTCACTAAAGTTCAAAAAAATGTGAAAATCATCATGTATTGAAAAAATGATTGACAAAGTGAAAAATATTAGGAAAAGTGAAAAGTTTGTAAAATGTCAGAGTACATGTATTTTTGAAAATTTTGACCAAAAATGTCTAAGGTCACTAACGTTCAAAAAAATGTGAAAATCATCAAGTATTGAAAAAATGATTGACAAAGTGAAAAATATTAGAAAAAGTGAAAAGTTTGTAAAATGTCACAGTACACGTATTTATGCAAATTTTGACCAAAAATGTCAAAGGTCACTGAAGTTCAAAAAATGTGAAAATCATAAAGTATTGAAAAAATGCTTTAAAAGTGAAAAATATTAGGAAAAATGAAAAGTTTGTAAAATGTCAAAGTATATGTATTAATGAAAATTTTGACCAAAAATGTCAAAGGTCACTAAGTTCAAATACATGTGGAAAGAATATAGTATTGAAAAAATGGTTAACAAAGTGACAAATATTAGGAAAAGTGTAAAGTTAGTAAAGTGTCACAGTACATGTGTTCATGAAAATTTACACCAAAAATGTCTAAGGTCACTAACGTTCAAAGGAAAGTGAAAATCATGAAGTATTGAAAAAATGATTGACAAAGTATAAAATATTAGAAAAAGTGAAAAGTTAGTAAAGTGTCACAGTACGTCTATTCACGAAAATTTTAACCAAAAATGTCTAAGTTCACTAATATTGGAAAAAATATGAAAATCATAAAGTATTGAAAAAATGGTTGACAAAGTGAAAAATATTAGGAAAAGTCAAAAGTTAGTAAAATGTTACAGTACATGTATTTATGAAAATTTTGACCAAAAAAGTCTAAGTTCACTAACGTTCAAAAAAATGAGAAAATCATCAAGTATTGAAAAAATGATTGACAAAGTGAAATATATTAGGAAAAGTGAAAAGTTTGTAAAATGTCAAAGTATATGTATTTATGAAAATTTTGACCAAAAAATGTCTAAGGTCGCTAACGTTCAAAAAAATGTGAAAATCATTTAGTATTGAAAAAATGGTTGACAAAGTGAAAAATATTAGGAAAAGTGAAAAGTTAGTAAAATGTCACAGTACATGTATTTATGAAAATTTTGACCAAAAATGTCTAAGGTCACTAACGTTCAAAAAAATGTGAAAATCATCAAGTATTGAAAAAATGATTGACAAAGTGAAAAATATTAGGAAAAGTGAAAAGTTTGTAAAATGTCAAAGTAAATGTATTAATTAAAATTTTGACCAAAAATGTCTAGGGTCACTAACGTTCAAAAAAATGTGAAAATCATGAAGTATTGAAAAAATGATTGACAAAGTAAAAAATATTAGAAAAAGTGAAAAGTTAGTAAAGTGTCACAGTAAGTCTATGAACGAAAATTTTAACCAAAAATGTCTAAGTTAACTAATATTGGAAAAAATATGAAAATCATAAAGTATTGAAAAAATGGTTGACAAAGTGAAAAATATTAGGAATAGTGAAAAGTTAGTAAAATGTTACAGTACATGTATTTATGAAAATTTTGACCAAAAAAGTCTAAGTTCACTAACGTTCAAAAAAATGAGAAAATCATCAAGTATTGAAAAAATGATTGACAAAGTGAAATATATTAGGAAAAGTGAAAAGTTTGTAAAATGTCACAGTACACGTATTTATGAAAATTTTGACCAAAAATGTCAAAGGTCGCTAACGTTCAAAAAAATGAGAAAATCATTTAGTATTGAAAAAATGGTTGACAAAGTGAAAAATATTAGGAAAAGTGAAAAGTTTGTAAAATGTCACAGTACACGTATTTATGAAAATTTTGACCAAAAATGTCAAAGGTCACTAAAGTTCAAAAAAATGTGAAAATCATCAAGTATTGAAAAAATGATTGACAAAGTGAAAAATATTAGGAAAAGTGAAAAGTTTGTAAAATGTCACAGTATATGTCTTTATGAAAATTTTGACCAAAAATGTCTAAGGTCACTAACGTTCAAAAAAATGTGAAAATCATATAGTATTGAAAAAATGATTGACAAAGTGAAAAATATTAGGAAAAATGAAAAGTTTGTAAAATGTCAAAGCATATGTATTAATGAAAATTTTGACCAAAAATGTCTAAGGTCACTAATATCGGAAAAAATATGAAAATCATCAAGTATTGAAAAAATGATTGACAAAGTGAAAAATATTAGGAAAAGTGAAAAGTTTGTAAAATGTCAAAGTTTATGTATTTATGAAAATTTTGACCAAAAATGACTAGGGTCACTAACGTTCAAAAAAATGTGAAAATCATCAAGTATTAAAAAAATGGTTTTAAAAGTGAAAAATATTAGGAAAATAGAAAAGTTTGTAAAATGTCAAAGTATATGTATCAATGAAAATTTTGACCAAAAATGTCTAAGGTCACTAATATCGGAAAAAATTTGAAAATCATAAAGTATTGAAAAAATGGTTGAAAAAGTGAAAAATATTAGGAAAAGTGAAAAGTTAGTAAAATGTCACAGTACATGTATTTATGAAAATTTTGACCAAAAATGTCTAAGGTCACTAATGTTCAAAAAAATGTGAAAATCATCAAGTATTGAAAAAATGATTGACAAAGTGAAAAATATTAGGAAAAGTGAAAAGTTTGTAAAATGTCACAGTACACGTATTTATGAAAATTTTGACCAAAAATGTCAAAGGTCACTAAAGTTCAAAAAAAAGTGAAAATCATCATGTATTGAAAAAATGATTGACAAAGTGAAAAATATTAGGAAAAGTGAAAAGTTTGTAAAATGTCACAGTACATGTATTTTTGAAAATTTTGACCAAAAATGTCTAAGGTCACTAACGTTCAAAAAAATGTGAAAATCATCAAGTATTGAAAAAATGATTGACAAAGTGAAAAATATTAGGAAAAGTGAAAAGTTTGTAAAATGTCAAAGTATATGTATTTATGAAAATTTTGACAAAAAATGTCTAGGGTCACTTACGTTCAAGAAAATGTGAAAATCATCAAGTATTGAAAAAATGGTTTTAAAAGTGAAAAATATTAGGAAAAATGAAAAGTTTGTAAAATGTCAAAGTATATGTATTAATAAAAATTTTGACCAAAAATGTCTAAGGTCACTAATATCGGAAAAAATATGAAAATCATAAAGTATTGAAAAAATGGTTGAAAAAAAGAAAAATATTAGGAAAAGTGAAAAGTTAGTAAAATGTCACAGTACATGTAGTTGTGAAAATTTTGACCAAAAATGTCTAAGGTCACTAACGTTCAAAAAAATGTGAAAATCATATAGTATTGAAAAAATGATTGACAAAGTGAAAAATATTAGGAAAAATGAAAAGTTTGTAAAATGTCAAAGTATATGTATTAATGAAAATTTTGACCAAAAATGTCTAAGGTCACTAATATCGGAAAAAATATGAAAATCATCAAGTATTGAAAAAATGATTGACAAAGTGAAAAATATTAGGAAAAGTGAAAAGTTTGTAAAATGTCAAAGTATATGTATTTATGAAAATTTTGACCAAAAATGACTAGGGTCACTAACGTTCAAAAAAATGTGAAAATCATCAAGTATTGAAAAAATGGTTTTAAAAGTGAAAAATATTAGGAAAAAAGAAAAGTTTGTAAAATGTCAAAGTATATGTATCAATGAAAATTTTGACCAAAAATGTCTAAGGTCACTAATATCGGAAAAAATATGAAAATCATAAAGTATTGAAAAAATGGTTGAAAAAGTGAAAAATATTAGGAAAAGTGAAAAGTTAGTAAAATGTCACAGTACATGTATTTATGAAAATTTTGACCAAAAATGTCTAAGGTCACTAACGTTCAAAAAAATGTGAAAATCATCAAGTATTGAAAAAATGATTGACAAAGTGAAAAATATTCGGAAAAGTGAAAAGTTTGTAAAATATCACAGCACACGTATTTATGAAAATTTTGACCAAAAATGTCAAAGGTCACTAAAGTTCAAAAAAATGTGAAAATCATCATGTATTGAAAAAATGATTGACAAAGTGAAAAATATTAGGAAAAGTGAAAAGTTTGTAAAATGTCACAATACATGTATTTTTGAAAATTTTGACCAAAAATGTCTGGGGTCACTAACGTTCAAAAAAATGTGAAAATCATCAAGTATTGAAAAAATGATTGACAAAGTAAAAAATATTAGAAAAAGTGAAAAGTTTGTAAAATGTCACAGTACACGTATTTATGCAAATTTTGACCAAAAATGTCAAAGGTCACTGAAGTTCAAAAAATGTGAAAATCATAAAGTATTGAAAAAATGCTTTAAAAGTGAAAAATATTAGGAAAAATGAAAAGTTTGTAAAATGTCAAAGTATATGTATTAATGAAAATTTTGACCAAAAATGTCAAAGGTCACTAAGTTCAAATACATGTGGAAAGCATATAGTATTGAAAAAAAGGTTAACAAAGTGACAAATATTAGGAAAAGTGTAAAGTTAGTAAAGTGTCACAGTACATGTGTTCATGAAAATTTACACCAAAAATGTCTAAGGTCACTAACGTTCAAAGGAAAGTGAAAATCATGAAGTATTGAAAAAAATGATTGACAAAGTATAAAATATTAGAAAAAGTGAAAAGTTAGTAAAGTGTCACAGTACGTCTATTCACGAAAATTTTAACCAAAAATGTCTAAGTTAACTAATATTGGAAAAAATATGAAAATCATAAAGTATTGAAAAAATGGTTGACAAAGTGAAAAATATTAGGAAAAGTGAAAAGTTTGTAAAATGTCAAAGTATATGTATTAATGAAAATTTTGACCAAAGATGTCTAAGGTCACTAATATTGGAAAAAATATGAAAATCATAAAGTATTGAAAAAATTGTTGAAAAAGTGAAAAATATTAGGAAAAGTGAAAAGTTAGTAAAATGTCACAGTACATGTAGTTATGAAAATTTTGACCAAAAATGTCTAAGGTCACTAACGTTCAAAAAAATGTGAAAATCATAAAGTATTGAAAAAATGATTGACAAAGTGAAAAATATTCGGAAAAGTGAAAAGTTTGTAAAATATCACAGTACACGTATTTATGAAAATTTTGACCAAAAATGTCAAAGATCACTAAAGTTCAAAAAAATGTGAAAATCATCATGTATTGAAAAAATGATTGACAAAGTGAAAAATATTAGGAAAAGTGAAAAGTTTGTAAAATGTCACAATACATGCATTTTTGAAAATTTTTACCAAAAATGTCTGGGGTCACTAACGTTCAAAAAAATGTGAAAATCATCAAGTATTGAAAAAATGATTGACAAAGTGAAAAATATTAGGAAAAGTGAAAAGTTTGTAAAATGTCAAAGTATATGTATTTATGAAAATTTTGACCAAAAATGTCTAGGGTCACTTACGTTCAAGAAAATGTGAAAATCATCAAGTATTGAAAAAATGGTTTTAAAAGTGAAAAATATTAGGAAAAATGAAAAGTTTGTAAAATGTCAAAGTATATGTATTAATGAAAATTTTGACCAAAAATGTCTAAGGTCACTAATATCGGAAAAAATATGAAAATCATAAAGTATTGAAAAAATGGTTGAAAAAGTGAAAAATATTAGGAAAAGTGAAAAGTTAGTAAAATGTCACAGTACATGTAGTTGTGAAAATTTTGACCAAAAATGTCTAAGGTCACTAACGTTCAGAAAAATGTGAAAATCATAAAGTATTGAAAAAATGATTGACAAAGTGAAAAATATTAGGAAAAGTGAAAAGTTTGTAAAATGTCACAGTACACGTATTTATGAAAATTTTTACCAAAAATGTCAAAGGTCACTAAAGTTAAAAAAAATGTGAAAATCATCATGTATTGAAAAAATGATTGACAAAGTGAAAAATATTAGGAAAAGTGAAAAGTTTGTAAAATGTCAGAGTACATGTATTTTTGAAAATTTTGACCAAAAATGTCTAAGGTCACTAACGTTCAAAAAAATGTGAAAATCATCAAGTATTGAAAAAATGATTGACAAAGTAAAAAATATTAGAAAAAGTGAAAAGTTTGTAAAATGTCACAGTACACGTATTTATGCAAATTTTGACCAAAAATGTCAAAGGTCACTGAAGTTCAAAAAATGTGAAAATCATAAAGTATTGAAAAAATTCTTTAAAAGTGAAAAATATTAGGAAAAATGAAAAGTTTGTAAAATGTCAAAGTATATGTATTAATGAAAATTTTGACCAAAAATGTCAAAGGTCACTAAGTTCAAATACATGTGGAAAGCATATAGTATTGAAAAAATGGTTAACAAAGTGACAAATATTAGGAAAAGTGTAAAGTTAGTAAAGTGTCACAGTACATGTGTTCATGAAAATTTACACCAAAAATGTCTAAGGTCACTAACGTTCAAAGGAAAGTGAAAATCATGAAGTATTGAAAAAAATGATTGACAAAGTATAAAATATTAGAAAAAGTGAAAAGTTAGTAAAGTGTCACAGTACGTCTATTCACGAAAATTTTAACCAAAAATGTCTAAGTTAACTAATATTGGAAAAAATATGAAAATCATAAAGTATTGAAAAAATGGTTGACAAAGTGAAAAATATTAGGAAAAGTCAAAAGTTAGTAAAATGTTACAGTACATGTATTTATGAAAATTTTGACCAAAAAAGTCTAAGTTCACTAACGTTCAAAAAAATGAGAAAATCATCAAGTATTGAAAAAATGATTGACAAAGTGAAATATATTAGGAAAAGTGAAAAGTTTGTAAAATGTCAAAGTATATGTATTTATGAAAATTTTGACCAAAAAATGTCTAAGGTCGCTAACGTTCAAAAAAATATGAAAATCATTTAGTATTGAAAAAATGGTTGACAAAGTGAAAAATATTGGGAAAAGTGAAAAGTTTGTAAAATGTCACAGTACACGTATTTATGAAAATTTTGACCAAAAATGTCAAAGGTCACTAAAGTTCAAAAAAATGTGAAAATCATCAAGTATTGAAAAAATGATTGACAAAGTGAAAAATATTAGGAAAAGTGAAAAGTTAGTAAAATGTCAAAGTATATGTATTTATGAAAATTTTGACTAAAAATGTCTAGGGTCACTTACGTTCAAGAAAATGTGAAAATCATCAAGTATTGAAAAAATGGTTTTAAAAGTGAAAAATATTAGGAAAAATGAAAAGTTTGTAAAATGTCAAAGTATATGTATTAATGAAAATTTTGACCAAAAATGTCTAAGGTCACTAATATCGGAAAAAATATGAAAATCATAAAGTATTGAAAAAATGGTTGAAAAAGTGAAAAATATTAGGAAAATAAAAGTTAGTAAAATGTCACAGTACATGTAGTTATGAAAATTTTGACCAAAAATGTCTAAGGTCACTAACATTCAAAAAAATGTGAAAATCATAAAGTATTGAAAAAATGATTGACAAAAGTGAAAAATAACCGGAAAAGTGAAAAGTTTGTAAAATGTCACAGTACACGTATTTATGAAAATTTTGACCAAAAATGTCAAAGGTCACTAAAGTTCAAAAAAAAGTGAAAATCATCATGTATTGAAAAAATGATTGACAAAGTGAAAAATATTAGGAAAAGTGAAAAGTTTGTAAAATGTCACAGTACATGTATTTTTGAAAATTTTGACCAAAAATGTCTAAGGTCACTAACGTTCAAAAAAATGTGAAAATCATCAAGTATTGAAAAAATGATTGACAAAGTGAAAAATATTAGGAAAAGTGAAAAGTTTGTAAAATGTCAAAGTATATGTATTTATGAAAATTTTGACAAAAAATGTCTAGGGTCAATTACGTTCAAGAAAATGTGAAAATCATCAAGTATTGAAAAAATGGTTTTAAAAGTGAAAAATATTAGGAAAAATGAAAAGTTTGTAAAATGTCAAAGTATATGTATTAATAAAAATTTTGACCAAAAATGTCTAAGGTCACTAATATCGGAAAAAATATGAAAATCATAAAGTATTGAAAAAATGGTTGAAAAAAAGAAAAATATTAGGAAAAGTGAAAAGTTAGTAAAATGTCACAGTACATGTAGTTGTGAAAATTTTGACCAAAAATGTCTAAGGTCACTAACGTTCAAAAAAATGTGAAAATCATATAGTATTGAAAAAATGATTGACAAAGTGAAAAATATTAGGAAAAATGAAAAGTTTGTAAAATGTCAAAGTATATGTATTAATGAAAATTTTGACCAAAAATGTCTAAGGTCACTAATATCGGAAAAAATATGAAAATCATAAAGTATTGAAAAAATGGTTGAAAAAGTGAAAAATATTAGGAAAAGTGAAAAGTTAGTAAAATGTCACAGTACATGTAGTTGTGAAAATTTTGACCAAAAATGTATAAGGTCACTAACGTTCAGAAAAATGTGAAAATCATAAAGTATTGAAAAAATGATTGACAAAGTGAAAAATATTAGGAAAAGTGAAAAGTTTGTAAAATGTCACAGTACGCGTATTTATGAAAATTTTGACCAAAAATGTCAAAGGTCACTAAAGTTCAAAAAAATGTGAAAATCATCATGTATTGAAAAAATGATTGACAAAGTGAAAAATATTAGGAAAAGTGAAAAGTTTGTAAAATGTCAGAGTACATGTATTTTTGAAAATTTTGACCAAAAATGTCTAAGGTCACTAACGTTCAAAAAAATGTGAAAATCATCAAGTATTGAAAAAATGATTGACAAAGTAAAAAATATTAGAAAAAGTGAAAAGTTTGTAAAATGTCACAGTACACGTATTTATGCAAACTTTGACCAAAAATGTCAAAGGTCACTGAAGTTCAAAAAATGTGAAAATCATAAAGTATTGAAAAAATGCTTTAAAAGTGAAAAATATTAGGAAAAATGAAAAGTTTGTAAAATGTCAAAGTATATGTATTAATGAAAATTTTGATCAAAAATGTCAAAGGTCACTAAGTTCAAATACATGTGGAAAGCATATAGTATTGAAAAAATGGTTAACAAAGTGACAAATATTAGGAAAAGTGTAAAGTTAGTAAAGTGTCACAGTACATGTGTTCATGAAAATTTACACCAAAAATGTCTAATGTCACTAACGTTCAAAGGAAAGTGAAAATCATGAAGTATTGAAAAAAATGATTGACAAAGTATAAAATATTAGAAAAAGTGAAAAGTTAGTAAAGTGTCACAGTACGTCTATTCACGAAAATTTTAACCAAAAATGTCTAAGTTAACTAATATTGGAAAAAATATGAAAATCATAAAGTATTGAAAAAATGGTTGACAAAGTGAAAAATATTAGGAAAAGTCAAAAGTTAGTAAAATGTTACAGTACATGTATTAATGAAAATTTTGACCAAAAAAGTCTAAGTTCACTAACGTTCAAAAAAATGAGAAAATCATCAAGTATTGAAAAAATGATTGACAAAGTGAAATATATTAGGAAAAGTGAAAAGTTTGTAAAATGTCAAAGTATATGTATTTATGAAAATTTTGACCAAAAAATGTCTAAGGTCGCTAACGTTCAAAAAAATGTGAAAATCATTTAGTATTGAAAAAATGGTTGACAAAGTGAAAAATATTGGGAAAAGTGAAAAGTTTGTAAAATGTCACAGTACACGTATTTATGAAAATTTTGACCAAAAATGTCAAAGGTCACTAAAGTTCAAAAAAATGTGAAAATCATCAAGTATTAAAAAAATGATTGACAAAGTGAAAAATATTAGGAAAAGTGAAAAGTTTGTAAAATGTCACAGTATATGCATTTATGAAAATTTTGACCAAAAATGTCTAAGGTCACTAACGTTCAAAAAAATGTGAAAATCACATAGTATTGAAAAAATGATTGACAGAATGAAAAATATTAGGAAAAATGAAAAGTTTGTAAAATGTCAAAGTATATGTATTAATGAAAATTTTGACCAAAGATGTCTAAGGTCACTAATATTGGAAAAAATATGAAAATCATAAAGTATTGAAAAAATTGTTGAAAAAGTGAAAAATATTAGGAAAAGTGAAAAGTTAGTAAAATGTCACAGTACATGTAGTTATGAAAATTTTGACCAAAAATGTCTAAGGTCACTAACGTTCAAAAAAATGTGAAAATCATAAAGTATGGAAAAAATGATTGACAAAGTGAAAAATATTCGGAAAAGTGAAAAGTTTGTAAAATATCACAGTACACGTATTTATGAAAATTTTGACCAAAAATGTCAAAGTTCACTAAAGTTCAAAAAAATGTGAAAATCATCATGTATTGAAAAAATGATTGACAAAGTGAAAAATATTAGGAAAAGTGAAAAGTTTGTAAAATGTCACAATACATGCATTTTTGAACATTTTGACCAAAAATGTCTGGGGTCACTAACGTTCAAAAAAATGTTAAAATCATCAAGTATTGAAAAAATGATTGACAAAGTGAAAAATATTAGGAAAAGTGAAAAGTTTGTAAAATGTCAAAGTATATGTATTTATGAAAATTTTGACCAAAAATGTCTAGGGTCACTTACGTTCAAGAAAATGTGAAAATCATCAAGTATTGAAAAAATGGTTTTAAAAGTGAAAAATATTAGGAAAAATGAAAAGTTTGTAAAATGTCAAAGTATATGTATTAATGAAAATTTTGACCAAAAATGTCTAAGGTCACTAATATCGGAAAAAATATGAAAATCATAAAGTATTGAAAAAATGGTTGAAAAAGTGAAAAATATTAGGAAAAGTGAAAAGTTAGTAAAATGTCACAGTACATGTAGTTGTGAAAATTTTGACCAAAAATGTCTAAGGTCACTAACGTTCAGAAAAATGTGAAAATCATAAAGTATTGAAAAAATGATTGACAAAGTGAAAAATATTAGGAAAAGTGAAAAGTTTGTAAAATGTCACAGTACACGTATTTATGAAAATTTTTACCAAAAATGTCAAAGGTCACTAAAGTTAAAAAAAATGTGAAAATCATCATGTATTGAAAAAATGATTGACAAAGTGAAAAATATTAGGAAAAGTGAAAAGTTTGTAAAATGTCAGAGTACATGTATTTTTGAAAATTTTGACCAAAAATGTCTAAGGTCACTACTGTTCAAAAAAATGTGAAAATCATCAAGTATTGAAAAAATGATTGACAAAGTAAAAAATATTAGAAAAAGTGAAAAGTTTGTAAAATGTCACAGTACACGTATTTATGCAAATTTTGACCAAAAATGTCAAAGGTCACTGAAGTTCAAAAAATGTGAAAATCATAAAGTATTGAAAAAATGCTTTAAAAGTGAAAAATATTAGGAAAAATGAAAAGTTTGTAAAATGTCAAAGTATATGTATTAATGAAAATTTTGACCAAAAATGTCAAAGGTCACTAAGTTCAAATACATGTGGAAAGCATATAGTATTGAAAAAATGGTTAACAAAGTGACAAATATTAGGAAAAGTGTAAAGTTAGTAAAGTGTCACAGTACATGTGTTCATGAAAATTTACACCAAAAATGTCTAAGGTCACTAACGTTCAAAGGAAAGTGAAAATCATGAAGTATTGAAAAAAATGATTGACAAAGTATAAAATATTAGAAAAAGTGAAAAGTTAGTAAAGTGTCACAGTACGTCTATTCACGAAAATTTTAACCAAAAATGTCTAAGTTAACTAATATTGTAAAAAATATGAAAATCATAAAGTATTGAAAAAATGGTTGACAAAGTGAAAAATATTAGGAAAAGTCAAAAGTTAGTAAAATGTTACAGTACATGTATTTATGAAAATTTTGACCAAAAAAGTCTAAGTTCACTAACGTTCAAAATAATGAGAAAATCATCAAGTATTGAAAAAATGATTGACAAAGTGAAATATATTAGGAAAAGTGAAAAGTTTGTAAAATGTCAAAGTATATGTATTTATGAAAATTTTGACCAAAAAATGTCTAAGGTCGCTAACGTTCAAAAAATGTGAAAATCATTTAGTATTGAAAAAATGGTTGACAAAGTGAAAAATATTGGGAAAAGTGAAAAGTTTGTAAAATGTCACAGTACACGTATTTATGAAAATTTTGACCAAAAATGTCAAAGTAAACTAAAGTTCAAAAAAATGTGAAAATCATCAAGTATTGAAAAAATGATTGACAAAGTGAAAAATATTAGGAAAAGTGAAAAGTTTGTAAAATGTCACAGTATATGCATTTATGAAAATTTTGACCAAAAATGTCTAAGGTCACTAACGTTCAAAAAAATGTGAAAATCATATAGTATTGAAAAAATGATTGACAAAGTGAAAAATATTAGGAAAAATGAAAAGTTTGTAAAATGTCAAAGTATATGTATTAATGAAAATTTTGACCAAAGATGTCTAAGGTCACTAATATTGGAAAAAATATGAAAATCATAAAGTATTGAAAAAATAGTTGAAAAAGTGAAAAATATTAGGAAAAGTGAAAAGTTAGTAAAATGTCACAGTACATGTATTTATGAAAATTTTGACCAAAAATGTCTAAGGTCACTAACGTTCAAAAAAATGTGAAAATCATCAAGTATTGAAAAAATGATTGACAAAGTGAAAAATATTAGGAAAAGTGAAAAGTTTGTAAAATGTCAAAGTATATGTATTTATAAAAAATTTTGACCAAAAATGTCTAAGGTCACTAACGTTCAAAAAAATGTGAAAATCATAAAGTATTGAAAAAATGGTTATAAAAGTGAAAAATATTAGGAAAAATGAAAAGTTTGTAAAATGTCAAAGTATATGTATTAATGAAAATTTTGACCAAAAATGTCAAAGGTCACTAAGTTCAAATACATGTGGAAAGCATATAGTATTGAAAAAATTGTTAACAAAGTGACAAATATTAGGAAAAGTGTAAAGGTAGTAAAGTGTCACAGTACATGTGTTCATGAAAATTTACACCAAAAATGTCTAAGGTCACTAACGTTCAAAGGAAAGTGAAAATCATGAAGTATTGAAAAAATGATTGACAAAGTAAAAAATATTAGAAAAAGTGAAAAGTTAGTAAAGTGTCACAGTACGTCTATTCACGAAAATTTTAACCAAAAATGTCTAAGTTAACTAATATTGGAAAAAATATGAAAATCATCAAGTATTGAAAAAATGATTGACAAAGTGAAAAATATTAGGAAAAGTGAAAAGTTTGTAAAATGTCAAAGTATATGTATTTATGAAAATTTTGACCAAAAATGTCTAGGGTCACTGACGTTCAAGAAAATGTGAAAATCATCAAGTATTGAAAAAATGGTTTTAAAAGTGAAAAATATTAGGAAAAATGAAAAGTTTGTAAAATGTCAAAGTATATGTATTAATGAAAATTTTGACCAAAAATGTCTAAGGTCACTAATATCGGAAAAAATATGAAAATCATAAAGTATTGAAAAAATGATTGACAAAGGAAAATATATTAGGAAAAGTGAAAAGTTTGTAAAATGTCACAGTACACGTATATATGAAAATTTTGACCAAAAATGTCAAAGGTCGCTAACGTTCAAAAAAATGTGAAAATCATTTAGTATTGAAAAAATGGTTGACAAAGTGAAAAATATTAGGAAAAGTGAAAAGTTTGTAAAATGTCACAGTACACGTATTTATGAAAATTTTGACCAAAAATGTCAAAGGTCACTAAAGTTCAAAAAAATGTGAAAATCATCAAGTATTGAAAAAATGATTGACAAAGTGAAAAATATTAGGAAAAGTGAAAAGTTTGTAAAATGTCACAGTATATGTCTTTATGAAAATTTTGACCAAAAATGTCTAAGGTCACTAACGTTCAAAAAAATGTGAAAATCATATAGTATTGAAAAAATGATTGACAAAGTGAAAAATATTAGGAAAAATGAAAAGTTTGTAAAATGTCAAAGCATATGTATTAATGAAAATTTTGACCAAAAATGTCTAAGGTCACTAATATCGGAAAAAATATGAAAATCATCAAGTATTGAAAAAATGATTGACAAAGTGAAAAATATTAGGAAAAGTGAAAAGTTTGTAAAATGTCAAAGTTTATGTATTTATGAAAATTTTGACCAAAAATGACTAGGGTCACTAACGTTCAAAAAAATGTGAAAATCATCAAGTATTGAAAAAATGGTTTTAAAAGTGAAAAATATTAGGAAAATAGAAAAGTTTGTAAAATGTCAAAGTATATGTATCTATGAAAATTTTGACCAAAAATGTCTAAGGTCACTAATATCGGAAAAAATATGAAAATCATAAAGTATTGAAAAAATGGTTGAAAAAGTGAAAAATATTAGGAAAAGTGAAAAGTTAGTAAAATGTCACAGTACATGTAGTTGTGAAAATTTTGACCAAAAATGTCTAGGGTCACTAACGTTCAGAAAAATGTGAAAATCATAAAGTATTGAAAAAATGATTGAAAAAGTGAAAAATATTAGGAAAAATGAAAAGTTTGTAAAATGTCAAAGTATATGTATTAATAAAAATTTTGACCAAAAATGTCTAAGGTCACTAATATCGGAAAAAATATGAAAATCATCAAGTATTGAAAAAATGATTGACAAAGTGAAAAATATTAGGAAAAGTGAAAAGTTAGTAAAATGTCAAAGTATATGTATTTATGAAAATTTTGACTAAAAATGTCTAGGGTCACTTACGTTCAAGAAAATGTGAAAATCATCAAGTATTGAAAAAATGGTTTTAAAAGTGAAAAATATTAGGAAAAATGAAAAGTTTGTAAAATGTCAAAGTATATGTATTAATGAAAATTTTGACCAAAAATGTCTAAGGTCACTAATATCGGAAAAAATATGAAAATCATAAAGTATTGAAAAAATGGTTGAAAAAGTGAAAAATATTAGGAAAAGTGAAAAGTTAGTAAAATGTCAAGTACATGTAGTTATGAAAATTTTGACCAAAAATGTCTAAGGTCACTAACATTCAAAAAAATGTGAAAATCATAAAGTATTGAAAAAATGATTGACAAAGTGAAAAATATTCGGAAAAGTGAAAAGTTTGTAAAATGTCACAGTACACGTATTTATGAAAATTTTGACCAAAAATGTCAAAGGTCACTAAAGTTAAAAAAAAAGTGAAAATCATCATGTATTGAAAAAATGATTGACAAAGTGAAAAATATTAGGAAAAGTGAAGTTTGTAAAATGTCACAGTACATGTATTTTTGAAAATTTTGACCAAAAATGTCTAAGGTCACTAACGTTCAAAAAAATGTGAAAATCATCAAGTATTGAAAAAATGATTGACAAAGTGAAAAATATTAGGAAAAGTGAAAAGTTTGTAAAATGTCAAAGTATATGTATTTATGAAAATTTTGACAAAAAATTTCTAGGGTCACTTTCGTTCAAGAAAATGTGAAAATCATCAAGTATTGAAAAAATGGTTTTAAAAGTGAAAAATATTAGGAAAAATGAAAAGTTTGTAAAATGTCAAAGTATATGTATTAATAAAAATTTTGACCAAAAATGTCTAAGGTCACTAATATCGGAAAAAATATGAAAATCATAAAGTATTGAAAAAATGGTTGAAAAAAAGAAAAATATTAGGAAAAGTGAAAAGTTAGTAAAATGTCACAGTACATGTAGTTGTGAAAATTTTGACCAAAAATGTCTAAGGTCACTAACGTTCAAAAAAATGTGAAAATCATATAGTATTGAAAAAATGATTGACAAAGTGAAAAATATTAGGAAAAATGAAAAGTTTGTAAAATGTCAAAGTATATGTATTAATGAAAATTTTGACCAAAAATGTCTAAGGTCACTAATATCGGTAAAAATATGAAAATCATCAAGTATTGAAAAAATGATTGACAAAGTGAAAAATATTAGGAAAAGTGAAAAGTTTGTAAAATGTCAAAGTATATGTATTTATAAAAATTTTGACCAAAAATGACTAGGGTCACTAACGTTCAAAAAAATGTGAAAATCATCAAGTATTGAAAAAATGGTTTTAAAAGTGAAAAATATTAGGAAAATAGAAAAGTTTGTAAAATGTCAAAGTATATGTATCAATGAAAATTTTGACCAAAAATGTCTAAGGCCACTAATATCGGAAAAAATATGAAAACCATAAAGTATTGAAAAAATGGTTGAAAAGGTGAAAAATATTAGGAAAAGTGAAAAGTTAGTAAAATGTCACAGTACATGTATTTATGAAAATTTTGACCAAAAATGTCTAAGGTCACTAACGTTCAAAAAAATGTGAAAATCATCAAGTATTGAAAAAATGATTGACAAAGTGAAAAATATTAGGAAAAGTGAAAAGTTAGTAAAATGTCAAAGTATATGTATTTATGAAAATTTTTACTAAAAATGTCTAGGGTCACTTACGTTCAAGAAAATGTGAAAATCATCAAGTATTGAAAAAATGGTTTTAAAAGTGAAAAATATTAGGAAAAATGAAAAGTTTGTAAAATGTCACAATACATGTATTTTTGAAAATTTTGACCAAAATTTCTGGGGTCACTAACGTTCAAAAAAATGTGAAAATCATCAAGTATTGAAAAAATGATTGACAAAGTGAAAAATATTAGGAAAAGTGAAAAGTTTGTAAAATGTCAAAGTATATGTATTTATGAAAATTTTGACCAAAAATGTCTAAGGTCACTAATATCGGAAAAAATATGAAAATCATAAAGTATTGAAAAAATGGTTGAAAAAGTGAAAAATATTAGGAAAAGTGAAAAGTTAGTAAAATGTCACAGTACATGTAGTTGTGAAAATTTTGACCAAAAATGTCTAAGGTCACTAACGTTCAGAAAAATGTGAAAATCATAAAGTATTGAAAAAATGATTGACAAAGTGAAAAATATTAGGAAAAGTGAAAAGTTTGTAAAATGTCACAGTACACGTATTTATGAAAATTTTGACCAAAAATGTCAAAGGTCACTAAAGTTCAAAAAAATGTGAAAATCATCATGTATTGAAAAAATGATTGACAAAGTGAAAATTATTAGGAAAAGTGAAAAGTTTGTAAAATGTCAAAGTACATGTATTTTTGATAATTTTGACCAAAAATGTCTAAGGTCACTAACGTTCAAAAAAATGTGAAAATCATCAAGTATTGAAAAAATGATTGACAAAGTGAAAAATATTAGAAAAAGTGAAAAGTTTGTAAAATGTCACAGTACACGTATTTATGCAAATTTTGACCAAAAATGTCAAAGGTCACTGAAGTTCAAAAAATGTGAAAATCATAAAGTATTGAAAAAATGCTTTAAAAGTGAAAAATATTAGTAAAAATGAAAAGTTTGTAAAATGTCACAGTACATGTATTTATGAAAATTTTGACCAAAAATGTCAAAGGTCACTAAAGTTCAAAAAAATGTGAAAATCATATAGTATTGAAAAAATGATTGACAAAGTGAAAAATATTAGGAAAAATGAAAAGTTTGTAAAATGTCAAAGTATATGTATTAATGAAAATTTTGACCAAAAATGTCTAAGGTCACTAATATCGGAAAAAATATGAAAATCATATAGTATTGAAAAAATGATTGACAAAGTGAAAAATATTAGGAAAAATGAAAAGTTTGTAAAATTTCAAAGTATATGTATTTATGAAAATTTTGACCAAAAAAGTCTAGGGTCACTTACGTTCAAAAAAATGTGAAAATCATCAAGTATTGATAAAATGCTTTAAAAGTGAAAAATATTAGGAAAAATGAAAAGTTTGTAAAATGTCAAAGTATATGTATTAATGAAAATTTCGACCAAAAATGTCAAAGGTCACTAAGTTCAAATACATGTGGAAAGCATATAGTATTGAAAAAATGGTTAACAAAGTGACAAATATTATGAAAAGTGTAAAGTTAGTAAAGTGTCACAGTACATGTGTTCATGAAAATTTACACCAAAAATGTCTAAGGTCACTAACGTTCAAAGGAAAGTGAAAATCATGAAGTATTGAAAAAATGATTCACAAAGTAAAAAATATTAGAAAAAGTGAAAAGTTAGTAAAGTGTCACAGTACGTCTATTCACGAAAATTTTAACCAAAAATGTCTAAGTTAACTAATATTGGAAAAAATATGAAAATCATAAAGTATTGAAAAAATGGTTGACAAAGTGAAAAATATTAGGAAAAGTGAAAAGTTAGTAAAATGTTACAGTACATGTATTTATGAAAATTTTGACCAAAAAAGTCTAAGTTCACTAACGTTCAAAAAAATGAGAAAATCATCAAGTATTGAAAAAATGATTGACAATGTGAAATATATTAGGAAAAGTGAAAAGTTTGTAAAATGTCAAAGTATATGTATTTATGAAAATTTTGACCAAAAAATGTCTAAGGTCGCTAACGTTCAAAAAAATGTGAAAATCATATAGTATTGAAAAAATTGTTGACAAAGTGAAAAATATTAGGAAAAATGAAAAGTTTGTAAAATGTCACAGTACACGTATTTATGAAAATTTTGACCAAAAATGTCAAAGGTCACTAAAGTTCAAAAAAATGTGAAAATCATCAAGTATTGAAAAAATGATTGACAAAGTGAAAAATATTAGGAAAAGTGAAAAGTTTGTAAAATGTCACAGTATATGTATTTATGCAAATTTTGACCAAAAATGTCTAAGGTCACTAACGTTCAAAAAAATGTGAAAATCATATAGTATTGAAAAAATGATTGACAAAGTGAAAAATATTAGGAAAAATGAAAAGTTTGTAAAATGTCAAAGTATATGTATTATTGAAAATTTTGACCAAAGATGTCTAAGGTCACTAATATCGGAAAAAATATGAAAATCATAAAGTATTGAAAAAATAGTTGAAAAAGTGAAAAATATTAGTAAAAGTGAAAAGTTAGTAAAATGTCACAGTACATGTATTTATGAAAATTTTGACCAAAAATATCTAAGGTCACTAACGTTCAAAAAAATGTGAAAATCATGAAGTATTGAAAAAATGATTGACAAAGTAAAAAATATTAGAAAAAGTGAAAAGTTAGTAAAGTGTCACAGTACGTCTATTCACGAAAATTTTAACCAAAAATGTCTAAGTTAACTAATATTGGAAAAAATATGAAAATCATCAAGTATTGAAAAAATGATTGACAATGTGAAAAATATTAGGAAAAGTGAAACGTTAGTAAAATGTCACAGTACGTGTATTTATGAAAATTTTGACCAAAAATGTCTAAGGTCACTAACGTTCAAAAAAATGTGAAAATCATCAAGAATTGAAAAAATGATTGTCAAAGTGAAAAATATTAGGAAAAGTGAAAAGTTTGTAAAATGTCAAAGTATAAGTATTAATGAAAATTTTGACCAAAAATGTCTAAGGTCACTAATATCGGAAAAAATATGAAAATCATAAAGTATTGAAAAAATGGTTGAAAAAGTGAAAAATATTAGGAAAAGTGAAAAGTTAGTAAAATGTCACAGTACATGTAGTTGTGAAAATTTTGACCAAAAATGTCTAAGGTCACTAACGTTCAGAAAAATGTGAAAATCATAAAGTATTGAAAAAATGATTGACAAAGTGAAAAATATTAGGAAAAGTGAAAAGTTTTTAAAATGTCAAAGTACACGTATTTATGAAAATTTTGACCAAAAATGTCAAAGGTCACTAAATTTCAAAAAAATGTGATAATCATCATGTATTGAAAAAATGATTGACAAAGTGAAAAATATTAGGAAAAGTTAAAAGTTTGTAAAATGTCACAGTACATGTATTTTTGAAAATTTTGACCAAAAATGTTTAAGGTCACTCACGTTCAAAAACATGTGAAAATCATCAAGTATTGAAAAAATGATTGACAAAGTGAAAAATATTAGAAAAAGTGAAAAGTTTGTAAAATGTCACAGTACACGTATTTATGAAAATTTTGACCAAAAATGTCAAAGGTCACTGAAGTTCAAAAAATGTGAAAATCATAAAGTATTGAAAAAATGATTGACGAAGTGAAAAATATTAGGAAAAGTGAAAAGTTTGTAAAATGTCACAGTACATGTATTTTTGAACATTTTGACCAAAAATGTCTAAGGTCACTAACGTTCAAAAAAATGTGAAAATCATAAAGTATTGAAAAAATGATTGATGAAGTGAAAAATATTAGGAAAAGTGAAAAGTTAGTAAAATGTCACAGTACATGTATTTATGAAAATTTTGACCAAAAATGTCAAAGGTCACTAAAGTTCAAAAAAATGTGAAAATCATCAAGTATTGAAAAAATGATTGACAAAGTGAAAAATATTAGGAAAAGTGAAAAGTTTGTAAAAAGTCACAGTATATGTATTTATGAAAATTTTGACCAAAAATGTCTAAGGTCACTAACGTTCAAAAAAATGTGAAAATCATATAGTATTGAAAAAATGATTGACAAAGTGAAAAATATTAGGAAAAGTGAAAAGTTTGTAAAATGTCACAGTACATGTATTTATGAAAATTTTGACCAAAACTGTCTAAGGTCACTAACGTTCAAAAAAATGTGAAAATCATCAAGTATTGAAAAAATGATTGATGAAGTGAAAAATATTAGGAAAAGTGAAAAGTTAGTAAAATGTCACAGTACATGTATTTATGAAAATTTTGACCAAAAATGTCAAAGGTCACAAAAGTTCAAAAAAATGTGAAAATCATCAAGTATTGAAAAAATGATTGACAAAGTGAAAAATATTAGGAAAAGTGAAAAGTTTGTAAAATGTCACAGTATATGTATTTATGAAAATTTTGACCAAAAATGTCTAAGGTCACTAACGTTCAAAAAAATGTGAAAATCATATAGTATTGAAAAAATGATTGACAAAGTGAAAAATATTAGGAAAAATGAAAAGTTTGTAAAATGTCAAAGTATATGTATTAATGAAAATTTTGACCAAAAATGTCTAAGCTCACTAATATCGGAAAAAATATGAAAATCATATAGTATTGAAAAAATGATTGACAAAGTGAAAAATATTAGGAAAAATGAAAAGTTTGTAAAATGTCAAAGTATATGTATTATTGAAAATTTTGACCAAAGATGTCTAAGGTCACTAATAGCGGAAAAAATGTGAAAATCATAAAGTATTGAAAAAATACTTGAAAAAGTGAAAAATATTAGTAAAAGTGAAAAGTTAGTAAAATGTCACAGTACATGTATTTATGAAAATTTTGACCAAAAATATCTAAGGTCACTAACGTTCAAAAAAATGTGAAAATCATGAAGTATTGAAAAAATGATTGACAAAGTAAAAAATATTAGAAAAAGTGAAAAGTTAGTAAAGTGTCACAGTACGTCTATTCACGAAAATTTTAACCAAAAATGTCTAAGTTAACTAATATTGGAAAAAATATGAAAATCATCAAGTATTGAAAAAATGATTGACAATGTGAAAAATATTAGGAAAAGTGAAACGTTAGTAAAATGTCACAGTACGTGTATTTATGAAAATTTTGACCAAAAATGTCTAAGGTCACTAACGTTCAAAAAAATGTGAAAATCATCAAGAATTGAAAGAATGATTGTCAAAGTGAAAAATATTAGGAAAAGTGAAAAGTTTGTAAAATGTCAAAGTATAAGTATTAATGAAAATTTTGACCAAAAATGTCTAAGGTCACTAATATCGGAAAAAATATGAAAATCATAAAGTATTGAAAAAATGGTTGAAAAAGTGAAAAATATTAGGAAAAGTGAAAAGTTAGTAAAATGTCACAGTACATGTAGTTGTGAAAATTTTGACCAAAAATGTCTAAGGTCACTAACGTTCAGAAAAATGTGAAAATCATAAAGTATTGAAAAAATGATTGACAAAGTGAAAAATATTAAGAAAAGTGAAAAGTTTTTAAAATGTCAAAGTACACGTATTTATGAAAATTTTGACCAAAAATGTCAAAGGTCACTAAAGTTCAAAAAAATGTGAAAATCATCATGTATTGAAAAAATGATTGACAAAGTGAAAAATATTAGGAAAAGTTAAAAGTTTGTAAAATGTCACAGTACATGTATTTTTGAAAATTTTGACCAAAAATGTGTAAGGTCACTCACGTTCAAAAACATGTGAAAATCATCAAGTATTGAAAAAATGATAAAAAAGTGAAAAATATTAGAAAAAGTGAAAAGTTTGTAAAATGTCACAGTACACGTATTTATGCAAATTTTGACCAAAAATGTCAAAGGTCACTGAAGTTCAAAAAATGTGAAAATCATAAAGTATTGAAAAAATGATTGACAAAGTGAAAAATATTAGGAAAAATGAAAAGTTTGTAAATTGTCACAGTACACGTATTTATGAAAATTTTGACCAAAAATGTCAAAGGTCACTAAAGTTCAAAAAAATGTGAAAATCATCAAGTATTGAAAAAATGATTGACAAAGTGAAAAATATTAGGAAAAGTGAAAAGTTTGTAAAATGTCACAGTATATGTATTTATGCAAATTTTGACCAAAAATGTCTAAGGTCACTAACGTTCAAAAAAATGTGAAAATCATATAGTATTGAAAAAATGATTGACAAAGTGAAAAATATTAGGAAAAATGAAAAGTTTGTAAAATGTCAAAGTATATGTATTATTGAAAATTTTGACCAAAGATGTCTAAGGTCACTAATATCGGAAAAAATATGAAAATCATAAAGTATTGAAAAAATAGTTGAAAAAGTGAAAAATATTAGTAAAAGTGAAAAGTTAGTAAAATGTCACAGTACATGTATTTATGAAAATTTTGACCAAAAATATCTAAGATCACTAACGTTCAAAAAAATGTGAAAATCATGAAGTATTGAAAAAATGATTGACAAAGTAAAAAATATTAGAAAAAGTGAAAAGTTAGTAAAGTGTCACAGTACGTCTATTCACGAAAATTTTAACCAAAAAATGTCTAAGTTAACTAATATTGGAAAAAATATGAAAATCATCAAGTATTGAAAAAATGATTGACAATGTGAAAAATATTAGGAAAAGTGAAACGTTAGTAAAATGTCACAGTACGTGTATTTATGAAAATTTTGACCAAAAATGTCTAAGGTCACTAACGTTCAAAAAAATGTGAAAATCATCAAGAATTGAAAAAATGATTGTCAAAGTGAAAAATATTAGGAAAAGTGAAAAGTTTGTAAAATGTCAAAGTATAAGTATTAATGAAAATTTTGACCAAAAATGTCTAAGGTCACTAATATCGGAAAAAATATGAAAATCATAAAGTATTGAAAAAATGGTTGAAAAAGTGAAAAATATTAGGAAAAGTGAAAAGTTAGTAAAATGTCACAGTACATGTAGTTGTGAAAATTTTGACCAAAAATGTCTAAGGTCACTAACGTTCAGAAAAATGTGAAAATCATAAAGTATTGAAAAAATGATTGACAAAGTGAAAAATATTAGGAAAAGTGAAAAGTTTTTAAAATGTCAAAGTACACGTATTTATGAAAATTTTGACCAAAAATGTCAAAGGTCACTAAATTTCAAAAAAATGTGAAAATCATCATGTATTGAAAAAATGATTGACAAAGTGAAAAATATTAGGAAAAGTTAAAAGTTTGTAAAATGTCACAGTACATGTATTTTTGAAAATTTTGACCAAAAATGTGTAAGGTCACTCACGTTCAAAAACATGTGAAAATCATCAAGTATTGAAAAAATGATTGACAAAGTGAAAAATATTAGAAAAAGTGAAAAGTTTGTAAAATGTCACAGTACACGTATTTATGAAAATTTTGACCAAAAATGTCAAAGGTCACTGAAGTTCAAAAAATGTGAAAATCATAAAGTATTGAAAAAATGATTGACGAAGTGAAAAATATTAGGAAAAGTGAAAAGTTTGTAAAATGTCACAGTACATGTATTTTTGAACATTTTGACCAAAAATGTCTAAGGTCACTAACGTTCAAAAAAATGTGAAAATCATAAAGTATTGAAAAAATGATTGATGAAGTGAAAAATATTAGGAAAAGTGAAAAGTTAGTAAAATGTCACAGTACATGTATTTATGAAAATTTTGACCAAAAATGTCAAAGGTCACTAAAGTTCAAAAAAATGTGAAAATCATCAAGTATTGAAAAAATGATTGACAAAGTGAAAAATATTAGGAAAAGTGAAAAGTTTGTAAAAAGTCACAGTATATGTATTTATGAAAATTTTGACCAAAAATGTCTAAGGTCACTAACGTTCAAAAAAATGTGAAAATCATATAGTATTGAAAAAATGATTGACAAAGTGAAAAATATTAGGAAAAGTGAAAAGTTTGTAAAATGTCACAGTACATGTATTTATGAAAATTTTGACCAAAACTGTCTAAGGTCACTAACGTTCAAAAAAATGTGAAAATCATCAAGTATTGAAAAAATGATTGATGAAGTGAAAAATATTAGGAAAAGTGAAAAGTTAGTAAAATGTCACAGTACATGTATTTATGAAAATTTTGACCAAAAAATGTCAAAGGTCACAAAAGTTCAAAAAAATGTGAAAATCATCAAGTATTGAAAAAATGATTGACAAAGTGAAAAATATTAGGAAAAGTGAAAAGTTTGTAAAATGTCACAGTATATGTATTTATGAAAATTTTGACCAAAAATGTCTAAGGTCACTAACGTTCAAAAAAATGTGAAAATCATATAGTATTGAAAAAATGATTGACAAAGTGAAAAATATTAGGAAAAATGAAAAGTTTGTAAAATGTCAAAGTATATGTATTAATGAAAATTTTGACCAAAAATGTCTAAGCTCACTAATATCGGAAAAAATATGAAAATCATATAGTATTGAAAAAATGATTGACAAAGTGAAAAATATTAGGGAAAAATCAAAAGTTTGTAAAATGTCAAAGTATATGTATTATTGAAAATTTTGACCAAAGATGTCTAAGGTCACTAATAGCGGAAAAAATGTGAAAATCATAAAGTATTGAAAAAATAGTTGAAAAAGTGAAAAATATTAGTAAAAGTGAAAAGTTAGTAAAATGTCACAGTACATGTATTTATGAAAATTTTGACCAAAAATATCTAAGGTCACTAACGTTCAAAAAAATGTGAAAATCATGAAGTATTGAAAAAATGATTGACAAAGTAAAAAATATTAGAAAAAGTGAAAAGTTAGTAAAGTGTCACAGTACGTCTATTCACGAAAATTTTAACCAAAAATGTCTAAGTTAACTAATATTGGAAAAAATATGAAAATCATCAAGTATTGAAAAAATGATTGACAATGTGAAAAATATTAGGAAAAGTGAAACGTTAGTAAAATGTCACAGTACGTGTATTTATGAAAATTTTGACCAAAAATGTCTAAGGTCACTAACGTTCAAAAAAATGTGAAAATCATCAAGAATTGAAAGAATGATTGTCAAAGTGAAAAATATTAGGAAAAGTGAAAAGTTTGTAAAATGTCAAAGTATAAGTATTAATGAAAATTTTGACCAAAAATGTCTAAGGTCACTAATATCGGAAAAAATATGAAAATCATAAAGTATTGAAAAAATGGTTGAAAAAGTGAAAAATATTAGGAAAAGTGAAAAGTTAGTAAAATGTCACAGTACATGTAGTTGTGAAAATTTTGACCAAAAATGTCTAAGGTCACTAACGTTCAGAAAAATGTGAAAATCATAAAGTATTGAAAAAATGATTGACAAAGTGAAAAATATTAAGAAAAGTGAAAAGTTTTTAAAATGTCAAAGTACACGTATTTATGAAAATTTTGACCAAAAATGTCAAAGGTCACTAAAGTTCAAAAAAATGTGAAAATCATCATGTATTGAAAAAATGATTGACAAAGTGAAAAATATTAGGAAAAGTTAAAAGTTTGTAAAATGTCACAGTACATGTATTTTTGAAAATTTTGACCAAAAATGTGTAAGGTCACTCACGTTCAAAAACATGTGAAAATCATCAAGTATTGAAAAAATGATAAAAAAGTGAAAAATATTAGAAAAAGTGAAAAGTTTGTAAAATGTCACAGTACACGTATTTATGCAAATTTTGACCAAAAATGTCAAAGGTCACTGAAGTTCAAAAAATGTGAAAATCATAAAGTATTGAAAAAATGATTGACAAAGTGAAAAATATTAGGAAAAGTGAAAAGTTTGTAAAATGTCACAGTACATGTATTTTTGAACATTTTGACCAAAAATGTCTAAGGTCACTAACGTTCAAAAAAATGTGAAAATCATAAAGTATTGAAAAAATGATTGATGAAGTGAAAAATATTAGGAAAAGTGAAAAGTTAGTAAAATGTCACAGTACATGTATTTATGAAAATTTTGACCAAAAATGTCAAAGGTCACTAAAGTTCAAAAAAATGTGAAAATCATCAAGTATTGAAAAAATGATTGACAAAGTGAAAAATATTAGGAAAAGTGAAAAGTTTGCAAAATGTCACAGTATATGTATTTATGAAAATTTTGACCAAAAATGTCTAAGGTCACTAACGTTCAAAAAAATGTGAAAATCATATAGTATTGAAAAAATGATTGACAAAGTGAAAAATATTAGGAAAAGTGAAAAGTTTGTAAAATGTCACAGTACATGTATTTATGAACATTTTGACCAAAACTGTCTAAGGTCACTAACGTTCAAAAAAATGTGAAAATCATCAAGTATTGAAAAAATGATTGATGAAGTGAAAAATATTAGGAAAAGTGAAAAGTTAGTAAAATGTCACAGTACATGTATTTATGAAAATTTTGACCAAAAATGTCAAAGGTCACAAAAGTTCAAAAAAAATGTGAAAATCATCAAGTATAGAAAAAATGATTGACAAAGTGAAAAATATTAGGAAAAGTGAAAAGTTTGTAAAATGTCACAGTATATGTATTTATGAAAATTTTGACCAAAAATGTCTAAGGTCACTAACGTTCAAAAAAATGTGAAAATCATATAGTATTGAAAAAATGATTGACAAAGTGAAAAATATTAGGAAAAATGAAAAGTTTGTAAAATGTCAAAGTATATGTATTAATGAAAATTTTGACCAAAAATGTCTAAGCTCACTAATATCGGAAAAATATGAAAATCATATAGTATTGAAAAAAATGATTGACAAAGTGAAAAATATTAGGAAAAATGAAAAGTTTGTAAAATGTCAAAGTATATGTATTAATGAAAATTTTGACCAAAAATGTCTAAGGTCACTAATATCGAAAAAAATATGAAAATAATAAAGTATTGAAAAAATGGTTGAAAAAGTGAAAAATATTAGGAAAAGTGAAAAGTTAGTAAAATGTCACAGTACATGTATTTATGAAAATTTTGACCAAAAATGTCTAAGGTCACTAACGTTCAAAAAAATGTGAAAATTATTTAGTATTGAAAAAATGGTTGACAAAGTGAAAAATATTAGGAAAAATGAAAAGTTTGTAAAATGTCACAGTACACGTATTTATGAAAATTTTGACCAAAAATGTCAAAAGTCACTAAAGTTCAAAAAAATGTGAAAATCATCAAGTATTGAAAAAATGATTGACAAAGTGAAAAATATTAGGAAAGTGAAAAGTTTGTAAAGTGTCAAAGTATATATATTTATAAAAAATTTTGACCAAAAATGTCTAAGGTCACTAACGTTCAAAAAAATGTGAAAATCATCAAGTATTGAAAAAAATGGTTTTGAAAGTGAAAAATATTAGGAAAAATGAAAAGTTTGTAAAATGTCAAAGTATATGTATTAATGAAAATTTTGACCAAAAGTGTCAAAGGTCACTAAGTTCAAATACATGTGGAAAGCATATAGTATTGAAAAAATTGTTAACAAAGTGACAAATATTAGGAAAAGTGTAAAGGTAGTAAAGTGTCACAGTACATGTGTTCATGAAAATTTACACCAAAAATGTCTAAGGTCACTAACGTTCAAAGGAAAGTGAAAATCATGAAGTATTGAAAAAATGATTGACAAAGTAAAAAATATTAGAAAAAGTGAAAAGTTAGTAAAGTGTCACAGTACGTCTATTCACGAAAATTTTAACACAAAATGTCTAAGTTAACTAATATTGGAAAAAATATGAAAATCATCAAGTATTGAAAAAATGAATTACAAAGTGAAAAATATTAGGAAAAGTGAAAAGTTTGTCAAATGTCAAAGTATATGTATTTATGAAAATTTTGACCAAAAATGTCTAGGGTCACTAACGTTCAAGAAAATGTGAAAATCATCAAGTATTGAAAAAATGGTTTTAAAAGTAAAAAATATTAGGAAAAGTGAAAAGTTAGTAAAATGTCACAGTACATGTAGTTGTGAAAATTTTGACCAAAAATGTCTAAGGTCACTAACGTTCAGAAAAATGTGAAAATCATAAAGTATTGAAAAAATGATTGACAAAGTGAAAAATATTAGGAAAAGTGAAAAGTTTGTAAAATGTCACAGTACACGTATTTATGAAAATTTTGACCAAAAATGTCAAAGGTCACTAAAGTTCAAAAAAATGTGAAAATCATCATGTATTGAAAAAATGATTGACAAAGTGAAAAATATTAGGAAAAAAGTGAAAAGTTAGTAAAATGTCACAGTACATGTATTTTTGAAAATTTTGACCAAAAATGTCTAAGGTCACTAACGTTCAAAAACATGTGAAAATCATCAAGTATTGAAAAAATGATTGACAAAGTGAAAAATATTAGAAAAAGTGAAAAGTGTGTAAAATGTCATAGTACACGTATTTATGCAAATTTTGACCAAAAATGTCAAAGGTCACTGAAGTTCAAAAAATGTGAAAATCATAAAGTATTGAAAAAATGATTGACAAAGTGAAAAATATTAGGAAAAGTAAAAAGTTTGTAAAATGTCACAGTACATGTATTTATGAACATTTTGACCAAAAATGTCTAAGGTCACTAACGTTCAAAAAAATGTGAAAATCATCAAGTATTGAAAAAATGATTGATGAAGTGAAAAATATTAGGAAAAGTGAAAAGTTAGTAAAATGTCACAGTACATCTATTTATGAAAATTTTGACCAAAAATGTCAAAGGTCACTAACGTTCAAAAAAATGTGAAAATCATCAAGTATTGAAAAAATGATTGACAAAGTGAAAAATATTAGGAAAAGTGAAAAGTTTGTAAAATGTCACAGTATATGTATTTATGAAAATTTTGACCAAAAATGTATAAGGTCACTAACGTTCAAAAAAATGTGAAAATCATATAGTATTGAAAAAATGATTGACAAAGTGAAAAATATTAGGAAAAATGAAAAGTTTTTAAAATGTCAAAGTATATGTATTAATGAAAATTTTGACCAAAAATGTCTAAGGTCACTAATATCGGAAAAAATATGAAAATCATCAAGTATTGAAAAAATGATTGACAAAGTGAAAAATATTAGGAAAAGTGAAAAGTTTGTAAAATGTCAAAGTATATGTATTTATGAAAATTTTGACCAAAAATGTCTAGGGTCACTAACGTTCAAAAAAATATGAAAATCATCAAGTATTGAAAAAATGGTTTTAAAAGTGAAAAATATTAGGAAAATAGAAAAGTTTGTAAAATGTCAAAGTATATGTATCAATGAAAATTTTGACCAAAAATGTCTAAGGTCACTAATATCGGAAAAAATATGAAAATCATAAAGTATTGAAAAAATGGTTTTAAAAGTGAAAAATATTAGGAAAAGTGAAAAGTTAGTAAAATGTCACAGTAAATGTATTTATGAAAATTTTGACCAAAAATGTCTAAGGTCACTAACGTTCAAAAAAATGTGAAAATCATAAAGTATTGAAAAAATGATTGACAAAGTGAAAAATATTAGGAAAAGTGAAAAGTTTGTAAAATGTCACAGTACACGTATTTATGAAAATTTTGACCAAAAATGTCAAAGGTCATTAAAGTTCAAAAAAATGTGAAAATCATCATGTATTGAAAAAATGATTGACAAAGTGAAAAATATTAGGAAAAAAGTGAAAAGTTAGTAAAATGTCACAGTACATGTATTTTTGAAAATTTTGACCAAAAATGTCTAAGGTCACTAACGTTCAAAAACATGTGAAAATCATCAAGTATTGAAAAAATGATTGACAAAGTGAAAAATATTAGAAAAAGTGAAAAGTGTGTAAAATGTCACAGTACACGTATTTATGCAAATTTTGACCAAAAATGTCAAAGGTCACTGAAGTTCAAAAAATGTGAAAATCATAAAGTATTGAAAAAATGATTGACAAAGTGAAAAATATTAGGAAAAGTAAAAAGTTTGTAAAATGTCACAGTACATGTATTTATGAACATTTTGACCAAAAATGTCTAAGGTCACTAACGTTCAAAAAAATGTGAAAATCATCAAGTATTGAAAAAATGATTGATGAAGTGAAAAATATTAGGAAAAGTGAAAAGTTAGTAAAATGTCACAGTACATGTATTTATGAAAATTTTGACCAAAAATGTCAAAGGTCACTAACGTTCAAAAAAATGTGAAAATCATCAAGTATTGAAAAAATGATTGACAAAGTGAAAAATATTAGGAAAAGTGAAAAGTTTGTAAAATGTCACAGTATATGTATTTATGAAAATTTTGACCAAAAATGTATAAGGTCACTAACGTTCAAAAAAATGTGAAAATCATATAGTATTGAAAAAATGATTGACAAAGTGAAAAATATTAGGAAAAATGAAAAGTTTGTAAAATGTCAAAGTATATGTATTAATGAAAATTTTGACCAAAAATGTCTAAGGTCACTAATATCGGAAAAAATATGAAAATCATCAAGTATTGAAAAAATGATTGACAAAGTGAAAAATATTAGGAAAAGTGAAAAGTTTGTAAAATGTCAAAGTATATGTATTTATGAAAATTTTGACCAAAAATGTCTAGGGTCACTAACGTTCAAAAAAATATGAAAATCATCAAGTATTGAAAAAATGGTTTTAAAAGTGAAAAATATTAGGAAAATAGAAAAGTTTGTAAAATGTCAAAGTATATGTATCAATGAAAATTTTGACCAAAAATGTCTAAGGTCACTAATATCGGAAAAATTATGAAAATCATAAAGTATTGAAAAAATGGTTTTAAAAGTGAAAAATATTAGGAAAAGTGAAAAGTTAGTAAAATGTCACAGTAAATGTATTTATGAAAATTTTGACCAAAAATGTCTAAGGTCACTAACGTTCAAAAAAATGTGAAAATCATAAAGTATTGAAAAAATGATTGACAAAGTGAAAAATATTAGGAAAAGTGAAAAGTTTGTAAAATGTCACAGTACACGTATTTATGAAAATTTTGACCAAAAATGTCAAAGGTCATTAAAGTTCAAAAAAATGTGAAAATCATCATGTATTGAAAAAATGATTGACAAAGTGAAAAATATTAGGAAAAGTGAAAAGTTTGTAAAATATCACAGTACATGTATTTTTGAAAATTTTGACCAAAAATGTCTAAGGTCACTAACGTTCAAAAAAATGTGAAAATCATCAAGTATTTAAAAAATGATTGACAAAGTGAAAAATATTAGGAAAAGTGAAAAGTTTGTAAAATGTCAAAGTATATGTATTTATGAACATTTTGACCAAAAATGTCTAAGGTCACTAACGTTCAAAAAAATGTGAAAATCATCAAGTATTGAAAAAATGATTGATGAAGTGAAAAATATTAGGAAAAGTGAAAAGTTAGTAAAATGTCACAGTACATGTATTTATGAAAATTTTGACCAAAAATGTCAAAGGTCACAAAAGTTCAAAAAAATGTGAAAATCATCAAGTATAGAAAAAATGATTGACAAAGTGAAAAATATTAGGAAAAGTGAAAAGTTTGTAAAATGTCACAGTACATGTATTTATGAAAATTTTGACCAAAACTGTCTAAGGTCACTAACGTTCAAAAAAATGTGAAAATCATCAAGTATTGAAAAAATGATTGATGAAGTGAAAAATATTAGGAAAAGTGAAAAGTTAGTAAAATGTCACAGTACATGTATTTATGAAAATTTTGACCAAAAATGTCAAAGGTCACAAAAGTTCAAAAAAATGTGAAAATCATCAAGTATTGAAAAAATGATTGACAAAGTGAAAAATATTAGGAAAAGTGAAAAGTTTGTAAAATGTCACAGTATATGTATTTATGAAAATTTTGACCAAAAATGTCTAAGGTCACTAACGTTCAAAAAAATGTGAAAATCATATAGTATTGAAAAAATGATTGACAAAGTGAAAAATATTAGGAAAAATGAAAAGTTTGTAAAATGTCAAAGTATATGTATTAATGAAAATTTTGACCAAAAATGTCTAAGCTCACTAATATCGGAAAAAATATGAAAATCATATAGTATTGAAAAAATGATTGACAAAGTGAAAAATATTAGGAAAAATGAAAAGTTTGTAAAATGTCAAAGTATATGTATTATTGAAAATTTTGACCAAAGATGTCTAAGGTCACTAATAGCGGAAAAAATATGAAAATCATAAAGTATTGAAAAAATAGTTGAAAAAGTGAAAAATATTAGTAAAAGTGAAAAGTTAGTAAAATGTCACAGTACATGTATTTATGAAAATTTTGACCAAAAATATCTAAGGTCACTAACGTTCAAAAAAATGTGAAAATCATGAAGTATTGAAAAAATGATTGACAAAGTAAAAAATATTAGAAAAAGTGAAAAGTTAGTAAAGTGTCACAGTACGTCTATTCACGAAAATTTTAACCAAAAATGTCTAAGTTAACTAATATTGGAAAAAATATGAAAATCATCAAGTATTGAAAAAATGATTGACAATGTGAAAAATATTAGGAAAAGTGAAACGTTAGTAAAATGTCACAGTACGTGTATTTATGAAAATTTTGACCAAAAATGTCTAAGGTCACTAACGTTCAAAAAAATGTGAAAATCATCAAGAATTGAAAAAATGATTGTCAAAGTGAAAAATATTAGGAAAAGTGAAAAGTTTGTAAAATGTCAAAGTATAAGTATTAATGAAAATTTTGACCAAAAATGTCTAAGGTCACTAATATCGGAAAAAATATGAAAATCATAAAGTATTGAAAAAATGGTTGAAAAAGTGAAAAATATTAGGAAAAGTGAAAAGTTAGTAAAATGTCACAGTACATGTAGTTGTGAAAATTTTGACCAAAAATGTCTAAGGTCACTAACGTTCAGAAAAATGTGAAAATCATAAAGTATTGAAAAAATGATTGACAAAGTGAAAAATATTAGGAAAAGTGAAAAGTTTTTAAAATGTCAAAGTACACGTATTTATGAAAATTTTGACCAAAAATGTCAAAGGTCACTAAAGTTCAAAAAAATGTGAAAATCATCATGTATTGAAAAAATGATTGACAAAGTGAAAAATATTAGGAAAAGTTAAAAGTTTGTAAAATGTCACAGTACATGTATTTTTGAAAATTTTGACCAAAAATGTGTAAGGTCACTCACGTTCAAAAACATGTGAAAATCATCAAGTATTGAAAAAATGATAAACAAAGTGAAAAATATTAGAAAAAGTGAAAAGTTTGTAAAATGTCACAGTACACGTATTTATGCAAATTTTGACCAAAAATGTCAAAGGTCACTGAAGTTCAAAAAATGTGAAAATCATAAAGTATTGAAAAAATGATTGACAAAGTGAAAAATATTAGGAAAAGTGAAAAGTTTGTAAAATGTCACAGTACATGTATTTTTGAACATTTTGACCAAAAATGTCTAAGGTCACTAACGTTCAAAAAAATGTGAAAATCATAAAGTATTGAAAAAATGATTGATGAAGTGAAAAATATTAGGAAAAGTGAAAAGTTAGTAAAATGTCACAGTGTACATGTATTTATGAAAATTTTGACCAAAAATGTCAAAGGTCACTAAAGTTCAAAAAAATGTGAAAATCATCAAGTATTGAAAAAATGATTGACAAAGTGAAAAATATTAGGAAAAGTGAAAAGTTTGCAAAATGTCACAGTATATGTATTTATGAAAATTTTGACCAAAAATGTCTAAGGTCACTAAAGTTCAAAAAAATGTGAAAATCATATAGTATTGAAAAAATGATTGACAAAGTGAAAAATATTAGGAAAAGTGAAAAGTTTGTAAAATGTCACAGTACATGTATTTATGAACATTTTGACCAAAACTGTCTAAGGTCACTAACGTTCAAAAAAATGTGAAAATCATCAAGTATTGAAAAAATGATTGATGAAGTGAAAAATATTAGGAAAAGTGAAAAGTTAGTAAAATGTCACAGTACATGTATTTATGAAAATTTTGACCAAAAATGTCAAAGGTCACAAAAGTTCAAAAAAATGTGAAAATCATCAAGTATAGAAAAAATGATTGACAAAGTGAAAAATATTAGGAAAAGTGAAAAGTTTGTAAAATGTCACAGTATATGTATTTATGAAAATTTTGACCAAAAATGTCTAAGGTCACTAACGTTCAAAAAAATGTGAAAATCATATAGTATTGAAAAAATGATTGACAAAGTGAAAAATATTAGGAAAAATTAAAAGTTTGTAAAATGTCAAAGTATATGTATTAATGAAAATTTTGACCAAAAATGTCTAAGCTCACTAATATCGGAAAAAATATGAAAATCATATAGTATTGAAAAAATGATTGACAAAGTGAAAAATATTAGGAAAAATGAAAAGTTTGTAAAATGTCAAAGTATATGTATTAATGAAAATTTTGACCAAAAATGTCTAAGGTCACTAATATCGAAAAAAATATGAAAATAATAAAGTATTGAAAAAATGGTTGAAAAAGTGAAAAATATTAGGAAAAGTGAAAAGTTTGTAAAATGTCACAGTACACGTATTTATGAAAATTTTGACCAAAAATGTCAAAGGTCACTAAAGTTCAAAAAAATGTGAAAATCATCAAGTATTGAAAAAATGATTGACAAAGTGAAAAATATTAGGAAAGTGAAAAGTTTGTAAAATGTCAAAGTATATATATTTATAAAAAATTTTGACCAAAAATGTCTAAGGTCACTAACGTTCAAAAAAATGTGAAAATCATCAAGTATTGAAAAAATGGTTTTGAAAGTGAAAAATATTAGGAAAAATGAAAAGTTTGTAAAATGTCAAAGTATATGTATTAATGAAAATTTTGACCAAAAGTGTCAAAGGTCACTAAGTTCAAATACATGTGGAAAGCATATAGTATTGAAAAAATTGTTAACAAAGTGACAAATATTAGGAAAAGTGTAAAGGTAGTAAAGTGTCACAGTACATGTGTTCATGAAAATTTACACCAAAAATGTCTAAGGTCACTAACGTTCAAAGGAAAGTGAAAATCATGAAGTATTGAAAAAATGATTGACAAAGTAAAAAATATTAGAAAAAGTGAAAAGTTAGTAAAGTGTCACAGTACGTCTATTCACGAAAATTTTAACACAAAATGTCTAAGTTAACTTATATTGGAAAAAATATGAAAATCATCAAGTATTGAAAAAATGAATTACAAAGTGAAAAATATTAGGAAAAGTGAAAAGTTTGTCAAATGTCAAAGTATATGTATTTATGAAAATTTTGACCAAAAATGTCTAGGGTCACTAACGTTCAAGAAAATGTGAAAATCATCAAGTATTGAAAAAATGGTTTTAAAAGTAAAAAATATTAGGAAAAGTGAAAAGTTAGTAAAATGTCACAGTACATGTAGTTGTGAAAATTTTGACCAAAAATGTCTAAGGTCACTAACGTTCAGAAAAATGTGAAAATCATAAAGTATTGAAAAAATGATTGACAAAGTGAAAAATATTAGGAAAAGTGAAAAGTTTGTAAAATGTCACAGTACACGTATTTATGAAAATTTTGACCAAAAATGTCAAAGGTCACTAAAGTTCAAAAAAATGTGAAAATCATCATGTATTGAAAAAATGATTGACAAAGTGAAAAATATTAGGAAAAAAGTGAAAAGTTAGTAAAATGTCACAGTACATGTATTTTTGAAAATTTTGACCAAAAATGTCTAAGGTCACTAACGTTCAAAAACATGTGAAAATCATCAAGTATTGAAAAAATGATTGACAAAGTGAAAAATATTAGAAAAAGTGAAAAGTGTGTAAAATGTCACAGTACACGTATTTATGCAAATTTTGACCAAAAATGTCAAAGGTCACTGAAGTTCAAAAAATGTGAAAATCATAAAGTATTGAAAAAATGATTGACAAAGTGAAAAATATTAGGAAAAGTAAAAAGTTTGTAAAATGTCACAGTACATGTATTTATGAACATTTTGACCAAAAATGTCTAAGGTCACTAACGTTCAAAAAAATGTGAAAATCATCAAGTATTGAAAAAAGGATTGATGAAGTGAAAAATATTAGGAAAAAGTGAAAAGTTAGTAAAATGTCACAGTACATGTATTTATGAAAATTTTGACCAAAAATGTCAAAGGTCACTAACGTTCAAAAAAATGTGAAAATAATCAAGTATTGAAAAAATGATTGACAAAGTGAAAAATATTAGGAAAAGTGAAAAGTTTGTAAAATGTCACAGTATATGTATTTATGAAAATTTTGACCAAAAATGTATGAGGTCACTAACGTTCAAAAAAATGTGAAAATCATATAGTATTGAAAAAATGATTGACAAAGTGAAAAATATTAGGAAAAATGAAAAGTTTGTAAAATGTCAAAGTATATGTATTAATGAAAATTTTGACCAAAAATGTCTAAGGTCACTAATATCGGAAAAAATATGAAAATCATCAAGTATTGAAAAAATGATTGACAAAGTGAAAAATATTAGGAAAAGTGAAAAGTTTGTAAAATGTCAAAGTATATGTATTAATGAAAATTTTGACCAAAAATGTCTAGGGTCACTAACGTTCAAAAAAATATGAAAATCATCAAGTATTGAAAAAATGGTTTTAAAAGTGAAAAATATTAGGAAAAGTGAAAAGTTAGTAAAATGTCACAGTACATGTAGTTGTGAAAATTTTGACCAAAAATGTCTAAGGTCACTAACGTTCAGAAAAATGTGAAAATCATAAAGTATTGAAAAAATGATTGACAAAGTGAAAAATATTAGGAAAAGTGAAAAGTTTGTAAAATGTCACAGTACACGTATTTATGAAAATTTTGACCAAAAATGTCAAAGGTCACTAAAGTTCAAAAAAATGTGAAAATCATCATGTATTGAAAAAATGATTGACAAAGTGAAAAATATTAGGAAAAAAGTGAAAAGTTAGTAAAATGTCACAGTACATGTATTTTTGAAAATTTTGACCAAAAATGTCTAAGGTCACTAACGTTCAAAAACATGTGAAAATCATCAAGTATTGAAAAAATGATTGACAAAGTGAAAAATATTAGAAAAAGTGAAAAGTGTGTAAAATGTCACAGTACACGTATTTATGCAAATTTTGACCAAAAATGTCAAAGGTCACTGAAGTTCAAAAAATGTGAAAATCATAAAGTATTGAAAAAATGATTGACAAAGTGAAAAATATTAGGAAAAGTAAAAAGTTTGTAAAATATCACAGTACATGTATTTATGAACATTTTGACCAAAAATGTCTAAGGTCACTAACGTTCAAAAAAATGTGAAAATCATCAAGTATTGAAAAAATGATTGATGAAGTGAAAAATATTAGGAAAAGTGAAAAGTTTGTAAAATATCACAGTACATGTATTTTTGAAAATTTTGACCAAAAATGTCTAAGGTCACTAACGTTCAAAAAAATGTGAAAATCATCAAGTATTGAAAAAATGATTGATGAAGTGAAAAATATTAGGAAAAGTGAAAAGTTAGTAAAATGTCACAGTACATGTATTTATGAAAATTTTGACCAAAAATGTCAAAGGTCACTAACGTTCAAAAAAATGTGAAAATCATCAAGTATAGAAAAAATGATTGACAAAGTGAAAAATATTAGGAAAAGTGAAAAGTTTTTAAAATGTCACAGTATATGTATTTATGAAAATTTTGACCAAAAATGTCTAAGGTCACTAACGTTCAAAAAAATGTGAAAATCATATAGTATTGAAAAAATGATTGACAAAGTGAAAAATATTAGGAAAAATTAAAAGTTTGTAAAATGTCAAAGTATATGTATTAATGAAAATTTTGACCAAAAATGTCTAAGCTCACTAATATCGGAAAAAATATGAAAATCATATAGTATTGAAAAAATGATTGACAAAGTGAAAAATATTAGGAAAAATGAAAAGTTTGTAAAATGTCAAAGTATATGTATTAATGAAAATTTTGACCAAAAATGTCTAAGGTCACTAATATCGAAAAAAATATGAAAATAATAAAGTATTGAAAAAATGGTTGAAAAAGTGAAAAATATTAGGAAAAGTGAAAAGTTAGTAAAATGTCACAGTACATGTATTTATGAAAATTTTGACCAAAAATGTCTAAGGTCACTAACGTTCAAAAAAATGTGAAAATCATCAAGTATTGAAAAAATGATTGCAAAGTGAAAAATATTAGGAAAAGTGAAAAGTTTGTAAAATTTCAAAGTATATGTATTTATGAAAATTTTGACCAAAAATGTCTAGGGTCACTAACGTTCAAAAAAATGTGAAAATCATCAAGTATTGAAAAAATGCTTTAAAAGTGAAAAATATTAGGAAAAATGAAAAGTTTGTAAAATGTCAAAGTATATGTATTAATGAAAATTTTGACCAAAAATGTCAAAGGTCACTAAGTTCAAATACATGTGGAAAGCATATAGTATTGAAAAAATGGTTAACAAAGTGACAAATATTAGGAAAAGTGTAAAGTTAGTAAAGTGTCACAGTACATGTGTTCATGAAAATTTACACCAAAAATGTCTAAGGTCACTAACGTTCAAAGGAAAGTGAAAATCATGAAGTATTGAAAAAATGATTCACAAAGTAAAAAATATTAGAAAAAGTGAAAAGTTAGTAAAGTGTCACAGTACGTCTATTCACGAAAATTTTAACCAAAAATGTCTAAGTTAACTAATATTGGAAAAAATATGAAAATCATAAAGTATTGAAAAAATGGTTGACAAAGTGAAAAATATTAGGAAAAGTGAAAAGTTTGTAAAATGTTACAGTACATGTATTTATGAAAATTTTGACCAAAAAAGTCTAAGTTCACTAACGTTCAAAAAAATGAGAAAATCATCAAGTATTGAAAAAATGATTGACAAAGTGAAATATATTAGGAAAAGTGAAACGTTTGTAAAATGTCAAAGTATATGTATTTATGAAAATTTTGACCAAAAAATGTCTAAGGTCGCTAACGTTCAAAAAAATGTGAAAATTATTTAGTATTGAAAAAATGGTTGACAAAGTGAAAAATATTAGGAAAAATGAAAAGTTTGTAAAATGTCACAGTACACGTATTTATGAAAATTTTGACCAAAAATGTCAAAGGTCACTAAAGTTCAAAAAAATGTGAAAATCATCAAGTATTGAAAAAATGATTGACAAAGTGAAAAATATTAGGAAAGTGAAAAGTTTGTAAAATGTCAAAGTATATATATTTATAAAAAATTTTGACCAAAAATGTCTAAGGTCACTAACGTTCAAAAAAATGTGAAAATCATCAAGTATTGAAAAAATGGTTTTGAAAGTGAAAAATATTAGGAAAAATGAAAAGTTTGTAAAATGTCAAAGTATATGTATTAATGAAAATTTTGACCAAAAGTGTCAAAGGTCACTAAGTTCAAATACATGTGGAAAGCATATAGTATTGAAAAAATTGTTAACAAAGTGACAAATATTAGGAAAAGTGTAAAGGTAGTAAAGTGTCACAGTACATGTGTTCATGAAAATTTACACCAAAAATGTCTAAGGTCACTAACGTTCAAAGGAAAGTGAAAATCATGAAGTATTGAAAAAATGATTGACAAAGTAAAAAATATTAGAAAAAGTGAAAAGTTAGTAAAGTGTCACAGTACGTCTATTCACGAAAATTTTAACACAAAATGTCTAAGTTAACTAATATTGGAAAAAATATGAAAATCATCAAGTATTGAAAAAATGAATTACAAAGTGAAAAATATTAGGAAAAGTGAAAAGTTTGTCAAATGTCAAAGTATATGTATTTATGAAAATTTTGACCAAAAATGTCTAGGGTCACTAACGTTCAAGAAAATGTGAAAATCATCAAGTATTGAAAAAATGGTTTTAAAAGTAAAAAATATTAGGAAAAGTGAAAAGTTAGTAAAATGTCACAGTACATGTAGTTGTGAAAATTTTGACCAAAAATGTCTAAGGTCACTAACGTTCAGAAAAATGTGAAAATCATAAAGTATTGAAAAAATGATTGACAAAGTGAAAAATATTAGGAAAAGTGAAAAGTTTGTAAAATGTCACAGTACACGTATTTATGAAAATTTTGACCAAAAATGTCAAAGGTCACTAAAGTTCAAAAAAATGTGAAAATCATCATGTATTGAAAAAATGATTGACAAAGTGAAAAATATTAGGAAAAAAGTGAAAAGTTAGTAAAATGTCACAGTACATGTATTTTTGAAAATTTTGACCAAAAATGTCTAAGGTCACTAACGTTCAAAAACATGTGAAAATCATCAAGTATTGAAAAAATGATTGACAAAGTGAAAAATATTAGAAAAAGTGAAAAGTGTGTAAAATGTCACAGTACACGTATTTATGCAAATTTTGACCAAAAATGTCAAAGGTCACTGAAGTTCAAAAAATGTGAAAATCATAAAGTATTGAAAAAATGATTGACAAAGTGAAAAATATTAGGAAAAGTAAAAAGTTTGTAAAATGTCACAGTACATGTATTTATGAACATTTTGACCAAAAATGTCTAAGGTCACTAACGTTCAAAAAAATGTGAAAATCATCAAGTATTGAAAAAATGATTGATGAAGTGAAAAATATTAGGAAAAGTGAAAAGTTAGTAAAATGTCACAGTACATGTATTTATGAAAATTTTGACCAAAAATGTCAAAGGTCACTAACGTTCAAAAAAATGTGAAAATCATCAAGTATTGAAAAAATGATTGACAAAGTGAAAAATATTAGGAAAAGGGAAAAGTTTGTAAAATGTCACAGTATATGTATTTATGAAAATTTACACCAAAAATGTATAAGGTCACTAACGTTCAAAAAAATGTGAAAATCATATAGTATTGAAAAAATGATTGACAAAGTGAAAAATATTAGGAAAAATGAAAAGTTTGTAAAATGTCAAAGTATATGTATTAATGAAAATTTTGACCAAAAATGTCTAAGGTCACTAATATCGGAAAAAATATGAAAATCATCAAGTATTGAAAAAATGATTGACAAAGTGAAAAATATTAGGAAAATTGAAAAGTTTGTAAAATGTCAAAGTATATGTATTTATGAAAATTTTGACCAAAAATGTCTAGGGTCACTAATGTTCAAAAAAATATGAAAATCATCAAGTATTGAAAAAATGGTTTTAAAAGTGAAAAATATTAGGAAAATAGAAAAGTTTGTAAAATGTCAAAGTATATGTATCAATGAAAATTTTGACCAAAAATGTCTAAGGTCACTAATATCGGAAAAAATATGAAAATCATAAGGTATTGAAAAAATGGTTTTAAAAGTGAAAAATATTAGGAAAAGTGAAAAGTTAGTAAAATGTCACAGTAAATGTATTTATGAAAATTTTGACCAAAAATGTCTAAGGTCACTAACGTTCAAAAAAATGTGAAAATCATAAAGTATTGAAAAAATGATTGACAAAGTGAAAAATATTAGGAACAGTGAAAAGTTTGTAAAATGTCACAGTACACGTATTTATGAAAATTTTGACCAAAAATGTCAAAGGTCATTAAAGTTCAAAAAAATATGAAAATCATCATGTATTGAAAAAATGATTGACAAAGTGAAAAATATTAGGAAAAGTGAAAAGTTTGTAAAATATCACAGTACATGTATTTTTGAAAATTTTGACCAAAAATGTCTAAGGTCACTAACGTTCAAAAAAATGTGAAAATCATCAAGTATTTAAAAAATGATTGACAAAGTGAAAAATATTAGGAAAAGTGAAAAGTTTGTAAAATGTCAAAGTATATGTATTTATGAAAATTTTGACCAAAAATGTCTAAGGTCACTAACGTTCAAAAAAATGTGAAAATCATCAAGTATTGAAAAAATGATTGATGAAGTGAAAAATATTAGGAAAAGTGAAAAGTTAGTAAAATGTCACAGTACATGTATTTATGAAAATTTTGACCAAAAATGTCAAAAGTCACTAACGTTCAAAAAAATGTGAAAATCATCAAGTATTGAAAAAATGATTGACAAAGTGAAAAATATTAGGAAAAGTGAAAAGTTTGTAAAATGTCACAGTATATGTATTTATGAAAATTTTGACCAAAAATGTATAAGGTCACTAACGTTCAAAAAAATGTGAAAATCATATAGTATTGAAAAAATGATTGACAAAGTGAAAAATATTAGGAAAAATGAAAAGTTTGTAAAATATCAAAGTATATGTATTAATGAAAATTTTGACCAAAAATGTCTAAGGTCACTAATATCGGAAAAAATATGAAAATCTTCAAGTATTGAAAAAATGATTGACAAAGTGAAAAATATTAGGAAAAGTGAAAAGTTTGTAAAATGTCAAAGTATATGTATTTATGAAAATTTTGACCAAAAATGTCTAGGGTCACTAACGTTCAAAAAAATATGAAAATTATCAAGTATTGAAAAAATGGTTTTAAAAGTGAAAAATATTAGGAAAATAGAAAAGTTTGTAAAATGTCAAAGTATATGTATCAATGAAAATTTTGACCAAAAATGTCTAAGGTCACTAATATCGGAAAAAATATGAAAATCATAAAGTATTGAAAAAATGGTTTTAAAAGTGAAAAATATTAGGAAAAGTGAAAAGTTAGTAAAATGTCACAGTAAATGTATTTATGAAAATTTTGACCAAAAATGTCTAAGGTCACTAACGTTCAAAAAAATGTGAAAATCATAAAGTATTGAAAAAATGATTGACAAAGTGAAAAATATTAGGAAAAGTGAAAAGTTTGTAAAATGTCACAGTACACGTATTTATGAAAATATTGACCAAAAATGTCAAAGGTCACTAAAGTTCAAAAAAATGTTAAAATCATCATGTATTGAAAAAATGATTGATGAAGTGAAAAATATTAGGAAAAGTGAAAAGTTTGTAAAATGTCACAGTACATGTGTTTTTGAAAATTTTGACCAAAAATGTCTAAGGTCGCTAACGTTCAAAAAAATGTGAAAATCATCAAGTATTTAAAAAATGATTGACAAAGTGAAAAATATTAGGAAAAGTGAAAAGTTTGTAAAATGTCAAAGTATATGTATTTATGAAAATTTTGACCAAAAATGTCTAAGGTCACTAATATCGGAAAAAATATGAAAATCATAAAGTATTGAAAAAATGGTTGAAAAAGTGAAAAATATTAGGAAAAGTGAAAAGTTAGTAAAATGTCACAGTACATGTAGTTGTGAAAATTTTGACCAAAAATGTCTAGGGTCACTAACGTTCAGAAAAATGTGAAAATCATAAAGTATTGAAAAAATGATTGAAAAAGTGAAAAATATTAGGAAAAATGAAAAGTTTGTAAAATGTCAAAGTATATGTATTAATAAAAATTTTGACCAAAAATGTCTAAGGTCAATAATATCGGAAAAAATATGAAAATCATCAAGTATTGAAAAAATGATTGAGAAAGTGAAAAATATTAGGAAAAGTGAAAAGTTTGTAAAATGTCAAAGTATATGTATTTATGAAAATTTTGACGAAAAATGTCTAGGGTCACTAACGTTCAAAAAAATGTGAAAATCATCAAGTATTGAAAAAATGATTGACAAAGTGAAAAATATTAGGAAAAGTGAAAAGTTTGTAAAATGTCAAAGTATATGTAATTATGAAAATTTTGACGAAAAATGTCTAGGGTCACTTACGTTCAAGAAAATGTGAAAATCATCAAGTATTGAAAAAATGGTTTTAAAAGTGAAAAATATTAGGAAAAATGAAAAGTTTGTAAAATGTCAAAGTATATGTATTAATGAAAATTTTGACCAAAAATGTCTAAGGTCACTAATATCGGAAAAAATATGAAAATCATAAAGTATTGAAAAAATGGTTGAAAAAGTGAAAAATATTAGGAAAAGTGAAAAGTTAGTAAAATGTCACAGTACATGTAGTTATGAAAATTTTGACCAAAAATGTCTAAGGTCACTAACGTTCAAAAAAATGTGAAAATCATAAAGTATTGAAAAAATGATTGACAAAGTGAAAAATATTAGGAAAAGTGAAAAGTTTGTAAAATGTCACAGTACATGTATTTTTGAAAATTTTGACCAAAAATGTCTAAGGTCACTAACGTTCAAAAAAATGTGAAAATCATCAAGTATTGAAAAAATGGTTTTAAAAGTGAAAAATATTAGGAAAAATGAAAAGTTTGTAAAATGTCAAAGTATATGTATTAATGAAAATTTTGACCAAAAATGTCTAAGGTCACTAATATCGGAAAAAATATGAAAATCATAAAGTATTGAAAAAATGGTTGAAAAAGTGAAAAATATTAGGAAAAGTGAAAAGTTAGTAAAATGTCACAGTACATGTAGTTATGAAAATTTTGACCAAAAATGTCTAAGGTCACTAACGTTCAAAAAAATGTGAAAATCATAAAGTATTGAAAAAATGATTGACAAAGTGAAAAATATTAGGAAAAGTGAAAAGTTTGTAAAATGTCACAGTACATGTATTTGTGAAAATTTTGATCAAAAATGTCTAAGGTCACTAACGTTCAAAAAAAATGTGAAAATCATAAAGTATTGAAAAAACTGATTGACAAAGTGAAAAATATTAGAAAAAGTAAAAAGTTTGTAAAATGTCACAGTACACGTATTTATGCAAATTTTGACCAAAAATGTCAAAGGTCACTGAAGTTCAAAAAATGTGAAAATCATAAAGTATTGAAAAAATGATTGACAAAGTGAAAAATATTAGGAAAAGTGAAAAGTTTGTAAAATGTCACAGTACATGTATTTATGAACAATTTGACCAAAAATGTCTAAGGTCACTAACGTTCAAAAAAATGTGAAAATCATCAAGTATTGAAAAAATGATTGATGAAGTGAAAAATATTAGGAAAAGTGAAAAGTTAGTAAAATGTCACAGTACATGTATTTATGAAAATTTTGACCAAAAATGTCAAAGGTCACTAAAGTTCAAAAAAATGTGAAAATCATCAAGTATTGAAAAAATGATTGACAAAGTGAAAAATATTAGGAAAAATGAAAAGTTTTTAAAATGTCAAAGTATATGTATTAATGAAAATTTTGACCAAAAATGTCTAAGGTCACTAATATCGGAAAAAATATGAAAATCATAAAGTATTGAAAAAATGGATGAAAAAGTGAAAAATATTAGGAAAAATGAAAAGTTTGTAAAATGTCAAAGTATATGTATTAATAAAAATTTTGACCAAAAATGTCAAAGGTCACTAAGTTCAAATACATGTGGAAAGTATATAGTATTGAAAAAATGGTTAACAAAGTGACAAATATTAGGAAAAGTGTAAAGTTAGTAAAGTGTCACAGTACATGTGTTCATGAAAATTTACACCAAAAATGTCTAAGGTCACTAACGTTCAAAGGAAAGTGAAAATCATGAAGTATTGAAAAAATGATTGACAAAGTAAAAAATATTAGAAAAAGTGAAAAGTTAGTAGTGTCACAGTACGTCTATTCACGAAAATTTTAACCAAAAATGTCTAAGTTAACTAATATTGGAAAAAATATGAAAATCATAAAGTATTGAAAAAATGGTTGACAAAGTGAAAAATATTAGGAAAAGTGAAAAGTTAGTAAAATGTTACAGTACATGTATTTATGAAAATTTTGACCAAAAATATCTAGGGTCACTAATATCGGAAAAAATATGAAAATCATCAAGTATTGAAAAAATGATTGACAAAGTGAAAAATATTAGGAAAAGTGAAAAATTTGTAAAATGTCAAAGTATATGTATTAATGAAAATTTTGACCAAAAATGTCTAAGGTCACTAATATCGGAAAAAATATGAAAATCATCAAGTATTGAAAAAATGATTGACAAAGTGAAAAATATTAGGAAAAGTGAAAAGTTTGTAAAATGTCAAAGTATATGTATTTATGAAAATTTTGACCAAAAATATCTAGGGTCACTAACGTTCAAAAAAATGTGAAAATCATCAAGTATTGAAAAAATGGTTTTAAAAGTGAAAAATATTAGGAAAAATGAAAAGTTTGTAAAATATCAAAGTATATGTATCAATGAAAATTTTGACCAAAAATGTCTAAGGTCACTAATATCGGAAAAAATATGAAAATCATAAAGTATTGAAAAAATGGTTGAAAAAGTGAAAAATATTAGGAAAAGTGAAAAGTTAGTAAAATGTCACAGTACATGTATTTATGAAAATTTTGACCAAAAATGTCTAAGGTCACTAACGTTCAAAAAATGTGAAAATCATCAAGTATTGAAAAAATGATTGACAAAGTGAAAAATATTAGGAAAAGTGAAAAGTTTGTAAAATGTCACAGTACATGTATTTATGAACAATTTGACCAAAAATGTCTGAGGTCACTAACGTTCAAAAAAATGTGAAAATCATCAAGTATTGAAAAAATGTTTGATGAAGTGAAAAATATTAGGAAAAGTGAAAAGTTTGTAAAATTTCACAGTACATGTATTTATGAAAATTTTGACCAAAAATGTCAAAGGTCACTAACGTTCAAAAAAATGTGAAAATCATCAAGTATTGAAAAAATGGTTTTGAAAGTGAAAAATATTAGGAAAAATGAAAAGTTTGTAAAATGTCAAAGTATATGTATTAATGAAAATTTTGACCAAAAGTGTCAAAGGTCACTAAGTTCAAATACATGTGGAAAGCATATAGTATTGAAAAAATTGTTAACAAAGTGACAAATATTAGGAAAAGTGTAAAGGTAGTAAAGTGTCACAGTACATGTGTTCATGAAAATTTACACCAAAAATGTCTAAGGTCACTAACGTTCAAAGGAAAGTGAAAATCATGAAGTATTGAAAAAATGATTGACAAAGTAAAAAATATTAGAAAAAGTGAAAAGTTAGTAAAGTGTCACAGTACGTCTATTCACGAAAATTTTAACACAAAATGTCTAAGTTAACTAATATTGGAAAAAATATGAAAATCATCAAGTATTGAAAAAATGAATTACAAAGTGAAAAATATTAGGAAAAATGAAAAGTTTGTCAAATGTCAAAGTATATGTATTTATGAAAATTTTGACCAAAAATGTCTAGGGTTACTAACGTTCAAGAAAATGTGAAAATCATCAAGTATTGAAAAAATGGTTTTAAAAGTAAAAAATATTAGGAAAAGTGAAAAGTTAGTAAAATGTCACAGTACATGTAGTTGTGAAAATTTTGACCAAAAATGTCTAAGGTCACTAACGTTCAGAAAAATGTGAAAATCATAAAGTATTGAAAAAATGATTGACAAAGTGAAAAATATTAGGAAAAGTGAAAAGTTTGTAAAATGTCACAGTACACGTATTTATGAAAATTTTGACCAAAAATGTCAAAGGTCACTAAAGTTCAAAAAAATGTGAAAATCATCATGTATTGAAAAAATGATTGACAAAGTGAAAAATATTAGGAAAAAAGTGAAAAGTTAGTAAAATGTCACAGTACATGTATTTTTGAAAATTTTGACCAAAAATGTCTAAGGTCACTAACGTTCAAAAACATGTGAAAATCATCAAGTATTGAAAAAATGATTGACAAAGTGAAAAATATTAGAAAAAGTGAAAAGTGTGTAAAATGTCACAGTACACGTATTTATGCAAATTTTGACCAAAAATGTCAAAGGTCACTGAAGTTCAAAAAATGTGAAAATCATAAAGTATTGAAAAAATGATTGACAAAGTGAAAAATATTAGGAAAAGTAAAAAGTTTGTAAAATGTCACAGTACATGTATTTATGAACATTTTGACCAAAAATGTCTAAGGTCACTAACGTTCAAAAAAATGTGAAAATCATCAAGTATTGAAAAAATGATTGATGAAGTGAAAAATATTAGGAAAAGTGAAAAGTTAGTAAAATGTCACAGTACATGTATTTATGAAAATTTTGACCAAAAATGTCAAAGGTCACTAACGTTCAAAAAAATGTGAAAATCATCAAGTATTGAAAAAATGATTGACAAAGTGAAAAATATTAGGAAAAGTGAAAAGTTTGTAAAATGTCACAGTATATGTATTTATGAAAATTTTGACCAAAAATGTATAAGGTCACTAACGTTCAAAAAAATGTGAAAATCATATAGTATTGAAAAAATGATTGACAAAGTGAAAAATATTAGGAAAAATGAAAAGTTTGTAAAATGTCAAAGTATATGTATTAATGAAAATTTTGACCAAAAATGTCTAAGGTCACTAATATCGGAAAAAATATGAAAATCATCAAGTATTGAAAAAATGATTGACAAAGTGAAAAATATTAGGAAAATTGAAAAGTTTGTAAAATGTCAAAGTATATGTATTTATGAAAATTTTGACCAAAAATGTCTAGGGTCACTAACGTTCAAAAAAATATGAAAATCATCAAGTATTGAAAAAATGGTTTTAAAAGTGAAAAATATTAGGAAAATAGAAAAGTTTGTAAAATGTCAAAGTATATGTATCAATGAAAATTTTGACCAAAAATGTCTAAGGTCACTAATATCGGAAAAAATATGAAAATCATAAGGTATTGAAAAAATGGTTTTAAAAGTGAAAAATATTAGGAAAAGTGAAAAGTTAGTAAAATGTCACAGTAAATGTATTTATGAAAATTTTGACCAAAAATGTCTAAGGTCACTAACGTTCAAAAAAATGTGAAAATCATAAAGTATTGAAAAAATGATTGACAAAGTGAAAAATATTAGGAAAAGTGAAAAGTTTGTAAAATGTCACAGTACACGTATTTATGAAAATTTTGACCAAAAATGTCAAAGGTCATTAAAGTTCAAAAAAATGTGAAAATCATCATGTATTGAAAAAATGATTGACAAAGTGAAAAATATTAGGAAAAGTGAAAAGTTTGTAAAATATCACAGTACATGTATTTTTGAAAATTTTGACCAAAAATGTCTAAGGTCACTAACGTTCAAAAAAATGTGAAAATCATCAAGTATTTAAAAAATGATTGACAAAGTGAAAAATATTAGGAAAAGTGAAAAGTTTGTAAAATGTCAAAGTATATGTATTTATGAACATTTTGACCAAAAATGTCTAAGGTCACTAACGTTCAAAAAAATGTGAAAATCATCAAGTATTGAAAAAATGATTGATGAAGTGAAAAATATTAGGAAAAGTGAAAAGTTAGTAAAATGTCACAGTACATGTATTTATGAAAATTTTGACCAAAAATGTCAAAAGTCACTAACGTTCAAAAAAATGTGAAAATCATCAAGTATTGAAAAAATGATTGACAAAGTGAAAAATATTAGGAAAAGTGAAAAGTTTGTAAAATGTCACAGTATATGTATTTATGAAAATTTTGACCAAAAATGTATAAGGTCACTAACGTTCAAAAAAATGTGAAAATCATATAGTATTGAAAAAATGATTGACAAAGTGAAAAATATTAGGAAAAATGAAAAGTTTGTAAAATATCAAAGTATATGTATTAATGAAAATTTTGACCAAAAATGTCTAAGGTCACTAATATCGGAAAAAATATGAAAATCTTCAAGTATTGAAAAAATGGTTTTAAAAGTGAAAAATATTAGGAAAAGTGAAAAGTTAGTAAAATGTCACAGTAAATGTATTTATGAAAATTTTGACCAAAAATGTCTAAGGTCACTAACGTTCAAAAAAATGTGAAAATCATAAAGTATTGAAAAAATGATTGACAAAGTGAAAAATATTAGGAAAAGTGAAAAGTTTGTAAAATGTCACAGTACACGTATTTATGAAAATATTGACCAAAAATGTCAAAGGTCACTAAAGTTCAAAAAAATGTTAAAATCATCATGTATTGAAAAAATGATTGACAAAGTGAAAAATATTAGGAAAAGTGAAAAGTTTGTAAAATGTCACAGTACATGTATTTTTGAAAATTTTGACCAAAAATGTCTAAGGTCGCTAACGTTCAAAAAAATGTGAAAATCATCAAGTATTTAAAAAATGATTGACAAAGTGAAAAATATTAGGAAAAGTGAAAAGTTTGTAAAATGTCAAAGTATATGTTTTATGAAAATTTTGACCAAAAATGTCTAAGGTCACTAATATCGGAAAAAATATGAAAATCATAAAGTATTGAAAAAATGGTTGAAAAAGTGAAAAATATTAGGAAAAGTGAAAAGTTAGTAAAATGTCACAGTACATGTAGTTGTGAAAATTTTGACCAAAAATGTCTAGGGTCACTAACGTTCAGAAAAATGTGAAAATCATAAAGTATTGAAAAAATGATTGAAAAAGTGAAAAATATTAGGAAAAATGAAAAGTTTGTAAAATGTCAAAGTATATGTATTAATAAAAATTTTGACCAAAAATGTCTAAGGTCACTAATATCGGAAAAAATATGAAAATCATCAAGTATTGAAAAAATGATTGAGAAAGTGAAAAATATTAGGAAAAGTGAAAAGTTTGTAAAATGTCAAAGTATATGTATTTATGAAAATTTTGACGAAAAATGTCTAGGGTCACTAACGTTCAAAAAAATGTGAAAATCATAAAGTATTGAAAAAATGATTGACAAAGTGAAAAATATTAGGAAAAGTGAAAAGTTTGTAAAATGTCAAAGTATATGTAATTATGAAAATTTTGACGAAAAATGTCTAGGGTCACTTACGTTCAAGAAAATGTGAAAATCATCAAGTATTGAAAAAATGGTTTTAAAAGTGAAAAATATTAGGAAAAATGAAAAGTTTGTAAAATGTCAAAGTATATGTATTAATGAAAATTTTGACCAAAAATGTCTAAGGTCACTAATATCGGAAAAAATATGAAAATCATAAAGTATTGAAAAAATGGTTGAAAAAGTGAAAAATATTAGGAAAAGTGAAAAGTTAGTAAAATGTCACAGTACATGTAGTTATGAAAATTTTGACAAAAAATGTCTAAGGTCACTAACGTTCAAAAAAATGAGAAAATCATAAAGTATTGAAAAAATGATTGACAAAGTGAAAAATATTAGGAAAAGTGAAAAGTTTGTAAAATGTCACAGTACATGTATTTTTTAAAATTTTGACCAAAAATGTCTAAGGTCACTAACGTTCAAAAAAATGTGAAAATCATCAAGTATTGAAAAAATGGTTTTAAAAGTGAAAAATATTAGGAAAAATGAAAAGTTTGTAAAATGTCAAAGTATATGTATTAATGAAAATTTTGACCAAAAATGTCTAAGGTCACTAATATCGGAAAAAATATGAAAATCATAAAGTATTGAAAAAATGGTTGAAAAAGTGAAAAATATTAGGAAAAGTGAAAAGTTAGTAAAATGTCACAGTACATGTAGTTATGAAAATTTTGACCAAAAATGTCTAAGGTCACTAACGTTCAAAAAAATGTGAAAATCATAAAGTATTGAAAAAATGATTGACAAAGTGAAAAATATTAGGAAAAGTGAAAAGTTTGTAAAATGTCACAGTACATGTATTTGTGAAAATTTTGATCAAAAATGTCTAAGGTCACTAACGTTCAAAAAAATGTGAAAATCATAAAGTATTGAAAAAACTGATTGACAAAGTGAAAAATATTAGAAAAAGTAAAAAGTTTGTAAAATGTCACAGTACACGTATTTATGCAAATTTTGACCAAAAATGTCAAAGGTCACTGAAGTTCAAAAAATGTGAAAATCATAAAGTATTGAAAAAATGATTGACAAAGTGAAAAATATTAGGAAAAGTGAAAAGTTTGTAAAATGTCACAGTACATGTATTTATGAACAATTTGACCAAAAATGTCTAAGGTCACTAAAGTTCAAAAAAATGTGAAAATCATCAAGTATTGAAAAAATGATTGATGAAGTGAAAAATATTAGGAAAAGTGAAAAGTTAGTAAAATGTCACAGTACATGTATTTATGAAAATTTTGACCAAAAATGTCAAAGGTCACTAAAGTTCAAAAAAATGTGAAAATCATCAAGTATTGAAAAAATGATTGACAAAGTGAAAAATATTAGGAAAAATGAAAAGTTTGTAAAATGTCAAAGTATATGTATTAATGAAAATTTTGACCAAAAATGTCTAAGGTCACTAATATCGGAAAAAATATGAAAATCATAAAGTATTGAAAAAATGGATGAAAAAGTGAAAAATATTAGGAAAAATTAAAAGTTTGTAAAATGTCAAAGTATATGTATTAATAAAAATTTTGACCAAAAATGTCAAAGGTCACTAAGTTCAAATACATGTGGAAAGTATATAGTATTGAAAAAATGGTTAACAAAGTGACAAATATTAGGAAAAGTGTAAAGTTAGTAAAGTGTCACAGTACATGTGTTCATGAAAATTTACACCAAAAATGTCTAAGGTCACTAACGTTCAAAGGAAAGTGAAAATCATGAAGTATTGAAAAAATGATTGACAAAGTAAAAAATATTAGAAAAAGTGAAAAGTTAGTAGTGTCACAGTACGTCTATTCACGAAAATTTTAACCAAAAATGTCTAAGTTAACTAATATTGGAAAAAATATGAAAATCATAAAGTATTGAAAAAATGGTTGACAAAGTGAAAAATATTAGGAAAAGTGAAAAGTTAGTAAAATGTTACAGTACATGTATTTATGAAAATTTTGACCAAAAAAGTCTAAGTTCACTAACGTTCAAAAAAATGAGAAAATCATCAAGTATTGAAAAAATGATTGACAAAGTGAAATATATTAGGAAAAGTGAAAAATTTGTAAAATGTCAAAGTATATGTATTAATGAAAATTTTGACCAAAAATGTCTAAGGTCACTAATATCGGAAAAAATATGAAAATCATCAAGTATTGAAAAAATGATTGACAAAGTGAAAAATATTAGGAAAAGTGAAAAGTTTGTAAAATGTCAAAGTATATGTATTTATGAAAATTTTGACCAAAAATGTCTAGGGTCACTAACGTTCAAAAAAATGTGAAAATCATCAAGTATTGAAAAAATGGTTTTAAAAGTGAAAAATATTAGGAAAAATGAAAAGTTTGTAAAATGTCAAAGTATATGTATCAATGAAAATTTTGACCAAAAATGTCTAAGGTCACTAATATCGGAAAAAATATGAAAATCATAAAGTATTGAAAAAATGGTTGAAAAAGTGAAAAATATTAGGAAAAGTGAAAAGTTAGTAAAATGTCACAGTACATGTATTTATGAAAATTTTGACCAAAAATGTCTAAGGTCACTAACGTTCAAAAAATGTGAAAATCATCAAGTATTGAAAAAATGATTGACAAAGTGAAAAATATTAGGAAAAGTGAAAAGTTTGTAAAATGTCACAGTACATGTATTTATGAACAATTTGACCAAAAATGTCTGAGGTCACTAACGTTCAAAAAAATGTGAAAATCATCAAGTATTGAAAAAATGTTTGATGAAGTGAAAAATATTAGGAAAAGTGAAAAGTTTGTAAAATTTCACAGTACATGTATTTATGAAAATTTTGACCAAAAATGTCAAAGGTCACTAAAGTTCAAAAAAATGTGAAAATCATCAAGTATTGAAAAAATGATTGACAAAGTGAAAAATATTAGGAAAAATGAAAAGTTTGTAAAATGTCAAAGTATATGTATTAATGAAAATTTTGACCAAAAATGTCTAAGGTCACTAATATCGGAAAAAATATGAAAATCATAAAGTATTGAAAAAATGGTTGAAAAAGTGAAAAATATTAGGAAAAGTGAAAAGTTAGTAAAATGTCACAGTACATGTATTTATGAAAATTTTGACCAAAAATGTCTATGGTCACTAAAGTTCAAAAAAATGTGAAAATCATCATGTATTGAAAAAATGATTGACAAAGTGAAAAATATTAGGAAAAGTGAAAAGTTTGTAAAATGTCACAGTACATGTATTTTTGAAAATTTTGATCAAAAATGTCTAAGGTCACTAACGTTCAAAAAAATGTGAAAATCATCAAGTATTGAAAAAATGATTGACAAAGTGAAAAATATTAGAAAAAGTAAAAAGTTTGTAAAATGTCACAGTACACGTATTTATGCAAATTTTGACCAAAAATGTCAAAGGTCACTGAAGTTCAAAAAATGTGAAAATCATAAAGTATTGAAAAAATGATTGACAAAGTGAAAAATATTAGGAAAAGTGAAAAGTTTGTAAAATGTCACAGTACATGTATTTATGAACAATTTGACCAAAAATGTTTAAGGTCACTAACGTTCAAAAAAATGTGAAAATCATCAAGTATTGAAAAAATGATTGATGAAGTGAAAAATATTAGGAAAAGTGAAAAGTTAGTAAAATGTCACAGTACATGTATTTATGAAAATTTTGACCAAAAATGTCAAAGGTCACTAAATTTCAAAAAAATGTGAAAATCATCAAGTATTGAAAAAATGATTGACAAAGTGAAAAATATTAGGAAAAGTGAAAAGTTTGTAAAATGTCACAGTACATGTATTTATGAAAATTTTGACCAAAAATGTCTAAGGTCACTAACGTTCAAAAAAATGTGAAAATCATATAGTATTGAAAAAATGATTGACAAAGTGAAAAATATTAGGAAAAATGAAAAGTTTGTAAAATGTCAAAGTATATGTATTAATGAAAATTTTGACCAAAAATGTCTAAGGTCACTAATATCGGAAAAAATATGAAAATCATAAAGTATTGAAAAAATGGTTGAAAAAGTGAAAAATATTAGGAAAAATGAAAAGTTTGTAAAATGTCAAATTATATGTATTAATGAAAATTTTGACCAAAAATGTCTAAGGTCACTAACGTTCAAAAAAATTTGAAAATCACATAGTATTGAAAAAATGATTGACAAAGTGAAAAATATTAGGAAAAATGAAAAGTTTGTAAAATGTCAAAGGTCACTAAGTTCAAATACATGTGGAAAGCATATAGTATTGAAAAAATGGTTAACAAAGTGACAAATATTAGGAAAAGTGTAAAGTTAGTAAAGTGTCAAAGTACCTGTGTTCATGAAAATTTACACCAAAAATGTCTAAGGTCACTAACGTTCAAAGGAAAGTGAAAATCATGAAGTATTGAAAAAATGATTGACAAAGTAAAAAATATTAGAAAAAGTGAAAAGTTAGTAAAGTGTCACAGTACGTCTATTCACGAAAATTTTAACCAAAAATGTCTACATTATATAATATTGGAAAAAATATGAAAATCATAAAGTATTGAAAAAATGGTTGACAAAGTGAAAAATATTAGGAAAAGTGAAAAGTTTGTAAAATGTCACAGTACATGTATTTATGAACAATTTGGCCAAAAATGTCTAAGGTCACTAACGTTCAAAAAAATGTGAAAATCATCAAGTATTGAAAAAATGTATGATGAAGTGTAAAATATTAGGAAAAGTGAAAAGTTAGTACAATGTCACAGTACATGTATTTATGAAGTTTTGACCAAAAATGTCAAAGGTCACTAAAGTTCAAAAAAATGTGAAAATCATCAAGTATTGAAAAAATGATTGACAAAGTGAAAAATATTAGGAAAAGTGAAAAGTTTGTAAAATGTCACAGTATATGTATTTATGAAAATTTTGACCAAAAATGTCTAAAGTCAATAACGTTCAAAAATTGTGAAATTCATATAGTATTGAAAAAATGATTGACAAAGTGAAAAATATTAGGAAAAATGAAAAGTTTGTAAAATGTCAAAGTATATGTATTTATGAACAATTTGACCAAAAATGTCTAAGGTCACTAACGTTCAAAAAAATGTGAAAATCATCAAGTATTGAAAAAATGATTGATGAAGTGAAAAATATTAGGAAAAGTGAAAAGTTTGTAAAATGTCACAGTATATGTATTCATGAAAATTTTGACCAAAAATGTCTAGGGTCACTAACGTTCAAAAAAATGTGAAAATCATATAGTATTGAAAAAATGATTGACAAAGTGAAAAATATTAGGAAAAATGAAAAGTTTGTAAAATGTCAAAGTATATGTATTAATGAAAATTTTGACCAAAAATGTCCAAGGTCACTAATATCGGAAAAAAATATGAAAATCATCAAGTATTGAAAAAATGATTGACAAAGTGAAAAATATTAGGAAAAGTGAAAAGTTTGTAAAATGTCAAAGTATATGTATTTATGAAAATTTTGACCAAAAATGTCTAGGGTCACTAACGTTCAAAAAAATGTTAAAATCATCAAGTATTGAAAAAATGGTTTTAAAAGTGAAAAATATTAGGAAAAATGAAAAGTTTGTAAAATGTCAAAGTATATGTATCAATGAAAATTTTGACCAAAAATGTCTAAGGTCACTAATATCGGAAAAAATATGAAAATCATAAAGTATTGAAAAAATGGTTGAAAAAGTGAAAAATATTAGGAAAAGTGAAAAGTTAGTAAAATGTCACAGTACATGTATTCATGAAAATTTTGACCAAAAATGTCTAAGGTCACTAACGTTCAAAAAATGTGAAAATCATCAAGTATTGAAAAAATGATTGACAAAGTGAAAAATATTAGGAAAAGTGAAAAGTTTGTAAAATGTCACAGTACATGTATTTATGAACAATTTGACCAAAAATGTCTGAGGTCACTAACGTTCAAAAAAATGTGAAAATCATCAAGTATTGAAAAAATGATTGATGAATTGAAAAATATTAGGAAAAGTGAAAAGTTAGTAAAATGTCACAGTGCATGTATTTATGAAAATTTTGACCAAAAATGTCAAAGGTCACTAAAGTTCAAAAAAACGTGAAAATCATCAAGTATTGAAAAAATGATTGATGAAGTGAAAAATATTAGGAAAAGTGAAAAGTTTGTAAAATGTCACAGTATATGTATTCATGAAAATTTTGACCAAAAATGTCTAAGGTCACTAACGTTCAAAAAAATGTGAAAATCATATAGTATTGAAAAAATGATTGAAAAAATGAAAAATCTTAGGAAAAATGAAAAGTTTGTAAAATGTCAAAGTATATGTATTAATGAAAATTTTGACCAAAAATGTCTAAGGTCACTAATATCGGAAAAAATATGAAAATCATAAAGTATTGAAAAAATGGTTGAAAAAGTGAAAAATATTAGGAAAAGTGAAAAGTTAGTAAAATGTCACAGTACATGTATTTATGAAAATTTTGACCAAAAACGTCTATGGTTACTAACGTTCAAAATAATGTGAAAATCATAAAGTATTGAAAAAATGATTGACAAAGTGAAAAATATTAGGAAAAGTGAAAAGTTTGTAAAATGTCACAGTACATGTATTTTTGAAAATTTTGATCAAAAATGTCTAAGGTCACTAACGTTCAAAAAAATGTGAAAATCATCAAGTATTGAAAAAATGATTGACAAAGTGAAAAATATTAGAAAAAGTAAAAAGTTTGTAAAATGTCACAGTACACGTATTTATGCTAATTTTGACCAAAAATGTCAAAGGTCACTGAAGTTCAAAAAATGTGAAAATCATAAAGTATTGAAAAAATGATTGACAAAGTGAAAAATATTAGGAAAAGTGAAAAGTTTGTAAAATGTCACAGTACATGTATTTATGAACAATTTGACCAAAAATGTCTAAGGTCACTAACGTTCAAAAAAATGTGAAAATCATCAAGTATTGAAAAAATGATTGATGAAGTGAAAAATATTAGGAAAAGTGAAAAGTTAGTAAAATGTCACAGTACATGTATTTATGAAAATTTTGACCAAAAATGTCAAAGGTCACTAAAGTTCAAAAAAATGTGAAAATCATCAAGTATTGAAAAAATGATTGATGAAGTGAAAAATATTAGGAAAAGTGAAAAGATTGTAAAATGTCACAGTACACGTATTTATGAAAATTTTGACCAAAAATGTCAAAGGTCACTAAAGTTCAAAAAAATGTGAAAATCGTCATGTATTGAAAAAATGATTGACAAAGTGAAAAATATTAGGAAAAGTGAAAAGTTTGTAAAATGTCACAGTACATGTATTTTTGAAAATTTTGATCAAAAATGTCTAAGGTCACTAACGTTCAAAAAAATGTGAAAATCATCAAGTATTGAAAAAATGATTGACAAAGTGAAAAATATTAGAAAAAGTAAAAAGTTTGTAAAATGTCACAGTACACGTATTTATGCAAATTTTGACCAAAAATGTCAAAGGTCACTGAAGTTCAAAAAATGTGAAAATCATAAAGTATTGAAAAAATGATTGACAAAGTGAAAAATATTAGGAAAAGTGAAAAGTTTGTAAAATGTCACAGTACATGTATTTATGAACAATTTGACCAAAAATGTCTAAGGTCACTAACGTTCAAAAAAATGTGAAAATCATCAAGTATTGAAAAAATGATTGATGAAGTGAAAAATATTAGGAAAAGTGAAAAGTTAGTAAAATGTCACAGTACATGTATTTATGAAAATTATGACCAAAAATGTCAAAGGTCACTAAAGTTCAAAAAAATGTGAAAATCATCAAGTATTGAAAAAATGATTGAGAAAGTGAAAAATATTAGGAAAAGTGAAAAGTTTGTAAAATGTCACAGTACATGTATTTATGAAAATTTTGACCAAAAATGTCTAAGGTCACTAATATCGGAAAAAATATGAAAATCATAAAGTATTGAAAAAATGGTTGAAAAAGTGAAAAATATTAGGAAAAATGAAAAGTTTGTAAAATGTCAAAGTATATGTATTAATGAAAATTTTGACCAAAAATGTCTAAGGTCACTAACGTTCAAAAAAATGTGAAAATCACATAGTATTGAAAAAATGATTGACAAAGTGAAAAATATTAGGAAAAATGAAAAGTTTGTAAAATGTCAAAGTATATGTATTAATGAAAATTTTGACCAAAAATGTCAAAGGTCACTGAAGTTCAAAAAATGTGAAAATCATAAAGTATTGAAAAAATGATTGACAAAGTGAAAAATATTAGGAAAAGTGAAAAGTTTGTAAAATGTCACAGTACATGTATTTATGAACAATTTGACCAAAAATGTCTAAGGTCACTAACGTTCAAAAAAATGTGAAAATCATCAAGTATTGAAAAAATGATTGATGAAGTGAAAAATATTAGGAAAAGTGAAAAGTTTGTAAAATGTCACAGTATATGTATTCATGAAAATTTTGACCAAAAATGTCTAAGGTCACTAACGTTCAAAAAAATGTGAAAATCATATAGTATTGAAAAAATGATTGACAAAGTGAAAAATATTAGGAAAAATGAAAAGTTTGTAAAATGTCAAAGTATATGTATTAATGAAAATTTTGACCAAAAATGTCTAAGGTCACTAATATCGGAAAAAATATGAAAATCATAAAGTATTGAAAAAATGGTTGAAAAAGTGAAAAATATTAGGAAAAATGAAAAGTTTGTAAAATGTCAAAGTATATGTATTAATGAAAATTTTGACCAAAAATGTCAAAGGTCACTAACGTTCAAAAAAATGTGAAAATCACATAGTATTGAAAAAATGATTGACAAAGTGAAAAATATTAGGAAAAATGAAAAGTTTGTAAAATGTCAAAGTATATGTATTAATGAAAATTTTGACCAAAAATGTCAAAGGTCACTAAGTTCAAATAAATGTGGAAAGCATATAGTATTGAAAAAATGGTTAACAAAGTGACAAATATTAGGAAAAGTGTAAAGTTAGTAAAGTGTCACAATACCTGTGTTCATGAAAATTTACACCAAAAATGTCTAAGGTCACTAACGTTCAAAGGAAAGTGAAAATCATGAAGTATTGAAAAAATGATTGACAAAGTAAAAAATATTAGAAAAAGTGAAAAGTTAGTAAAGTGTCACAGTACGTCTATTCACGAAAATTTTAACCAAAAATGTCTACGTTAACTAATATTGGAAAAAATATGAAAATCATAAAGTATTGAAAAAATGGTTGACAAAGTGAAAAATATTAGGAAAAGTGAAAAGTTTGTAAAATGTCAAAGTACATGTATTTATGAACAATTTGACCAAAAATGTCTAAGGTCACTAACGTTCAAAAAAATGTGAAAATCATCAAGTATTGAAAAAATGATTGATGAAGTGTAAAATATTAGGAAAAGTGAAAAGTTTGTAAAATGTCACAGTACATGTATTTATGAAAATTTTGACCAAAAATGTCAAAGGTCACTAAAGTTCAAAAAAATGTGAAAATCATCAAGTATTGAAAAAATGATTGACAAAGTGAAAAATATTAGGAAAAGTGAAAAGTTTGTAAAATGTCACAGTATATGTATTTATGAAAATTTTGACCAAAAATGTCTAAGGTCACTAACGTTCAAAAAAATGTGAAATTCATATAGTATTGAAAAAATGATTGACAAAGTGAAAAATATTAGGAAAAATGAAAAGTTTGTAAAATGTCAAAGTATATGTATTAATGAAAATTTTGACCAAAAATGTCTAAGGTCACTAATATCGGAAAAAATATGAAAATCATAAAGTATTGAAAAAATGGTTGAAAAAGTGAAAAATATTAGGAAAAATGAAAAGTTTGTAAAATGTCAAAGTATATGTATTAATGAAAATTTTGACCAAAAATGTCTAAGGTCACTAACGTTCAAAAAAATGTGAAAATCACATAGTATTGAAAAAATGATTGACAAAGTGAAAAATATTAGGAAAAATGAAAAGTTTGTAAAATGTCAAAGTATATGTATTAATGAAAATTTTGACCAAAAATGTCAAAGGTCACTGAAGTTCAAAAAATGTGAAAATCATAAAGTATTGAAAAAATGATTGACAAAGTGAAAAATATTAGGAAAAGTGAAAAGTTTGTAAAATGTCACAGTACATGTATTTATGAACAATTTGACCAAAAATGTCTAAGGTCACTAACGTTCAAAAAAATGTGAAAATCATCAAGTATTGAAAAAATGATTGATGAAGTGAAAAATATTAGGAAAAGTGAAAAGTTTGTAAAATGTCACAGTATATGTATTCATGAAAATTTTGACCAAAAATGTCTAAGGTCACTAACGTTCAAAAAAATGTGAAAATCATATAGTATTGAAAAAATGATTGACAAAGTGAAAAATATTAGGAAAAATGAAAAGTTTGTAAAATGTCAAAGTATATGTATTAATGAAAATTTTGACCAAAAATGTCTAAGGTCACTAATATCGGAAAAAATATGAAAATCATAAAGTATTGAAAAAATGGTTGAAAAAGTGAAAAATATTAGGAAAAATGAAAAGTTTGTAAAATGTCAAAGTATATGTATTAATGAAAATTTTGACCAAAAATGTCAAAGGTCACTAACGTTCAAAAAAATGTGAAAATCACATAGTATTGAAAAAATGATTGACAAAGTGAAAAATATTAGGAAAAATGAAAAGTTTGTAAAATGTCAAAGTATATGTATTAATGAAAATTTTGACCAAAAATGTCAAAGGTCACTAAGTTCAAATAAATGTGGAAAGCATATAGTATTGAAAAAATGGTTAACAAAGTGACAAATATTAGGAAAAGTGTAAAGTTAGTAAAGTGTCACAATACCTGTGTTCATGAAAATTTACACCAAAAATGTCTAAGGTCACTAACGTTCAAAGGAAAGTGAAAATCATGAAGTATTGAAAAAATGATTGACAAAGTAAAAAATATTAGAAAAAGTGAAAAGTTAGTAAAGTGTCACAGTACGTCTATTCACGAAAATTTTAACCAAAAATGTCTACGTTAACTAATATTGGAAAAAATATGAAAATCATAAAGTATTGAAAAAATGGTTGACAAAGTGAAAAATATTAGGAAAAGTGAAAAGTTTGTAAAATGTCAAAGTACATGTATTTATGAACAATTTGACCAAAAATGTCTAAGGTCACTAACGTTCAAAAAAATGTGAAAATCATCAAGTATTGAAAAAATGATTGATGAAGTGTAAAATATTAGGAAAAGTGAAAAGTTTGTAAAATGTCACAGTACATGTATTTATGAAAATTTTGACCAAAAATGTCAAAGGTCACTAAAGTTCAAAAAAATGTGAAAATCATCAAGTATTGAAAAAATGATTGACAAAGTGAAAAATATTAGGAAAAGTGAAAAGTTTGTAAAATGTCACAGTATATGTATTTATGAAAATTTTGACCAAAAATGTCTAAGGTCACTAACGTTCAAAAAAATGTGAAATTCATATAGTATTGAAAAAATGATTGACAAAGTGAAAAATATTAGGAAAAATGAAAAGTTTGTAAAATGTCAAAGTATATGTATTTATGAACAATTTGACCAAAAATGTCTAAGGTCACTAACATTCAAAAAAATGTGAAAATCATCAAGTATTGAAAAAATGATTGACAAAGTGAAAAATATTAGGAAAAGTGAAAAGTTTGTAAAATGTCACAGTATATGTATTTATGAAAATTTTGACCAAAAATGTCTAAGGTCACTAACGTTCAAAAAAATGTGAAAATCATATAGTATTGAAAAAATGATTGACAAAGTGAAAAATATTAGGAAAAATGAAAAGTTTGTAAAATGTCAAAGTATATGTATTAATGAAAATTTTGACCAAAAATGTCTAAGGTCACTAATATCGGAAAAAAATATGAAAATCATAAAGTATTGAAAAAATGGTTGAAAAAGTGAAAAATATTAGGAAAAGTGAAAAGTTAGTAAAATGTCACAGTACATGTATTTATGAAAATTTTTACCAAAAATGTCTAAGGTCACTAACGTTCAAAAAAATGTGAAAATCATAAAGTATTGAAAAAATGATTGACAAAGTGAAAAATATTAGGAAAAGTGAAAAGTTTGTAAAATGTCACAGTACACGTATTTATGAAAATTTTGACCAAAAATGTCAAAGGTCACTAAAGTTCAAAAAAATGTGAAAATCATCATGTATTGAAAAAATGATTGATAAAGTGAAAAATATTAGGAAAAGTGAAAAGTTTGTAAAATGTCACAGTACATGTATTTTTGAAAATTTTGATCAAAAATGTCTAAGGTCACTAACGTTCAAAAAAATGTGAAAATCATCAAGTATTGAAAAAATGATTGACAAAGTGAAAAATATTAGAAAAAGTAAAAAGTTTGTAAAATGTCACAGTACACGTATTTATGCAAATTTTGACCAAAAATGTCTAAGGTCACTGAAGTTCAAAAAATGTTAAAATCATAAAGTATTGAAAAAATGATTGACAAAGTGAAAAATATTAGGAAAAGTGAAAAGTTTGTAAAATGTCACAGTACATGTATTTATGAACAATTTGACCAAAAATGTCTAAGGTCACTAACGTTCAAAAAAATGTGAAATTCATCAAGTATTTAAAAAAATGATTGATGAAGTGAAAAATATTAAGAAAAGTGAAAAGTTTGTAAAATGTCACAGTACATGTATTTATGAAAATTTTGACCAAAAATGTCAAAGGTCACTTAAGTTCAAAAAAATGTGAAAATCATCAAGTATTGAAAAAATGATTGACAAAGTGAAAAATATTAGGAAAAGTGAAAAGTTTGTAAAATGTCACAGTATATGTATTTATGAAAATTTTGACCAAAAATGTCTAAGGTCACTAATATCGGAAAAAATATGAAAATCATAAAGTATTGAAAAAATGGTTGAAAAAGTGAAAAATATTAGGAAAAATGAAAAGTTTGTAAAATGTCAAAGTATATGTATTATTGAAAATTTTGACCAAAAATGTCTAAGGTCACTAACGTTCAAAAAAATGTGAAAATCACATAGTATTGAAAAAATGATTGACAAAGTGAAAAATATTAGGAAAAATGAAAAGTTTGTAAAATGTCAAAGTATATGTATTAATGAAAATTTTGACCAAAAATGTCTAAGGTCACTAATATCGGAAAAAATATGAAAATCATAAAGTATTGAAAAAATGGTTGAAAAAGTGAAAAATATTAGGAAAAATGAAAAGTTTGTAAAATGTCAAAGTATATGTATTAATGAAAATTTTGACCAAAAATGTCTAAGGTCACTAAGTTCAAATACATGTGGAAAGCATATAGTATTGAAAAAATGGTTAACAAAGTGAAAAATATTAGGAAAAGTGTAAAGTTAGTAAAGTGTCACAGTACATGTGTTCATGAAAATTTACACCAAAAATGTCTAAGGTCACTAACGTTCAAAGGAAAGTGAAAATCATGAAGTATTGAAAAAATGATTGACAAAGTAAAAATATTAGAAAAAGTGAAAAGTTAGTAAAGTGTCACAGTACGTCTATTCACGAAAATTTTAACCAAAAATGTCTAAGTTAACTAATATTGGAAAAAATATGAAAATCATAAAGTATTGAAAAAATGGTTGACAAAGTGAAAAATATTAGGAAAAGTGAAAAGTTAGTAAAATGTTACAGTACATGTATTTATGAAAATTTTGACCAAAAAAGTCTAAGTTCACTAACGTTCAAAAAAATGAGAAAATCATCAAGTATTGAAAAAATGATTGACAAAGTGAAATATATTAGGAAAAGTGAAAAGTTTGTAAAATATCAAAGTATATGTATTTATGAAAATTTTGACCAAAAATGTCTAAGGTCACTAATATCGGAAAAAAAATGAAAATCATCAAGTATTGAAAAAATGATTGACAAAGTGAAAAATATTAGGAAAAGTGAAAAATTTGTAAAATGTCAAAGTATATGTATTTATGAAAATTTTGACCAAAAATGTCTAGGGTCACTAACGTTCAAAAAAATGTGAAAATCATCAAGTATTGAAAAAATGGTTTTAAAAGTGAAAAATATTAGGAAAAATGAAAAGTTTGTAAAATGTCAAAGTATATGTATCAATGAAAATTTTGACCAAAAATGTCTAAGGTCACTAATATCGGAAAAAATATGAAAATCATAAAGTATTGAAAAAATGGTTGAAAAAGTGAAAAATATTAGGAAAAGTGAAAAGTTAGTAAAATGTCACAGTACATGTATTTATGAAAATTTTGACCAAAAATGTCTAAGGTCACTAACGTTCAAAAAAATGTGAAAATCATCAAGTATTGAAAAAATGATTGACAAAGTGAAAAATATTAGGAAAAGTGAAAAGTTTGTAAAATGTCAAAGTATATGTATTTATGAAAATTTTGACCAAAAATGTCTAGGGTCACTTACGTTCAAGAAAATGTGAAAATCATCAAGTATTGAAAAAATGATTGACAAGGTGAAAAATATTAGGAAAAGTGAAAAGTTTGTAAAATGTCACAGTACACGTATTTATGAAAATTTTGACCAAAAATGTCAAAGGTCACTAAAGTTCAAAAAAATGTGAAAATCATCATGTATTGAAAAAATGATTGACAAAGTGAAAAATATTAGGAAAAGTGAAAAGTTTGTAAAATGTCACAGTACATGTATTTTTGAAAATTTTGATCAAAAATGTCTAAGGTCACTAACGTTCAAAAAACTTGAAAATCATAAAGTATTGAAAAAATGATTGACAAAGTGAAAAATATTAGAAAAAGTGAAAAGTTTGTAAAATGTCACAGTACCTGTATTTATGAACATTTTGACCAAAAATGTCTAAGGTCACTAACGTTCAAAAAAATGTGAAAATCATCAAGTATTGAAAAAATGATTGATGAAGTGAAAAATATTAGGAAAAGTGAAAAGTTAGTAAAATGTCACAGTAGATGTATTCATGAAAATTTTGACCAAAAATGTCTAAGGTCACTATTGTTCAAAAAAATGTGAAAATCATATAGTATTGAAAAAATGATTGACAAAGTGAAAAATTTTAGGAAAAATGAAAAGTTTGTAAAATGTCAAAGTATATGTATTAATGAAAATTTTGACCAAAAATGTCTAAGGTCACTAATATCGGAAAAAATATGAAAATCATAAAGTATTGAAAAAATGGTTGAAAAAGTGAAAAATATTAGGAAAAGTGAAAAGTTAGTAAAATGTCACAGTACATGTATTTATGAAAATTTTGACCAAAAATGTCTAAGGTCACTAACGTTCAAAAAAATTTGAAAATCATCAAGTATTGAAAAAATGATTGACAAAGTGAAAAATATTAGGAAAAGTGAAAAGTTTGAAAAATGTCACAGTACACGTATTTATGAAAATTTTGACCAAAAATGTCTAAGGTCACTAACGTTCAAAAAATTGTGAAAATCATCAAGTATTGAAAAAATGATTGACAAAGTGAAAAATATTAGAAAAAGTGAAAAGTTTGTAAAATGTCACAGTACATGTATTTATGAACATTTTGACCAAAAATGTCTAAGGTCACTAACGTTCAAAAAAATGTGAAAATCATCAAGTATTGAAAATATGATTGATGAAGTGAAAAATATTAGGAAAAGTGAAAAGTTAGTAAAATGTCACAGTACATGTATTTATGAAAATTTTGACCAAAAATGTCAAAGGTCACTAAAGTTCAAAAAAATGTGAAAATCATCAAGTATTGAAAAAATGATTGACAAAGTGAAAAATATTAGGAAAAATGAAAAGTTTGTAAAATGTCAAAGTATATGTATTAATGAAAATTTTGACCAAAAATGTCTAAGGTCACTAATATCGGAAAAAATATGAAAATCATAAAGTATTGAAAAAATGGTTGAAAAAGTGAAAAATATTAGGAAAAGTGAAAAGTTTGTAAAATGTCAAAGTATATGTATTTATGAAAATTTTGAACAAACATGTCTAGGGTCACTAACGTTCAAAAAAATGTGAAAATCATCAAGTATTGAAAAAATGGTTTTAAAAGTGAAAAATATTCGGAAAAATGAAAAGTTTGTAAAATGTCAAAGTATATGTATTAATTAAAATTTTGACCAAAAATGTCAAAGGTCACTAAGTTCAAATACATGTGGAAAGCATATAGTATTGAAAAAATGGTTAACAAAGTGACAAATATTAGGAAAAGTGTAAAGTTAGTAAAGAGTCACAGTACATGTGTTCATGAAAATTTACACCAAAAATGTCTAAGGTCACTAACGTTCAAAGGAAAGTGAAAATCATGAAGTATTGAAAAAATGATTGACAAAGTAAAAAATATTAGAAAAAGTGAAAAGTTAGTAAAGTGTCACAGTACGTCTATTCACGAAAATTTTAACCAAAAATGTCTAAGTTAACTAATATTGGAAAAAATATGAAAATCATAAAGTATTGAAAAAATGTTTGACAAAGTGAAAAATATTAGGAAAAGTGAAAAGTTAGTAAAATGTTACAGTACATGTATTTATGAAAATTTTGACCAAAAAAGTCTAAGTTCACTAACGTTCAAAAAAATGAGAAAATCATCAAGTATTGAAAAAATGATTGACAAAGTGAAATATATTAGGAAAAGTGAAAAGTTTGTAAAATGTCAAAGTATATGTATTTATGAAAATTTTGACCAAAAATGTCTAAGGTCGCTAACTTTTCAAAAAAATGTGAAAATCATTTAGTATTGAAAAAAATGCTTGACAAAGTGAAAAATATTAGGAAAAGTGAAAAGTTTGTAAAATGTCACAGTACAAGTATTTATGAAAATTTTGACCAAAAATGTCTAAGGTCACTAAAGTTCAAAAAAATTTGAAAATCATCAAGTATTGAAAAAATGATTGACAAAGTGAAAAATATTAGGAAAAGTGAAAAGTTTGTAAAATGTCACAGTATATGTATTTATGAAAATTTTGACCAAAAATGTCTAAGGTCACTAACGTTCAAAAAAATGTGAAAATCATATAGTATTGAAAAAATGATTGACAAAGTGAAAAATATTAGGAAAAGTGAAAAGTTTGTAAAATGTCAAAGTATATGTATTAATGAAAATTTTGACCAAAAATGTCTAAGGTCACTAATATCGGAAAAAATATGAAAATCATAAAGTATTGAAAAAATGGTTGAAAAAGTGAAAAATATAAGAAAAAGTGAAAAGTTAGTAAAATGTCACAGTACATGTTTTTATGAAAATTTTGACCAAAAATGTCTAAGGTCACTAACGTTCAAAAAAATGTGAAAATCATCAAGTATTGAAAAAATGATTGACAAAGTGAAAAATATTAGGAAAAGTGAAAAGTTTGTAAAATGTCAAAGTATATATATTAATGAAAATTTTGACCAAAAATGTCTAGGGTCACTAACGTTCAAAAAAATGTGAAAATCATCAAGTATTGAAAAAATGGTTTTAAAAGTGAAAAATATTAGGAAAAACGAAAAGTTTGTAAAATGTCAAAGTATATGTATTAATGAAAATTTTGACCAAAAATGTCAAAGGTCACTAAATTCAAATACATGTGGAAAGCATATAGTATTGAAAAAATGGTTAACAAAGTGACAAATATTAGGAAAAGTTTAAAGTTAGTAAAGTGTCACAGTACATGTGTTCATGAAAATTTACACCAAAAATGTCTAAGGTCACTAACGTTCAAAGGAAAGTGAAAATCATGAAGTATTGAAAAAATGATTGACAAAGTAAAAAATATTAGAAAAAGTGAAAAGTTTGTAAAATGTTACAGTACATGTATTTATGAAAATTTTGACCAAAAAAGTCTAAGTTCACTAACCTTCAAAAAAATGAGAAAATCATCAAGTATTGAAAAAATGATTGACAAAGTGAAATATATTAGGAAAAGTGAAAAGTTTGTAAAATGTCAAAGTATATGTATTTATGAAAATTTTGACCAAAAATGTCTAAGGTCGCTAACGTTCAAAAAAATGTGAAAATCATTTAGTATTGAAAAAATGGTTGACAAAGTGAAAAATATTAGGAAAAGTGAAAAGTTTGTAAAATGTCACAGTACATGTATTTATGAAAATTTTGACCAAAAATGTCTAAGGTCACTAATATCGGAAAAAATATGAAAATCATAAAGTATTGAAAAAATGGTTGAAAAAGTGAAAAATATTAGGAAAAATGAAAAGTTTGTAAAATGTCAAAGTATATGTATTAATGAAAATTTTGACCAAAAATGTCTAAGGTCACTAACGTTCAAAAAAATGTGAAAATCACATAGTATTGAAAAAATGATTGACAAAGTGAAAAATATTAGGAAAAATGAAAAGTTTGTAAAATGTCAAAGTATATGTATTAATGAAAATTTTGACCAAAAATGTCAAAGGTCACTGAAGTTCAAAAAATGTGAAAATCATAAAGTATTGAAAAAATGATTGACAAAGTGAAAAATATTAGGAAAAGTGAAAAGTTTGTAAAATGTCACAGTACATGTATTTATGAACAATTTGACCAAAAATGTCTAAGGTCACTAACGTTCAAAAAAATGTGAAAATCATCAAGTATTGAAAAAATGATTGATGAAGTGAAAAATATTAGGAAAAGTGAAAAGTTTGTAAAATGTCACAGTATATGTATTCATGAAAATTTTGACCAAAAATGTCTAAGGTCACTAACGTTCAAAAAAATGTGAAAATCATATAGTATTGAAAAAATGATTGACAAAGTGAAAAATATTAGGAAAAATGAAAAGTTTGTAAAATGTCAAAGTATATGTATTTATGAAAATTTTGACCAAAAATGTCTAGGGTCACTAACGTTCAAAAAAATGTGAAAATCATCAAGTATTGAAAAAATGGTTTTAAAAGTGAAAAATATTAGGAAAAATGAAAAGTTTGTAAAATGTCAAAGTATATGTATCAATGAAAATTTTGACCAAAAATGTCTAAGGTCACTAATATCGGAAAAAATATGAAAATCATAAAGTATTGAAAAAATGGTTGAAAAAGTGAAAAATATTAGGAAAAGTGAAAAGTTAGTAAAATGTCACAGTACATGTATTTATGAAAATTTTGACCAAAAATGTCTAAGGTCACTAAAGTTCAAAAAAATGTGAAAATCATCAAGTATTGAAAAAATGATTGATGAAGTGAAAAATATTAGGAAAAGTGAAAAGTTTGTAAAATGTCACAGTATATGTATTCATGAAAATTTTGACCAAAAATGTCTAAGGTCACTAACGTTCAAAAAAATGTGAAAATCATATAGTATTGAAAAAATGATTGACAAAGTGAAAAATATTAGGAAAAATGAAAAGTTTGTAAAATGTCAAAGTATATGTATTAATGAAAATTTTGACCAAAAATGTCTAAGGTCACTAATATCGGAAAAAATATGAAAATCATAAAGTATTGAAAAAATGGTTGAAAAAGTGAAAAATATTAGGAAAAGTGAAAAGTTAGTAAAATGTCACAGTACATGTATTTATGAAAATTTTGACCAAAAATGTCTATGGTTACTAACGTTCAAAAAAATGTGAAAATCATAAAGTATTGAAAAAATGATTGACAAAGTGAAAAATATTAGGAAAAGTGAAAAGTTTGTAAAATGTCACAGTACACGTATTTATGAAAATTTTGACCAAAAATGTCAAAGGTCACTAAAGTTCAAAAAAATGTGAAAATCATCATGTATTGAAAAAATGATTGACAAAGTGAAAAATATTAGGAAAAGTGAAAAGTTTGTAAAATGTCACAGTACATGTATTTTTGAAAATTTTGATCAAAAATGTCTAAGGTCACTAACGTTCAAAAAAATGTGAAAATCATCAAGTATTGAAAAAATGATTGACAAAGTGAAAAATATTAGAAAAAGTAAAAAGTTTGTAAAATGTCACAGTACACGTACTTATGCAAATTTTGACCAAAAATGTCAAAGGTCACTGAAGTTCAAAAAATGTGAAAATCATAAAGTATTGAAAAAATGATTGACAAAGTGAAAAATATTAGGAAAAGTGAAAAGTTTGTAAAATGTCACAGTACATGTATTTATGAACAATTTGACCAAAAATGTCTAAGGTCACTAAAGTTCAAAAAAATGTGAAAATCATCAAGTATTGAAAAAATGATTGATGAAGTGAAAAATATTAGGAAAAGTGAAAAGTTTGTAAAATGTCACAGTATATGTATTCATGAAAATTTTGACCAAAAATGTCTAAGGTCACTAACGTTCAAAAAAATGTGAAAATCATATAGTATTGAAAAAATGATTGACAAAGTGAAAAATATTAGGAAAAATGAAAAGTTTGTAAAATGTCAAAGTATATGTATTAATGAAAATTTTGACCAAAAATGTCTAAGGTCACTAATATCGGAAAAAATATGAAAATCATAAAGTATTGAAAAAATGGTTGAAAAAGTGAAAAATATTAGGAAAAGTGAAAAGTTAGTAAAATGTCACAGTACATGTATTTATGAAAATTTTGACCAAAAATGTCTATGGTTACTAACGTTCAAAAAAATGTGAAAATCATAAAGTATTGAAAAAATGATTGACAAAGTGAAAAATATTAGGAAAAGTGAAAAGTTTGTAAAATGTCACAGTACACGTATTTATGAAAATTTTGACCAAAAATGTCAAAGGTCACTAAAGTTCAAAAAAATGTGAAAATCATCATGTATTGAAAAAATGATTGACAAAGTGAAAAATATTAGGAAAAGTGAAAAGTTTGTAAAATGTCACAGTACATGTATTTTTGAAAATTTTGATCAAAAATGTCTAAGGTCACTAACGTTCAAAAAAATGTGAAAATCATCAAGTATTGAAAAAATGATTGACAAAGTGAAAAATATTAGAAAAAGTAAAAAGTTTGTAAAATGTCACAGTACACGTACTTATGCAAATTTTGACCAAAAATGTCAAAGGTCACTGAAGTTCAAAAAATGTGAAAATCATAAAGTATTGAAAAAATGATTGACAAAGTGAAAAATATTAGGAAAAGTGAAAAGTTTGTAAAATGTCACAGTACATGTATTTATGAACAATTTGACCAAAAATGTCTAAGGTCACTAACGTTCAAAAAAATGTGAAAATCATATAGTATTGAAAAAATGATTGACAAAGTGAAAAATATTAGGAAAAATGAAAAGTTTGTAAAATGTCAAAGTATATGTATTTATGAAAATTATGACCAAAAATGTCAAAGGTCACTGAAGTTCAAAAAAATGTGAAAATCATCAAGTATTGAAAAAATGATTGACAAAGTGAAAAATATTAGGAAAAGTGAAAAGTTTGTAAAATGTCACAGTACATGTATTTATGAAAATTTTGACCAAAAATGTCTAAGGTCACTAATATCGGAAAAAATATGAAAATCATAAAGTATTGAAAAAATGGTTGAAAAAGTGAAAAATATTAGGAAAAATGAAAAGTTTGTAAAATGTCAAAGTATATGTATTAATGAAAATTTTGACCAAAAATGTCTAAGGTCACTAACGTTCAAAAAAATGTGAAAATCACATAGTATTGAAAAAATGATTGACAAAGTGAAAAATATTAGGAAAAATGAAAAGTTTGTAAAATGTCAAAGTATATGTATTAATGAAAATTTTGACCAAAAATGTCAAAGGTCACTAAGTTCAAATACATGTGGAAAGCATATAGTATTGAAAAAATGGTTAACAAAGTGACAAATATTAGGAAAAGTGTAAAGTTAGTAAAGTGTCACAGTACCTGTGTTCATGAAAATTTACACCAAAAATGTCTAAGGTCACTAACGTTCAAAGGAAAGTGAAAATCATGAAGTATTGAAAAAATGATTGACAAAGTAAAAAATATTAGAAAAAGTGAAAAGTTAGTAAAGTGTCACAGTACGTCTATTCACGAAAATTTTAACCAAAAATGTCTACGTTAACTAATATTGGAAAAAATATGAAAATCATAAAGTATTGAAAAAATGGTTGACAAAGTGAAAAATATTAGGAAAAGTGAAAAGTTTGTAAAATGTCACAGTACATGTATTTATGAACAATTTGACCAAAAATGTCTAAGGTCACTAACGTTCAAAAAAATGTGAAAATCATCAAGTATTGAAAAAATGATTGATGAAGTGTAAAATATTAGGAAAAGTGAAAAGTTAGTAAAATGTCACAGTACATGTATTTATGGAAATTTTGACCAAAAATGTCAAAGGTCACTAAAGTTCAAAAAAATGTGAAAATCATCAAGTATTGAAAAAATGATTGACAAAGTGAAAAATATTAGGAAAAGTGAAAAGTTTGTAAAATGTCACAGTATATGTATTTATGAAAATTTTGACCAAAAATGTCTAAGGTCACTAACGTTCAAAAAAATGTGAAATTCATATAGTATTGAAAAAATGATTGACAAAGTGAAAAATATTAGGAAAAATGAAAAGTTTGTAAAATGTCAAAGTATATGTATTTATGAACAATTTGACCAAAAATGTCTAAGGTCAATAACGTTCAAAAAAATGTGAAAATCATCAAGTATTGAAAAAATGATTGATGAAGTGAAAAATATTAGGAAAAGTGAAAAGTTTGTAAAATGTCACAGTATATGTATTCATGAAAATTTTGACCAAAAATGTCTAAGGTCACTAACGTTCAAAAAAATGTGAAAATCATATAGTATTGAAAAAATGATTGACAAAGTGAAAAATATTAGGAAAAATGAAAAGTTTGTAAAATGTCAAAGTATATGTATTAATGAAAATTTTGACCAAAAATGTCTAAGGTCACTAATATCGGAAAAAATATGAAAATCATAAAGTATTGAAAAAATGGTTGAAAAAGTGAAAAATATTAGGAAAAATGAAAAGTTTGTAAAATGTCAAAGTATATGTATTAATGAAAATTTTGACCAAAAATGTCAAAGGTCACTAACGTTCAAAAAAATGTGAAAATCACATAGTATTGAAAAAATGATTGACAAAGTGAAAAATATTAGGAAAAATGAAAAGTTTGTAAAATGTCAAAGTATATGTATTAATGAAAATTTTGACCAAAAATGTCAAAGGTCACTAAGTTCAAATAAATGTGGAAAGCATATAGTATTGAAAAAATGGTTAACAAAGTGACAAATATTAGGAAAAGTGTAAAGTTAGTAAAGTGTCACAATACCTGTGTTCATGAAAATTTACACCAAAAATGTCTAAGGTCACTAACGTTCAAAGGAAAGTGAAAATCATGAAGTATTGAAAAAATGATTGACAAAGTAAAAAATATTAGAAAAAGTGAAAAGTTAGTAAAGTGTCACAGTACGTCTATTCACGAAAATTTTAACCAAAAATGTCTACGTTAACTAATATTGGAAAAAATATGAAAATCATAAAGTATTGAAAAAATGGTTGACAAAGTGAAAAATATTAGGAAAAGTGAAAAGTTTGTAAAATGTCAAAGTACATGTATTTATGAACAATTTGACCAAAAATGTCTAAGGTCACTAACGTTCAAAAAAATGTGAAAATCATCAAGTATTGAAAAAATGATTGATGAAGTGTAAAATATTAGGAAAAGTGAAAAGTTTGTAAAATGTCACAGTACATGTATTTATGAAAATTTTGACCAAAAATGTCAAAGGTCACTAAAGTTCAAAAAAATGTGAAAATCATCAAGTATTGAAAAAATGATTGACAAAGTGAAAAATATTAGGAAAAGTGAAAAGTTTGTAAAATGTCACAGTATATGTATTTATGAAAATTTTGACCAAAAATGTCTAAGGTCACTAACGTTCAAAAAAATGTGAAATTCATATAGTATTGAAAAAATGATTGACAAAGTGAAAAATATTAGGAAAAATGAAAAGTTTGTAAAATGTCAAAGTATATGTATTTATGAACAATTTGACCAAAAATGTCTAAGGTCACTAACATTCAAAAAAATGTGAAAATCATCAAGTATTGAAAAAATGATTGACAAAGTGAAAAATATTAGGAAAAGTGAAAAGTTTGTAAAATGTCACAGTATATGTATTTATGAAAATTTTGACCAAAAATGTCTAAGGTCACTAACGTTCAAAAAAATGTGAAAATCATATAGTATTGAAAAAATGATTGACAAAGTGAAAAATATTAGGAAAAATGAAAAGTTTGTAAAATGTCAAAGTATATGTATTAATGAAAATTTTGACCAAAAATGTCTAAGGTCACTAATATCGGAAAAAAATATGAAAATCATAAAGTATTGAAAAAATGGTTGAAAAAGTGAAAAATATTAGGAAAAGTGAAAAGTTAGTAAAATGTCACAGTACATGTATTTATGAAAATTTTTACCAAAAATGTCTAAGGTCACTAACGTTCAAAAAAATGTGAAAATCATAAAGTATTGAAAAAATGATTGACAAAGTGAAAAATATTAGGAAAAGTGAAAAGTTTGTAAAATGTCACAGTACACGTATTTATGAAAATTTTGACCAAAAATGTCAAAGGTCACTAAAGTTCAAAAAAATGTGAAAATCATCATGTATTGAAAAAATGATTGATAAAGTGAAAAATATTAGGAAAAGTGAAAAGTTTGTAAAATGTCACAGTACATGTATTTTTGAAAATTTTGATCAAAAATGTCTAAGGTCACTAACGTTCAAAAAAATGTGAAAATCATCAAGTATTGAAAAAATGATTGACAAAGTGAAAAATATTAGAAAAAGTAAAAAGTTTGTAAAATGTCACAGTACACGTATTTATGCAAATTTTGACCAAAAATGTCAAAGGTCACTGAAGTTCAAAAAATGTTAAAATCATAAAGTATTGAAAAAATGATTGACAAAGTGAAAAATATTAGGAAAAGTGAAAAGTTTGTAAAATGTCACAGTACATGTATTTATGAACAATTTGACCAAAAATGTCTAAGGTCACTAACGTTCAAAAAAATGTGAAAATCATCAAGTATTTAAAAAAATGATTGATGAAGTGAAAAATATTAAGAAAAGTGAAAAGTTTGTAAAATGTCACAGTACATGTATTTATGAAAATTTTGACCAAAAATGTCAAAGGTCACTTAAGTTCAAAAAAATGTGAAAATCATCAAGTATTGAAAAAATGATTGACAAAGTGAAAAATATTAGGAAAAGTGAAAAGTTTGTAAAATGTCACAGTATATGTATTTATGAAAATTTTGACCAAAAATGTCTAAGGTCACTAATATCGGAAAAAATATGAAAATCATAAAGTATTGAAAAAATGGTTGAAAAAGTGAAAAATATTAGGAAAAATGAAAAGTTTGTAAAATGTCAAAGTATATGTATTATTGAAAATTTTGACCAAAAATGTCTAAGGTCACTAACGTTCAAAAAAATGTGAAAATCACATAGTATTGAAAAAATGATTGACAAAGTGAAAAATATTAGGAAAAATGAAAAGTTTGTAAAATGTCAAAGTATATGTATTAATGAAAATTTTGACCAAAAATGTCTAAGGTCACTAATATCGGAAAAAATATGAAAATCATAAAGTATTGAAAAAATGGTTGAAAAAGTGAAAAATATTAGGAAAAATGAAAAGTTTGTAAAATGTCAAAGTATATGTATTAATGAAAACTTTGACCAAAAATGTCTAAGGTCACTAAGTTCAAATACATGTGGAAAGCATATAGTATTGAAAAAATGGTTAACAAAGTGAAAAATATTAGGAAAAGTGTAAAGTTAGTAAAGTGTCACAGTACATGTGTTCATGAAAATTTACACCAAAAATGTCTAAGGTCACTAACGTTCAAAGGAAAGTGAAAATCATGAAGTATTGAAAAAATGATTGACAAAGTAAAAATATTAGAAAAAGTGAAAAGTTAGTAAAGTGTCACAGTACGTCTATTCACGAAAATTTTAACCAAAAATGTCTAAGTTAACTAATATTGGAAAAAATATGAAAATCATAAAGTATTGAAAAAATGGTTGACAAAGTGAAAAATATTAGGAAAAGTGAAAAGTTAGTAAAATGTTACAGTACATGTATTTATGAAAATTTTGACCAAAAAAGTCTAAGTTCACTAACGTTCAAAAAAATGAGAAAATCATCAAGTATTGAAAAAATGATTGACAAAGTGAAATATATTAGGAAAAGTGAAAAGTTTGTAAAATATCAAAGTATATGTATTTATGAAAATTTTGACCAAAAATGTCTAAGGTCACTAATATCGGAAAAAAAATGAAAATCATCAAGTATTGAAAAAATGATTGACAAAGTGAAAAATATTAGGAAAAGTGAAAAATTTGTAAAATGTCAAAGTATATGTATTTATGAAAATTTTGACCAAAAATGTCTAGGGTCACTAACGTTCAAAAAAATGTGAAAATCATCAAGTATTGAAAAAATGGTTTTAAAAGTGAAAAATATTAGGTAAAATGAAAAGTTTGTAAAATGTCAAAGTATATGTATCAATGAAAATTTTGACCAAAAATGTCTAAGGTCACTAATATCGGAAAAAATATGAAAATCATAAAGTATTGAAAAAATGGTTGAAAAAGTGAAAAATATTAGGAAAAGTGAAAAGTTAGTAAAATGTCACAGTACATGTATTTATGAAAATTTTGACCAAAAATGTCTAAGGTCACTAACGTTCAAAAAAATGTGAAAATCATCAAGTATTGAAAAAATGATTGACAAAGTGAAAAATATTAGGAAAAGTGAAAAGTTTGTAAAATGTCAAAGTATATGTATTTATGAAAATTTTGACCAAAAATGTCTAAGGTCACTAACGTTCAAAAAAATGTGAAAATCACATAGTATTGAAAAAATGATTGACAAAGTGAAAAATATTAGGAAAAATGAAAAGTTTGTAAAATGTCAAAGTATATGTATTAATGAAAATTTTGACCAAAAATGTCAAAGGTCACTGAAGTTCAAAAAATGTGAAAATCATAAAGTATTGAAAAAATGATTGACAAAGTGAAAAATATTAGGAAAAGTGAAAAGTTTGTAAAATGTCACAGTACATGTATTTATGAACAATTTGACCAAAAATGTCTAAGGTCACTAACGTTCAAAAAAATGTGAAAATCATCAAGTATTGAAAAAATGATTGATGAAGTGAAAAATATTAGGAAAAGTGAAAAGTTTGTAAAATGTCACAGTATATGTATTCATGAAAATTTTGACCAAAAATGTCTAAGGTCACTAACGTTCAAAAAAATGTGAAAATCATATAGTATTGAAAAAATGATTGACAAAGTGAAAAATATTAGGAAAAATGAAAAGTTTGTAAAATGTCAAAGTATATGTATTTATGAAAATTTTGACCAAAAATGTCTAGGGTCACTAACGTTCAAAAAAATGTGAAAATCATCAAGTATTGAAAAAATGGTTTTAAAAGTGAAAAATATTAGGAAAAATGAAAAGTTTGTAAAATGTCAAAGTATATGTATCAATGAAAATTTTGACCAAAAATGTCTAAGGTCACTAATATCGGAAAAAATATGAAAATCATAAAGTATTGAAAAAATGGTTGAAAAAGTGAAAAATATTAGGAAAAGTGAAAAGTTAGTAAAATGTCACAGTACATGTATTTATGAAAATTTTGACCAAAAATGTCTAAGGTCACTAAAGTTCAAAAAAATGTGAAAATCATCAAGTATTGAAAAAATGATTGATGAAGTGAAAAATATTAGGAAAAGTGAAAAGTTTGTAAAATGTCACAGTATATGTATTCATGAAAATTTTGACCAAAAATGTCTAAGGTCACTAACGTTCAAAAAAATGTGAAAATCATATAGTATTGAAAAAATGATTGACAAAGTGAAAAATATTAGGAAAAATGAAAAGTTTGTAAAATGTCAAAGTATATGTATTAATGAAAATTTTGACCAAAAATGTCTAAGGTCACTAATATCGGAAAAAATATGAAAATCATAAAGTATTGAAAAAATGGTTGAAAAAGTGAAAAATATTAGGAAAAGTGAAAAGTTAGTAAAATGTCACAGTACATGTATTTATGAAAATTTTGACCAAAAATGTCTATGGTTACTAACGTTCAAAAAAATGTGAAAATCATAAAGTATTGAAAAATGGATTGACAAAGTGAAAAATATAGGAAAAGTGAAAAGTTTGTAAAATGTCACAGTACACGTATTTATGAAAATTTTGACCAAAAATGTCAAAGGTCACTAAAGTTCAAAAAAATGTGAAAATCATCATGTATTGAAAAAATGATTGACAAAGTGAAAAATATTAGGAAAAGTGAAAAGTTTGTAAAATGTCACAGTACATGTATTTTGAAAATTTTTGATCAAAAATGTCTAAGGTCACTAACGTTCAAAAAAATGTGAAATCATCAAGTATTGAAAAAATGATTGACAAAGTGAAAAATATTAGAAAAAGTAAAAAGTTTGTAAAATGTCACAGTACACGTACTTATGCAAATTTTGACCAAAAATGTCAAAGGTCACTGAAGTTCAAAAAATGTGAAAAATCATAAAGTATTGAAAAAATGATTGACAAAGTGAAAAATATTAGGAAAAGTGAAAAGTTTGTAAAATGTCACAGTACATGTATTTTATGAACAATTTGACCAAAAATGTCTAAGGTCACTAACGTTCAAAAAAATGTGAAAATCATATAGTATTGAAAAAATGATTGACAAAGTGAAAAATATTAGGAAAAATGAAAAGTTTGTAAAATGTCAAAGTATATGTATTTATGAAAATTATGACCAAAAATGTCAAAGGTCACTGAAGTTCAAAAAAATGTGAAAATCATCAAGTATTGAAAAAATGATTGACAAAGTGAAAAATATTAGGAAAAGTGAAAAGTTTGTAAAATGTCACAGTACATGTATTTATGAAAATTTTGACCAAAAATGTCTAAGGTCACTAATATCGGAAAAAATATGAAAATCATAAAGTATTGAAAAAATGGTTGAAAAAGTGAAAAATATTAGGAAAAATGAAAAGTTTGTAAAATGTCAAAGTATATGTATTAATGAAAATTTTGACCAAAAATGTCTAAGGTCACTAACGTTCAAAAAAATGTGAAAATCACATAGTATTGAAAAAATGATTGACAAAGTGAAAAATATTAGGAAAAATGAAAAGTTTGTAAAATGTCAAAGTATATGTATTAATGAAAATTTTGACCAAAAATGTCAAAGGTCACTAAGTTCAAATACATGTGGAAAGCATATAGTATTGAAAAAATGGTTAACAAAGTGACAAATATTAGGAAAAGTGTAAAGTTAGTAAAGTGTCACAGTACCTGTGTTCATGAAAATTTACACCAAAAATGTCTAAGGTCACTAACGTTCAAAGGAAAGTGAAAATCATGAAGTATTGAAAAAATGATTGACAAAGTAAAAAATATTAGAAAAAGTGAAAAGTTAGTAAAGTGTCACAGTACGTCTATTCACGAAAATTTTAACCAAAAATGTCTACGTTAACTAATATTGGAAAAAATATGAAAATCATAAAGTATTGAAAAAATGGTTGACAAAGTGAAAAATATTAGGAAAAGTGAAAAGTTTGTAAAATGTCACAGTACATGTATTTATGAACAATTTGACCAAAAATGTCTAAGGTCACTAACGTTCAAAAAAATGTGAAAATCATCAAGTATTGAAAAAATGATTGATGAAGTGTAAAATATTAGGAAAAGTGAAAAGTTAGTAAAATGTCACAGTACATGTATTTATGGAAATTTTGACCAAAAATGTCAAAGGTCACTAAAGTTCAAAAAAATGTGAAAATCATCAAGTATTGAAAAAATGATTGACAAAGTGAAAAATATTAGGAAAAGTGAAAAGTTTGTAAAATGTCACAGTATATGTATTTATGAAAATTTTGACCAAAAATGTCTAAGGTCACTAACGTTCAAAAAAATGTGAAATTCATATAGTATTGAAAAAATGATTGACAAAGTGAAAAATATTAGGAAAAATGAAAAGTTTGTAAAATGTCAAAGTATATGTATTTATGAACAATTTGACCAAAAATGTCTAAGGTCAATAACGTTCAAAAAAATGTGAAAATCATCAAGTATTGAAAAAATGATTGATGAAGTGAAAAATATTAGGAAAAGTGAAAAGTTTGTAAAATGTCACAGTATATGTATTCATGAAAATTTTGACCAAAAATGTCTAAGGTCACTAACGTTCAAAAAAATGTGAAAATCATATAGTATTGAAAAAATGATTGACAAAGTGAAAAATATTAGGAAAAATGAAAAGTTTGTAAAATGTCAAAGTATATGTATTAATGAAAATTTTGACCAAAAATGTCTAAGGTCACTAATATCGGAAAAAATATGAAAATCATAAAGTATTGAAAAAATGGTTGAAAAAGTGAAAAATATTAGGAAAAATGAAAAGTTTGTAAAATGTCAAAGTATATGTATTAATGAAAATTTTGACCAAAAATGTCAAAGGTCACTAACGTTCAAAAAAATGTGAAAATCACATAGTATTGAAAAAATGATTGACAAAGTGAAAAATATTAGGAAAAATGAAAAGTTTGTAAAATGTCAAAGTATATGTATTAATGAAAATTTTGACCAAAAATGTCAAAGGTCACTAAGTTCAAATAAATGTGGAAAGCATATAGTATTGAAAAAATGGTTAACAAAGTGACAAATATTAGGAAAAGTGTAAAGTTAGTAAAGTGTCACAATACCTGTGTTCATGAAAATTTACACCAAAAATGTCTAAGGTCACTAACGTTCAAAGGAAAGTGAAAATCATGAAGTATTGAAAAAATGATTGACAAAGTAAAAAATATTAGAAAAAGTGAAAAGTTAGTAAAGTGTCACAGTACGTCTATTCACGAAAATTTTAACCAAAAATGTCTACGTTAACTAATATTGGAAAAAATATGAAAATCATAAAGTATTGAAAAAATGGTTGACAAAGTGAAAAATATTAGGAAAAGTGAAAAGTTTGTAAAATGTCAAAGTACATGTATTTATGAACAATTTGACCAAAAATGTCTAAGGTCACTAACGTTCAAAAAAATGTGAAAATCATCAAGTATTGAAAAAATGATTGATGAAGTGTAAATATTAGGAAAAGTGAAAAGTTTGTAAAATGTCACAGTACATGTATTTATGAAAATTTTGACCAAAAATGTCAAAGGTCACTAAAGTTCAAAAAATGTGAAAATCATCAAGTATTGAAAAAATGATTGACAAAGTGAAAAATATTAGGAAAAGTGAAAAGTTTGTAAAATGTCACAGTATATGTATATTTATGAAAATTTTGACCAAAAATGTCTAAGGTCACTAACGTTCAAAAAAATGTGAAATTCATATAGTATTGAAAAAATGATTGACAAAGTGAAAAATATTAGGAAAAATGAAAAGTTTGTAAAATGTCAAAGTATATGTATTTATGAACAATTTGACCAAAAATGTCTAAGGTCACTAACATTCAAAAAAATGTGAAAATCATCAAGTATTGAAAAAATGATTGACAAAGTGAAAAATATTAGGAAAAGTGAAAAGTTTGTAAAATGTCACAGTATATGTATTTATGAAAATTTTGACCAAAAATGTCTAAGGTCACTAACGTTCAAAAAAATGTGAAAATCATATAGTATTGAAAAAATGATTGACAAAGTGAAAAATATTAGGAAAAATGAAAAGTTTGTAAAATGTCAAAGTATATGTATTAATGAAAATTTTGACCAAAAATGTCTAAGGTCACTAATATCGGAAAAAAATATGAAAATCATAAAGTATTGAAAAAATGGTTGAAAAAGTGAAAAATATTAGGAAAAGTGAAAAGTTAGTAAAATGTCACAGTACATGTATTTATGAAAATTTTTACCAAAAATGTCTAAGGTCACTAACGTTCAAAAAAATGTGAAAATCATAAAGTATTGAAAAAATGATTGACAAAGTGAAAAATATTAGGAAAAGTGAAAAGTTTGTAAAATGTCACAGTACACGTATTTATGAAAATTTTGACCAAAAATGTCAAAGGTCACTAAAGTTCAAAAAAAATGTGAAAATCATCATGTATTGAAAAAATGATTGATAAAGTGAAAAATATTAGGAAAAGTGAAAAGTTTGTAAAATGTCACAGTACATGTATTTTTGAAAATTTTGATCAAAAAATGTCTAAGGTCACTAACGTTCAAAAAAATGTGAAAATCATCAAGTATTGAAAAAATGATTGACAAAGTGAAAAATATTAGAAAAAGTAAAAAGTTTGTAAAATGTCACAGTACACGTATTTATGCAAATTTTGACCAAAAATGTCAAAGGTCACTGAAGTTCAAAAAATGTTAAAATCATAAAGTATTGAAAAAATGATTGACAAAGTGAAAAATATTAGGAAAAGTGAAAAGTTTGTAAAATGTCACAGTACATGTATTTATGAACAATTTGACCAAAAATGTCTAAGGTCACTAACGTTCAAAAAAAATGTGAAAATCATCAAGTATTTAAAAAAATGATTGATGAAGTGAAAAATATTAAGAAAAGTGAAAAGTTTGTAAAATGTCACAGTACATGTATTTATGAAAATTTTGACCAAAAATGTCAAAGGTCAATTAAGTTCAAAAAAATGTGAAAATCATCAAGTATTGAAAAAATGATTGACCAAGTGAAAAATATTAGGAAAAGTGAAAAGTTTGTAAAATGTCACAGTATATGTATTTATGAAAATTTTGACCAAAAATGTCTAAGGTCACTAATATCGGAAAAAATATGAAAATCATAAAGTATTGAAAAAATGGTTGAAAAAGTGAAAAATATTAGGAAAAATGAAAAGTTTGTAAAATGTCAAAGTATATGTATTATTGAAAATTTTGACCAAAAATGTCTAAGGTCACTAACGTTCAAAAAAAATGTGAAAATCACATAGTATTGAAAAAATGATTGACAAAGTGAAAAATATTAGGAAAAATGAAAAGTTTGTAAAATGTCAAAGTATATGTATTAATGAAAATTTTGACCAAAAATGTCTAAGGTCACTAATATCGGAAAAAATATGAAAATCATAAAGTATTGAAAAAAATGGTTGAAAAAGTGAAAAATATTAGGAAAAATGAAAAGTTTGTAAAATGTCAAAGTATATGTATTAATGAAAATTTTGACCAAAAATGTCTAAGGTCACTAAGTTCAAATACATGTGGAAAGCATATAGTATTGAAAAAATGGTTAACAAAGTGAAAAATATTAGGAAAAGTGTAAAGTTAGTAAAGTGTCACAGTACATGTGTTCATGAAAATTTACACCAAAAATGTCTAAGGTCACTAACGTTCAAAGGAAAGTGAAAATCATGAAGTATTGAAAAAATGATTGACAAAGTAAAAATATTAGAAAAAGTGAAAAGTTAGTAAAGTGTCACAGTACGTCTATTCACGAAAATTTTAACCAAAAATTTCTAAGTTAACTAATATTGGAAAAAATATGAAAATCATAAAGTATTGAAAAAATGGTTGACAAAGTGAAAAATATTAGGAAAAGTGAAAAGTTAGTAAAATGTTACAGTACATGTATTTATGAAAATTTTGACCAAAAAAGTCTAAGTTCACTAACGTTCAAAAAAATGAGAAAATCATCAAGTATTGAAAAAATGATTGACAAAGTGAAATATATTAGGAAAAGTGAAAAGTTTGTAAAATATCAAAGTATATGTATTTATGAAAATTTTGACCAAAAATGTCTAAGGTCACTAATATCGGAAAAAAAATGAAAATCATCAAGTATTGAAAAAATGATTGACAAAGTGAAAAATATTAGGAAAAGTGAAAAATTTGTAAAATGTCAAAGTATATGTATTTATGAAAATTTTGACCAAAAATGTCTAGGGTCACTAACGTTCAAAAAAATGTGAAAATCATCAAGTATTGAAAAAATGGTTTTAAAAGTGAAAAATATTAGGAAAAATGAAAAGTTTGTAAAATGTCAAAGTATATGTATCAATGAAAATTTTGACCAAAAATGTCTAAGGTCACTAATATCGGAAAAAATATGAAAATCATAAAGTATTGAAAAAATGGTTGAAAAAGTGAAAAATATTAGGAAAAGTGAAAAGTTAGTAAAATGTCACAGTACATGTATTTATGAAAATTTTGACCAAAAATGTCTAAGGTCACTAACGTTCAAAAAAATGTGAAAATCATCAAGTATTGAAAAAATGATTGACAAAGTGAAAAATATTAGGAAAAGTGAAAAGTTTGTAAAATGTCAAAGTATATGTATTTATGAAAATTTTGACCAAAAATGTCTAGGGTCACTTACGTTCAAGAAAATGTGAAAATCATCAAGTATTGAAAAAATGATTGACAAGGTGAAAAATATTAGGAAAAGTGAAAAGTTTGTAAAATGTCACAGTACACGTATTTATGAAAATTTTGACCAAAAATGTCAAAGGTCACTAAAGTTCAAAAAAATGTGAAAATCATCATGTATTGAAAAAATGATTGACAAAGTGAAAAATATTAGGAAAAGTGAAAAGTTTGTAAAATGTCACAGTACATGTATTTTTGAAAATTTTGATCAAAAATGTCTAAGGTCACTAACGTTCAAAAAACTTGAAAATCATCAAGTATTGAAAAAATGATTGACAAAGTGAAAAATATTAGAAAAAGTGAAAAGTATGTAAAATGTCACAGTACCTGTATTTATGAACATTTTGACCAAAAATGTCTAAGGTCACTAACGTTCAAAAAAATGTGAAAATCATCAAGTATTGAAAAAATGATTGATGAAGTGAAAAATATTAGGAAAAGTGAAAAGTTAGTAAAATGTCACAGTAGATGTATTCATGAAAATTTTGACCAAAAATGTCTAAGGTCACTATTGTTCAAAAAAATGTGAAAATCATATAGTATTGAAAAAATGATTGACAAAGTGAAAAATTTTAGGAAAAATGAAAAGTTTGTAAAATGTCAAAGTATATGTATTAATGAAAATTTTGACCAAAAATGTCTAAGGTCACTAATATCGGAAAAAATATGAAAATCATAAAGTATTGAAAAAATGGTTGAAAAAGTGAAAAATATTAGGAAAAGTGAAAAGTTAGTAAAATGTCACAGTACATGTATTTATGAAAATTTTGACCAAAAATGTCTAAGGTCACTAACGTTCAAAAAAATTTGAAAATCATCAAGTATTGAAAAAATGATTGACAAAGTGAAAAATATTAGGAAAAGTGAAAAGTTTGAAAAATGTCACAGTACACGTATTTATGAAAATTTTGACCAAAAATGTCTAAGGTCACTAACGTTCAAAAAATTGTGAAAATCATCAAGTATTGAAAAAATGATTGACAAAGTGAAAAATATTAGAAAAAGTGAAAAGTTTGTAAAATGTCACAGTACATGTATTTATGAACATTTTGACCAAAAATGTCTAAGGTCACTAACGTTCAAAAAAATGTGAAAATCATCAAGTATTGAAAATATGATTGATGAAGTGAAAAATATTAGGAAAAGTGAAAAGTTAGTAAAATGTCACAGTACATGTATTTATGAAAATTTTGACCAAAAATGTCAAAGGTCACTAAAGTTCAAAAAAATGTGAAAATCATCAAGTATTGAAAAAATGATTGACAAAGTGAAAAATATTAGGAAAAATGAAAAGTTTGTAAAATGTCAAAGTATATGTATTAATGAAAATTTTGACCAAAAATGTCTAAGGTCACTAATATCGGAAAAAATATGAAAATCATAAAGTATTGAAAAAATGGTTGAAAAAGTGAAAAATATTAGGAAAAGTGAAAAGTTTGTAAAATGTCAAAGTATATGTATTTATGAAAATTTTGAACAAACATGTCTAGGGTCACTAACGTTCAAAAAAATGTGAAAATCATCAAGTATTGAAAAAATGGTTTTAAAAGTGAAAAATATTCGGAAAAATGAAAAGTTTGTAAAATGTCAAAGTATATGTATTAATTAAAATTTTGACCAAAAATGTCAAAGGTCACTAAGTTCAAATACATGTGGAAAGCATATAGTATTGAAAAAATGGTTAACAAAGTGACAAATATTAGGAAAAGTGTAAAGTTAGTAAAGAGTCACAGTACATGTGTTCATGAAAATTTACACCAAAAATGTCTAAGGTCACTAACGTTCAAAGGAAAGTGAAAATCATGAAGTATTGAAAAAATGATTGACAAAGTAAAAAATATTAGAAAAAGTGAAAAGTTAGTAAAGTGTCACAGTACGTCTATTCACGAAAATTTTAACCAAAAATGTCTAAGTTAACTAATATTGGAAAAAATATGAAAATCATAAAGTATTGAAAAAATGTTTGACAAAGTGAAAAATATTAGGAAAAGTGAAAAGTTAGTAAAATGTTACAGTACATGTATTTATGAAAATTTTGACCAAAAAAGTCTAAGTTCACTAACGTTCAAAAAAATGAGAAAATCATCAAGTATTGAAAAAATGATTGACAAAGTGAAATATATTAGGAAAAGTGAAAAGTTTGTAAAATGTCAAAGTATATGTATTTATGAAAATTTTGACCAAAAATGTCTAAGGTCGCTAACTTTTCAAAAAAATGTGAAAATCATTTAGTATTGAAAAAAATGCTTGACAAAGTGAAAAATATTAGGAAAAGTGAAAAGTTTGTAAAATGTCACAGTACAAGTATTTATGAAAATTTTGACCAAAAATGTCTAAGGTCACTAAAGTTCAAAAAAATTTGAAAATCATCAAGTATTGAAAAAATGATTGACAAAGTGAAAAATATTAGGAAAAGTGAAAAGTTTGTAAAATGTCACAGTATATGTATTTATGAAAATTTTGACCAAAAATGTCTAAGGTCACTAACGTTCAAAAAAATGTGAAAATCATATAGTATTGAAAAAATGATTGACAAAGTGAAAAATATTAGGAAAAATGAAAAGTTTGTAAAATGTCAAAGTATATGTATTAATGAAAATTTTGACCAAAAATGTCTAAGGTCACTAATATCGGAAAAAATATGAAAATCATAAAGTATTGAAAAAATGGTTGAAAAAGTGAAAAATATAAGAAAAAGTGAAAAGTTAGTAAAATGTCACAGTACATGTTTTTATGAAAATTTTGACCAAAAATGTCTAAGGTCACTAACGTTCAAAAAAATGTGAAAATCATCAAGTATTGAAAAAATGATTGACAAAGTGAAAAATATTAGGAAAAGTGAAAAGTTTGTAAAATGTCAAAGTATATGTATTAATGAAAATTTTGACCAAAAATGTCTAGGGTCACTAACGTTCAAAAAAATGTGAAAATCATCAAGTATTGAAAAAATGGTTTTAAAAGTGAAAAATATTAGGAAAAACGAAAAGTTTGTAAAATGTCAAAGTATATGTATTAATGAAAATTTTGACCAAAAATGTCAAAGGTCACTAAATTCAAATACATGTGGAAAGCATATAGTATTGAAAAAATGGTTAACAAAGTGACAAATATTAGGAAAAGTTTAAAGTTAGTAAAGTGTCACAGTACATGTGTTCATGAAAATTTACACCAAAAATGTCTAAGGTCACTAACGTTCAAAGGAAAGTGAAAATCATGAAGTATTGAAAAAATGATTGACAAAGTAAAAAATATTAGAAAAAGTGAAAAGTTTGTAAAATGTTACAGTACATGTATTTATGAAAATTTTGACCAAAAAAGTCTAAGTTCACTAACCTTCAAAAAAATGAGAAAATCATCAAGTATTGAAAAAATGATTGACAAAGTGAAATATATTAGGAAAAGTGAAAAGTTTGTAAAATGTCAAAGTATATGTATTTATGAAAATTTTGACCAAAAATGTCTAAGGTCGCTAACGTTCAAAAAAATGTGAAAATCATTTAGTATTGAAAAAATGGTTGACAAAGTGAAAAATATTAGGAAAAGTGAAAAGTTTGTAAAATGTCAAAGTATATGTATTAATGAAAATTTTGACCAAAAATGTCTAAGGTCACTAATATCGGAAAAAATATGAAAATCATAAAGTATTGAAAAAATGGTTGAAAAAGTGAAAAATATTAGGAAAAGTGAAAAGTTAGTAAAATGTCACAGTACATGTATTTATGAAAATTTTGACCAAAAATGTCTAAGGTCACTAACGTTCAAAAAAATGTGAAAATCATCAAGTATTGAAAAAATGATTGACAAAGTGAAAAATATTAGGAAAAGTGAAAAGTTTGTAAAATGTCAAAGTATATGTATTAATTAAAATTTTGACCAAAAATGTCTAGGGTCACTAACGTTCAAAAAAATGTGAAAATCATCAAGTATTGAACAAATGGTTTTAAAAGTGAAAAATATTAGGAAAAATGAAAAGTTTGTAAAATGTCAAAGTATATGTATTAATAAAAATTTTGACCAAAAATGTCAAAGGTCACTAAGTTCAAATACATGTGTAAAGCATATAGTATTGAAAAAATGGTTAACAAAGTGAAAAATATTAGGAAAAGTGTAAAGTTAGTAAAGTGTCACAGTACATGTGTTCATGAAAATTTACACCAAAAATGTCTAAGGTAACTAACGTTCATAGGAAAGTGAAAATCATGAAGTATTGAAAAAATGATTGACAAAGTAAAAAATATTAGAAAAAGTGAAAAGTTAGTAAAGTGTCACAGTACGTCTATTCACGAAAATTTTAACCAAAAATGTCTAAGTTAACTAATATTGGAAAAAATATGAAAATCATAAAGTATTGAAAAAATGGTTGACAAAGTGAAAAATATTAGGAAAAGTGAAAAGTTTGTAAAATGTTACAGTACATGTATTTATGAAAATTTTGACCAAAAAAGTCTAAGTTCACTAACGTTCAAAAAAATGAGAAAATCATCAAGTATTGAAAAAATGATTGACAAAGTGAAATATGTTAGGAAAAGTGAAAAGTTTGTAAAATGTCAAAGTATATGTATTTATGAAAATTTTGACCAAAACTGTCTAAGGTCAATAACGTTCAAAAAAATGTGAAAATCATTTAGTATTGAAAAAATGGTTGACAAAGTGAAAAATATTGGGAAAAGTGAAAAGTTTGTAAAATGTCACAGTACACGTATTTATGAAAATTTTGACCAAAAATGTCAAAGGTCACTAAAGTTCAAAAAAATGTGAAAATCATCAAGTATTGAAAAAATGATTGACAAAGTGAAAAATATTAGGAAAAGTGAAAATTTTGTAAAATATCACAGTATATGTATTTATGAAAATTTTGACCAAAAATGTCTAAGGTCACTAACGTTCAAAAAAATGTGAAAATCATATAGTATTGAAAAAATGATTGACAAAGTGAAAAATATTAGGAAAAATGAAAAGTTTGTAAAATGTCAAAGTATATGTATTAATGAAAATTTTGACCAAAAATGTCTAAGGTCACTAATATCGGAAAAAATATGAAAATCATCAAGTATTGAAAAAATGATTGACAAAGTGAAAAATATTAGGAAAAGTGAAAAGTTTGTAAAATGTCAAAGTACATGTATTTATGAAAATTTTGACCAAAAATGTCTAGGGTCACTAACGTTCAAAAAAATGTGAAAATCATCAAGTATTGAAAAAACGGTTTTAAAAGTGAAAAATATTAGGAAAATAGAAAAGTTAGTAAAATGTCAAAGTATATGTATCAATGAAAATTTTGACCAAAAATGTCTAAGGTCACTAATATCGGAAAAAATATGAAAATCATAAAGTATTGAAAAAATGGTTGAAAAAGTGAAAAATATTAGGAAAAGTGAAAAGTTAGTAAAATGTCACAGTACATGTATTTATGAAAATTTTGACCAAAAATGTCTAAGGTCACTAACGTTCAAAAAAATGTGAAAATCATCAAGTATTGAAAAAATGATTGACAAAGTGAAAAATATTAGGAAAAGTGAAAAGTTAGTAAAATGTCAAAGTATATGTATTTATGAAAATTTTGACCAAAAATGTCTAGGGTCACTAACGTTCCTGAAAATGTGAAAATCATCAAGTATTGAAAAAATGGTTTTAAAAGTGAAAAATATTAGGAAAAATGAAAAGTTTGTAAAATGTCAAAGTATATGTATTAATGAAAATTTTGACCAAAAATGTCTAAGGTCACTAATATCGGAAAAAATATGAAAATCATAAAGTATTGAAAAAATGGTTGAAAAAGTGAAAAATATTAGGAAAAGTGAAAAGTTAGTAAAATGTCACAGTACATGTAGTTGTGAAAATTTTGACCAAAAATGTCTAAGGTCACTAACGTTCAGAAAAATGTGAAAATCATAAAGTATTGAAAAAATGATTGACAAAGTGAAAAATATTAGGAAAAGTGAAAAGTTAGTAAAATGTCAAAGTATATGTATTTATGAAAATTTTGACCAAAAATGTCTAGGGTCACTTACGTTCAAGAAAATGTGAAAATCATCAAGTATTGAAAAAATGGTTTTAAAAGTGAAAAATATTAGGAAAAATGAAAAGTTTGTAAAATGTCAAAGTATATGTATTAATGAAAATTTTGACCAAAAATGTCTAAGGTCACTAATATCGGAAAAAATATGAAAATCATAAAGTATTGAAAAAATGGTTGAAAAAGTGACAAATATTAGGAAAAGTGAAAAGTTAGTAAAATGTCACAGTACATGTAGTTGTGAAAATTTTGACCAAAAATGTCTAAGGTCACTAATGTTCAGAAAAATGTGAAAATCATAAAGTATTGAAAAAATGATTGACAAAGTGAAAAATATTAGGAAAAGGGAAAAGTTTGTAAAATGTCACAGTACACGTATTTATGAAAATTTTGACCAAAAATGTCAAAGGTCACTAAAGTTCAAAAAAATGTGAAAATCATCATGTATTGAAAAAATGATTGACAAAGTGAAAAATATTAGGAAAAGTGAAAAGTTTGTAAAATGCCACAGTACATGTATTTTTGAAAATTTTGACCAAAAATGTCTGAGGTCACTAACGTTCAAAAAAATGTGAAAATCATCAAGTATTGAAAAAATGATTGACAAAGTGAAAAATATTAGAAAAAGTGAAAAGTTTGTAAAATGTCACAGTACACGTATTTATGCAAATTTTGACCAAAAATGTCAAAGGTCACTGAAGTTCAAAAAATGTGAAAATCATAAAGTATTGAAAACATGATTGACAAAGTGAAAAATATTAGGAAAAGTGAAAAGTTTGTAAAATGTCACAGTACATGTATTTATGAACATTTTGACCACAAATGTCTAAGGTCACTAACGTTCAAAAAAATGTGAAAATCATCAAGTATTGAAAAAATGATTGATGAAGTGAAAAATATTAGGAAAAGTGAAAAGTTAGTAAAATGTCACAGTACATGTATTTATGAAAATTTTGACCAAAAATGTCAAAGGTCACTAAAGTTCAAAAAAATGTGAAAATCATCAAGTATTGAAAAAATGATTGATGAAGTGAAAAATATTAGGAAAAGTGAAAAGTTTGTAAAATGTCACAGTATATGTATTTATGAAAATTTTGACCAAAAATGTCTAAGGTCACTAACGTTCAAAAAAATGTGAAAATCATATAGTATTGAAAAAATGATTGACAAAGTGAAAAATATTAGGAAAAATGAAAAGTTTGTAAAATGTCAAAGTATATATATTAATGAAAATTTTGACCAAAAATGTCTAAGGTCACTAATATCGGAAAAAATATGAAAATCATCAAGTATTGAAAAAATGATTGACAAAGTGAAAAATATTAGGAAAAGTGAAAAGTTTGTAAAATGTCAAAGTATATGTATTTATGAAAATTTTGACCAAAAATGTCTAGGGTCACTAACGTTCAAAAAAATGTGAAAATCATCAAGTATTGAAAAAATGGTTGACAAAGTGGAAAATATTAGGAAACGTGAAAAGTTTGTAAAATGTCAAAGTATATGTATTTATGAAAATTTTGACCAAAAATGTCTAGGGTCACTAACGTTCAAAAAAATGTGAAAATCATCAAGTATTGAAAAAATGGTTTTAAAAGTGAAAAATATTAGGAAAATAGAAAAGTTTGTAAAATGTCAAACTATATGTATCAATGAAAATTTTGACCAAAAATGTCTAAGGTCACTAATATCGGAAAAAATATGAAAATCATAAAGTATTGAAAAAATGGTTGAAAAAGTGAAAAATATTAGGAAAAGTGAAAAGTTAGTAAAATGTCACAGTAAATGTATTAATGAAAATTTTGACCAAAAATGTCTAAGGTCACTAACGTTCAAAAAAATGTGAAAATCATCAAGTATTGAAAAAATGATTGACAAAGTGAAAAATATTAGGAAAAGGGAAAAGTTTGTAAAATGTCAAAGTATATGTATTTATGAAAATTTTGACCAAAAATGTCTAGGGTCACTTACGTTCAAGAAAATGTGAAAATCATCAAATATTGAAAAAATGGTTTTAAAAGTGAAAAATATTAGGAAAAGTGAAAAGTTTGTAAAATGTCAAAGTATATGTATTAATGAAAATTTTGACCAAAAATGTCTAAGGTCACTAATATCGGAAAAAATATGAAAATCATAAAGTATTGAAAAAATGGTTGAAAAAGTGAAAAAATTAGGAAAAGTGAAAAGTTAGTAAAATGTCACAGTACACGTATTTATGCAAATTTTGCCCAAAATGTCAAAGGTCACTGAAGTTCAAAAAATGTGAAAATCATAAAGTATTGAAAAAATGATTGAAAAGTGAAAAATATTAGGAAAAGTGAAAAGTTTGTAAAATGTCACAGTACATGTATTTATGAACATTTTGACCAAAAATGTCTGAGGTCACTAACGTTCAAAAACATGTGAAAATCATCAAGTATTGAAAAAATGATTGATGAAGTGAAAAATATTAGGAAAAGTGAAAAGTTTGTAAAATGTCACAGTATATGTATTTATGAAAATTTTGACCAAAAATGTCTAAGGTCACTAACGTTCAAAAAAATGTGAAAATCATATAGTATTGAAAAAATGATTGACAAAGTGAAAAATATTAGGAAAAATGAAAAGTTTGTAAAATGTCAAAGTATATGTATTAATGAAAATTTTGACCAAAAATGTCTAAGGTCACTAATATCGGAAAAAATATGAAAATCATCAAGTATCGAAAAAATGGTTGAAAAAGTGAAAAATATTAGGAAAAGTGAAAAGTTAGTAAAATGTCACAGTAAATGTATTTATGAAAATTTTGACCAAAAATGTCTAAGGTAACTAACGTTCAAAAAAATGTGAAAATCATCAAGTATTGAAAAAATGATTGACAAAGTGAAAAATATTAGGAAAAGTGAAAAGTTTGTAAAATGTCAAAGTATATGTATTTATGAAAATTTTGACCAAAAATGTCTAGGGTCACTAAAGTTCAAAAAAATGTGAAAATCATCAAGTATTGAAAAAATGGTTTTAAAAGTGAAAAATATTAGGAAAATAGAAAAGTTTGTAAAATGTCAAAGTATATGTATCAATGAAAATTTTGACCAAAAATGTCTAAGGTCACTAATATCGGAAAAAATATGAAAATCATAAAGTATTGAAAAAATGGTTGAAAAATTGAAAAATATTAGGAAAAGTGAAAAGTTAGTAAAATGTCACAGTAAATGTATTTATGAAAATTTTGACCAAAAATGTCTAGGGTCACTTACGTTCAAGAAAATGTGAAAATCATCAAGTATTGAAAAAATGGTTTTAAAAGTGAAAAATATTAGGAAAAATGAAAAGTTTGTAAAATGTCAAAGTATATGTATTAATGAAAATTTTGACCAAAAATGTCTAAGGTCACTAATATCGGAAAAAATATGAAAATCATAAAGTATTGAAAAAATGGTTGAAAAAGTGAAAAATATTAGGAAAAGTGAAAAGTTAGTAAAATGTCACAGTACATGTAGTTATGAAAATTTTGACCAAAAATGTCTAAGGTCACTAACGTTCAGAAAAATGTGAAAATCATAAAGTATTGAAAAAATGATTGACAAAGTGAAAAATATTAGGAAAAGTGAAAAGTTTGTAAAATGTCACAGTACACGTATTTATGAAAATTTTGACCAAAAATGTCAAAGGTCACTAAAGTTCAAAAAAATGTGAAAATCATCATGTATTGAAAAAATGATTGACAAAGTGAAAAATATTAGGAAAAGTGAAAAGTTTGTAAAATGTCACAGTACACGTATTTATGAAAATTTTGACCAAAAATGTCAAAGGTCACTAAAGTTCAAAAAAATGTGAAAATCATCATGTATTGAAAAAATGATTGACAAAGTGAAAAATATTAGGAAAAGTGAAAAGTTTGTAAAATGTCACAGTACATGTATTTTTGAAAATTTTGACCAAAAATGTCTAAGGTCACTAACGTTCAAAAAAATGTGAAAATCATCAAGTATTGAAAAAATGATTGACAAAGTGAAAAATATTATGAAAAGTGAAAAGTTTGTAAAATGTCAAAGTATATGTATTTATGAAAATTTTGACCAAAAATGTCTAGGGTCACTTACGTTCAAGAAAATGTGAAAATCATCAAGTATTGAAAAAATGGTTTTAAAAGTGAAAAATATTAGGATAAAAGAAAAGTTTGTAAAATGTCAAAGTATATGTATTAATGAAAATTTTGACCAAAAATGTCTGAGGTCACTAATATCGGAAAAAATATGAAAATCATCAAGTATTGAAAAAATGATTGACAAAGTGAAAAATATTAGGAAAAGTGAAAAGTTTGTAAAATGTCAAAGTATATGTATTTATGAAAATTTTGACCAAAAATGTCTAGGGTCACTAACGTTCAAAAAAATGTGAAAATCATCAAGTATTGAAAAAATGATTGACAAAGTGAAAAATATTAGGAAAAGTGAAAAGTTTATAAAATGTCACAGTACATGTATTTTTGAAAATTTTGACAAAAAATGTCTAAGGTCACTAACGTTCAAAAAAATTTGAAAATCATCAAGTATTGAAAAAATGATTGACAAAGTGAAAAATATTATGAAAAGTGAAAAGTTTGTAAAATGTCAAAGTATATGTATTTATGAAAATTTTGACCAAAAATGTCTAGGGTCACTTACGTTCAAGAAAATGTGAAAATCATCAAGTATTGAAAAAATGGTTTTAAAAGTGAAAAATGTTAGGAAAAATGAAAAGTTTGTAAAATGTCAAAGTATATGTATTAATGAAAATTTTGACCAAAAATGTCTGAGGTCACTAATATCGGAAAAAATATGAAAATCATAAAGTATTGAAAAAATGGTTGAAAAAGTGAAAAATATTAGGAAAAGTGAAAAGTTAGTAAAATGTCACAGTACATGTAGTTATGAAAATTTTGACCAAAAATGTCTAAGGTCACTAACGTTCAGAAAAATGTGAAAATCATAAAGTATTGAAAAAATGATTGACAAAGTGAAAAATATTAGGAAAAGTGAAAAGTTTGTAAAATGTCACAGTACACGTATTTATGAAAATTTTGACCAAAAATGTCAAAGGTCACTAAAGTTCAAAAAAATGTGAAAATCATCATGTATTGAAAAAATGATTGACAAAGTGAAAAATATTAGGAAAAGTGAAAAGTTTGTAAAATGTCACAGTACACGTATTTATGAAAATTTTGACCAAAAATGTCAAAGGTCACTAAAGTTCAAAAAAATGTGAAAATCATCATGTATTGAAAAAATGATTGACAAAGTGAAAAATATTAGGAAAAGTGAAAAGTTTGTAAAATGTCACAGTACATGTATTTTTGAAAATTTTGACCAAAAATGTCTAAGGTCACTAACGTTCAAAAAAATGTGAAAATCATCAAGTATTGAAAAAATGATTGACAAAGTGAAAAATATTATGAAAAGTGAAAAGTTTGTAAAATGTCAAAGTATATGTATTTATGAAAATTTTGACCAAAAATGTCTAGGGTCACTTACGTTCAAGAAAATGTGAAAATCATCAAGTATTGAAAAAATGGTTTTAAAAGTGAAAAATATTAGGATAAAAGAAAAGTTTGTAAAATGTCAAAGTATATGTATTAATGAAAATTTTGACCAAAAATGTCTGAGGTCACTAATATCGGAAAAAATATGAAAATCATCAAGTATTGAAAAAATGATTGACAAAGTGAAAAATATTAGGAAAAGTGAAAAGTTTGTAAAATGTCAAAGTATATGTATTTATGAAAATTTTGACCAAAAATGTCTAGGGTCACTAACGTTCAAAAAAATGTGAAAATCATCAAGTATTGAAAAAATGATTGACAAAGTGAAAAATATTAGGAAAAGTGAAAAGTTTATAAAATGTCACAGTACATGTATTTTTGAAAATTTTGACAAAAAATGTCTAAGGTCACTAACGTTCAAAAAAATTTGAAAATCATCAAGTATTGAAAAAATGATTGACAAAGTGAAAAATATTATGAAAAGTGAAAAGTTTGTAAAATGTCAAAGTATATGTATTTATGAAAATTTTGACCAAAAATGTCTAGGGTCACTTACGTTCAAGAAAATGTGAAAATCACATAGTATTGAAAAAATGGTTTTAAAAGTGAAAAATGTTAGGAAAAATGAAAAGTTTGTAAAATGTCAAAGTATATGTATTAATGAAAATTTTGACCAAAAATGTCTGAGGTCACTAATATCGGAAAAAATATGAAAATCATAAAGTATTGAAAAAATGGTTGAAAAAGTGAAAAATATTAGGAAAAGGGAAAAGTTAGTAAAATGTCACAGTAAATGTATTCATGAAAATTTTGACCAAAAATGTCTAAGGTCACTAACGTTCAAAAAAATTTGAAAATCATCAAGTATTGAAAAAATGATTGACAAATTGAAAAATATTAGGAAAAGGGAAAAGTTTGTAAAATGTCAAAGTATATGTATTTATGAAAATTTTGACCAAAAATGTCTAGGGTCACTTACGTTCAAGAAAATGTGAAAATCATCAAATATTGAAAAAATGGTTTTAAAAGTGAAAAATATTAGGAAAAGTGAAAAGTTTGTAAAATGTCAAAGTATATGTATTAATGAAAATTTTGACCAAAAATGTCTAAGGTCACTAATATCGGAAAAAATATGAAAATCATAAAGTATTGAAAAAATGGTTGAAAAAGTGAAAAATATTAGGAAAAGTGAAAAGTTTGTAAAATGTCACAGTACACGTATTTATGCAAATTTTGCCCAAAATGTCAAAGGTCACTGAAGTTCAAAAAATGTGAAATTCATAAAGTATTGAAAAAATGATTGACAAAGTGAAAAATATTAGGAAAAGTGAAAAGTTTGTAAAATGTCACAGTACATGTATTTATGAACATTTTGACCAAAAATGTCTGAGGTCACTAACGTTCAAAAAAATGTGAAAAATCATCAAGTATTGAAAAAATGATTGATGAAGTGAAAAATATTAGGAAAAGTGAAAAGTTTGTAAAATGTCACAGTATATGTATTTATGAAAATTTTGACCAAAAATGTCTAAGGTCACTAACGTTCAAAAAAATGTGAAAATCATATAGTATTGAAAAAATGATTGACAAAGTGAAAAATATTAGGAAAAATGAAAAGTTTGTAAAATGTCAAAGTATATGTATTAATGAAAATTTTGACCAAAAATGTCTAAGGTCACTAATATCGGAAAAAATATGAAAATCATCAAGTATTGAAAAAATGGTTGAAAAAGTGAAAAATATTAGGAAAAGTGAAAAGTTAGTAAAATGTCACAGTAAATGTATTTATGAAAATTTTGACCAAAAATGTCTAAGGTCACTAACGTTCAAAAAAATGTGAAAATCATCAAGTATTGAAAAAATGATTGACAAAGTGAAAAATATTAGGAAAAGTGAAAAGTTTGTAAAATGTCAAAGTATATGTATTTATGAAAATTTTGACCAAAAATGTCTGGGGTCACTAACGTTCAAAAAAATGTGAAAATCATCAAGTATTGAAAAAATGGTTTTAAAAGTGAAAAATATTAGGAAAATAGAAAAGTTTGTAAAATGTCAAAGTATATGTATCAATGAAAATTTTGACCAAAAATGTCTAAGGTCACTAATATCGGAAAAAATATGAAAATCATAAAGTATTGAAAAAATGGTTGAAAAATTGAAAAATATTAGGAAAAGTGAAAAGTTAGTAAAATGTCACAGTAAATGTATTTATGAAAATTTTGACCAAAAATGTCTAAGGTCACTAACGTTCAAAAAAATGTGAAAATCATCAAGTATTGAAAAAATGATTGACAAAGTGAAAAATATTAGGAAAAGTGAAAAGTTTGTAAAATGTCAAAGTATATGTATTTATGAAAATTTTGACCAAAAATGTCTAGGGTCACTTACGTTCAAGAAAATGTGAAAATCATCAAGTATTGAAAAAATGGTTTTAAAAGTGAAAAATATTAGGAAAAGTGAAAAGTTTGTAAAATGTCAAAGTATATGTATTTATGAAAATTTTGACCAAAAATGTCTAGGGTCACTTACGTTCAAGAAAATGTGAAAATCATCAAGTATTGAAAAAATGGTTTTAAAAGTGAAAAATATTAGGAAAAATGAAAAGTTTGTAAAATGTCAAAGTATATGTATTAATGAAAATTTTGACCAAAAATGTCTAAGGTCACTAATATCGGAAAAAATATGAAAATCATAAAGTATTGAAAAAATGGTTGAAAAAGTGAAAAATATTAGGAAAAGTGAAAAGTTTGTAAAATGTCACAGTACATGTAGTTATGAAAATTTTGACCAAAAATGTCTAAGGTCACTAACGTTCAAAAAAATGTGATAATCATCATGTATTGAAAAAATGATTGACAAAGTGAAAAATATTAGGAAAAGTGAAAAGTTTGTAAAATGTCACAGTACACGTATTTATGAAAATTTTGACCAAAAATATCTAAGGTCACTAAAGTTCAAAAAAATGTGAAAATCATCATGTATTGAAAAAATGATTGACAAAGTGAAAAATATTAGGAAAAGTGAAAAGTTTGTAAAATGTCACAATACATGTATTTTTGAAAATTTTGACCAAAAATGTCTGAGGTCACTAACGTTCAAAAAAATGTGAAAATCATAAAGTATTGAAAAAATGATTGACAAAGTGAAAAATATTAGGAAAAGTGAAAAGTTTGTAAAATGTCACAGTATATGTATTTATGAACATTTTGACCAAAATTGTCTAAGGTCACTAACGTTCAAAAAAATGTGAAAATCATCAAGTATTGAAAAAATGATTGACAAAGTGAAAAATATTAGGAAAAGTGAAAAGTTTGTAAAATGTCACAGTACATTCGTTCATGAAATTTTGACCAAAAATGTCGAAGGACACTTACGTTCAAAGGAAAGTGAAAATCATAAAGTATTGAAAAAATGATTGACAAAGTGAAAAATATTAGGAAAAGTGAAAAGTTTGTAAAATGTCACAGTACATGTATTTATGAAAATTTTGACCAAAAATGTCTAAGGTCACTAACGTTCAAAAAAATATGAAAATCATCAAGTATTGAAAAAATGATTGATGAAGTGAAAAATATTAGGAAAAGTGAAAAGTTTGTAAAATGTCACAGTATATGTATTTATGAAAATTTTGACCAAAAATGTCTAAGGTCACTAACGTTCAAAAAAATGTGAAAATCATATAGTATTGAAAAAATGATTGACAAAGTGAAAAATATTAGGAAAAATGAAAAGTTTGTAAAATGTCAAAGTATATGTATTAATGAAAATTTTGACCAAAAATGTCTAAGGTCACTAATATCGGAAAAAATATGAAAATCATCAAGTATTGAAAAAATGGTTGAAAAAGTGAAAAATATTAGGAAAAGTGAAAAGTTAGTAGAATGTCACAGTAAATGTATTTATGAAAATTTTGACCAAAAATGTCTAAGGTCACTAACGTTCAAAAAAATGTGAAAATCATCAAGTATTGAAAAAATGATTGACAAAGTGAAAAATATTAGGAAAAGTTAAAAGTTAGTAAAATGTCAAAGTATATGTATTTATGAAAATTTTGACCAAAAATGTCTAGGGTCACTTACGTTCAAGAAAATGTGAAAATCATCAAGTATTGAAAAAATGGTTTTAAAAGTGAAAAATATTAGGAAAAATGAAAAGTTTGTAAAATGTCAAAGTATATGTATTAATGAAAATTTTGACCAAAAATGTCTAAGGTCACTAATATCGGAAAAAATATGAAAATCATAAAGTATTGAAAAAATGGTTGAAAAAGTGAAAAATATTAGGAAAAGTGAAAAGTTTGTAAAATGTCACGGTACATGTAGTTATGAAAATTTTGACCAAAAATGTCTAAGGTCACTAACGTTCAAAAAAATGTGAAAATCATCATGTATTGAAAAAATGATTGACAAAGTGAAAAATATTAGGAAAAGTGAAAAGTTTGTAAAATGTCACAGTACACGTATTTATGAAAATTTTGACCAAAAATATCTAAGGTCACTAAAGTTCAAAAAAATGTGAAAATCATCATGTATTGAAAAAATGATTGACAAAGTGAAAAATATTAGGAAAAGTGAAAAGTTTGTAAAATGTCACAATACATGTATTTTTGAAAATTTTGACCAAAAATGTCTGAGGTCACTAACGTTCAAAAAAATGTGAAAATCATAAAGTATTGAAAAAATGATTGACAAAGTGAAAAATATTAGGAAAAGTGAAAAGTTTGTAAAATGTCACAGTATATGTATTTATGAACATTTTGACCAAAATTGTCTAAGGTCACTAACGTTCAAAAAAATGTGAAAATCATCAAGTATTGAAAAAATGATTGACAAAGTGAAAAATATTAGGAAAAGTGAAAAGTTTGTAAAATGTCACAGTACATTCGTTCATGAAATTTTGACCAAAAATGTCGAAGGACACTTACGTTCAAAGGAAAGTGAAAATCATAAAGTATTGAAAAAATGATTGACAAAGTGAAAAATATTAGGAAAAGTGAAAAGTTTGTAAAATGTCACAGTACATGTATTTATGAAAATTTTGACCAAAAATGTCTAAGGTCACTAACGTTCAAAAAAATATGAAAATCATCAAGTATTGAAAAAATGATTGATGAAGTGAAAAATATTAGGAAAAGTGAAAAGTTTGTAAAATGTCACAGTATATGTATTTATGAAAATTTTGACCAAAAATGTCTAAGGTCACTAACGTTCAAAAAAATGTGAAAATCATATAGTATTGAAAAAATGATTGACAAAGTGAAAAATATTAGGAAAAATGAAAAGTTTGTAAAATGTCAAAGTATATGTATTAATGAAAATTTTGACCAAAAATGTCTAAGGTCACTAATATCGGAAAAAATATGAAAATCATCAAGTATTGAAAAAATGGTTGAAAAAGTGAAAAATATTAGGAAAAGTGAAAAGTTAGTAGAATGTCACAGTAAATGTATTTATGAAAATTTTGACCAAAAATGTCTAAGGTCACTAACGTTCAAAAAAATGTGAAAATCATCAAGTATTGAAAAAATGATTGACAAAGTGAAAAATATTAGGAAAAGTTAAAAGTTAGTAAAATGTCAAAGTATATGTATTTATGAAAATTTTGACCAAAAATGTCTAGGGTCACTAACGTTCAAAAAAATGTGAAAATCATCAAGTATTGAAAAAATGGTTTTAAAAGTGAAAAATATTAGGAAAATAGAAAAGTTTGTAAAATGTCAAAGTATATGTATCAATGAAAATTTTGACCAAAAATGTCTAAGGTCACTAATATCGGAAAAAAAATGAAAATCATAAAGTTTTGAAAAAATGGTTGAAAAATTGAAAAATATTAGGAAAAGTGAAAAGTTAGTAAAATGTCACAGTAAATGTATTTATGAAAATTTTGACCAAAAATGTCTAAGGTCACTAACGTTCAAAAAAAGGTGAAAATCATCAAGTATTGAAAAAATGATTGACAAAGTGAAAAATATTAGGAAAAGTGAAAAGTTTGTAAAATGTCAAAGTATATGTATTTATGAAAATTTTGACCAAAAATGTCTAGGGTCACTTACGTTCAAGAAAATGTGAAAATCATCGAGTATTGAAAAAATGGTTTTAAAAGTGAAAAATATTAGGAAAAGTGAAAAGTTTGTAAAATGTCAAAGTATATGTATTTATGAAAATTTTGACCAAAAATGTCTAGGGTCACTTACGTTCAAGAAAATGTGAAAATCATCAAGTATTGAAAAAATGGTTTTAAAAGTGAAAAATATTAGGAAAAATTAAAAGTTTGTAAAATGTCAAAGTATATGTATTAATGAAAATTTTGACCAAAAATGTCTAAGGTCACTAATATCGGAAAAAATATGAAAATCATAAAGTATTGAAAAAATGGTTGAAAAAGTGAAAAATATTAGGAAAAGTGAAAAGTTTGTAAAATGTCACAGTACATGTAGTTATGAAAATTTTGACCAAAAATGTCTAAGGTCACTAACGTTCAAAAAAATGTGAAAATCATCATGTATTGAAAAAATGATTGACAAAGTGAAAAATATTAGGAAAAGTGAAAAGTTTGTAAAATGTCACAGTACACGTATTTATGAAAATTTTGACCAAAAATGTCTAAGGTCACTAAAGTTCAAAAAAATGTGAAAATCATCATGTATTGAAAAAATGATTGACAAAGTGAAAAATATTAGGAAAAGTGAAAAGTTTGTAAAATGTCACAGTACATGTATTTTTGAAAATTTTGACCAAAAATGTCTAAGGTCACTAACGTTCAAAAAAATGTGAAAATCATCAAGTATTGAAAAAATGATTGACAAAGTGAAAAATATTAGAAAAAGTGAAAAGTTTGTAAAAGGTCACAGTACACGTATTTATGCAAATTTTGACCAAAAATGTCAAAGGTCACTGAAGTTCAAAAAATGTGAAAATCATAAAGTATTGAAAAAATGATTGATGAAGTGAAAAATATTAGGAAAAGTGAAAAGTTAGTAAAATGTCACAGTATATGTATTTATGAAAATTTTGACCAAAAATGTCTAAGGTCACTAACGTTCAAAAAAATGTGAAAATCATATAGTATTGAAAAAATGATTGACAAAGTGAAAAATATTAGGAAAAATGAAAAGTTTGTAAAATGTCAAAGTATATGTATTAATGAAAATTTTGACCAAAAATGTCTAAGGTCACTAATATCGGAAAAAATATGAAAATCATCAAGTATTGAAAAAATGGTTGAAAAAGTGAAAAATATTAGGAAAAGTGAAAAGTTAGTAGAATGTCACAGTAAATGTATTTATGAAAATTTTGACCAAAAATGTCTAAGGTCACTAACGTTCAAAAAAATGTGAAAATCATCAAGTATTGAAAAAATGATTGACAAAGTGAAAAATATTAGGAAAAGTGAAAAGTTAGTAAAATGTCAAAGTATATGTATTTATGAAAATTTTGACCAAAAATGTCTAGGGTCACTAACGTTCAAAAAAATGTCAAAATCATCAAGTATTGAAAAAATGGTTTTAAAAGTGAAAAATATTAGGAAAATAGAAAAGTTTGTAAAATGTCAAAGTATATGTATCAATGAAAATTTTGACCAAAAATGTCTAAGGTCACTAATATCGGAAAAAATATGAAAATCATAAAGTATTGAAAAAATGGTTGAAAAAGTGAAAAATATTAGGAAAAGTGAAAAGTTAGTAAAATGTCACAGTACATGTATTTATGAAATTTTTTTTACCAAAAATGTCTAAGGTCACTAACGTTCAAAAAAATGTGAAAATCATCAAGTATTGAAAAAATGACTGACAAAGTGAAAAATATTAGGAAAAGTGAAAAGTTTGTAAAATGTCAAAGTATATGTATTTATGAAAATTTTGACCAATAATGTCTAGGGTCACTAACGTTCAAAAAAATGTGAAAATCATCAAGTATTGAAAAAATGGTTTTAAAAGTGAAAAATATTAGGAAAAATGAAAAGTTTGTAAAATGTCACAGTATATGTATTTATGAAAATTTTGACCAAAAATGTCTAAGGTCACTAATATCGGAAAAAATATGAAAATCATAAAGTATTGAAAAAATGGTTGAAAAAGTGAAAAATATTAGGAAAAGTGAAAAGTTAGTAAAATGTCACAGTACATGTATTTATGAAAATTTTTTTACCAAAAATGTCTGAGGTCACTAACTTTCAAAAAAATATGAAAATCATAAAGTATTGAAAAAATGGTTGAAAAAGTGAAAAATATTAGGAAAAGCGAAAAGTTAGTAAAATGTCACAGTACACGTATTTATGAAAAGTTTGACCAAAAATGTCTAATGTCACTAACGTTCAAAAAAATGTGAAAATCATCAAGTATTGAAAAAATGATTGACAAAGTAAAAATTTTAGGAAAAGTGAAAAGTTTGTAAAATGTCAAGGTACATGTATTAATGAAAATTTTCACCAAAAATGTCAAAGGTCAATAACGTTCAAAAAAATGTGAAAATCATCATGTATTGAAAAAATGATTGGCAAAGTGAAAAATATTAGGAAAAGTGAAAAGTTTGTAAAATGTCACAGTACACGTATTTAAGAAAAGTTTGACCAAAAATGTCTAAGGTCACTAACGTTCAAAAAAATGTGAAAATCATCAAGTATTGAAAAAATGATTGACAAAGTAAAAATTTTAGGAAAAGTGAAAAGTTTGTAAAATGTCAAGGTACATGTATTAATGAAAATTTTCACCAAAAATGTCAAAGGTCAATAACGTTCAAAAAAATGTGAAAATCTTCAAGTATTGAAAAAATAGTGGACAAAGTGAAAAATATTGGGAAAAGTGAAAAGTTAGAAAAGTGTCACAGTACGTCTATTCACGAAAATTTTAACCAAAAATGTCTAAGTTAACAAATATTGGAAAAAATGTGAAAATCTTAAAGTATTCAAAAAATGGTTGACAAAGTGAAAAATATTAGGAAAAAGTGAAAAGTTAGTAAAGTTTCACGATACGTGTATTCACGAAAATTTTAACCAAAAATGTCCAAGTTAACTGACATCGGAAAAAATATGAAAATCATTAAGTATTGAAAAAATGGTTGAAAAATTGAAAAATATTAAGAAAATTGAAAAGTTTGTCAAATGTCACAGTACATGTATTCATGAAAATTTTGACCAAAAATGTCTAGGGTTACTAACGTTCAAAAAAATGTGAAAATCATCAAGTATTGAAAAAATGATTGACAAAGCGAAAAATATTAGGAAAAGTGAAAAGTTTGTAAAATGTCACAGTACATGTATTAATGAAAATTTTGACCAAAAATGTCAAAGGTCACTAACGTTCAAAAAAATGTGAAAATCATCAAGTATTGAAAAAATGATTGACAAAGCGAAAAATATTAGGAAAAGTGAAAAGTTTGTAAAATGTCACAGTACATGTATTAATGAAAATTTTGACCAAAAATGTCAAAGGTCACTAACGTTCAAAAAAATGTGAAAATCATCAAGTATTGAAAAAATGGTGGACAAAGTGAAAAATATTGGGAAAAGTGAAAAGTTAGAAAAGTGTCACAGTACGTCTATTCACGAAAATTTTAACAAAAAATGTCTAAGTTATAAAATATTGGAAAAAATGTGAAAATCTTAAAGTATTGAAAAAATGGTTGACAAAGTGAAAAATATTAGGAAAAGTGAAAAGTTAGTAAAATGTCACAGTACATTCGTTCATGAAATTTTGACCAAAAATGTCTAAGGTCACTTACGTTCAAAGGAATGTGAAAATCATAAAGTATTGAAAAAATGATTGAAAAAGTGAAAAATATTAGGAAAAGTGAAAAGTTTGTAAAATGTCACAGTATATGTATTAATGAAAATTTTGACCAAAAATGTCTAAGATCACTAATATCGGAAAAAATATGAAAATCATAAAGTATTGAAAAAAATGGTTGAAAAAGTGAAAAATATTAGGAAAAGCGAAAAGTTAGTAAAATGTCACAGTACATGTATTTATGAAAATTTTGACCAAAAATGTCTAAGGTCACTAACGTTCAAAAAAATGTGAAAATCATCAAGTATTGAAAAAATGATTGACAAAGTAAAAATTTTAGGAAAAGTGAAAAGTTTGTAAAATGTCAAGGTACATGTATTAATGAAAATTTTCACCAAAAATGTCAAAGGTCAATAACGTTCAAAAAAATGTGAAAATCATCATGTATTGAAAAAATGATTGGCAAAGTGAAAAATATTAGGAAAAGTGAAAAGTTTGTAAAATGTCACAGTACACGTATTTAAGAAAAGTTTGACCAAAAATGTCTAAGGTCACTAACGTTCAAAAAAATGTGAAAATCATCAAGTATTGAAAAAATGATTGACAAAGTAAAAATTTTAGGAAAAGTGAAAAGTTTGTAAAATGTCAAGGTACATGTATTAATGAAAATTTTCACCAAAAATGTCAAAGGTCAATAACGTTCAAAAAAATGTGAAAATCTTCAAGTATTGAAAAAATAGTGGACAAAGTGAAAAATATTGGGAAAAGTGAAAAGTTAGAAAAGTGTCACAGTACGTCTATTCACGAAAATTTTAACCAAAAATGTCCAAGTTAACTGACATCGGAAAAAATATGAAAATCTATAAGTGTTGAAAAAATGGTTGAAAAATTGAAAAATATTAAGAAAATTGAAAAGTTTGTCAAATGTCACAGTACATGTATTCATGAAAATTTTGACCAAAAATGTCTAAGGTCACTAACGTTCAAAAAAATGTGAAAATCATCAAGTATTGAAAAAATGATTGACAAAGCGAAAAATATTAGGAAAAGTGAAAAGTTTGTAAAATGTCACAGTACATGTATTAATGAAAATTTTGACCAAAAATGTCAAAGGTCACTAACGTTCAAAAAAATGTGAAAATCATCAAGTATTGAAAAAATGATTGACAAAGTGAAATATATTAGGAAAAATGAAAAGATTGTAAAATGTCAAAGTATACGTATTAATGACAATTTTGACCAAAAATGTCAAAGGTCACTAACGTTCAAAAAAATGTGAAAATCATCAAGTATTGAAAAAATGGTGGACAAAGTGAAAAATATTGGGAAAAGTGAAAAGTTAGAAAAGTGTCACAGTACGTCTATTCACGAAAATTTTAACAAAAAATGTCTAAGTTATAAAATATTGGAAAAAATGTGAAAATCTTAAAGTATTGAAAAAATGGTTGACAAAGTGAAAAATATTAGGAAAAGTGAAAAGTTAGTAAAATGTCACAGTACATTCGTTCATGAAATTTTGACCAAAAATGTCTAAGGTCACTTACGTTCAAAGGAATGTGAAAATCATAAAGTATTGAAAAAATGATTGAAAAAGTGAAAAATGTTAGGAAAAGTGAAAAGTTTGTAAAATGTCACAGTATATGTATTAATGAAAATTTTGACCAAAAATGTCTAAGATCACTAATATTGGAAAAAATATGAAAATCATAAAGTATTGAAAAAATGGTTGAAAAAGTGAAAAATATTAGGAAAAGCGAAAAGTTAGTAAAATGTCACAGTACATGTATTTATGAAAATTTTGACCAAAAATGTCTAAGGTCACTAACGTTCAAAAAAATGTGAAAATCATCAAGTATTGAAAAAATGATTGACAAAGTGAAAAATATCAGGAAAAATGAAAAGTTTGTAAAATTTCACAGTATATGTATTTATGAAAATTTTGACCAAAAATGTCTAAGGTCACTAACGTTCAAAAAATGTGAAAATCAAATAGTATTGAAAAAATGATTGACAAAGTGAAAAATATTAGGAAAAGTGAAAAGTTTGTAAAATGTCAAAGTATATGTATTTATGAAAATTTTGACCAAAAATGTCTCGGGTCACTAATATCTGAAAAAATATGAAAATTATAAAGTATTGAAAAAATGGTTGAAAAAGTGAAAAATATTAGGAAAAGCGAAAAGTTAGTAAAATGTCACAGTACACGTATTTATGAAAAGTTTGACCAAAAATGTCTAATGTCACTAACGTTCAAAAAAATGTGAAAATCATCAAGTATTGAAAAAATGATTGACAAAGTAAAAATTTTAGGAAAAGTGAAAAGTTTGTAAAATGTCAAGGTACATGTATTAATGAAAATTTTCACCAAAAATGTCAAAGGTCAATAACGTTCAAAAAAATGTGAAAATCTTCAAGTATTGAAAAAATAGTGGACAAAGTGAAAAATATTGGGAAAAGTGAAAAGTTAGAAAAGTGTCACAGTACGTCTATTCACGAAAATTTTAACCAAAAATGTCTAAGTTAACAAATATTGGAAAAAATGTGAAAATCTTAAAGTATTCAAAAAATGGTTGACAAAGTGAAAAATATTAGGAAAAAGTGAAAAGTTAGTAAAGTTTCACGATACGTGTATTCACGAAAATTTTAACCAAAAATGTCCAAGTTAACTGACAACGGAAAAAATATGAAAATCATTAAGTATTGAAAAAATGGTTGAAAAAGTGAAAAATATTAAGAAAATTGAAAAGTTTGTCAAATGTCACAGTACATGTATTTATGAAAATTTTGACCAAAATTGTCTAGGGTTACTAACGTTCAAAAAAACTGTGAAAATCATCAAGTATTGAAAAAATGATTGACAAAGCGAAAAATATTAGGAAAAGTGAAAAGTTTGTAAAATGTCACAGTACATGCATTAATGAAAATTTTGACCAAAAATGTCAAAGGTCACTAACGTTCAAAAAAATGTGAAAATCATCAAGTATTGAAATAAAGATTGACAAAGTGAAATATATTAGGAAAAATGAAAAGATTGTAAAATGTCAAAGTATACGTATTAATGACAATTTTGACCAAAAATGTCAAAGGTCACTAACGTTCAAAAAAATGTGAAAATCATCAAGTATTGAAAAAATAGTGGACAAAGTGAAAAATATTGGGAAAAGTGAAAAGTTAGAAAAGTGTCACAGTACGTCTATTCACGAAAATTTTAACAAAAAATGTCTAAGTTATAAAATATTGGAAAAAATGTGAAAATCTTAAAGTATTGAAAAAATGGTTGACAAAGTGAAAAATATTAGGAAAAGTGAAAAGTTAGTAAAATGTCACAGTACATTCGTTCATGAAATTTTGACCAAAAATGTCTAAGGTCACTTACTTTCAAAGGAATGTGAAAATCATAAAGTATCGAAAAAATGATTGACAAAGTGAAAAATATTAGGAAAAGTGAAAAGTTTGTAAAATGTCACAGTATATGTATTTATGATAATTTTGACCAAAAATGTCTGAGGTCACTAACGTTCAAAAAAACTGTGAAAATCATCAAATATTGAAAAAATGATTGATAAAGTGAAAAATATTAGAAAAAGTGAAAAGTTTGTAAAATGTCACAGTACACGTATTTATGAAAATTTTGACCAAAAATGTCAAAGGTCACTAAAGTTCAAAAAAATGTGAAAATCATCATGTATTGAAAAAATGATTGACAAAGTGAAAAATATTAGGAAAAGTGAAAAGTTTGTAAAATGTCACAGTACATGTATTAATGAAAATTTTGACCAAAAATGTCAAAGGTCACTAACGTTCAAAAAAATGTGAAAATCATCAAGTATTGAAAAAATGATTGACAAAGTGAAAAATATTAGAAAAAGTGAAAAGTTTGTAAAATGTCACAGTACACGTATTTATGAAAATTTTGACCAAAAATGTCAAAGGTCACTAAAGTTCAAAAAAATGTGAAAATCATAAAGTATTGAAAAAATGATTGACAAAGTGAAAAATATTAGGAAAAGTGAAAAGTTTGTAAAATGTCACAGTACATGTATTTATGAACATTTTGACCAAAAATGTCTAAGGTCACTAACGTTCAAAAAAATGTGAAAATCATCAAGTATTGAAGAAAAAGTGAAAAGTTTGTAAAATGTCACATTATATGTATTCATGAAAATTTTGACCGAAAATGTGTAAGTTAACTAATATTGGAAAAAATATGAAAATCCTAAAGTATTGAAAAAATGGTTGAAAAAGTTAAAAATATTAAGAAAAGTGAAAAGTTTGTAAAATGTCACAGTACATGTATTTATGAAAAGTTTGACCAAAAATGTCTAAGGTCACTAACGTTCAAAAAAATGTGAAAAATCATCAAGTATTGAAAAAATGATTGACAAAGTAAAAATTTTAGGAAAAGTGAAAAGTTTGTAAAATGTCAAGGTACATGTATTAATGAAAATTTTGACCAAAAATGTCAAAGGTCACTAACGTTCAAAAAAATGTGAAAATCATCAAGCATTGAAAAAATGATTGACAAAGTGAAAAATATTAGGAAAAATGAAAAGTTTGTAAAATGTCAAAGTATACGTATTAATGACAATTTTGACCAAAAATGTCAAAGTTCACTAACGTTCAAAAAAATGTGAAAATCATCAAGTATTGAAAAAATGGTGGACAAAGTGAAAAATATTGGGAAAAGTGAAAAGTTAGAAAAGTGTCACAGTACGTCTATTCACGAAAATTTTAACAAAAAATGTCTAAGTTATAAAATATTGGAAAAAATGTGAAAATCTTAAAGTATTGAAAAAATGGTTGACAAAGTGAAAAATATTAGGAAAAGTGAAAAGTTAGTAAAATGTCACAGTACATTCGTCCATGAAATTTTGACCAAAAATGTCTAAGGTCACTTACGTTCAAAGGAATGTGAAAATCATAAAGTATTGAAAAAATGATTGAAAAAGTGAAAAATATTAGGAAAAGTGAAAAGTTTGTAAAATGTCACAGTATATGTATTAATGAAAATTTTGACCAAAAATGTCTAAGGTCACTAATATCGGAAAAAATGTGAAAATCTTAAAGTATTGAAAAAATGATTGACAAAGTGAAAAATATTAGGAAAAGTGAAAAGTTAGTAAAATGTCACAGTACATGTATTTATGAAAACTTTGACCAAAAACGTCTAAGGTCACTAACGTTCAAAAAAATGTGAAAATCATCAAGTATTGAAAAAATGATTGACAAAGTGAAAAATATTAGAAAAAGTGAAAAGTTTGTAAAATGTCACATTATATGTATTCATGAAAATTTTGACCGAAAATGTGTAAGTTAACTAATATTGGAAAAAATATGAAAATCCTAAAGTATTGAAAAAATGGTTGAAAAAGTTAAAAATATTAAGAAAAGTGAAAAGTTTGTAAAATGTCACAGTACATGTATTTATGAAAAGTTTGACCAAAAATGTCTAAGGTCACTAACGTTCAAAAAAATGTGAAAATCATCAAGTATTGAAAAAATGATTGACAAAGTAAAAATTTTAGGAAAAGTGAAAAGTTTGTAAAATGTCAAGGTACATGTATTAATGAAAATTTTGACCAAAAATGTCAAAGGTCACTAACGTTCAAAAAAATGTGAAAATCATCAAGCATTGAAAAAATGATTGACAAAGTGAAAAATATTAGGAAAAATGAAAAGTTTGTAAAATGTCAAAGTATACGTATTAATGACAATTTTGACCAAAAATGTCAAAGTTCACTAACGTTCAAAAAAATGTGAAAATCATCAAGTATTGAAAAAATGGTGGACAAAGTGAAAAATATTGGGAAAAGTGAAAAGTTAGAAAAGTGTCACAGTACGTCTATTCACGAAAATTTTAACAAAAAATGTCTAAATTATAAAATATTGGAAAAAATGTGAAAATCTTAAAGTATTGAAAAAATGGTTGACAAAGTGAAAAATATTAGGAAAAGTGAAAAGTTAGTAAAATGTCACAGTACATTCGTCCATGAAATTTTGACCAAAAATGTCTAAGGTCACTTACGTTCAAAGGAATGTGAAAATCATAAAGTATTGAAAAAATGATTGAAAAAGTGAAAAATATTAGGAAAAGTGAAAAGTTTGTAAAATGTCACAGTATATGTATTAATGAAAATTTTGACCAAAAATGTCTAAGGTCACTAATATCGGAAAAAATATGAAAATCATAAAGTATTGAAAAAATGGTTGAAAAAGTGAAAAATATTAGGAAAAGCGAAAAGTTAGTAAAATGTCACAGTACATGTATTTATGAAAATTTTGACCAAAAATGTCTAAGGTCACTAACGTTCAAAAAAATGTGAAAATCATATAGTATTGAAAAAATGATTGACAAAGTGAAAAATATCAGGAAAAATGATAAGTTTGTAAAATGTCAAAGTATATGTATTAATGAAAATTTTGACCAAAAATGTCTAAGGTCACTAATATCGGAAAAAATATGAAAATCATAAAGTATTGAAAAAATGGTTGAAAAAGTGAAAAATATTAGGAAAAGTGAAAAGTTAGTAAAATGTCACAGTACATGTATTTATGAAATTTTTTTTACCAAAAATGTCTAAGGTCACTAACGTTCAAAAAAATGTGAAAATCATCAAGTATTGAAAAAATGATTGACAAAGTGAAAAATATTAGGAAAAGTGAAAAGTTTGTAAAATGTCAAAGTATATGTATTTATGAAAATTTTGACCAAAAATGTCTAGGGTCACTAACGTTCAAAAAAATGTGAAAATCATCAAGTATTGAAAAAATGGTTTTAAAAGTGAAAAATATTAGGAAAAATGAAAAGTTTGTAAAATGTCAAAGTATATGTATTAATGAAAATTTTGACCAAAAATGTCTAAGGTCACTAATATCGGAAAAAATATGAAAATCATAAAGTATTGAAAAAATGGTTGAAAAAGTGAAAAATATTAGGAAAAGCGAAAAGTTAGTAAAATGTCACAGTACACGTATTTATGAAAAGTTTGACCAAAAATGTCTAAGGTCACTAACGTTCAAAAAAATGTGAAAATCATCAAGTATTGAAAAAATGATTGACAAAGTAAATATTTTAGGAAAAGTGAAAAGTTTGTAAAATGTCAAGGTACATGTATTAATGAAAATTTTCACCAAAAATGTCAAAGGTCAATAACGTTCAAAAAAATATGAAAATCTTCAAGTATTGAAAAAATAGTGGACAAAGTGAAAAATATTGGGAAAAGTGAAAAGTTAGAAAAGTGTCACAGTACGTCTATTCACGAAAATTTTAACCATAAATGTCTAAGTTAACAAATATTGGAAAAAATGTGAAAATCTTAAAGTATTCAAAAAATGGTTGACAAAGTGAAAAATATAAGGAAAAAGTGAAAAGTTAGTAAAGTTTCACGATACGTGTATTCACGAAAATTTTAACCAAAAATGTCCAAGTTAACTGACAACGGAAAAAATATGAAAATCATTAAGTATTGAAAAAATGGTTGAAAAAGTGAAAAATATTAAGAAAATTGAAAAGTTTGTCAAATGTCACAGTACATGTATTTATGAAAATTTTGACAAAAATTGTCTAGGGTTACTAACTTTCAAAAAAATGTGAAAATCATCAAGTATTGAAAAAATGATTGACAAAGCGAAAAATATTAGGAAAAGTGAAAAGTTTGTAAAATGTCACAGTACATGTATTAATGAAAATTTTGACCAAAAATGTCAAAGGTCACTAACGTTCAAAAAAATGTGAAAATCATTAAGTATTGAAAAAATGATTGACAAAGTGAAAAATATTGGGAAAAGTGAAAAGTTAGAAAAGTGTCACAGTACGTCTCTTCACGAAAATTTTAACAAAAAATGTCTAAGTTATAAAATATTGGACAAAATGTGAAAATCTTAAAGTATTGAAAAAATGGTTGACGAAGTGAAAAATATTAGGAAAAGTGAAAAGTTAGTAAAATGTCACAGTACATTCGTTCATGAAATTTTGACCAAAAATTTCTAAGGTCACTTACGTTCAAAGGAATGTGAAAATCATAAAGTATTGAAAAAATGATTGACAAAGTGAAAAATATTGGGAAAAGTGAAAAGTTTGTAAAATGTCACAGTACACGTATTTATGAAAATTTTGACCAAAAATGTCAAAGGTCACTAACGTTCAAAAAAATGTGAAAATCATCATGTATTGAAAAAATGATTGACAAAGTGAAAAATATTAGGAAAAGTGAAAAGTTTATAAAATGTCACAGTACATGTATTTTTGATAATTTTGACCATAAATGTCTAAGGTCACTAACGTTCAAAAAAATGTGAAAATCATCAAGTATTGAAAAAATGATTGACAAAGTGAAAAATATTAGAAAAAGTGAAAAGTTTGTAAAATGTCACAGTACACGTATTTATAAAAATTTTGACCAAAAATGTCAAAGGTCACTAAAGTTCAAAAAAATGTGAAAATCATAAAGTATTGAAAAAATGATTGACAAAGTGAAAAATATTAGGATAAGTGAAAAGTTTGTAAAATGTCACAGTACATGTATTTATGAACATTTTGACCAAAAATGTCTAAGGTCACTAACGTTCAAAAAAATGTGAAAATCATCAAGTATTGAAAAAATGATTGATGAAGTGAAAAATATTAGGAAAAGTGAAAAGTTAGTAAAATGTCACAGTACATGTATTTATGAAAATTTTGACCAAAAATGTCTAAGGTAACTAACGTTCAAAAAAATGTGAAAATCATCAAGTATTGAAAAAATGATTGAAAAAGTGAAAAATATTAGGAAAAGTGAAAAGTTTGTAAAATGTCACAGTATATGTCTTAATGAAAATTTTGACCAAAAATGTCTAAGGTCACTAATATCGGAAAAAATATGAAAATCATAAAGTATTGAAAAAATGGTTGAAAAAGTGAAAAATATTAGGAAAAGCGAAAAGTTAGTAAAATGTCACAGTACATGTATTTATGAAAATTTTGACCAAAAATGTCTAAGGTCACTAACGTTCAAAAAAATGTAATAATCATCAAGTATTGAAAAAATGATTGACAAAGTGAAAAATATTAGGAAAAGTGAAAAGTTTGTAAAATGTCAAAGTATATGTATTTATGAAAATTTTGACCAAAAATGTCAAAGGTCACTAACGTTCAAAAAACTGTGAAAATCATATAGTATTGAAAAAATGGTTGTCAAAGTGAAAAATATTGGGAAAAGTGAAAAGTTAGTAAAGTTTCACGATACGTGTATTCACGAAAATTTTAACCAAAAATGTCTAAGTTAACTGATGTCGGAACAAATATGAAAATCATAAAGTATTGAAAAAATGATTGACAAAGTGAAAAATATTAGGAAAAGTGAAAAGTTTGTAAAATGTCACAGTACCTGTATTTATGAAAATTTTGACCAAAAATGTCTAAGGTCACTAACGTTGAAAAAAATGTGAAAATCATCAAGTATTGAAAAAATGATTGACAAAGTGAAAAATATTAGGAAAAATGAAAAGTTAGTAAAGTGTCACAGTACGTCTATTCACGAAAATTTTAACCAAAAATGTCTAAGTTAACTAATATTGGAAAAAATATGAAAATCATAAAGTATTGAAAAAATGGTTGACAAAGTGAAAAATATTTGGAAAAGTGAAAAGTTAGTAAAATGTCACAGTACATGTATTTATGAAAATTTTGACCAAAAATGTCTAAGGTCACTTATGTTCAAAAAAATGTGAAAATCATCAAGTATTGAAAAAATGATTGACAAAGTGAAAAATATTAGGAAAAGTGAAAAGTTTGTAAAATGTCACAGTACATGTATTTATGAAAATTTTGACCAAAAATGTCTAAGGTCACTAACGTTCAAAAAAATGTGATAATCATCGAGTAATGAAAAAATGATTGATAAAGTGAAAAATATTAGAAAAAATGAAGTTTGTAAAATGTCAAAGTATAAGTATTAATGAAAATTTTGACCAAAAATGTCAAAGGTCACTAAATCTCAAAAAAATTTGAAAATCATAAAGTATTGAAAAAATGATTGACAAAGTGAAAAATATTAGGAAAAGTGAAAAGTTTGTAAAATGTCATAGTATTTGTATTAATGAAAATTTTCACCAAAAATGTCAAAGGTCACTAACGTTCAAAAAAATGTGAAAATCATTTAGTATTTAAAAAATGGTTGACAAAGTGAAAAATATTAGGAAAAGTCAAAAGTTTGTAAAATGTCACAGTGCATGTATTTATGAAAAGTTTGACCAAAAATGTCTAAGGTCACTAACGTTCAAAAAAATGTGAAAATCATCAAGTATTGAAAAAATGATTGACAAAGTTAAAAATATTAGGAAAAGTGAAAAGTTAGTAAAATGTCACAGTACGTCTATTCACGGAAATTTTAACCAAAAATGTCTAAGTTAACTCATATTGGAAAAAATATGAAAATCATAAAGTATTGAAAAAATGGTTGACAAAGTGAAAAATATTTTGAAAAGTGAAAAGTTAGTAAAATGTCACAGTACATGTATTGATGAAAATTTTGACCAAAAATGTCAAAGGTCACTAACGTTCAAAAAAATGTGAAAATCATAACGTATTGAAAAAATGATTGACAAAGTAAAAAATATTAGGAAAAATGAAAAGTTTGTAAAATGTCATAGTACTTGTATTAATGAAAATTTTGACCAAAAATGTCTGAGGTCACTTACGTTCAAAGTAAAGTGAAAATCATAAAGTATTGAAAAAATGATTGAAAATGGGAAAAATTTTAGGAAAAGTGAAAAGTTTGTAAAATGTCACAGTACTTGTATTTATGAAAATTTTGACCAAAAATGTCTCAGGTCACTAACGTTCAAAAAAATGTGAAAATCATATAGTATTGAAAAAATGATTGACAAAGTGAAAAATATTAGGAAAAATGAAAAGTTTGTAAAATGTCACAGTACATTCGTTCATGAAATTTTGAACAAAAATGTCTGAGGTCACTTACGTTCAAAGGAAAGTGAAAATCATAAAGTATTGAAAAAAATGATTGAAAATGGGAAAAATTTTAGGAAAAGTGAAAAGTTTGTAAAATGTCACAGTACTTGTATTTATGAAAATTTTGACCAAAAATGTCTCAGGTCAGTAATGTTCAAAAAAAATGTGAAAATCATCAAGTATTGAAAAAATGATTGACAAAGTGAAAAATATTTAGAAAAGTGAAAAGTTTTTAAAATGTCAAAGTATAAGTATTTATGAAAATCTTGACCAAAAATGTCTAAATTCACAAACGTTCAAAAAAATGTGAAAATCATCAAGTATTGAAAAAATGATTGACAAAGTGAAAAATATTAGGAAAAATAAAAAGTTTGTAAAATTTCAAAGTATATGTATTAATGAAAATTTTGACCAAAAATGTCTAAGGTCAGAAACGTTCAAAAAAACTGTGAAAATCATCAAATATTGAAAAAATGATTGACAAAGTGAAAAATATTAGAAAAAGTGAAAAGTTGTTTAAAATGTCACAGTACACGTATTTATGAAAATTTTGACCAAAAATGTCAAAGGTCACTAAAGTTCGAAAAAATTTGAAAATCATCAAGTATTGAAAAAATGATTGACAAAATGAAAAATATTTGGAAAAGTGAAAAGTTTGTAAAATGTCACAGTACATGTATTTATGAAAATTTTGACCAAAAATGTCTAGGGTCAAAAACGTTCAAAAAAATGTGAAAATCATCAAATATTGAAAAAATGATTGACAAAGTGAAAAATATTAGGAAAAATGAAAAGTTTGTAAAATGTCAAAGTATATGTATTAATGAAAATTTTGAACAAAAATGTCAAAGGTCTCTAACGTTCAAAAAAATGTGAAAATCATAAAGTATTGAAAAAATGGTTGACAAAGTTAAAAATATTAGGAAAAGTGAAAAGTTTGTAAAATGTCAAAGTATATGTATTTAATAAAATTTTGACCAAAAAAATGTCTAAGGTCACTAACATTCAAAAAAATTTGAAAATCATCAAATATTAAAACAATGATTGACAAAGTGAAAAATATTAGGAAAAATGAAAAGTTTGTAAAATGTCACAGTACATTCGTTCATGAAATTTTGAACAAAAATGTCTGAGGTCACTTACGTTCAAAGTAAAGTGAAAATCATAAAGTATTGAAAAAATGATTGAAAATGGGAAAAATTTTAGGAAAAGTGAAAAGTTTGTAAAATGTCACAGTACTTGTATTTATGAAAATTTTGACCAAAAATGTCTCAGGTCACTAACGTTCAAAAAAATGTGAAAATCATATAGTATTGAAAAAATGATTGACAAAGTGAAAAATATTAGGAAAAATGAAAAGTTTGTAAAATGTCACAGTACATTCGTTCATGAAATTTTGAACAAAAATGTCTGAGGTCACTTACGTTCAAAGGAAAGTGAAAATCATAAAGTATTGAAAAAAATGATTGAAAATGGGAAAAATTTTAGGAAAAGTGAAAAGTTTGTAAAATGTCACAGTACTTGTATTTATGAAAATTTTGACCAAAAATGTCTCAGGTCAGTAATGTTCAAAAAAAATGTGAAAATCATCAAGTATTGAAAAAATGATTGACAAAGTGAAAAATATTTAGAAAAGTGAAAAGTTTTTAAAATGTCAAAGTATAAGTATTTATGAAAATCTTGACCAAAAATGTCTAAATTCACAAACGTTCAAAAAAATGTGAAAATCTTCAAATATTGAAAAAATGATTGACAAAGTGAAAAATATTAGGAAAAATGAAAAGTTTGTAAAATGTCAAAGTATATGTATTCATGAAAATTTTGACCAAAAATGTCAATGGTCACTTAATTTCAAAGGAAAGTGAAAATAATAAAGTATTGAAAAAATTATTGAAAAGTGAAAAATATTAGGAAAAGTGAAAAGTTAGTAAAATGTCACAGTATATGTATTCATTAAAATTTTGACCGAAAATGTCTGAGGTTTCTAACGTTCAAAAAATGTGAAAATCATTTAGTATTGAAAAAATGGTTGACAAAGTGAAAAATATTAGGAAAAGAGAAAAGTTTGTAAAATATCACAGTACATGTATTTATGAAAATTTTGACCAAAAATGTCTAAGGTCACTACAGTTCAAAAAAATGTGAAAATCATCAAGTATTGAAAAAATGATTGACAAAGTGAAAAATATTAGGAAAAATGAAAAGTTTGTAAAATGTCACAGTACATGTATTTATGATAATTTTGACCAAAAATGTCTAAGGTCACTAACGTTCAAAAAAACTGTGAAAATCATCAAGTATTGAAAAAATGATTGACAAAGTGAAAAATATTAGAAAAAGTGAAAAGTTTGTAAAATGTCACAGTACACGTATTTATGAAAATTTTGACCAAAAATGTCAAAGGTCACTAAAGTTCAAAAAAATGTGAAAATCATCAAATATTGAAAAAATGATTGACAAAGTGAAAAATATTAGGAAAAGTGAAAAGTTTGTAAAATGTCACAGTACGTCTATTCACGAAAATTTTAACCAAAAATGTCTAAGTTAACTAATATCGGAAAAAATATGAAAATCATAAAGTATTGAAAAAATGGTTAACAAAGTGAAAAATATTAGGAAAAGTGAAAAGTTAGTAAAATGTCACATTACATTCGTTCATTAAAATTTGACCAAAAATGTCTAAGGTCCCTTACGTTCAAAGGAAAGTGAAAATCATAAAGAATTGAAAAAATTATTGACAAAATGAAAAATATTAGGAAAAATGAAAAGTTTGTAAAATGTCAAAATATATGTATTAATGAAAATTTTGACCAAAAATGTCTAAGGTCACTAACTTTCAAAAAAAACTGTGAAAATCATTTAGTATTGAAAAAATGGTTGACAAAGTGAAAAATATTAGGAAAAGTGAAAAGTTTGTAAAATGTCACAGTACATGTATTTATGAAAATTTTGACCAAAAATGTCTAAGGTCACTAACGTTCAAAAAAATGTGAAAATCTTCAAGTATTGAAAAAAAGATTGACGAAGTGAAATATATTAGGAAAAGTGAACAGTTTGTCAAATGTCAAAGTATATGTATTTATGAAAATTTTGACCTAAAATGTCTAAGGTCACTAACGTTCAAAAAAATGTGAAAATCATCAAATATTAAAACAATGATTGACAAAGTGAAAAATATTAGGAAAAATGAAAAGTTTGTAAAATGTCAAAGTATATGTATTAATGAAAATTTTGACCAAAAATGTCTAAGGTCACTAACGTTCAAAAAAATGTGAAAATCATTTAATATTGAAAAAATGGTTGACAAAGTGAAAAATATTATGAAAAGTGAAAAGTTTGTAAAATGTCACAGTACATGTATTTATGAAAATTTTGACCAAAAATGTCTAAGGTCACTAACGTTCAAAAAAATGTGAAAATCATATAGTATTGAAAAAATGGTTGTCAAAGTGAAAAATATTGGGAAAAGTGAAAAGTTAGGAAAGTTTCACGATATGTGTATTCACGAAAATTTTAACCAAAAATGTCTAAGTTAACTGATATCGGAAAAAATATGAAAATCATAAAGTATTAAAAAAATGATTGACAAAGTGAAAAATATTAGGAAAAGTGAAAAGTTTGTAAAATGTCACAGTACATGTATTTATGAAAATTTTGACCAAAGATGTCTAAGGTCACTAACGTTCAAAGGAAAGTGAAAATCATAAAGTATTGAAAAAACGATTGACAAAGTGAAAAATATTAGGAAAACTAAAAAGTTAGTAAAATGTCACAGTATATGTTTTCATGAAAATTTTGACCGAAAATGTCTAAGGTCACTAACGTTCAAAAAATGTGAAAATCATCAAGTATTGAAAAAATGGTTGACAAAGTGAAAAATATTGGGAAAAGTGAAAAGTTAGTAAAATGTCACAGTACATGTATTCACAAAAATTTTGACCAAAAATGTCAAAGGTCAATAACTTTTGAAAAAATGTGAAAATCATAAAGAATTAAAAAAATGGTTGACAAAGTGAAAAATATTGGGAAAAGTGAAAATTTAGTAAAGTGTCACAGTACATGTATTCACGAAAATTTTAACCAAAAATGTCTAAGTTGACTTATATCGGAAAAATATGAAAATCTTCAAGTATTGAAAAAATAGCCGACATGGTGAAAATTTTTTTGGAAAATTGAAAAGTGAGAAAAATGTCACAGTACATGTATTCATGAAAATTTTGACCAAAAATGTCAAAGGTAGCTAAAGTTCGAAAAACTGAAAATCATATAGTATTGAAACAATTGTTGACAAAGTGAAAAATATTGGGAAAAGGCAAAAGTTAGTAAAGTGTCACAGTACATGTATTCACGAAAATTTTAACCAAACTTGTCTAAGTTCACTAATATCGGAAAAAATATGAAAATAATAAAGTATTGAAAAAATGGTTGACAAAGTGAAAAATATTGAGAAAAGTGAAAATTTAGTAAAATGTCTCAGTACATGTGTTCATGAAATTTTGACCAAATATATCGAAGGTCACTTACGTTCAAAAGGAAGTGAAAATCATAAAGTATTGAAAAAATTGTCGACAAAGTGAAAATATTTTTGGAAAAGTGAAAAGTGAGTAAAATGTCACAGTACATGTATTCATAAAAATTTTGACCAAAAATGTCAAAGGTAAATAAAGTTCGAGAAAGTCTGAAAATCTTAAAATATTGAAAAAATTGCTGACGAACTGAAAAATATTGGGAAAAGTGAAAATTTAGTAAAATGTCACAGTATATGTGTTCATGAAATTTTGACCAAATATATCTAAGGTCACTTACGTTCAAAAGAAATTGAAAATCATAAAGTAAAAAAAAAATGATTGACAAAGTGAAAAATATTGGGAAAAGTGAAAAGTTAGTAAAATGTCACAGTACATGTATTCATGAAAATTAAAGGTCACTAACTTTTGATAAAATGGGTAAATCATATAGTATTGAAAAAATGGTTGACAAAGTGAAAAATATTGGGAAAAGGGAAAATTTAGTAATGTGTCACAGTACATGTATTCAAGAAAATTTTAACCAAAACTGTTCACTTATATCGGAAAAAATATGATAATTTTAAAGTATTGAAAAAATGGTTGACAAAGTGAAAAATATTAGGAAAAGTGAAAAATTAGTAACATGTCAAAGTATATCTATTTATAAAGTTTGACCGAAAATGTCTAAGGTCACTAACGTTCAAAAAAAATGTAAAAAACATAAGGTATTGAAAAAATGGTTGATATAGTGAAAAATATTGGGAAAAGTGGAAGGTGAGTAAAATGTCACAGAACATGTATTCATGAAAATATTGACCAAAAATGTCAAAGGTCACTAACTTTCGAAAAAATGTGAAAATCATAAGGAATTGAAAAAATGGTTGACAAAGTGAAAAATATTGGGAAAAGCTAAAAGTTAGTAAAATGTCACAGTACATGTATTCATGAAAATTTTTACCAAAAATGTCTAAGGTCAATAATATTGGAAAAAATATGAAAATCATAAAGTATTGAAAAAATTGTTGACAAAGAGAAAAATATTGCGAAATTGAAAAGTTAGTAAAATGTCACATTAAATGTATTCATGAAAATTTTGAGTTAACTAATATCGGAAAAAATATGAAAATCATAAAGTATTGCAAAAATGATTGAAAAAGTGAAAAATTTTAGGAAAAGTAAAAAATTTGAAAAATGTCACAGTACTTGTATTCATGAAAATTTTGACCAAAAATGTCAAAGGTCACTAACGTTCGAAAAAATGTGAAAATCATATCGCATTGGAAAAATGGTTGACAAAGTGAAAAATATTGGGAAAAGTGAAAAGTTAGTAAAGTGTCACATTAAATGTATTCATGAAAATTTTGACCAAAAATGTCTAAGGTCACTAATATTGGAAAAAATATGAAAATTTTTAATTACTGAAAAATACCTGACAAAGGGAAATATATTGGGAAAAGTGAAAAGTGAGTAAAATGTCACAGTACATGTATTCATGAAAATTTTGAACAAAAATGTCAAAGGTCACTAAAGTTCGAAAAACTCTGAAAATCATAAAGTATTGAAAAAAATGTTGACAAAGTGAAAAATTATGTGAAAAGTGAAACGTTGGTAAAGTGTCACAGTACATGTATTCAAGAAAATTTTAACCAAAAATGTCTAAGTTAACTAATATTGTAAAAAATGTGAAAATAATAAAGTATTGAAAAAAATGTTGACAAAGTGAAAAATATTGGGAAAAGTGAGAAGTTAGTAAAGTTTCACAGTACATGTATTCATGAAAATTTTGACCAAAAATGTAAAAGGTAACTAAAGTTCGAAAAATTCTGAAAATCATATAGTATTGAAAAAATTGCTGACAAAGTGAAAAATATTGGGAAAAGTGAAAAATTAGAAAAATATCAAAGTACATGTATTCATGAAATTTTTTAACAAAAATGTCAAAGGTCACTAACGTTCGAAAAAATGTGAAAATAATAAAGTATTGAAAAAATTTTGACAAAGTGAAAAATATTGGGAAAAGTGAAAAAAAGTTAGTAAATTGTCAAATTAAATGTATTCATGAAAATTTTGACAAAAAATGTCTAAGGTCACTAATATTGGAAAAAATAATGAAAATTTTTAAGTACTGAAAAAATTGCTGACAAATTGAAAATTATTGGGAAAAGTGAAAAGTGAGTAAAATGTCACAGTACAGTATTCATGAAAATTTTGAACAAAAAAGGCAAAAGTCACGAACGTTCGAAAAAATCTGAAAATCATATAGTATTGAAAAAATGGTTGACAAAGTGAAAAATATTGGGAAAAGTGAAAAGTTAGTAAAGTGTCACATTAAATGTATTCATGAAAATTTTGACCAAAAATGTCTAAGGTCACTAATATTGGAAAAAATATGAACATTTTTAAGTACTGAAAAAAAATACCTGACAAAGTGAAATATATTGGGAAAAGTGAAAAGTGAGTAAAATGTATTCATGAAAATTTTGAACAAAAATGTCAAAGGTCACTAAAGTATGAAAAACTCTGAAAATCATAAAGTATTGAAAAAAATGTTGACAAAGTGAAAAATATTGGGAAAAGTGAAGTTAGTAAAGTGTCACAGTACATGTATACATGAAAATTTTGACCAAAAATGTCAAAGGTAACTAAAGTTCGAAAAATGCTGAAAATCATAAAGTATTGAAAAAAATGTTGACAAAGTGAAAAATATTGGGAAAAGTGAAAAGTGAGTAAAATGTCACAATACATGTATTCATGAAAATTTTAACCAAAAATGTCAAAGGTAACTAAAGTTCAAAAAACTCTGAAAATCATAAAGTATTGAAAAAATGGTTGACTAAGTGAAAAATATTGGGAAAAGTGAAAAATTAGTAATATATTACAGTACATGTATTCATTGAAAATTTTGACCAAAAATGTCAAAGGTCACTAACGTTCTAAAAATGTGAAAATAATAAAGTATTGAAAAAAATGTTGACAAAGTGAAAAATATTGGGAAAAGTGAAAAGTTAGTAAAGTGTCATATTAAATGTATTCATGAAAATTTTGACCAAAAATGTCTAAGGTCACTAATATTGGAAAAAATATGAACATTTTTAAGTACTGAAACAATTGTGGACAAAGTGAAAAATATTGGGAAAAGTGAAAAGTGAGTAAAATGTCACAGTACATGTATTCATGAAAATTTTGAACAAAAATGTCAAAGGTCACTTATGTTCGAAAAAATGTGAAAATCATAAAGTATTGAAAAAATTTTGACAAAGTGAAAAATTATGGGAAAAGTGAAACGTTAGTAAAGTGTCACAGTACATGTATTCAAGAAAATTTTAACCAAAAATGTCTAAGTTAACTAATATCGGAAAAAATATGAAAATCAAAAAGTATTGCAAAAATGATTGACAAAGTGAAAAATATTAGGAAAAGTAAAAAATTTGAAAAATGTCACAGTACATGTATTCATGAGAATTTTGACCAAAAATGTCAAAGGTCACTAACGTTCGAAAAAATGTGAAAATCATATCGCATTGAAAAAGTAGTTGACAAAGTGAAAAATATTGGGAAAAGTGAAAAGTTAGTAAAGTGTCACATTAAATGTATTCATGAAAATTTTGACCAAAAATGTCTAAGGTCACTAATATTGGAAAAAATATGAAAATTTTTAATTACTGAAAAAATACCTGACAAAGGGAAATATATTGGGAAAAGTGAAAAGTGAGTAAAATGTCACAGTACATGTATTCATGAAAATTTTGAACAAAAATGTCAAAGGTCACTAAAGTTCGAAAAACTCTGAAAATCATATAGTATTGAAAAAAATGGTTGACTTAGTGAAAAATTATGGGAAAAGTGAAACGTTAGTAAAGTGTCACAGTATATGTATTCAAGAAAATTTTAACCAAAAATGTCTAAGTTAACTAATATCGGAAAAAATATGAAAATCATAAAGTATTGCAAAAATGATTGACAAAGTGAAAAAATATTAGGAAAAGTAAAAAATTTGAAAAATGTCACAGAACATGTATTCATGAAAATTTTGAACAAAAATGTCAAAGGTCACTAACGTTCGAAAAAATGTGAAAATAATAAAGTATTGAAAAAATGTTGACAAAGTGAAAAATATTGGGAAAAGTGAGAAATTAGTAAAGTGTCACAGTACATGTATTCATGAAAATTTTGACCAAAAATGTCAAAGGTCACTTATGTTCGTAAAAATGTGAAAATCATAAAGTATTGAAAAAATGGTTGACAAAGTGAAAAATATTGGGAAAAGTAAAAAGTTAGTGAAGCGTCACAGTACATGTAGTTATGAAAATTTTGACCAAAAATGTCAAAGGTCACTAACGTTCGAAAAAATGTGAAAATCATAAAGTATTGAAAAAAATGTTGACAAAGTGAAAAATATTGGGAAAAGTGAAAAGTTAGTAAAGTGTCATATTAAATGTATTCATGAAAATTTTGACCAAAAATGTCTAAGGTCACTAATATTGGAAAAAATATGAACATTTTTAAGTACTGAAACAATTGCGGACAAAGTGAAAAATATTGGGAAAAGTGAAAAGTGAGTAAAATGTCACAGTACATGTATTCATGAAAATTTTGAACAAAAATGTCAAAGGTCACTTATGTTCGAAAAAATGTGAAAATCATAAAGTATTGAAAAAATTTTGACAAAGTGAAAAATTATGGGAAAAGTGAAACGTTAGTAAAGTGTCACAGTACATGTATTCAAGAAAATTTTAACCAAAAATGTCTAAGTTAACTAATATCGGAAAAAATATGAAAATCAAAAAGTATTGCAAAAATGATTGACAAAGTGAAAAATATTAGGAAAAGTAAAAAATTTGAAAAATGTCACAGTACATGTATTCATGAGAATTTTGACCAAAAATGTCAAAGGTCACTAACGTTCGAAAAAATGTGAAAATCATATCGCATTGAAAAAGTAGTTGACAAAGTGAAAAATATTGGGAAAAGTGAAAAGTTAGTAAAGTGTCACATTAAATGTATTCATGAAAATTTTGACCAAAAATGTCTAAGGTCACTAATATTGGAAAAAATATGAAAATTTTTAATTACTGAAAAAATACCTGACAAAGGGAAATATATTGGGAAAAGTGAAAAGTGAGTAAAATGTCACAGTACATGTATTCATGAAAATTTTGAACAAAAATGTCAAAGGTCACTAAAGTTCGAAAAACTCTGAAAATCATATAGTATTGAAAAAAATGGTTGACTTAGTGAAAAATTATGGGAAAAGTGAAACGTTAGTAAAGTGTCACAGTATATGTATTCAAGAAAATTTTAACCAAAAATGTCTAAGTTAACTAATATCGGAAAAAATATGAAAATCATAAAGTATTGCAAAAATGATTGACAAAGTGAAAAATATTAGGAAAAGTAAAAAATTTGAAAAATGTCACAGAACATGTATTCATGAAAATTTTGAACAAAAATGTCAAAGGTCACTAACGTTCGAAAAAATGTGAAAATCATAAAGTATTGAAAAAATGGTTGACAAAGTGAAAAATATTAGGAAAAGTAAAAAATTTGAAAAATGTCACAGTACTTGTATTCATGAAAATTTTGACCAAAAATGTCAAAGGTCACTAACGTTCGAAAAAATGTGAAAATCATATCGCATTGAAAAAATGGTTGACAAAGTGAAAAATATTGGGAAAAGTGAAAAGTTAGTAAAGTGTCACATTGAATGTATTCATGAAAATTTTGAACAAAAATGTCTAAGGTCACTAATATTGGAAAAAATATGAAAATTTTTAATTACTGAAAAAATACCTGACAAAGGGAAATATATTGGGAAAAGTGAAAAGTGAGTAAAATGTCATAGTACATGTATTCATGAAAATTTTGAACAAAAATGTCAAAGGTCACTAAAGTTCGAAAAACTCTGAAAATCATAAAGTATTGAAAAAAATGTTGACAAAGTGAAAAATATTGGGAAAAGTGAAAAGTTAGTAAAGTGTCACAGTACATGTATACATCAAAATTTTGGCCAAAAATGTCAAAGGTCACTAACGTTCTAAAAAATGTGAAAATAATTAAGTATTGAAAAAATGGTTGACAAAGTGAAAAATTATGGGAAAAGTGAAACGTTGGTAAAGTGTCACAGTACATGTATTCAAGAAAATTTTAACCAAAAATGTCTAAGTTAACTAATATCGTAAAAAATATGAAAATCATAAAGTATTGCAAAAATGATTGACAAAGTGAAAAATATTAGGAAAAGTAAAAAATTTGAAAAATGTCACAGAACATGTATTCATGAAAATTTTGACCAAAAATGTCAAAGGTCACTAACGTTCAAAAAAATGTGAAAATAATAAAGTATTGAAAAAAATGTTGACAAAGTGAAAAATATTGGGAAAAGTGAAAAAAAGTTAGTAAAGTGTCACATTAAATGTATTCATGAAAATTTTGACCAAAAATGTCTAAGGTCACTAATATTGGAAAAAATATGAACATTTTTAAGTACTGAAAAAAAATACCTGACAAAGTGAAATATATTGGGAAAAGTGAAAAGTGAGTAAAATGTCACAGTACATGTATTCATGAAAATTTTGAACAAAAATGTCAAAGGTCACTAAAGTTCGAAAAACTCTGAAAATCATAAAGTATTGAAAAAAATGTTGATGAAGTGAAAAATATTGGGAAAAGTGAGAAGTTAGTAAAGTGTCACAGTACATGTATTCACGAAAATTTTGACCAAAAATATCTAAGTTCACTCATATCGGAAAAAATATGAAAATCATAAACTATTGAAAAAATGGTTGACAAAGTGAAAAATATAAGGAAAATTGAAAAGTGAGTAAAATGTCACAGTACATGTATTCATGAAAATTTTGAAACAAAAATGTCAAAGGTCACTAACGTTCGAAAAACTCTGAAAATCATAAAGTATTGAAAAAAATGTTGACAAAGTGAAAAATATTGGGAAAAGTGAAGTTAGTAAAGTGTCACAGTACATGTATACATGAAAATTTTGACCAAAAATGTCAAAGGTAACTAAAGTTCGAAAAATGCTGAAAATCATAAAGTATTGAAAAAAATGTTGACAAAGTGAAAAATATTGGGAAAAGTGAAAAGTTAGTTAAGTGTCATATTAAATGTATTCATGAAAATTTTGATCAAAAATGTCTAAGATTACTAATATTGGAAAAAAATGTGAAAACCATGAAGTTTGGAAAAAAATGTTGAAAATGTAAAAACTATTGGAAAGGTAAAAATATGGAAAAATGTCATAATACATGTATATTCATGAAAATTTTGAAAAAAATGTTTGAGGTCACTAATATTGGAAAAAATATGAAAATCTTTAAGTATTGAAAAAATGGTTGACTAAGTGAAAAATATTGGGCAAAGTGAAAAATTAGTAATATATTACAGTACATGTATTCATTGAAAATTTTGACCAAAAATGTCAAAGGTCACTAACGTTTGGAAAAAGGTGAAAATCAAAAAGTGTTGAAAAAAATGTTGATGAAGTGAAAAATATTGGGAAAAGTGAGAAGTTAGTAAAGTGTCAAAGTACATGTATTCACGAAAATTTTGACCAAAAATATCTAAGTTCACTCATATCGGAAAAAATATGAAAATCATAAACTATTGAAAAAATGGTTGACAAAGTGAAAAATATAAGGAAAATTGAAAAGTGAGTAAAATGTCACAGTACATGTATTCATGAAAATTTTGAACAAAAATGTCAAAGGTCACTAACGTTCGAAAAAAGGTGAAAATCATAAAGTATTGAAAAAATGGTTGACAAAGTAAAAAATATTCGGAAAAGTGAAAAGTTAGTAAAATGTCACAGTAAATGTATTCATGAAAATTTTGACCAAAAATGTCAAAGGTCACTTACGTTCGAAAAAATGTGAAAAACATATAGTATTGAAAAAATGGTTGACAAAGTGAAAAATATTGGGAAAAGTGAAAAGTTAGTAAAGTGTCACATTAAATGTATTCATGAAATTTTTGACCAAAAGTGTCCGAGGTCACTTATATTGGAAAAAAATGTGAAAACTATGAAGTTTGGAAAAAAATATTGAAAATGTAAAAACTATTGGAAAGGTGAAAAATGGAAAAATGTCATAATACATGTATATTCATGAAAATTTTGAAAAAAATGTTTGAGGTCACTAATATCCGAAAAAATATGAAAATCTTTAAGTATTGAAAAACTTGCTGACAAAGTGAAAAATATTGGGAAAAGTGAAAAGTGAGTAAAATGTCACAGTACATGTATTCATGAAAATTTTGAACAAAAATGTCAAAGGTCACTAACGTTCGAAAAAATGTGAAAATCATATAGTATTAAAAAAAATGGTTGACAAAGTAAAAAATTATGGGAAAAGTGAAAAGTTAGTACAGTGTTACAGTACATGAATTCAAGAAAATTTTAACCAAAAATGTCTAAGTTAACTAATATCGGAAAAAATATGAAAATCATAAAGTATTGAAAAAATGATTGACAAAGTGGAAAATATTAGGAAAAGTGAAAAGTTTGTAAAATGTCACAGTACATGTATACATGAAAATTCTGACCAAAAATGTCAAAGGTAACTAAAGTTCGAAAAAATGTAAAAATAATAAAGTATTGAAAAAATGAATGACAAAGTGAAAAATATTGGGAAAAGTGAAAAGTTAGTAAAGTGTCACATTAAATGTATTCATGAAAATTTTGAACAAAAATGTCTAAGGTAACTAAAGTTCGAAAAACTCTGAAAATCACAAAGTATTGAAAAAATTGCTGACAAAGTGAAAAATATTGGGAAAAGTAAAAAGTTAGTAAAGCGTCACAGTACATGTAGTTATGAAAATTTTGACCAAAAATGTCAAAGGTCACTAATATTGGAAAAAATATGAACATTTTTAAGTACTGAAAAAATTGCGGACAAAGTGAAAAATATTGGGAAAAGTGAAAAGTGAGTAAAATGTCACAGTACATGTATTCATGAAAATTTTGAACAAAAATGTCAAAGGTCACTTATGTTCGAAAAAATATGAAAATCATAAAGTATTGAAAAAATGGTTGACAAAGTGAAAAATTATGGGAAAAGTGAAACGTTAGTAAAGTGTCACAGTACATGTATTCAAGAAAATTTTAACCAAAAATGTCTAAGTTAACTAATATCGGAAAAAATATGAAAATCATAAAGTATTGCAAAAATGATTGAAAAAGTGAAAAATTTTAGGAAAAGTAAAAAATTTGAAAAATGTCACAGTACTTGTATTCATGAAAATTTTGACCAAAAATGTCAAAGGTCACTAACGTTCGAAAAAATGTGAAAATCATATCGCATTGGAAAAATGGTTGACAAAGTGAAAAATATTGGGAAAAGTGAAAAGTTAGTAAAGTGTCACATTAAATGTATTCATGAAAATTTTGACCAAAAATGTCTAAGGTCACTAATATTGGAAAAAATATGAAAATTTTTAATTACTGAAAAAATACCTGACAAAGGGAAATATATTGGGAAAAGTGAAAAGTGAGTAAAATGTCACAGTACATGTATTCATGAAAATTTTGAACAAAAATGTCAAAGGTCACTAAAGTTCGAAAAACTCTGAAAATCATAAAGTATTGAAAAAAATGTTGACAAAGTGAAAAATTATGTGAAAAGTGAAACGTTGGTAAAGTGTCACAGTACATGTATTCAAGAAAATTTTAACCAAAAATGTCTAAGTTAACTAATATTGTAAAAAATGTGAAAATAATAAAGTATTGAAAAAAATGTTGACAAAGTGAAAAATATTGGGAAAAGTGAGAAGTTAGTAAAGTTTCACAGTACATGTATTCATGAAAATTTTGACCAAAAATGTAAAAGGTAACTAAAGTTCAAAAAATTCTGAAAATCATATAGTATTGAAAAAATTGCTGACAAAGTGAAAAATATTGGGAAAAGTGAAAAATTAGAAAAATATCAAAGTACATGTATTCATGAAATTTTTTAACAAAAATGTCAAAGGTCACTAACGTTCGAAAAAATGTGAAAATAATAAAGTATTGAAAAAATTTTGACAAAGTGAAAAATATTGGGAAAAGTGAAAAAAAGTTAGTAAATTGTCAAATTAAATGTATTCATGAAAATTTTGACAAAAAATGTCTAAGGTCACTAATATTGGAAAAAATAATGAAAATTTTTAAGTACTGAAAAAATTGCTGACAAATTGAAAATTATTGGGAAAAGTGAAAAGTGAGTAAAATGTCACAGTACAGTATTCATGAAAATTTTGAACAAAAAAGGCAAAAGTCACGAACGTTCGAAAAAATCTGAAAATCATATAGTATTGAAAAAATGGTTGACAAAGTGAAAAATATTGGGAAAAGTGAAAAGTTAGTAAAGTGTCACATTAAATGTATTCATGAAAATTTTGACCAAAAATGTCTAAGGTCACTAATATTGGAAAAAATATGAACATTTTTAAGTACTGAAAAAAAATACCTGACAAAGTGAAATATATTGGGAAAAGTGAAAAGTGAGTAAAATGTCACAGTACATGTATTCATGAAAATTTTGAACAAAAATGTCAAAGGTCACTAAAGTATGAAAAACTCTGAAAATCATAAAGTATTGAAAAAAATGTTGACAAAGTGAAAAATATTGGGAAAAGTGAAGTTAGTAAAGTGTCACAGTACATGTATACATGAAAATTTTGACCAAAAATGTCAAAGGTAACTAAAGTTCGAAAAATGCTGAAAATCATAAAGTATTGAAAAAAATGTTGACAAAGTGAAAAATATTGGGAAAAGTGAAAAGTGAGTAAAATGTCACAATACATGTATTCATGAAAATTTTAACCAAAAATGTCAAAGGTAACTAAAGTTCAAAAAACTCTGAAAATCATAAAGTATTGAAAAAATGGTTGACTAAGTGAAAAATATTGGGAAAAGTGAAAAATTAGTAATATATTACAGTACATGTATTCATTGAAAATTTTGACCAAAAATGTCAAAGGTCACTAACGTTTGAAAAAAGGTGAAAATCAAAAAGTGTTGAAAAAAATGTTGACAAAGTAAAAAATATTGGTAAAAGTGAAAAGTTAGTAAAGTGTCACAGTACATGTATTCATGAAAATTCTGACCAAAAATTTCAAAGGTAACTAGAGTTCGAAAAAATGTGAAAATAATAAAGTATTGAAAAAATGATTGACAAAGTGAAAAATATTGGGAAAAGTGAAAAGTTAGTAAAGTGTCACATTAAATGTATTCATGAAAATTTTGAACAAAAATGTCTAAGGTAACTAAAGTTTGAAAAACTCTGAAAATCACAAAGTATTGAAAAAATTGCTGACAAAGTGAAAAATATTGGGAAAAGTAAAAAGTTAGTAAAGCGTCACAGTACATGTAGTTATGAAAATTTTGACCAAAAATGTCAAAGGTCACTAACGTTCTAAAAATGTGAAAATAATAAAGTATTGAAAAAAATGTTGACAAAGTGAAAAATATTGGGAAAAGTGAAAAGTTAGTAAAGTGTCATATTAAATGTATTCATGAAAATTTTGACCAAAAATGTCTAAGGTCACTAATATTGGAAAAAATATGAAAATTTTTAATTACTGAAAAAATACCTGACAAAGGGAAATATATTGGGAAAAGTGAAAAGTGAGTAAAATGTCACAGTACATGTATTCATGAAAATTTTGAACAAAAATGTCAAAGGTCACTAAAGTTCGAAAAACTCTGAAAATCATAAAGTATTGAAAAAAATGTTGACAAAGTGAAAAATTATGTGAAAAGTGAAACGTTGGTAAAGTGTCACAGTACATGTATTCAAGAAAATTTTAACCAAAAATGTCTAAGTTAACTAATATTGTAAAAAATGTGAAAATAATAAAGTATTGAAAAAAATGTTGACAAAGTGAAAAATATTGGGAAAAGTGAGAAGTTAGTAAAGTTTCACAGTACATGTATTCATGAAAATTTTGACCAAAAATGTAAAAGGTAACTAAAGTTCGAAAAATTCTGAAAATCATATAGTATTGAAAAAATTGCTGACAAAGTGAAAAATATTGGGAAAAGTGAAAAATTAGAAAAATATCAAAGTACATGTATTCATGAAATTTTTTAACAAAAATGTCAAAGGTCACTAACGTTCGAAAAAATGTGAAAATAATAAAGTATTGAAAAAATTTTGACAAAGTGAAAAATATTGGGAAAAGTGAAAAAAAGTTAGTAAATTGTCAAATTAAATGTATTCATGAAAATTTTGACAAAAAATGTCTAAGGTCACTAATATTGGAAAAAATAATGAAAATTTTTAAGTACTGAAAAAATTGCTGACAAATTGAAAATTATTGGGAAAAGTGAAAAGTGAGTAAAATGTCACAGTACAGTATTCATGAAAATTTTGAACAAAAAAGGCAAAAGTCACGAACGTTCGAAAAAATCTGAAAATCATATAGTATTGAAAAAATGGTTGACAAAGTGAAAAATATTGGGAAAAGTGAAAAGTTAGTAAAGTGTCACATTAAATGTATTCATGAAAATTTTGACCAAAAATGTCTAAGGTCACTAATATTGGAAAAAATATGAACATTTTTAAGTACTGAAAAAAAATACCTGACAAAGTGAAATATATTGGGAAAAGTGAAAAGTGAGTAAAATGTCACAGTACATGTATTCATGAAAATTTTGAACAAAAATGTCAAAGGTCACTAAAGTATGAAAAACTCTGAAAATCATAAAGTATTGAAAAAAATGTTGACAAAGTGAAAAATATTGGGAAAAGTGAAGTTAGTAAAGTGTCACAGTACATGTATACATGAAAATTTTGACCAAAAATGTCAAAGGTAACTAAAGTTCGAAAAATGCTGAAAATCATAAAGTATTGAAAAAAATGTTGACAAAGTGAAAAATATTGGGAAAAGTGAAAAGTGAGTAAAATGTCACAATACATGTATTCATGAAAATTTTAACCAAAAATGTCAAAGGTAACTAAAGTTCAAAAAACTCTGAAAATCATAAAGTATTGAAAAAATGGTTGACTAAGTGAAAAATATTGGGAAAAGTGAAAAATTAGTAATATATTACAGTACATGTATTCATTGAAAATTTTGACCAAAAATGTCAAAGGTCACTAACGTTTGAAAAAAGGTGAAAATCAAAAAGTGTTGAAAAAAATGTTGACAAAGTAAAAAATATTGGTAAAAGTGAAAAGTTAGTAAAGTGTCACAGTACATGTATTCATGAAAATTCTGACCAAAAATGTCAAAGGTAACTAGAGTTCGAAAAAATGTGAAAATAATAAAGTATTGAAAAAATGATTGACAAAGTGAAAAATATTGGGAAAAGTGAAAAGTTAGTAAAGTGTCACATTAAATGTATTCATGAAAATTTTGAACAAAAATGTCTAAGGTAACTAAAGTTTGAAAAACTCTGAAAATCACAAAGTATTGAAAAAATTGCTGACAAAGTGAAAAATATTGGGAAAAGTAAAAAGTTAGTAAAGCGTCACAGTACATGTAGTTATGAAAATTTTGACCAAAAATGTCAAAGGTCACTAACGTTCTAAAAATGTGAAAATAATAAAGTATTGAAAAAAATGTTGACAAAGTGAAAAATATTGGGAAAAGTGAAAAGTTAGTAAAGTGTCATATTAAATGTATTCATGAAAATTTTGACCAAAAATGTCTAAGGTCACTAATATTGGAAAAAATATGAACATTTTTAAGTACTGAAACAATTGCGGACAAAGTGAAAAATATTGGGAAAAGTGAAAAGTGAGTAAAATGTCACAGTACATGTATTCATGAAAATTTTGAACAAAAATGTCAAAGGTCACTTATGTTCGAAAAAATGTGAAAATCATAAAGTATTGAAAAAATTTTGACAAAGTGAAAAATTATGGGAAAAGTGAAACGTTAGTAAAGTGTCACAGTACATGTATTCAAGAAAATTTTAACCAAAAATGTCTAAGTTAACTAATATCGGAAAAAATATGAAAATCATAAAGTATTGCAAAAATGATTGACAAAGTGAAAAATATTAGGAAAAGTAAAAAATTTGAAAAATGTCACAGTACATGTATTCATGAGAATTTTGACCAAAAATGTCAAAGGTCACTAACGTTCGAAAAAATGTGAAAATCATATCGCATTGAAAAAGTAGTTGACAAAGTGAAAAATATTGGGAAAAGTGAAAAGTTAGTAAAGTGTCACATTAAATGTATTCATGAAAATTTTGACCAAAAATGTCTAAGGTCACTAATATTGGAAAAAATATGAAAATTTTTAATTACTGAAAAAATACCTGACAAAGGGAAATATATTGGGAAAAGTGAAAAGTGAGTAAAATGTCACAGTACATGTATTCATGAAAATTTTGAACAAAAATGTCAAAGGTCACTAAAGTTCGAAAAACTCTGAAAATCATATAGTATTGAAAAAAATGGTTGACTTAGTGAAAAATTATGGGAAAAGTGAAACGTTAGTAAAGTGTCACAGTATATGTATTCAAGAAAATTTTAACCAAAAATGTCTAAGTTAACTAATATCGGAAAAAATATGAAAATCATAAAGTATTGCAAAAATGATTGACAAAGTGAAAAATATTAGGAAAAGTAAAAAATTTGAAAAATGTCACAGAACATGTATTCATGAAAATTTTGAACAAAAATGTCAAAGGTCACTAACGTTCGAAAAAATGTGAAAATAATAAAGTATTGAAAAAATGTTGACAAAGTGAAAAATATTGGGAAAAGTGAGAAATTAGTAAAGTGTCACAGTACATGTATTCATGAAAATTTTGACCAAAAATGTCAAAGGTCACTTATGTTCGTAAAAATGTGAAAATCATAAAGTATTGAAAAAATGGTTGACAAAGTGAAAAATATTAGGAAAAGTAAAAAATTTGAAAAATGTCACAGTACTTGTATTCATGAAAATTTTGACCAAAAATGTCAAAGGTCACTAACGTTCGAAAAAATGTGAAAATCATATCGCATTGAAAAAATGGTTGACAAAGTGAAAAATATTGGGAAAAGTGAAAAGTTAGTAAAGTGTCACATTGAATGTATTCATGAAAATTTTGAACAAAAATGTCTAAGGTCACTAATATTGGAAAAAATATGAAAATTTTTAATTACTGAAAAAATACCTGACAAAGGGAAATATATTGGGAAAAGTGAAAAGTGAGTAAAATGTCATAGTACATGTATTCATGAAAATTTTGAACAAAAATGTCAAAGGTCACTAAAGTTCGAAAAACTCTGAAAATCATAAAGTATTGAAAAAAATGTTGACAAAGTGAAAAATATTGGGAAAAGTGAAAAGTTAGTAAAGTGTCACAGTACATGTATACATCAAAATTTTGGCCAAAAATGTCAAAGGTCACTAACGTTCTAAAAAATGTGAAAATAATTAAGTATTGAAAAAATGGTTGACAAAGTGAAAAATTATGGGAAAAGTGAAACGTTGGTAAAGTGTCACAGTACATGTATTCAAGAAAATTTTAACCAAAAATGTCTAAGTTAACTAATATCGTAAAAAATATGAAAATCATAAAGTATTGCAAAAATGATTGACAAAGTGAAAAATATTAGGAAAAGTAAAAAATTTGAAAAATGTCACAGAACATGTATTCATGAAAATTTTGACCAAAAATGTCAAAGGTCACTAACGTTCAAAAAAATGTGAAAATAATAAAGTATTGAAAAAAATGTTGACAAAGTGAAAAATATTGGGAAAAGTGAAAAAAAGTTAGTAAAGTGTCACATTAAATGTATTCATGAAAATTTTGACCAAAAATGTCTAAGGTCACTAATATTGGAAAAAATATGAACATTTTTAAGTACTGAAAAAAAATACCTGACAAAGTGAAATATATTGGGAAAAGTGAAAAGTGAGTAAAATGTCACAGTACATGTATTCATGAAAATTTTGAACAAAAATGTCAAAGGTCACTAAAGTTCGAAAAACTCTGAAAATCATAAAGTATTGAAAAAAAATGTTGATGAAGTGAATAATATTGGGAAAAGTGAGAAGTTAGTAAAGTGTCACAGTACATGTATTCACGAAAATTTTGACCAAAAATATCTAAGTTCACTCATATCGGAAAAAATATGAAAATCATAAACTATTGAAAAAATGGTTGACAAAGTGAAAAATATAAGGAAAATTGAAAAGTGAGTAAAATGTCACAGTACATGTATTCATGAAAATTTTGAAACAAAAATGTCAAAGGTCACTAAAGTTCGAAAAACTCTGAAAATCATAAAGTATTGAAAAAAATGTTGACAAAGTGAAAAATATTGGGAAAAGTGAAGTTAGTAAAGTGTCACAGTACATGTATACATGAAAATTTTGACCAAAAATGTCAAAGGTAACTAAAGTTCGAAAAATGCTGAAAATCATAAAGTATTGAAAAAAATGTTGACAAAGTGAAAAATATTGGGAAAAGTGAAAAGTTAGTTAAGTGTCATATTAAATGTATTCATGAAAATTTTGATCAAAAATGTCTAAGATTACTAATATTGGAAAAAAATGTGAAAACCATGAAGTTTGGAAAAAAATGTTGAAAATGTAAAAACTATTGGAAAGGTAAAAATATGGAAAAATGTCATAATACATGTATATTCATGAAAATTTTGAAAAAAATGTTTGAGGTCACTAATATTGGAAAAAATATGAAAATCTTTAAGTATTGAAAAAATGGTTGACTAAGTGAAAAATATTGGGCAAAGTGAAAAATTAGTAATATATTACAGTACATGTATTCATTGAAAATTTTGACCAAAAATGTCAAAGGTCACTAACGTTTGGAAAAAGGTGAAAATCAAAAAGTGTTGAAAAAAATGTTGATGAAGTGAAAAATATTGGGAAAAGTGAGAAGTTAGTAAAGTGTCACAGTACATGTATTCACGAAAATTTTGACCAAAAATATCTAAGTTCACTCATATCGGAAAAAATATGAAAATCATAAACTATTGAAAAAATGGTTGACAAAGTGAAAAATATAAGGAAAATTGAAAAGTGAGTAAAATGTCACAGTACATGTATTCATGAAAATTTTGAACAAAAATGTCAAAGGTCACTAACGTTCGAAAAAAGGTGAAAATCATAAAGTATTGAAAAAATGGTTGACAAAGTAAAAAATATTCGGAAAAGTGAAAAGTTAGTAAAATGTCACAGTAAATGTATTCATGAAAATTTTGACCAAAAATGTCAAAGGTCACTTACGTTCGAAAAAATGTGAAAAACATATAGTATTGAAAAAATGGTTGACAAAGTGAAAAATATTGGGAAAAGTGAAAAGTTAGTAAAGTGTCACATTAAATGTATTCATGAAATTTTTGACCAAAAGTGTCCGAGGTCACTTATATTGGAAAAAAATGTGAAAACTATGAAGTTTGGAAAAAAATATTGAAAATGTAAAAACTATTGGAAAGGTAAAAAATGGAAAAATGTCATAATACATGTATATTCATGAAAATTTTGAAAAAAATGTTTGAGGTCACTAATATCCGAAAAAATATGAAAATCTTTAAGTATTGAAAAACTTGCTGACAAAGTGAAAAATATTGGGAAAAGTGAAAAGTGAGTAAAATGTCACAGTACATGTATTCATGAAAATTTTGAACAAAAATGTCAAAGGTCACTAACGTTCGAAAAAATGTGAAAATCATATAGTATTAAAAAAAATGGTTGACAAAGTAAAAAATTATGGGAAAAGTGAAAAGTTAGTACAGTGTTACAGTACATGAATTCAAGAAAATTTTAACCAAAAATGTCTAAGTTAACTAATATCGGAAAAAATATGAAAATCATAAAGTATTGAAAAAATGATTGACAAAGTGGAAAATATTAGGAAAAGTGAAAAGTTTGTAAAATGTCACGGTACATGTGTTCATGAAATTTTGACCAAGAATGTCGAGGGTCACTTCAGTTCAAAATAAAGTGAAAATCATAAAGTATTGAAAAAATGACTGACAAAGTGAAAAATATCAGGAATAGTGAAAAGTTTGTAAAATGTCACAGTACATGTATTCATGAAAATTTTGACCAAAAATGTCTTAGGTCACTAATATTGGAAAAAATATGAAAATCATAAAGTATTGAAAAAATGATTGACAAAGTGTAAAATATTGGTAAAAGTCAAAAGTTAGTAAAGTGTCACAGTACATGTATTCATGAAAATTCTGACCAAAAATGTCAAAGGTAACTAAAGTTTGAAAAAATGTGAAAATAATAAAGTATTGAAAAAATGGTTGACAAATAGAAAAATATTGGGAAAAGTGAAAAGTTAGTAAAGTGTCACAGTACATGTATTCATGAAAATTTTGACCAAAAATGTAAAAGGTAACTAAAGTTCGAAAAACTCTGAAAATCATAAAGTATTGAAAAAATTGCTGACAAAGTGAAAAATATTGGGAAAAGTGAAAAGTGAGTAAAATGTCACAGTACATGTATTCATGAAAATTTTGAACAAAAATGTCAAAGGTCACTTATGTTCGAAAAAATGTGAAAATCATAAAGTATTGAAAAAATGGTTGACAAAGTAAAAAATTATGGGAAAAGTGAAACGTTAGTAAAGTGTCACAGTACATGTATTCATGAAAATTTTGAACAAAAATGTCAAAGGTCACTTATGTTCGAAAAAATATGAAAATCATAAAGTATTGAAAAAATTGCTGACAAAGTGAAAAATATTGGGAAAAGTGAAAAATTAGTGAAATATCACAGTACATGTATTCATGAAAATTTTGTCCAAAAATGTCTAAGGTCACTAATATGGAAAAAATATGAAAATTTTTAAGGACTAAAAAAATTGCTGACAAAGTGAAAAATATTGGGAAAAGGTAAAAGTGAGTAAAATGTCACAGTACATGTATTCATGAAAATTTTGAACAAAAATGTCTAAGTTAACTAATATTGGAAAAAATATGAAAATCATCAAGTATTGAAAAAATGATTGACAAAGTGAAAAATATTACGAAAAGTGAAAAGTTCGTAAAATGTCACAGTACATGTATTCATGAAAATTTTGACCAAAAATGTCAAAGGTCTCTAACGTTCGAAAAAATTTGAAAATCATATAGTATTGAAATAATGGTTGACAAAGTGAAAAATATTGGGAAAAGTGAAAAGTTAGTAAAGTGTCACATTAAATGTATTCATGAAATTTTTGACCAAAAATGTCAAAGGTCAAAAACGTTCGAAAAATGTGAATATAATAAAAAACCTAACCCTAACCCTTACCCCCATCTAACCTCCCCCACTCATTCTCATGTGCATGTCTGCAGCTCCCAGAGCTCCATGCCGACGCTTCGGGGATCTATATCCGAAGAAAATGCATCGATGCTGGGCGAGGGCTGGAACAACACGCAACACACACGGTACCCCCATCTTATCTTCCCCACTCATTCTCATGTGCATGTCTGGAGCTCCCGGAGATCCAAGCCGGCGTTCCGGGGATCCGTGTCCGAAGAAGGTGCGCCTTGGCCCGGCGGGGGTTGCCCAGACACCACCCACGAAACCCCCACCTTAACTCCCCCACTCATTCTCATGTGCATTTCTGGAGCTACCAGGGCTCCAAATTGACATCCCGGGGATCCGTGTCCAAAGAAAGTACATCATCGCTGGGCGACGGCTGGACCCCCCCGCACATGCGCACACAGGCGCCACGACTCCAAACTTATCACTTGCTGCTACTCATGGAAACCTGGATTGTTTTTCCTTCGCTTCGTTTTTGTCACGACTCCTCAAATCCCCGGGCCAGATTCACTACAATCGCAGCAATTATCAATCCGGTCCAGTTCCCCAGAGTTCTAATTGTCTCTCAGGATTCAATCAACTCCAGCAAGGCGATTATCCTCTGCACCTGGAGGCCACGCCGCACCTGAAAGGACTTCAGCTAATCAGCCAGTGTATTGTTGGACTAAGTTGGACTCAAAGTTTCAGTCCTTGTCTGGTCTCGTTTGAAGAGGGACTTTATGTTGTCTTCGATTCTTCTTTGTATGGATACGCTTCAGATTGAGAAAACATTAAACCAACCTGCAAATCTACTAACGTGCATCTGTGCCTCTGGGGGAAAAGTGTAACAGAAGACCAGACCAGGTGTGGCGCCTACAACCTCTCCAGCACCTCAGCCTCCTCAGTTCATCCATGCTGCTCCAGAGACCAGCCCGGCCACTTACTCCGGCTCCCCAGAAAGCTGTGAGGGCTTTCTTCTCCAATGTACAGTGGTATTTGAGATGCAGCCCTTAAGTTCCCCACAGAGAGGTCCAAAATTGCCTACATCATCTCCCTCCTGTCGGGCAGAGCACTTCAGTGGGCAGAGGCAATTTGGAATTCCCCGGGCATGGTGACAGACCTGGCTCGGCACTTCATGGAACACTTCAGCATTCCAGAGGGTGATTCGTCCCCTCAGGCCTGGCTTTACGCCCTCCACCGGGGAAAACAGCCCATCACTGAGTATGCCATGCAGTTCAGGACACTGGCAGCCGCCAGTAGATGGAACAGGCCTGCCCTCATGACGGTATTTCGACAAGGCCTGAACCCCTCCTTGCGCCTCCACTTGGCGGCGTATGATGACATCATGGGGCTCGAGAGGTTTGTCCAACTGACCGTTCGAGTCTCGCATCAGAGAGAGACCTGCTTAACAGGCCCTGGAAGGCCCACCACCACAGTGCCATCCCTGAACCAGCCGGATCAAGCAGATGAGGCCATGGAGGTGGATACCCTTCAACTGTCACCCACAGAGAGACACAGATGCCTGGACAACCACCTCTGCCTCTACTGTGGAGAGAAGGGTCACCTGATCTCACGCTGTGCCAGGAGACCACCATGCCTAGATTCCCTCTCAATATGCTGGCTTTCAGGACGTCTTCAGTCCACAACGGGCCACTGCGCTGCCTCCACATTGTCCCTGGGACTGTGCCATAGATCTACTTCCCAGCCATCCTCACCCAAACGAAAAGATCTACCCTCTCTCTCCCAGAACACGCAGCCATGGAGAACCATATCGAGGAATTCCTGCACCAAGGCTATATCCAACCATCAAAATCCCCTGCTGCCTCACTGTTCTCTCTAACAAAAAGGAGGGAGGTTTAAGACCCTCTGTGGACTACCGAATCGTGAACAAGGCCGCCGTCAAGTTCCAATATCCTCTGCCTTTAGTGCCGGCTGCCTTGGAATCCCTCCATGGTTCCGCAATATTCTCCATACTAGACCTCCGGAGCGCATATAACCTGGTGCGCATCAGAAGAGATGAATAGAAAACCACCTTCATGACCCCACTGGTCACTGTGTACAAGGTAATGCCATATGGCTTAGCCAATGCCCCATCCGTGTTCCAAGGCTTCATGAATGAAATACTCCGATACTTCCTCCAGAAATTTGTGCTCATTTACATAGATGACATCCTGATCTACTCCCCGGATCTGTACAGCCACATTCACCATATCGCCCGGGTCCTCACCAGGCTTCAAGAATACTGGCTGTTTCTCAAGGCGGAGAAATGCCTGTCTCATCAGTCCACAGTCCAGTTCCTCAGCTACAACTTCCATCCTCAGGGAGTGAGTATGGATGTAGACAAGGTCAGTGCCATCCAATCATGGCCTCAACTTCAGACCATCAAGCAACTCCAGAGGTTTCAAGGGTTTGCCAATTATCTACCGACGGTTCATCGATAACTTCAGCCGACTAGCTACGCTGCTACACAAGCCTTCGCAGATCTCAAGAAGGCCTTCACGACTGCTCCTCTGCTGTGCCACCCTGACCCAGATCTTCCCTTCACAGTGGAGGTCAACGCTTCGACTACTGGGGTGGGAGCCGTCCTGTTCGAACCACATGGAAAGCCGGCCCGTCTCCAGCCCTGTGTTTTTCAAAAACGATGAGTTCCGCAGAGAGCCATTATGATATCAGGAATAGAGAGCTCCTGGCCATCAAGCTGGCTTTGAAAGAGTTGCGCCACTGGCTTGAGGGAGCAAAACATCCTTTCACAGTGCTCACTGACCACAAGAACTTGCAGTACCTATGCAAAGAGCATGAACCCCCGCCAAGCTAGATGGGCTCTCCTCTTCACCCGATTTCAGTTCACCATCCGATATCACCCTGGTACTCTCAATGGCCAAGCAGATGCTCTTTCACATACTCACTCACCTGAAAACACCCCTGAAGAACCAGAGAAAATTCTGCCTGACAGTGTGCTCGTGAGCCCCATCCGGTGGAGCCCGGAGGAGGAAATCCGGGACGTATCAGGGTCCGACCCAGCACCACCAAACACCCTGCCAACCATACCTACGTACCCCAAATCATCCAGGCCTCTCACCTCTGCACACTCAACACCGGGTACAAGGCATCCAGGAATAAGTGCGACGCGGAACCCTCCAACACAAATACTGGTGGCCAGGTATGTCGAGACATCCAAAAATTTGTCAGCCAATGCTCCGATTATGCCATGGCGAAAACCCCTCATTACCTACCAGCAGGGAAGCCGGAACCCTTGCCAATTCCAAATAGACCCTGGTCCCATCTCGGCATTGATTATGCAACAGACCTTCCCCCCCCCCTCCAATGGATATACGAGCATCCTAGTGGTCATGGATCGCTTCTCGAAGGCATGCAAATTGATCACCATGAAAGGAGTTCCAACAGCACCGGAGACAGCAGAAGCCCTCTTCACCCAGGTCTTCCGGAACTTTGGACTGCCGGAGGACATCGTTTCTGACAGAGGACCACAGTTCATATCCAGGTTTTGGCGTGCCTTCCTTCGCCTAGTGGGGGTGACCGTGAGCTTGTCATCTAGTTACCATCCCCAGACCAATAGGCAAACGGAACACAAGATCCAAGAGGTATGCCGCTTCCTCCGAACTTACTGCCAGCGCCACCCAGCAAACTGGCGTCAATTCCTTCCCTGGGCAGAATATGCTCAGAATTCCCTCCAGCAGCCAACCACCGGGTTGACACCATTCCAGTGCGTGCTCGGCCACCAACCACCCATGTTTCCCTGGACAGGAGAATCTTCAGAAGTCCCTGCAGTCGATCAGTGGTTCAAGGAGAGTGAGTGTGGGCCAGAGCCCGCCGACATTTGCAAAGGGCTCTCCCCCGCCCCTGTGCTGATGCCAACAAAGTACAGGCCCCTACCGATGCCGTGTGGCTCGACACGGGATCTTTGGATGAAACACCCGTGCAAGAAACTCAGGCTGAGATATATCGGTCCCTTCATGAACTCCCACCAGATCAATCCAGTAACCTTTCGCCTTCAGCTCCCATCGGAGTATAAAATTCACCCAGTCTTTCATGTCTCTGTTTAAACCTTGTTACTCACCTGAATCTTCATCCTCTGCAGACCCTGGGGTGGCAGTGCCTCCTCCATCGCCTCTCCTGGACGAGGGTCCCATCTACGCAGTCCGCCAGATCCTCCAATGGACACAGCAGGGGTCACTTAGAGTACCTGGTCGACTCGGATGGTATTGGAGTAATCTACCTAATGTGGCAAAACTGTTATATTATCATGTATGAGAACCAGGGAGTTTATGTTGTCTTTGACAGAGTGAGAAAACATTAAACCAACCTGCGAATCTACTAACCTGCGCCTGTGCTCCTGGGGAAAAAAGCGTAACCTCACCTGTCCCAGAAATGTGTAAACTTTATACATGTACCATACAGACTAAAAATGTATGCAGTGGCATGAACAGTACAATTCCACCATGCTCTTTTGTAGTGAAGCTGGTGACTAACATTAAATTGCACATTTTTGCTAGCAATTAGGTAGCTGGCTTTTGCCGCTGCTTTACGGACTTCTCAGCTATCAATGAAAGTGGACTGCTGTTCCCTAAGCCGCCAGCAATTCGTTTATCTTATCTCTTAGTTGTCCTTCCAAAATGTCATATTTTTCAGTGAGTCTGCAGTGGCGCCAAATATTCCTTAAATACCGAAACTTGTTGCAAACACACAGAGCACAAAGGTTTCCCGTACGTCTCTGTAAATAGGACGTAGTCCATTCTTTGAAAATTCTACCCTCGATCTACTTTTCTGTTTTGATAAACTTTTGGCTAATGAGGGAGTAGCAGGGAGGTAGAGAACAAGGTAGAAACAGAACAAGCAGCAGATGGCTCATTGATACTGTCTTCCCAAAAAAGGTCTGAACAACGGGGTCGCTCCCCATCTTTATGAGCTGAAAACATACCTCTTCACCAGCACTATCATACTAATCGCACTTAGCCAAAAAAAAAAAAGAGTATGTATGTTTATGGTTCTGAGATGGCTATTCGGTCAAGTGGTCACTTCCGACTGCTACTACTTTGGATCTTCGGTGACTGAATAGCACTTGTAAGTTGCTTTGGTTAAAAGCATCTGCCAAATGACTAATGTGTGCTGTTTGGTCAATCTCAGTGATGCAGCTTGTCTTCTACTCTGACCAAAACAGTGTGCCCCTTAGCGGACAATTCTTGAATTGCAGTTAAAAAAATTAAATCCATATCTTTTATACATTTCTTCACTTTGCAAGTGCTTTCATTTGCATAAGGGCGTGTCACAAGAACATTTTCAAAATGTCGATGTGGTCCAGTGAATATCATCCAGTGTTACAGAGCCACAAATTTCACAAAATAAAAAAAGAGAAGACTTGAACAGGGTTAAAGATGAGTACATTTGTGTGGGGTTTTTTTTATATATTTTGAACTTTTGAAAGCATAAACCCTGTGTCTCATCACAGAATGTATACAAGCTAATGAATATTAAAAAATGAAATTCAAAAAGAATGTTGCTCGTGAGTTTCAGGGCTTGTTTACATGATTTAAAGGTGATCACGAGACACACAGCATGTTCTTCCCACCAACTGTAAAATGTGCTCCTCAGTTTGAGAGACTACACAAGATGAGTCAAGTGCACATTGTCAAAAGCCCTATGCCAACAGAAGACAAAAAGGTTTATAGAAAACATTTAGATCCAAAATAACTGAAAATAATTCCATATACTAAGTTGATTTGCTGCTGAGAAGTCTCAGTTGGTTCCTTGTATCGATCTAACACACATACGCACTCGGTTATTTTGTTTATATTGTAACAGTGGGAGGACGGGTATGACTTTGAGGATTTTGTGGAACTGATGACCCACAAGCTCCTAGCAGAAACGGCAGGCATGATCAGACTGAAGGAACTGAAAGATGCTTTCATGGAGGTGAGCGCAGGACGTCTCCACGCTCCTTCCTCTTGGTCTCTGGCACAACGTGGTGGACGCACATAGGAACAATAAGACTCGCTATTCCAACGTTCCATGACGATTGTTTGCGCTCCTCTGCGCTCCAGTTCAATATCGATGGTGCCATTACATCTGAAGAGCTGAGGAGTCCCATGGGGAAGTTAGTGGGTGAACAAACCTGCAAAAAGGAAATTGAGGTTGTGATGAAAGAAGCTGACAACAATGGAGATGAAACTGTTGACTTTGAGGGTGAGACATAAAAACATAAACACGGACACAGAGTTTTTTTGTTGTTTTTTTTAAATTGCTATAATGCAAGTCACAGAATTTAAATCTAACAGAATGAATCATTAGAATATATTATGTGTGTAAAATCCCACTGTTGTGCCAGGTTATTAACCTTGCTGTTGAAAAAAAGGATAAAGGGCTTAATATCCTCTAAATGTGACATCCTGTCATTATTATCATCCGTACTGTTGTTGTTAGAGTTGCCACTTCAGGTACAGTATTTTTTTCTTTCTAAGAATTAGACTTCAATAATATGGGAAGAAATCAAAATGGCCTCTGACCTCTACGATACTCAGGTGATCCAAATCATCAAGAAATATCTTTATAACTTACAATGTGAAATTGAAAAGCTAGCTGAAAAACTACTCAGGACTAAGGTTTATTTTAAGGGATAGTTCTTCTTCTTTACATTTATCACAGTTTTTATAAGGTCAGCTAAACTCAGAAGGATTTTAAAATGCATATATTTATGCATCATACTGTATGTGAGTTCAAAGTAACATGTGATAAGTGATAATAGGATTACATTACATTACATTGCATTTGGCAGACGCTTTTATCCAAAGCGACTTACAATAGAGGACATAGGGCCTGCAAATACACTTGCAAATACATGATGCACAGGAAAAATACAGAACAGTAAGCTTGGGTTAATTAATTTTTTTTTTTTTTTTTGACAAAGACATACACAAACGTACACACACATTTGATTTCATGTGTTCAGAAACCTCAATAAATGGCGTATGGTTACAATTTCCCCTGGCCTAGATGACCATTTTCTTGTCAAAGGTGTCAATAACGTTGAGTTGCACTTCACATCAGCCTTATAAGCTTAATTTTACAATCTTGAACACAATTTTTTTTTTTCTTTTAAGAAACAAAACTCCACAAATGGTGACCCTTCCTTCCAAAGCCAAAGGCAATATTTTGAACAGAGTAGACATCCTTTTTGTGATTTTTCTCATATGACAGCAGTGCTTCAAAAATGGTAATAGATTCTTTTTCTGTTCACTTTGCAGAGTTTGTGAAAATAATGTCACAGAACTAACAGAGACAGAGCACATGGCCAAGAGATGCGAGGCTGGGTTTTCCATTAATTTCTAAACTGTTGATAGCCTTTTTCCCTCCATTTTAAAAGAATATAATTAATAAACTGCCACGGGAGCACATTGAATTTAGGTCCTCACAGAGTTCCATCTAATATGTTGCTGAATAATATTATGAATTAATGAGTAGAATGATATAGGTCATGGTAATATACATCACAATATAATTACATAATGAATCTAAATGAGCTCTCATCAGTGCCAAAATTGCCATTAATGACAGTAGCGCTTGTCATTGTGAATTAAATCTAACACCTAGTCACTAGGAAAATACTTGCCCCTAACAAACCATAAGCCTAACCACAACTCAAATCCTACCTTCACCCAGAGCTGAGGGAGGGGGAAGTCTTCAATGGACATGTTGGCACAAGAAATAGAGGTTCAAGAAGTGAGGGGCAAATTATATTTTCCCATATCCAAGGTAGGAACACAGAGGGACAGGTAGTGCTAGACCAGACCTGGGCCTTTTACAAGAACAAGAAGAGGAGGAGGGCATGTTCGCAAGCAGAGAGAGATGAGGAACGGAAAGAGCCTGGGACTGAGAGGGGGGACTTTGAATAAAGGGACTATGACAGCACAAGGTAGTGGTCAACATGATGCAGAGAAGGAAGGTGGATATACTGTGTGTCCAGGAGACCAGGTGGAAAGGTAGTAAGGCTAGAAGCTCAGGAGCAGGCTTTCAGTTGTACTATTATGGTACTGACAAGAAGAGAAATGGAGTAGGAGTTATCTTGAAGGAGGAGTTTGTTAGGAACGTCCTAGAGGTGAAAAGAATGTCAGATTGACTTATGAGTTTGAAACTGGAAATTGAAGGTGTGATGCTCAATGTTGTTACTGGCTATGAACCACAGGTGGGATGTGAATCTGAAGAGAAGGAGAACTTCTGGAATGAGTTGGATGAAGTGATGCAGAATATTCCCAGAAATGAGAGAGTGGTAATTGGTGCAGACATCAATGGGCATGTTGGCGAAGGCAATAGAGGGGATGAAGAAGTGATGGGCAGATTTGGTACACAGGATAGGAATGCAGAGGGACAGATGGTGGTACATTTTGCAAAAAGGATGGAAATGGCTGTAGTGAACACTTTTTTCCAGAAAAAGACAGGAACATGGGGTAACTTATAAGAGCGGAGGTAGGAGCACGCAGGTAGACTACATCCTGTATAGACGAGGTAACCTGAAAGAGATCAGTGACTGCAAAGTAGTTGTAGGTGAGAGTGTAGCCAGACAGCATAGGATGGTGGTCTGTAGGATGACTCTGGTGACAAGGAAGATGAAGAGGACAAAGGCAGAGCAGAGGACAAAGTGGTGGAAGCTGAAAAGGGAGGAGTGTTGTGTAGTTTTCAGGGAGGAGTTGAGAAAGGGTCTGGGCGGTCAGGGTGAGCTTCCAGATGATTGGACAACTACAGCTAGTGTTATCAGGGAGACAGGTAGAAGAGTACTTGGTGTGTCATCTGGAAGGAAAGTAGATAAGGAGACTTGGTGGTGGAATGAGGAAGTGCAGGAGTATATACAGAGAAAGCGGTTAGCAAAGAAGAAGTGGAATACTGAGAGGAAGTATATTATATTTATCATTTTTTGCCGCTCAAAATAACGTCACACTAGCGGAAGCCGGTATACCCGTCAGCCGGTAAACTCCCGATTTGCAGATGATGTGCGTAGAAGTTCAGGAGCAGAAGTCCCATAAACCAGGTAAATAAATATTTATGAAGATATTTTGTAAATATTTATTTTTTATTGTTTACTGACACAGTGATTTTTTCCCAATTTATTTCTTAAATTCAGGTCAAGGCTCCACTACACGCTCTGAAAGCCCAAAGCTCAAAATGAGTTCATTACATAGATAAAATTTAATTTTCTCTGTAATACTTTGTAAATTTCAGAAGCAACACACTACACACTTGTTTATACAAAGTGTAAAGGTAATAAAAAGCAATATATACAGTGGTATCTTTATTCTAGACGTCAAAAAGTAATTGTGGCTCCCAGTGTTTTCTTTTCCGAGGAAACCGGGTCCAAATGACTCTTTGGGCGTTAAGGGCTGCCGACTCCTGGCCTAGAAACTGTTACAATAACTAAAAGACAGGAGGCAGAACTAGAGGTTGCAGAGATGAAGATGTTGAGGTTCTCTTTGGGAGTGACCAGGATGGAGAGGATCAGGAATGAGTCTATCAGAGGAACGGCACATGTTAGATGTTTTGGAGAGAAGGTCAGCCACTTGAAGATTGTAATTGTTAAGGATATCAGAAATCACTAAATCGGCTGTTGTGATCTCAGAAACGTGATTGATGATGAAACAATCCCTGAATATTTTGGAATAAATAATGCGGGAAACAAAACTCATTTCCTTCTGCATACTGTACGAGTCAAAGATTTTACTGATCTTTCTAAATCATGTAAAAGGAGACTAGAAGTTTGAGATTGATCCGTTTGTTTTTATGTACATGATTTCCTGCAAACTATTACTAAAGGCGTTGGACGAAATGTACAGTTTATCACTCCTCTATGCAGCACAACAAACTTGAATTATTTTTCTATAGTTCAAGACAAAGTTGGCGGAGTCACACTGCCTAACTTGGTCTCTGCTTCTGTTCTAAGTTGAGTGTATTTGTCCTGTCAGTCAACCTCCCTCAGAATAACTCTCAGGCTCAGCTATATGCAGCCAGGTTAATCTCCGAGGTCCCTCCCTACTTGTAAGCGAAAGTCCTGCACCAACACAAAGAGGAGTTTCCCTTGCTAAGAGCAGCATGCTGATGAAGCATTCCTGCCCTCCACCGATACCACCCATCTGTAAGTAAGGAATCTTTCTCCTTCATTCAGACCAGCATCAGGCCAGAGCTACACATTTGTCAAGCCAAATCTTATTTGAGGGCGAGAAGAATAATTCTTCTCCTTCTTTTTTGTCAAATAGTCCTCAGAACAACTGTGTCCTTGTGGTCCGCTCCTTAAACCACGGCCAGCCTTGTTACATAAGAGGATTTTCAGTTTGCAGCGCTGCATTATAAACAACCGCCAGTCCCACTCTCATGTTGTCTATCGGAGACTCGCGGCAGAGAAACGCTGGATGAGATTCACTTCTTCGTTCTTCTTTCCTCTTTCCCAAGCCGTATTCAATTCCGATCTATATTGCTTTTCAGTGATAAGAGAAGAAGAAATGCCCAGAGCAGGCCAAAAGAATATTCACAACCGCACAGCTGAAAATGGATTAGGTGAAATAAAAGAGTTGTCACGTAATTCTGATGGAACAGAGATAAAATGTAATTAAGGCACTGATCTTTTTGACATTCCTATGTTTACCGAGGTCTGAGTGGTTACCTGGTCGTATTTTTCTAGTTTGGTTCAAGTAAACATCCGGCTTGCGATCCCGGAGGAAGCAGCTTAACGTCTTCCCGCCGTTGTGTGAAATGTGGTACGTGTGTCTGCTTCCCCTTCCAGCGCAGTGATGCTCCCCCCGGCGTGTTCAGCCAGCAGCGACTGACGGACAAACCATGAGCACCGACACAGCCTACAGGGCCGAGCTCGACGCGGAGCACCACGCCGAGCTGGCCGACATGGTGGCGGCCATGAATGTGGCCCCCGGCCGCCTGACCACGCCCAACGGCTACAGGGGCAACAGCAGCTCCCACAGGCTGCGGCTCTCCGACAGGAAGCTGTCGCTGCAGGAAAGAGGATGTCGCATAACCCGGCAGCCAACCATCGAAACCAAGCGGGTGTCCATCACAGATGTTGATGTAAGGGGTTGAAATATTTCAGAATATTCAGATCTTTTCAAAAGGAGCATTGGAGCTTTGAATGCAGGTCATCAGATGCATTTCGGGGACTGAAGTTTGGAAGCAGGAAAAGTGCTGACAATCGATTTGGAAGTGTTTACAAGAAAGCAATGGACTGAGAAAGATCAAATTTATAACTTAGAATTGTGAGTAGCTGTAATATAGCAGATGTGTTCTTCTTGAAACTTGCAGGACTGCGTCCAACTCAACCAATACAAGCTGAAGAAAGAGATTGGAAAGGTAATCGACGAACGCCAACCAGGAGTCAGGCACACGTGGGGATAAAGAGAGAGAATTGCATCTTTTGCTTGTTCGCTTTACTCTAGGGCTCATATGGAGTGGTAAAACTAGCTTACAATGAAGACTCAGAGCAGTATTATGTAAGTTAAAGCTAGTTTCGTCCTTTTATCCTCCATGGCTTGTTCACATGAACTGTCACATGCGCGCCGTTTATTTAATTTCATTCAGGCAATGAAAGTCGTTTCAAAGAAGAGGCTGATGAAGCAGTGCGGATTTTTTCGTAAGTAAAAGACAGATCGATTTTTTTATATACCAGCTTTTGGTTCCTCACGTGTGGCACGTACTGACCTCTGGCTTCGTACATCGTCTTTAGGGAGGCTTCCACCCCAAGCCTCGACCCCCCAGCAAGAGCAGCTCCCCAAGGCCTTCATGCCCCTAGACAAAGTGTACAAGGAGATCGCCATCCTGAAGAAACTGTGCCACCACAACGTTGTGAGGCTGGTGGAGGTGAGAAAGGATGAGGAGGAGTTCCTGTCAGGAGCCAGGAAGTGAAAGCTCATATGTGTGTGATCGCTGCAATCGGTGGCCTCGGTGTCTGGATGAAGATGGCCGCCAGGGTGTTATTTATTGTTGCAATTTTATTTTTCAAGTGCAAGAATTAGACTAATCATCAAAAAACCTGGACTGCCCAGAGCGGCAGCACATCCCAGGGGGAGGCACCAGACAGAGTGGTATCTGATTTAACCAATGAACCAGGTGTTGGATCTGAGCCCTACCCTCATCCACAGCCACTTAACAACAAGGGAGGGTTACGTTGATAATGAACTGCGTTAGCCCAATTCTTGCACTCTATCAGAAAGAGTTGGTTTTCAAGTACTTCAGGTTGATTGAGGGTCCAAATTTCAAGTTTATAAGCATTCCAACAGACACTGAATTTTCCCCTCAAACACTTTGGTGGGGAGGCAGTTTCCACTTCATTCGTTGTCTATACTGCTGATCCCGCAGTCAGGGCGGTGGGGGGGTGGGGGGGGGTGGAGCCTATCCCGACTGTCATTGGGCGAGAGGTGGGGTTCCAGTTCACCCTGGATGGGTCCATCACAGGGACACGTGTGGAGACATCCAACCGTTCACATCGAGACACCCAACCATTCACTCAAGCAATCGCACAGAAAAGCTGTAGCTGGAATCGGACCAGGGACCTTCTTGCTGTGAGGCAGAAGTGCTAAACATTGCGCCGTCATGCTGATGATCTAAAAAGATGAGGGTTTAACAGACTTCAGTTCTTCGTTCATACGTGAATCCTGCTGTGATGACAGGATGGTGAGATCTACTTATGCGTGAGATGAGGTCAGATGTAGCTATTGCAGAAAATAAAATAGGGAAAAGGCAATTTTCTGCCATGATAACAAGATATTTCATGGTTGTTCAGGTCTGAATTGAACAGACAAGTTCGTGTTTTTGAAACTGAGCCGGAATTTGAAATGTCCACTTTCACAGGTGCTTGATGATCCGGATGAGGATGGTCTTCATATGGGTACAAATTTTTTGATGTTTTATCATTTTCACAGAAACAGATTGTTGTTGTTTCAATACAGCATGCAGACTTTAGATATTGAATTCAGATTATTTGTCTTAAAGCCTTCGAACTGATGACAAAAGGGTACGTTTTTCCTCATGTAACGCATTATTACGAGGGTTCACTTTGGAAACTTTGTTCTGCTGAACCTTCTGTTCTGACCTGTTTCCTGTCCGTGGGGCAGGCCGGTGATGGAGGTGCCCACCGACCACCCCTTCACAGAAGACCAAGCACGGTTCTACTTCAGAGACGTCGTCCTGGGAATCGAGTACTGTAAGTTTATAGGGCCGGGGGTCTCCTTCAGCACAGCAGAGTGTAATAATAAGCTTTCCTCAAATAATCAGACAGTCATTCCAAAAAGTATCACATAATAGATGTTGACTGGTAGCAGGCGATAAGCCAGCATTGATGGCGTGTTTCCATGCCGACCAGTGCACTACCACAAGATCATCCACAGAGACATCAAACCATCCAACTTGCTGCTCGGAGACGATGGCCACGTAAAGATTGCAGACTTCGGTGTGAGCAATGAGTTCGAGGGGACGGACGCCCTTCTGTCCAGCACAGTGGGAACCCCCGCCTTCATGGCCCCAGAGTCGGTGACAGATAGCGAGCGCAGCTTTAGCGGAAAGGTGATGTTACATGCTGGTTCCCGGGAACAGACTGAATTGCAAATGTTCAGCCACGACTCGGATCAAACTGCAGCTCCGTGGCATCATCTGGAATTGCGTCCGGGTGCCTGCCACGAGTTTTCAGTCCAACTGAGTGACGGCATTTGGTTTCCAGGCGTTGGACGTGTGGGCAATGGGAGTTACGCTCTACTGTTTCGTCTTCGGGAAGGTGAGCAAGTAGTCAGCACGTTTCACGACAAATGAAAGGCCTCCCGAACATCAGTTTCTGCCACTGATTTCTGTTCCAGTGTCCTTTTTATGATGACTACATCGTGTCTCTGCACAACAAGATCAAGACTAAACTTGTGGAGTTTCCAGAAACGTAAGAGTCAAGGAATTTACTTTGGGATGAAAAAGTGTGTCATACTCAACCCTAAAAGTCATAGACAAGCCAAATACACTAGAGGACCAACAACTAGCGTTTCTGTTCATATTTTGGTCCCGTCACTGTTTTTCCTTTGGTGACCTTTCTTTGTTTTGTTTACAGTTTATGACATAACAGTCATTGAAGAACACTGGTCTATCTTGAGACCTCAAGTTTTAAAAAGCTCTACTAAATACAGCCAAAGTTGTTTTGCGATTCCATGAAGCACCATAGGTAGGCGGTAGAGAGCTGAAAATAGCAGACTCTGGAAAAGGCCTATTTTAAATTCATCTTTTGGAAAGTCATCACAGACTTGAAATCTGAGCGGCACACTTTGGCTCAAGCTCAGTTTTTGGCCCGCGGGACTTCCATCACATCATCCTCACACAGCTCACTCCTACAGTGTGAACTTCATATCTGACTCCAACCATATTTAGCTCTGTTTTAAAATACTTCTAAAATGTTGTGACTTTTGAGATGGCTCACTAGAAGGTATTACATTGGAGTCATGACTTCTAAATTCTACACTCACTGACTAGTGCAAGTTTTTTTTTCCTGCAAAATCTGTGTTTGTGTGTGTGTGGGGGGGGGGGGGGGGGGGGGTTGGTGTGTGTCCGGGTTGGTGTGCGCACGCGCGTGTGTTTGAAATATCCACGTTCATGTCCTCATCCAATTTGACCACAAACAAAACATGGATATATCCAGATTCATTGCTCCCGTCAAATCAATTCTGTTAAATCTGATGCGGAATCAATAACTAATAATATGTCGGAGTTAAACCTGCCGTCCGTCATTGCCTTTGTCTTTGTCTTCCCAGCCCATCAACGACTGAGAAACTGCAGGAGTTCATTGAACGCATGTTGGATAAAAATCCAGAAACGAGAATCACCATCCCGGAAATCAAGGTGTCCGAATGAAACTTCCCAGGTGTCATCACACTCACATTTGGTCTGCAGCCCTGTGTTAAGAAGGAGGTCTGAAATGTTGTTGTTTCACAGCTTCACCCATGGGTGACGGAGAACGGGTCGAATCCTCTGCCCCTGGAGCAGGAGCACTGCACGGCTGTGGAGGTCACGGAGGAGGAGGTGCAGAACAGCGTGAAGCTCATCCCCAGCCTCTCCACGGTGGTGAGTGTCACGAACCTGAAATACCAACATACAGTACTCTTGACATCACTCCGCTTTAGTTGCGATTAGAAAATAAAGCAATCATAATCAAATGTCAAACTAATTCTGGTTTGGATGGGTTTGACATTGACCGCTACCTATGGAACCAAAAGTCAAACATCTCCAAGGAGAGAAACTCAGTACCCACTACGGACTGGCCCTCGTGGCCCGAGAACCTTCACAGACACTCATACCACACTTATCTTCTTCTTCTTCTTTCGGCTTTTCCCGTCAGGGGTCGCCACAGCGAGTCAACTTTCTCCATCTAACCCTATTCTCTGTATCTTCCTCTCTCACACCAACTACCTTCATATCCTCTCTCACTAGATCCATAAATCTTCTCTTTGGTCTTCCTCGAGACCTCTTGCCTGGCAGCTCCAATTCCAGCATCCGTCTACCAATATATTCACTATCTCTTCTCTGTACATGACCGAACCATCTCAGTCTGGCTTCTCTGACCTTCTCTCCAAAACATCGAACATGTGCCGTCCCTCTGATAGACTCATTCCTGATCCTATCCATCCTGGTCACTCCCAAAGAGAGTACCACAAAGTACAAAGAGTGCAAAGAGAGTACCACTCATACCACACTTATATGCCCGTAAAACTTCACACTAGGGGTTCAAAAGCTAAAGACGTGAAACAAATGACATGTTTGATAAGATGGACGATTGAAACAGAGCGTGTGGATTTTCTCATCGATCTCCACTGCAGATTCTGGTCAAGGCGATGCTGAGGAAACGATCCTTCAGCAATCCCTTTGAGTGTCAGGTCAGACGGGCGGAGAGGTCCATGTCTGCCCCTGGAGGTCTTCTTACGTAAGTAGCTCGCCCTGCCAAACCGCCCGCTCTGCCTTTTAGCCTCCGACCTGAGCAGATGCTCGGTAAAACATAGATTTTGGACGCAAAAGGGCTCACTATTTCTTGCGTATCAGAAAGCGGGGAATCAACTGAGCCCGTTGCCACGTGGAGGAGGTGTGGAATTCCTGGAATTTGACCACATAATGACTGCTGACTTTGTCCTTGATTTGCCTCCATTCAGGAAAAAGATCATAGGTTTTCTTCTCCTGCTGGCTGGACCTGGGAAGTCTGCAGCTGGGTCCTTCTCCACAGTGAGAGCTGCAGACTCCCGCACCTTGTGTGTGTGTGTGTGTGTGTGTGTGTGTGTGTGTGTGTGTGTATTTGCGCCGTAATGCCAGACATAAGCCCATAGTGAAAGATGGGAACAATTCAAACTAGAAAGTGGAAGTAATGAATGAGAAATTGCAGGAAATGAGAGAAAATGAGAAGGTTGGCAGATAAGATAATATGAGAGTGACTTCTTGCCATCCACTCATGTTATTCAAGTCATACAACATTATGAATTGGGGGTCTTTACTGTATATTAGCCGTTCTTTTTCATTATCGCTCAGAGAAATGCGGTGCGAGACAACTTTCACTGAGCAGTGGTGTCTTTTTCAGTGATGCATTCAAGGCAGTCTGTTAATCCCAGTGAAAGGAGCTGTTGTGCATATCTGAATCAACCTGCTAAGTATTACTTATTTCACCCCTTTTCCTCTAGCTGTTTTTGTCCTTCAAGGGTACAAACTCAGAAGTCGGAACTTTTTGAGGAAACCTGTTTTGAGACGGTCAACGTTGTTGCTTTAATATTCGGGTGACTCTGTCACTCCAGATAAATATTCATCATTTACCTTGTTGAACCTCAGGTCAACTTGAAGAAAATCAAACCAGTCATGTTTGATCTTCTTGGTCGGATGATGGGTCGAGGCATCTTTGTACATAAAAACAAACAAACAAAGAGCAAAGCTTGTCATTTCTTTTTAAAATTGGACAAAGATGAAGACCTGAAACATTTCATGTTAAATCAGAGTCTAAACTTGGCAACACGAGCATGGCGACGCCCGGTTTGGATGATTGTCTGATCTCTGCACTGCTAAGAGAACAAACTTGTGGTTTCAGCCTCTAATTTGCTGCCTGGACTCGTCAGCGATCATTGGGATATAATTTCCTTCCTCTAAAGAACTCTGCCATCCAGACTTGGAGCAAACATCTCCATACATTTCCAAAGCCCCGGATATTCAGTCTGTTGTAATCTCTTATAATCTGTCTTGGGAGCCAAAGCGTCTGATCTTTTTCTCATGCGCAATCTCCTATTTTTTTTCTTGCAGAGGCTCTTGGGGCTTGTTGGGGTCTTCACCTCACCTCCATCCTTCCCTGAGGTAACTATAGGAGCGTGTATGTTTGTTAATCAGCACAGCTCATCTACTGCTGTCCAGCCTTAAGAGGATTTCAGACAAAGCTCCTGACAACCAGCTGCACCTGAAATAAATGGACAGACAGTCAGCGGGGGAGGGGAGGGGAGGATCTGCGGCGCCTCCTCTTCCTCTCTCTCCTGTCCATGTCTGTGAGAAGCGATGGGCTGTGCTGTGGAAGAGGTTTCCTCAACTGCAACCTCCTTTCAGCGGGATAATCGATCATCTCTCTCCTGCAGGAAAGTCAGCAACGAGGGCAGCAGAGAGGGGGAGCTGGAGGATCTGTACGAAGACGACGCCTTCGCCGAGGCTCCGGACGAAGCAGAAGCATGAGCACAGAATTCTTTATTTTGTATTTTTTCAGGCTTTCATTGCTCGAATGTGTGTCCAGCTGTAGTTCAGGAGAATGTGACGACACGGGCTCGTCGAGACTTGTATCGATCCAGAAATAAAACGCAATCGGCTCATGGAATCATTTCGTATCAGGCTGTATTGAGGCGCTTGTTACTGTCGAACGACGTCCTTCGTGTGTTTGAACTTTTGAAGGAAACCGGAGGATATTTTTACGTTTTCGTACAGTTTAAGATAATAAAATGTGACTGACACTCGAGTCTTTCTGAAATCAATCAAAGACATGAACGCAAAGACGTGAATCCCTCACAACGGATGTCTCAGGTTAAAAGGTGAAATCAAAAGGTGGCACGACGCTGCCGTGCACGGGAGAATGAATCCATGAGTAGATGAGGGGGTCAGTTTTGTCTTCGATTCATGTGATCACTTTAATCATCACGTTGCTGGAGAAGAGGCACGTCCTTGTTGGCCCAGGGAAGAATACGAGAAAACATCTACTGAAATAACTACTTTGATTCATGATGAAAATTTTGAAGAGAAACAGTACACAGAAGGGAATCATTAATAATGTAAATGATCTAAGAACAAAACATGTAGAAAGGTAATAAACAAATACATCAATGGGCTTCATTTTTGTACAATTATGCATTTTCTAAATTTAAAATTTGCCCCATGAAAGTGGCAGTTTATTGATTTACTTGGGTTTGTGTGAGAGATGATGGCGGTCTGATCACCTTTCTGGAGGAAAAGCAATCGTCTTTTATGACAGTGAAAATTTGAACATTTAAATCCCCTGAAGTGACATTTGTGTCGCAGGATCTGAGCACTTTGGCTCTCCAACCAGCAGAGGGGAGCATTGGCATAAACGAGGAGCCGCTCCAGGCTGAGAGGCCTTCGGGAGCTCATGTAACCAACGCTGCTGAGGCGCCTAAGAGCAAATCAGCAGAGGGCCTCACGGAGGAGGTTCACAAGTACTGCTCATTTTGTGGAATAAGGATGAACCGGTGCACGGTTTGCTGCAAAGAATCATCAAATGCACCTCTGTGGTTTGGTGCTTAAAGTGATTTCCTAAAACAAGAAGAGCCGCTGAGGTGGGACGTTCCAACAGGGACCAATGCAAACTGTCATTTTGCACTGGTTAGTTATGGGAAACGGTCTCCACTCGACCTGGCTTGCTGTGGACGGCAAAGTGAGAATTCCATGGTGCAGGGAAACGCCTTTCCACACTGTGTATTGAAGGACTATCTGCCAACCCTCTCCCAGCTGAGACCAAAGAGATTGACAAACTGGCAGAATGAGCCATTGTCCTTGACAAAGGTGGAGTGAACGCCATCTGAAGACGGCGTATGTGTGAGCGCTGTTTGGCTGAGCCGTCTGCCCCTTGAAGATGTCATAATGAGATAAAAACAAAAGTCCCACCAGAGCATTAGTATTCCTGCAGCCCGCTCATTTCTCTGCTGCCGCAGATATGTGACGGCCAGAGACGAGCATTTCGGAGGAAAATTTCTGTGGAAACTGTTGCCATGCAACGGCACAATGCTGCTCTCAGTAGTAACTTCAACTTCAGCTCCGCGATTCTCCCCGAGCTCTCCGCCGCCGTAGTATCGCCGTGCCGCCTTCTTTTCATCTGACTGGATGCATAGCGTTCGGGGTGCGCCCAGAACGCTTGGCTACTGAGCCGGAGACAGCTTTCATCACCTGGGAGCTCGCCTCTTACCTTCTCTGTCACTGCTCTCGCACAACCTTTCCCCGTCAGACCGCCACCGCCGACCGCCACAGCTGCTATTGAATGCAGTACTATCCCGGTTCAACGACAAAGTATGGCGGGAGATTGGGGCCTCCTGGACCACCGGCAGCAGCACAGAGGGGCTCATCAGCAGAGGTGCTCTGGGGACTGGGGAGATCTTTTTCTATTATAACTAGAAGAGTTGGCAGTAAAAAACAGCAAGTCTCATGTTTTGACTTTTGAAGAAGACAAAGACAGCACCCCCCCACACACACACACACACACACTGCAAGATCTTGCCCAAAGAAGTAAGAATTTAACCTCAGAATAAAGAAACTACAGGAGAATGACCAACTTTAATCATCAGAAATACCCAAACTGATCTTAGACTCTCAGAACTCCTGATGGAAGAAAGTTCATCAGTGAAGGAGGAGGTGAAACCACAGGGGAGAAGGAGGTGGTGAGGTGAGGGTTTAAGACAGAACTTATTTTCTAAGTCTTTAAGACACACATCTTTTCCATGATTTCCAGTCCTAGCCTTTTAAAGCTGGGGGAGCCTTTTAAAGCTGCAAGGGGAAGCCAATGATCACAGGGCTGCGGACTCTGGTTTCTCCATGGCGACCAGAGGTCCGCCATCTTCATTCATGGCCGGATGGAAAGGCCTGCAACTTTAAAACCCGTGTAATCAATATAATGTACGTGCCGTCCATATTTCTGCTCGCTCCTTTCATCTTCCAGCTACGATCTATTTAAATCTGAATCTATTTAAAGCTCTCAATCAGCTATTCTAGGGCCCTGTGAAGATGGTGGAGCGATTTCATCTATGCCGTCACGTATTCTGTTGGTCTGTCAGCGGGTAATTTTATTAGTTTGTAAGGATCTCACCTGTGATCTAATGCTGTTTTCTAGGCCCACGAGGCTGCCTGTGGATGTGAGGTGTCTTCTGGGCTTGGAAGGGGCGTCTGCCAGGAAGGTTGAACTGATTCTTGGGTTTTTTTCCAATCGCTAAAACACAATTTTGCAAAACAGGCTGGTTTTATCAAAATAATGAGCACAATTCACAAAAAAAGCACACGCAAACTGCAAAATACTGCATATATCCTGCAAAATGAAGCACTGCAGCCAAAACTACATCACTCTTAAAATCAAACTTTTGCACCAAATGGAACACACCTCATACAAATGACCATATTTTTGTCTAACCAACTACACAGTGTGGGGCACAAAGAACAGCACCCTCGTCTTCAGCATACTTTGCCGTGATACCAAATTACCTCATATCAGAGAGGATTTTTCCATTTTTTCCGATTGTTCGCAAAAACTATATTCGCAGATCGACTCACACACATTCTGTTGAAACATTTATTTTCCATTTTCCACCAAACAAATCATTGCAACATATCATCATCTCCTTACTGTAAATCAATTGCTTTGTCATATGTTGACAAAAGTGATTTGATTTTCATTGTTGTAGTAGTAAAGGAGCTCACCTGCGGTCTTCAGTGCTTCCTGGCTGCTCCAAGTGGTAACAGTGACACACAGAGGTGTTTGGCCAGGTGGCACATATTTCAGCCAATTAGCTCACGGAGCGCCATTTTGAATAGCAAACGAGACTGTCAGATTATTGTGCCTCGTGCACAGAGCCCCGTTCAGTGCAATTAAAAAAGTGTCGTTTTGAACTGCACTTTTTGCAAAGTGAGTGTGAAGCTTTAAGTTTTGGAGACATGAGAAGAGGTTTTGCTCTCTCACTGTGCTATAAGAATAAGAATAAGAATAAGAATAAGAATAAGAATAAGAACAACTTTATTAATCCCGAAGGAAATTGCTGTGCCAGTTACAGAAAATATAACAGTAATAAATAATAAAAGAAAAGGCAGAATTAGAAATAAAAATAAACTATAAACTATAAAGTGTCTCAGTGAAACTATAAAGTGTCTTAGTAAGCAGTGATAAAACTATAAGTGTCTTAGTAACAAGTGAGGTAAGGAGTGCACAATAGTATGATAGAAGGGAAAATTGTAGCTGTTATGAGATGAGATGAAATATTGCACAGTGTAGCTGTTATGACATGAAATATTGCACAGTTTCTGAATATTGCACAGTGAAATGAAATATTGCACTTTTTTTTTTTTTTTTTTTTTCATGGTTAAAGATAGGTTTTTATGGTTGCTGGCGGCTGAATGGAGAGGAATGCATGTCATTTTAGTGTGTTAGCAGTTGGAAAAAACATAAACCTTTATTAGATGTGTTTTTAACACATGCATGAGAGTAAGTCAGGTAGATCAGCCCCACACCCTTCCAAACATTCAGAGCATGCGATTTGATTTCCTCATCAGAACATCAGCTGACACGGCGTTCATGTCACCGCTGAGCATCCTGAGAAACTGCAGAGTGACGCCGCCGCTCGCAGGGCCAGAGGAGAGTTAATTTCAGATTCATCTCTGACAAACTTCTCTTGTTCACTCACTTCTCTGTAGTTATGAATAATCCCTTTCATTCTGGGTGAAGTGATCATCAGACGGCCGTGGCGATGCATGCCCACTGCCGCAAGACGGACGGAGCATTGCGGGGGGGTGAAGCTCTCCAATGTCACGATTTTTTCCCAGCTTCTACCAGACCATGTATCCTGGAATGTTTTGGGACAAGTGCTCCCAAAAATAGGTCCTTAAAACCTTCAGCTGAACATCCTGGCCCTCCTCCATCAATAATAGATTGTCGTAATGTGACCTTAAATTATTCACGCTGCGGTAGGCGAGCAGAACAGCTGCTTCTGTGAGTCGGTCTTATTTGGAGAACTTCAGACCCCTGGACTTTATGAATGCTGCTCACCACCAAAAAAATCTCACATGAACCATTCGATGGAAGGTCCATGCCCTGCTGTGTGTGTGTGTGTGTGGCTCAGCGTGCAGTAAAAATGATGAATCAGTGTTTAAGGAGTGAACCCTCAGCGTCCATGCCGAGGCTGTGGAGTGTGTGTGTGTGTGTGTGTGTGTGTGGGGGGGGGGGGGGGGGGCTGTCACACTGATGTCTTTGGTCCACTTCCTGTCTGCTCACAGGCTGCAGGGAAGCCTATTTATAGATGCGTTCTCCGCCTCAACATCAGTCCAGCTCTCTCCTCCTCTGATGCCTGGTATTTCTGGAGTTCTACTCTGATTATCTCCTTTCCTCTTCTAGCTGCACGTCACGTTGTGGCAACTCATGTACTCAAACAAAGGGTTCAAACCAGCGCGGTAACGCGACTTCCTGTCTGGTCCCATCACAGAGTGACCAGGTGTCACCAGGTGTCACCAGGTTTTACTTAACGCAGTCACCCCTCATTCTGTCAGAGAAGATCCGTGCGGTTTACCAGTAGTTGAACTGCATAAGAGTCCGAGGCAGAGCCCTGACCCTTCAGACCAGCTGAAGCTGCTGCTGTGAGGCCTGGATGGTGGTGAGAAGCTGGACAGGAGCTGAGTGACTGAAGGTTGTGGACAAATAGAACCCCTACGGTCCTCGGGTTGTTGATAATAAAGGCCCTTCGATCCAAACGCCGCGGAGGTGAACGGTGCTCGCTGGCATCCGGCAGGAGGAAGAAAGTTCAAGAAAGCCTGGAGAACGGTGTAAGACGGGTAAACCTGAGCGGGGCCTGAGCCGGGGTCGGTCCATGACGCTACATCTCAAACTTACAGGACTGCAGGATCTGTGACTTTGGCGAGACGGACGGCCACGGGAACGCGCTCCTTCACGGCTGGATGGATACCACTGGCTCCGCGGTCCGACCGACTCTCCCGCTGTCACTGCCAGCAGAGCAAAGACATCACTTTTCTACTGAAACATTTAAAGTCTCCTCTTCGTCGGGGACTGAACTGAGTTTTCTTCTCGTTCCAAAATATAAGCGTCACGGCGAGGGCCGACCTCCATCTTGAATTGTTCACGTGGAAGTGCTTCAATGGTTCTGTCATTTCAGTGCGATCGACGACAGATGTGTTGGAAGAGACGTAAAAGTCTAGTGACCGAGTAGTGTTCATACAAACCTACCAGAAGTTGCTGCCGTGCTGTTTCCGGCGCCACATCTCAGAAGGAGACCGTGTCCTGTGCTGGCATGGATAAACGGCGCCGGGGGTGCAAGCAGCCGTGGCACTACATAAGCAACACGCATGGTGCGTTCAGTGTCTCACGGCGCAGAGGGAGGGAGCGCAACCTGCAAAAACAACGCATTCATGATATATTTCATACGAGGCACACATTATTGTGGCATATCTTTACTATCTGGGTCCAACACTGCATAGCATACCAGCAGCAAGATAACGGGCGATCCAGACAGATAAACACCAGAGAGGCTGACCGGAAGCCGTTACAGTATGCTACTCGGAGCAGACGGGCAAACGTCAGCTGCACCTTTATTCCAAAAATCGTCGTTAGAAATGGTAAAAAAAATAATATTTCTGTAGACAGAGCTGATGTTTGATTTTCTGAGGGGAAAGCGCTCTGTGAGCTTGGAAAGCAGAGCATTGGACCCCGAAGCATCGGGCTGTGATGCACCCCGAACAAGCGGAACCGCTAAGTTAAATGAGTTATCCTGGTTATTTCCAGTGTTGAGCCGCAAATACGTCACCATTTGGAAACTAGCGTCTCCCAGAGCCTCCATCATTGGGACATGCTAATTATTCAGATGAATTGGACATTTTCAACAGGGTGCTGGGGAGAGCAGTCGGCGACAGAGACCCAATCCAAAGACCCGGAGCCTCTGTCCGCAAGGGACGTGGCGATGTGGACGAGGGCTCGTGCCTTGTCTGGACTTCATGACAACACGCCACCCAGCGAGGAAGATACTGCCACCCGAGATGAAGTCACCGGACAAGACGCCGCGTGTAGAGGTGGAAGGGAACAGTTTTGCAACTTGCGCAAAGCCAGTGGATTTGACCTGTAAAGAACGATTTTCCTGAGGACGTAAATTCTGTTTACTAAAGAACCTGCTTGCTTCGATGTGAATATCTAATACATACAGCATGTAGGGTGCAACACCTTATGGAAAATGATGTACGTAGATATCCAATTGAATAGAAAAGCACCCTGAAATTGGCAGGTTTAAATTTGGTCCCGTCACATGTCCAAATGAGTCGGGAGATAAAATGGGCCCGAGAATAAATGAACGTTCTAATTTTGGAATCGTGGAATCGGGGAAACATCTTTGTGCAGATTTCTGAAGCCTCCATTTTTATAAGATGCAATAGGTGTCAGAGAAGTGCAGCATGGAATCTGGCTGGTAGTGGGATACTTTTTATAGCCCTGGCAACAGCGATGGGATTGGTGGCTGCGGACCGTGAGCTCAGCAGCTATTGGCTACCGCGGACGAGCGTTCAAAGGAGAGAATTTCATCTTATGAAAGGTTTAGTGCAGCAGGCTGCAGCAGGAGGCTGCAGTCTGAGGGCGGGTGATCCAGCAGTTTGCCACCTCAGCATATCAATCAGCGCGTGGGCTGAATTCACTTCCAGGCGCCTTAATCGAACACGTCTCCGTCGCCGGTCGAAACGGCAGCGTTTGCAAGACAATCCAAACGGCAAAGCGACGCACGGTCGGTCTGTCGAGAGCCGCGGGATCGTGAATTGCTCCCGTGCGCCTCGCCATCTCCACGGCTGGTGAATTTCAAGCCAGGAGAGAATCGCCTTGGCCGCTAGGTTAACAGGTAACAAAGCTGAATTAAAAACACACGGCATCTGCTCTGCACTGCAGCTGACAGAGACTCCACACTCTGCAGCCGCCAAGGAGGCACTGCATGCAAGCAGGAAAACCAGACTCCCACAACCATTGGAATATAGATGTCCACACACACACACACACACACACACACACGCACGTGCCCATACACACACATGCATACAAACACACAAGCACACCATTTGTGTGACCCTCCACAGGTTATATAAGGTCATCTGGTTCTGTAAAAATCCACCTTAAAAAGTGAGCAAATGACCAAATGGCTGTTACTGAAAGAAATGAATGATTAGAATATGAACAAATCACTTTAATGGCCCCCAAAGAAGCTTCAGCCATACAGTTTCCATCCCATTGTCAAAGAACCCCCTGAACCTGGAGGTCCTGCTGTGTGTTTTTCTCCTGGGATTCTTCCTCCGGATCTTTTCTTCATGTGTTTCCATGTGACAGAGTCAACCATCTGCATCCACAATCATGGAAATTGAGAAATGAAACCAGAGAAACAAGAAGTCCAACCACAAACAATTCCAAACCTATTCAATTCCATAAGGTAGGGTGCGTGTTCTTGCGATCCGAGTCTCCAAATCCCTCGAACGAAGCCCCACCAAGTTGGGTTTGAAGCTTTCAGCTTTCATGCTATCTGGTCGGCCTCCGCCTTCTCCGGCACCAGGACCGAAATCCCGGCAGCGACACGGAGCCGTGGCGGCCGAGCGGCAGGCTCTCCTGCACGAGGAGGGCCGGCTGACCCGAAGCCTTCTGGATCCTGTCCTTGGCCTTCCCGTCCGAGGAGACGGTCCCATTTGTATCTACATCCGAATAGACGAAGCAAATGGAACGGTCATCCTCCGCAGACTCGGCGGCACCACGCAGGTGGGCCTGTCCGGCAGCGTCCGGACATTGTCAAGAGCTCTCGCAGCAACCATTTGCCAAAGCGGGCCGTCCCCGTGACGGCCCGAACGATAACGCTGTCGTCACGTGACGGCGAGGGCTTGGTGCTGAGCAGCGAGCGCAGCCCGACGAAGCCCCTTCTGTTGGGCTTGGACCGCTTTGGAAAAGGGAAAATAGCACAGAAGTGGAGTCGGGCAAACGCTGGAACGGAGACGAATCGCTACGACGCCGTTCCTTCCAGAAGAACGGGCTCACGGCGACGACACAACAATACACTAGACCGCCATGGACATGGCATATTTATAATTTAGTCATAGTCTTTTTTATTATCATAGCTATTATTTCGGTTCTTGTGCAACTGCTACATAATGACTCACATTCAAGATATTTTGTCACTCGGGAACAGCTAGAAGGTATAAAAACAAAGAAAGAAAGGAAAGTTTACTTGGAGAAATCAAACATGGTCCATGTCATGGAGTCAGAACAGAAACATCCAGCCTGAAAAAGTCACCATTATTCAAACTTGAGAGCATGACAGGAAAGAAAGGTACTTAAATACTGCTTAAGTATCAACAAAATATCATAATCATACTTCAATGTGACAAACACCGGCTGGTAAGGTTAAGTAATCACTGGTGATTACTGATCTTCCTTTTTTTTTTTTCTTTCATTAACAAATTAAATACACATATTGCATGTCACTATAGCAACGCCCGTTACAGGTCAATTTTTTACGATCACCATGTTGGTAGAGCAAATCAAAAACCATATCAAAAGAAAATAAATTAGAAATGAACATTGGACAAAGGCTCTTTTGTCAACCATAAGAATACTAAACACCCACAGTATAAGTTAATAAAGTCAAGCTACAGTATATAAATACATCACCAGCATGCACAATATTGAATAATTGATATTATTGTTGTCATCGTCTTACACTGGAGAAACAGTATAGTAGGCAAGTGCATTTAATAAAACAAACACGGAAATAAACCACAAACTCTGAAGCTGCTTTTATTTATGTTTTTTGTCTTTTTTCTTTCCATTTAGTTTCGTTAAGTCTCTGCCGCTCGTGCCATTCGCCGCCGAAAGAATCGATGGTTCCAGTGACATAGTTGACTATTGGGTGAGACGCCGAATACGCTTTAGACAGAAGAGGGGTAGACGTTTTTTTGTTGTTTTTAATTCTACCGGGTCCGCATCGGAGCGCGGGTTTTAAGCAATTTGAAACATGTCCCGGCAGTCGGGGGGAGGCGGGGAGGGTTAAACGCCGACGGGCTTCGGGGCGTCCCTCCTGGATGGACTGCGACTGGAACCAATGCAAACTAGCTTAGCGAGGCATACCCATTCAAGCTCTTCCTCCCCGGAGTGACTCAAACGCATCTCTATCTCGCAGAAACCTAACTAAGCAGCTTATCTTGACACGACAAGACCAGTTCCGATGCCAGTGTGAGGCTGCCATTTCAATCCAACAACAACCACTTCAGGCTGAGTGACTGACAGATCAGTGGTTTTGGCAAATGTCAAAGAGAAAATCAACAAGACGGAGGCCCCTTCCACTGTATATATATTTCTATATATATTTAAACTAAGATTTCACCTCCTCTCTCACCTCTCTTTTGATTCTTTTCTTTAAACACATGGAAAAATAAAGAACTGCTGCTGCGGTAGTATCATCGGCAAAAGCGGCTGCCAAAGTCCACCGGCCCTTCGTGTGTTCTGGAGGCGTGGCTTCTGTCTAGTTGTTGCCCTCCCCGCCCTCGTCGTCCTGCTGGTCACTTGTCCACAGTGTCAAGTTGTCTCGGAGAAGCTGCATGATGAGCGTGGAGTCTTTGTAGGAGTCCTCGTTGAGGGTGTCCAGCTCGGCGATGGCGTCGTCGAAGGCGGTTTTGGCCAGGTGGCAGGCCTGCTCCGGGGCGTTCTGGATCTCGTAGTAGAACACGGAGTAGTTGAGGGCCAGGCCCAGGCGGATGGGGTGGGTGGGCTGCATGTGCTCTTTGCTGATCTCGTGGGCCTCGTTGTAGGCCTTCTCCGACGACTCCACCACCGTGGCCCTCTTCTCGCCCGTGGCCACCTCGGCCAGGTACCGGTAGTAGTCGCCCTTCATCTTCAGGTAGAACACCTTGCTCTCGTGCTGCGTCTCGCTGCAGTTCTTGATCAAGAAGTTGTCCAGGAGGTTGAGCACATCTTGGCACACCGCCTCCAGCTCCTTCTCTATCTTCTCCCTGTAGGCCCTGACCATCTCGATCTTTTTCTCGTTGCCGTCGGCCGAGGTCTTCTGCTCAATGCTGGAAATAACTCTCCAGGAGGAGCGGCGGGCGCCCACCACGTTCTTGTAGGCCACGGAAAGGAGGTTCCTCTCCTCGTTGGACAGGGCCTCGTTCAACTCTGTCACCTGGAGGAAAGACACAGGGGAACACCCGATCACAACTCGGCCGAGGCTGGAAACGCGCTTCCTGAGAAGCTGGCAAAAGTGCGCTGCCGACGTATGGCCGAGTGCTTTCGGTGAGGCAGAAGCTGCGGCTCGTGCTGTGATGCGAGAAGGGATACTGCAGATAGTTGGCAGCGGGGCGGGCTCGGAAAGAGGCCGGGCGACGGCTGAAATGTTCCCACGAGCCGCTTGGCAGCTGCGCTGTAAGCGAGAACTGTCATCGCTGAGGAGGTTCACATGTCCCACTGACCTTCTCCCTGCCTCATCTGACCTTTGGACCTGTCAGAATCACTGGCTGTGACACCATTCCCTTTAAGATTGTCAAAATTAGATCGAGCCGTCGCCACGGAGGTGACGCCGCGTTGAAAAGGAGAGGCGCTGATTTTCCGAGACTCGCGATGAAGCCCTTGACAATGACGCGCGTGGCGGCTCGCAGAGCTGAGCGCACACTCTCGGCTCCGGCAGAGGCGGAGGAGCACCAAGATGGCGCGGGACGTGGCGGGAGGATGGAGGGGCGGGTGCCACCTCTCCAGACGGAGACCCTCTGGGAAGGACCTGCAGATCCCATTCAAATGCAAATGTGAGCGAGGGCCCGGTCTGACTCCGTCACTGTCCTCTCCAAGGAAAGGAGAGCGCTGATGTTTCAAGAGGCAGCGGGGAGGTTTCCAGGGGGCAGAATTAGAGAAGGTATCCCTGAAAGTGAAGACCACGGCCGCTTCGGACGAAGATAATGCGTACGCAATTTTTTGTCATCCTGGGATACTAAGGCCTAGGAATCCCTCGGCGAGGGAGGTCCAGCGATGGACGGGGCCGGTTGCCGGGAGAGGGAGGGAGCCCCGGCCTCGCGGGCACAAGCTCTGGTCGGCGGACTGTCCCGGCCCCCGGCGGAACCCCACGCTTCGGGCGCTCCTTTGAGTCCACGGCTACGTGACTGCGCGGCAGCGCGCGGCTCGGTCCGGCCCGAGTCGCGTCGGCACCGCCGCACACTGCCTGCGGCCGTGGCTTCGCTCCTGTCCTCCATCGCGGCGCGTTATCCGATTTCATCCTTCTTCCAACGGTCGACTGTCCTTTTGCGTGTCTCCACCTACTGCGTGTCTGTTAACCTTCATGTCTTGGAAGCCTGTCCTCTGCCCAGTGCTGCTGCGACGACAGAATTTCCCCTGCGGGGATCAATAGGCTATTATCTTATCTTATCTTACGCCGCAAACCATCCTCATCCCCTCCGTCAACCACGGGACGATCCGTGTGTGGCCTTCATCTCCAGGATGGGCTTCGGTCTCAGAGGAGCCGGGGTGACACAGCACTTTTTGAACATCTGAGGCCCAGATGAGCGGCGAAGAACGCAGAGCGGCGAGGAGAGCCGAGGGATCCGGCACGGTCCCCTCTCTACCTCAAGCTGCCACGGATATTCCCGGCTCAACTGGATTATTGGCCGAAAACGGCTCGAAGATGACGCCGGCTTCCGCACGGACGTCTACCGGGAATATGGAGGAGAAGAGCAGCCGCTGCACCATCACAGGGACCACACTGACTCACTGCAATATGACAAGGAATGTTCTAGAGGTTCTGCTGCCTCCTACGTGTGTTTGTCCCGGCTCCTCATGAAGTTCTACCTCATGCAAAGATGGCCTCTGGGCGACTGGCACGGAGGTAAAACATTAACACGCCCCCAACCCCCCCACAATTCCTATGATTTCAATTATTGTGACAAAGAGATGAAGATGAAGAGGAGGAGAAGGGGGGGGGGGCAGCGGTTGATTTTTCCGAGCAACCTCGCCTGGCATCCAGCAGCAGGGGCTTTTGGAGATGCGGTTAATGGAGGGCAAAGACAGAGCAGATGCGGGAGAATCAGCCTGTTCTTCCAGTGCCATAAAGAAGCCGTCAGCCCCGCGTCCGGGCCTCGGAGCGCCTCATTGTGAAGCCCCGCTGCCAGGCGGCATGGCCGCCGAGAGGCACCGCCCAAGGAGCGCGACGCCGGGAGACGTCTCCGGGAGGACGGGCGCCCCCGGCCCCGGAGGACGCGACCGGGACACCCCGGCCGACGGCCGCCCCGCGCCGGTTCTCCTCCGGGGTTCTCGCCGCCGCGGCGCGACGGGACTCACCGACTTCATCGCGGCGGCCATGTCGTCGTAGCGCTCGGCCTGCTCGGCCAGCCTGGCCTTCTGCACCAGCTGCTCGCGGTCAACCATCTTCTCTGGAGGTCGAGCTGCTCTGCTGGAGAAGATCGATCCTTGCAATCGCACTGCGGTGAGATCCTGCGCGAAGCTGCTGCAGCTGTTCCCTGCTGTCTGTCTGCGCTCCGAGCGGACGGGACCCCCGCCCCCCCACGGCCGCGTCACCGCGCACGAAAGTGGGAGTGTGCGCGGTGATGTAACGCTCCATAACGGGAGGAGGAGCGGACGGACGGTCGGGACGATGGCCTCTTGGGAGATGGAGGCTGCGGCGGCAACGACCTTTGACAAGAACCGACACAGAGCGCAGCGGAACCGAGACTCAGCCTCCGGAAGGACGGGTGCAAGTCCTCCATCCGCCCTCCATCACCGGACCAGAGTCGACGAGAACCCGCGCCGCGCTGCGCCGCTCGTTCACCACCAGACTGTCCAGCCGAGCTCCTCTTTCCTGCCCGCCACCCTCGGATGTAGAGCAGCTCCGTCACCCTCAGATACTTCCCACGGTCCCCCCGCGACAATTCACTGGACTCCCGCCTCCTCATCCAGTACATACTGACAGTGTCCCACACCAGAGCAATGAAGACCATCCCTCCATCCAGCCACCATCCCATCTCTCCATCCATCCATCCATCCATCCATCCAATGATCCATCCATCCATCCATCCATCCATTCATCCACCCAAGTCCTGGTCTTTCCAACACGGTGCCAGTGGGTGGCTCCAGGGCTGAGGATCCTTGAGTGTGACATGAAGACCGAAGCTGGTTGAGGGCCAAGACCAACCAGCAGGTCTGAATAAGGATATGAAATGATGAAAAGTCCGGTTCAGTTCACTATATCTTCAGAATTTGCTCAGAGCAACGGGCTTTGGCCTTGATTCGGGTCCAGGTGCAAAAGGGTTTATTGTTCATAGTCCTATATCAGTTTATATGTTTATGGCCTTTTATCTGTTTATATATCTGTTTATTGTTGTTTATATGTCCATAGGCCTTTATCTGTTTATTGGTGTTTATGTTTATTGTCCTTTATCTGTTTATATGTTTATAGTCGTGTATTCGTTCATTGTTGTTTATGAATATTGTCTTTTAGCTGTTTATCGTTGTGTATATGTTTGTATTCTATCATTTGTTCATGTATCTGTTTATTGTTGTTTATGCTTATTGTCCTTTATCTGTTTATTGTTGTTTATATGTTTATTGTCCTTTATCTGTTTATATATCTGCTTATTGTTGTTTATTCTCTGCTGGATGATAAAAGGTTGTTTTACTTACAGTCTTACTCTGTGTGCGTGCGTGCGTGCGTGCGTGCGTGCGTGCGTGCGTGCGTGCGTGCGTGCGTGCGTGCGTGCGTGCGTGCGTGTGTGTGTGTGTGTGTGTAGGTGTGTGTTTGGTAGGGAGTTTTCAGTGCATACTGTTGCATGTGTAACATTGAAGAAGTCTATAAGTCATTAAAGATAGATGTTGTCAGCGACCTCCTCTCTGCGTAGCTGGGTCCTGCCAGCATCAGATCCTGAAAGGAGGACCTTCAGGGTCTCTGCTCTGATGTGAGGCCGTCCTCCGTCACAGGATCAGCTACTGAGCCGCCGTTTCTGCCCGACTCATCGGCCTTTATGGCCAAAAACCGCCTGTAGGCGTGTGGATCGTCTTGGATCTGCATCTCTAATCTGCTTCTTCTGGAAGCTTCTCCAGCAGCTCCTCCGGGCCCGAGCACCCCAGCAGAGGGCTTCAGGAAGACAATCGTCTGCATGTGTATCATGTCCGCCCCTCCCGCCCTTCTGGTCCCTCCACCTGCTTCCTCCAGGAGGCGCCACAGCCAAACACGGGCTCCATCCAACCCCCTTCTCTGCATCTGCGTGGTGGACTTTCATGAAGAGTCTCCTTCCTGATGTCACTTTTCAAAAAAGATATAAATAGACAACCTTTTGCTGAACAGAGACTGCTGCGTGAACAGGTTGAACTTCAAATACATCTGGGCTCCAGTTGAATTCCTCTTTGTTTTGTTCCTCAGCGAAAGAAGCACTTCGGTCAGACGGGTGAATCATTTCGGAGTTTAAAACGCCACAGATTGAGAGATCAAACATCTCCTTGCCCCGCGGAGTCTTATCTTCTGATTTTGACGTCACTGGAACACTTGAAGAGTGATATTTATCTGTGAAGGTGACCCAGCCCCGTCTGGAGGACCTGGAAGGACTTCCATGATGTTTGATCTGAGACCGAAGGGTTTTCTCTTCTCCAGGCCTTCCAATGACAAGGGATGCAAAGTTGAACCTGCTGCTGAAGCCGAGGCCTGCTTGTATCGTAATTCCATTTGACTTGGCACACACACACAGACACACACACACACTTGAAAGGCTTGAAAGGATGTGGCCCAGGTTTGAGTGGCTGATGAGTGGAGACAGGGGTTTATTAGTTTGACCTTCATCTCCAAGGTAGGGGTCACACACCTGACAGTATTTTGATTGACGCGTTGACCTTTTCACACCGATTCCTCGTCAGAGTAGATGCCCGTCATCCCTGCGCCGGAGCCCGGTCACACCTCCGAGTAGCACCGAGCAGCCAAATGCTGTTGGGTGGCTGGTGCTCATCTCCGCCCCGCAGCCACAGAGGATGACCGGCGTTGTCTGTCCTGACGGCTGTGAGCCTCTTGGAGGAGAAACTACCGTCTGTCACATGTTGGTTTTAGAAATGAGTGACGCTCGTCCCCGGCCCGTGATCAGAGATCGCCAGAGATCTAATCTCATCTGTCATCTCTAATCTATAAAGGTAAATTGCAACAAACGCTGAACACCATAATCGGCTCCATCTGTGGACAACACAAAGTGACACACTGAACATGCCGGAGGAGGTCTCCTGGTAGCACATCTCCCATTTCACGTGCCTGTCAATCGGGATTTATGGTCTCCATCTGATCAGGTCCTGCATCGCCATTCCCTCCCGACCAAGTGCACACGCTGACCGGTCTTCTTTCAACTCCGGTTTTTGAAAAACCTGTTCAGGGAAACCCCAGATTCCCAGGCCCTGATCTGCATCTGTGCACCGACGCCTGACTGGGAGTCTCTGCTCAGTTGTACTTGAAAAATGTGGGAGCATTTGCAGGCTTCTTTGTTTGCTCGGGTTTCCTTTTTTTCTTGCATTTTCTCAGCAGCCTCGGCAGAGTGGCCCAGGAGCATGAGGGAGGAGGAGAGGACCGACAGGGCCGACTCCATAGCGCCCCCATCTGGTTGATGCTGCTGCTTGACAGATGCCATGCAGTGCCTTTACACGGGTTTGTTTTTCTGAGGACCAAAGTGTCACGAAGAAAAACATTATGCTCGAATCCCTTAATCAACCAAACCGTTTTCAGGCCAAGACCTAGAATCAGGTTCAAAGTTCCCGCCCTGGATGTCGTATCACGCCACCCTTTCAATTACCGAACAGTCATACAAACGCTTCTTGTACTCCGGCGAATCCAAGAGGTCACGCTCTGTGGTGGACCGTACTATTCTCTGCCGCCATGTATTTGTTTACATATGAATATTCATCTTTTTGTTATGTAGTGTCATTAACTCTGTCTCAGGCATCCGAGTCCCTTCATCAAACGTCAAATCGCTCCGAAGCAAAGGGACGTGGTTTGGACAGTCCACGTTGCAAAAGTAGTCCTCGGCACAACGGAGGAAGAGTGACGCTCGTGTCTTAAAGGTGCTTTTTCCGGACTCTCGGTTTCCTCTGACTTAGTTTACGTGTGCAAACTTGCCGATGTGGTTGTGCGTATCATGGATAGATAAAGTGTACAGGAAGCGTTCAGCGTCTTTGGGTTCTTCCGTGTACAAATGAGATACTCCGAGGTGGAAGAAAATATGAGCAAACAGGATTTCGTTGCCTCCCGGGACACTTTGCTCAGAACACAGATCCTTCTACCAACGTCTCTGTCTCACTGTTTCGCACACAACCCGACTGGTGTTGAGCAGGAGGAGATTCTCAACTGCTGAACTGGTGAGAGGTCAGCAGTGGAAGCTGTGATGACTTTCAGTGCCGCGTGAACTGGGTCAAGCAGTTACAGGATAAGCGGGCAAAGCGGCCAATGAGAGGAGGCCTGAGACTGCGTTTGCAGTGAAGCGAGATCTTATCGTCCCAACGCGCTGAAGAAATGCGGTGCGATGCCGTCTCTCCAGCAGACGTTTCCGACGAGCTCAAATATTTCTGCGCGCAAAAACCTCATCCGGCCTCTCAGAGTCACACTCGACGATGAAGGAACGGGAAGCAGCAGTTACAGTTTCCTCTCTCATTCTGAGAAACTTCCCACGCAGGACCCTTCTCCAAAAGCAGCCTCTGGCCCCGACTCCGTGAACGAGCCGTGACACGGCAGCGTTCTGAGCACGTCACCAGTTTACAAAGATAAAAAAGGGAACAAAAAGTAAAGGAGTTGCCTGAGAGAATTCTGGTAACAACAATAATAATAACAATAAAAATAATTACAATAGTTCTTATTATCATCCTATGATGGCAGCTGTAAAACAAATGTTTTTTGTATTACTTTGCACACACATTTGTAGGTCTCTCGCGGTTCACTTTACATCGCAGTACTTTTGTACTTTGTAAGGTACCTCCCACTGTGAGGCAGGTAGTACTGAGGCTCCGGATTCATCCAATCTCTCCAAAGAGGATTATTGTGCCGCTGCTTAGCTTAGTTACCTCAAATTAGGATCAGTGTAAGGAGAGGTCTGCCTGCTGCCGCCATCTGCCTGCTGAGCTCAGCATGGAGAGCAGCCTGGAGCTGGACGTCCTCATATATCCCGACGAAGTGAGGTTCGCAACTCCGGAGGACCTGAGGGAATGGGAGCTGGAGACGGCGAGCCAGGTGTCCGTACCCGCCGTACGCCTCTTCGTGGCCCTTTACCCGTACAACCCCGCCGCCATGTCCCCCAACCCCGACACGGCTGCCGAGGAGCTGCCCTTCGTTCCGGGACAGATAATCAAGGTACGAGACCGTCCCGCAGCTCCTGGCCCTCTGCTGCAGCTGCTCCGAATGCCGGGAAAAACTCCGACCGCTACCATGCCCCTCTCGGCATGACCGCGAGTGCCACTCACCTTACCGACACTTTCCATACCCTTCGCCGGACGTGGATATGCAATACTACTCACCTCACTACTGCATTAGTTACTCTATGCAGGACCCTGCTATGGAATAGTACTCTCATCACTACTGCATTAGATACTCGATCCAGGACTAGTTCTTTATTTATTGTACTTTATCAATCCCTCGCGGGAAATTCCTGTCTTCGTTGAAGCTGTCTGAATGAACCTGGAGCAGTTGGCAGCCAGTCAGCGGCCCCGGGGTGGCGACCGGGGTTCAGTGTCCTGCTCGCCTGCTTTGACGCTTCACGGGAATACGACCAGGAATGTCCAGTTCCAAGGACGACCGCCCCGGGCCACCTGCAGTCATACTACTCACCTCAGTACTGCGTCAGATACCCTATGCAGGACTATGGGATGCAGTACTACTTACCTGACTAACACTGCTAGGCAGTACTACTCACCTCCTTACTTCACTGACTTCAAAAGAATCGTGAATTTCTGGTTTTCACCAAATATTTGAGTGTGTGTGTATGTGCGTGCATGTGTGTGTGTGTGTGTGTGTTCGTGTGTGTTCGTGTGTGTGTGTGTGTGTGTGTAAAGTTGAATAAAGGAAAATGAAAGCTTGAAAAGGTTTGCCTTCCCTAAACATTAGAGCAATAATCGATGGACTACTGATTAATAATTATCAGGTACTTGTTCTAAAAGGTGACAGGACATATTTGGGTATGTATAAGTATTTAGTATAAGTAGGATAAGTATTATGAGTATTTGAATCTAAATTTATGTCTTGACTCAGCAGGAAAAGTACTTTTTAAACACATCCAACAAGTATTTCATGAGGAACATTAAATCTACAAGTGTGCACACGGTATCCTTACAGTTTACTTCAGTCGTGGTACTTTTGGTGGTATGTCGTGGTACTTGTGTTGTACACAATGTGCCGTGTGACGGACAAAATGTCCCCTGGTTAGGAAACGCACCGAGTTAGCAAAGCCTGCGAGTCACTGTGCACATTTCCTGTCTCTCAGCCATCTTTATCACACGTTAACACGTTTCCCCACGACCAGGGGAAGAGTTTATTGGTAATCCAAGACAAAATCCTGAAAAGAAATCAAAAGCTATCTTGCGAATAAACAAATACATGTTTAAACGGCTTTTCATCAAAGTGCCTCCACGCAGGAAGAGGAGGCCTTGAAGTACATAAGTACTATCTGATACTAGGTGATCTGATACATTGGGTTTTGATTCTTGTGTATTTGGTAGATTTAGAATGACCTTCTTGGTGTTACTCAGTCACATGAAGCTTTAGCATGCTTCTTTTTCAAGGGCTGCTGAAAGTAAAGGGCCTCACTCATGGCCTATTTCTTCCTCAACGGAGACACCGATCTTCTCCTCCCCGCCAGGTGTTTGGAGACAAAGACGCGGACGGATTCTATCACGGCGAGTCCGGCGGCCTCTCCGGTTACGTGCCGAGTAACATGGTGGCTGAAATACCGGTGGACGATGAGTACCTGAAGCATCTGCTCATGCAGCAAGGGTTCCTTCCTGTGGACCACACAGGTAACAGCCTCGCCGCCCGTCGCCTCCATCACGCATCGCCACATTCCTCCTCACCCTCGGCTAACCCGGGCTTTGCCGCTAGGATTTCTGAGATGCTGTCGACCGACATCTTTTCGCTCCAGGTACGTCTCCGACGCCGGATGTGAGTGACGCCAGTAGCGTCCCTGACGACGTGGTGGTTCGAAGAATGGTGGCCTTATTTGACTACGATCCCTGGGAGAGTTCGCCCAACATAGACAGCGAGGTAAGAGCGTGACCGAGAGCAGGAAACAGAGAGACACGGGAGATATTTTAAAGGTGCGTCTTACCGCTCAGGTCGAGCTGGGCTTCCGCTCGGGAGACATCATATATGTTCTGGGAGACATGGATCCGGACGGTTTCTACTATGTAAGAACCTGCTCTGCAACCTCCCCCTCTACTGCCCGGTTCTCCGGCTCCGCTGACGAGGCTTTCGTTTCAGGGCGATCTGCGCGGGCGGAGAGGTTTGGTCCCGTCCAATTTTCTGGAGCCGCTATCGTGGGATTAGACCTGGAGGCCATATTGCGTTCGGTTGTCCTTTCGATGCCAACTCTTAGCCAAGCCTGAGCTGCAAACTTTCCTCTTCTGTCTTTATGTTGTTGCTGAGACATTCTGCTTTACACTGGGGATATTTGACGACCGTGGATATGATGGGAAGTGAACAGATTTCAACGGCCACGGGTCAGAGCGTCACTCTTTTATTAGAGAATTGGAACAGACATCACACATTCACTGGTTGAAGATTAAAAATAATTTTCAAAGTCCAAACGCAGGTCACGGTCAGTGTCTCACATTGACTTTTCCTTTTCATTCATTCCCACGCATGTTTTACGAATGTCTCCAGTTTCTTAGCAGAAACAGAGCAGGAACAATCTGGATGGAAAGTAACTGATTGTTTTAGCCATAAAAGCCGTTGAAGGCCAGCCTGCACTTTCTTCCCTGGTTTCTCTATGTTTGCCTTACATCCTGTTCGTTACCTTGTAGTTTTTCAGTTTGTCGGGGTAAAAGGTTTGGTCATTGCATGATTTTAATGGACGTGAAAGACCAAGAGAAAACACTGGAAACCTCCTGTAAATGTGCAAATGAACGCATTATTTATAAAAACATCGTTGCCATAAAAGTGAAAATAGGTCACTGACTTTCCCCTTTGAAATGTGTGGATTTACGTTTTTAAAATCAGCCTCAAAAGACGCTGAGGTCTGACTTTGAATAAAAAGGTCCTGCATATTTTTTCTTTGAACAATAAACTCTTGTGTTAACCGTAATCAGAGTCCCACATTCATTAAACTGTTTTCAAAAACCATCTCACATGTTTGTCCTTGAAGGCGACGCAAACATTTAAACAAAAAGAAAACGCTGGCGTCGTCTGGGAGCCTCCTCTGCAGCCAACAGTGTACTCATCCATAAAGTAGGAAACACTACACTGTGTATTGACGTTTAGTAGTGCTTTCTACTTTATGGGTGACAACACTGTGTGTCAATGTCTTCTGCCTGCCGGCTCCTCGCTGGGCCGCGGCCCCATGAAGACCGCCTCTTGCACGGCTCACAAACGCATCCATGCCGTCCAACCCCTTCAAAGAAGACTGTGGTTAAAGAGGCGGCCGTGAACTCTACCTGTACAAACATACCTCGTGCACGGGGAGGCCAGGTGTTACGTGTGAAGCACAGTCGTCGGGTCTCACCAGGGATTGGGCTCCTCAGAAGAAAGAAACCCAGAAGTGAACATGATCTTTTTATCAGCCCGTCTGAGCCACGTGGTTCACACAGGAAAAGTCTCACACACACGCCCACAAACCATACGTTCAGGAAATTTTCATGCTAGCGTACACACACACACACACACACGCACACACACGCATACACACGCACACACACACACACACACACACACACACACACACCATAGAGAAAGCCCTAACCCTGTAATATAATAAGATCACCAGCATTCAAAGAAACAAGAAATGTCACCAAATTTTAAAATGATATTGCCATATCAAACTGTGCGGTCACTTCATCTCCTCAGGCTTCTGAGGACATCGCTTCTTTTTCTCTGAGAACATTGCAGTATTTCTTCTCACGGATGTTTAGTGGAGGAGTCCGGGAATATGGTGGGAGAACAAAATCCTCAACAAATGCAGTAATTTGATTGGATTGTAATGATGTTTGAATACTATATTTCAGGAAGTGGTGCTCTTTCTGCACACACACACACACACGCACGCACGCACACACACACACACACACACACACACACACACACACACACACACACACACACACACACACACACACACACACATTGAAAGCCTCCACCCATAAAGCAGATGACAGCACTGCTGCCAATTGTGAGCTCATCCCTTTTAAGGACATTCAGCCAAAAGGCGACACCTGCCTCCTCAGAGGCAGCAGGAAGAGATCTGCTCCCTCCATCGTCCACTTTCTGGGACGGAGAAGCCTCTGCGATCCAACGCTGACTTGTGATGTGACATTTGCTTACAGCGCGAATATAAAAGTCTCAAGTAAAATTCTGAGCGGAAGCGTGCGGCGTTCTTTTGTCTGTGTAATCTCCGTCAATCAAGGTGATCAGAACGGGAAGTAATGAGAGTTTCAAACACCACCCCCAGGAAGCAGCGTTTCAGAGCGAGTCTTTAAGGAATGTCAGATGTTCCTTTTCTGTGTTCCTCCTGTAGCTCATTTGACCCCCAAGAAATAAAAATGGCCGGCGGTATGTTTCGGAGACGTGAAAGCCTTTGACTTTTTTCTTTTGACAGCTTTTTTCACGGCTTTGACGTCAATTCTTGATTATCTTTCGTGGTCCGCGTGTGCGCAGCGAGCTGCGGGTGGGGGATGGTGCGAGGCGCTTCGCCATCCCAGCAGCGAATGTGCAATGTGCTTGCAACAACAGAAATTTTGCAAGCAGAGGAGAGACGGGCCTGTGTCCTCCATCGTCATGACAACCCTAACCTCAGAGTCACACCATGAGAGAAAAGAGGAAGTGGGGGAAGGGCTGCACACGCAAACTGGGGAAAGGATGTGTTCGCGGCGGGGATAAGACGCCCGGCCCAGCTTGCAGCAGCCGACCACAAGAAGACCGAGAACAGGCCGGAGACGCACAAATGAGACATCTGAAGCCGTCCGGGCGGACGAGGCCAGAAAAACCCAAATGTCTGGAGAACGCACGCAGCGTGACTGTGCAAGCAGCAGATTATCTGAGCCCCGTCGCATCTATTCCTGTGCAGAGGGGGATTATATCCAAAGTGATCTCCTCCAGGACTTACAATGATATAGATAGCAGCAAACAAACGTAGGATCTAATGGCAGCGGTGGGAATCAGCTGACCCGCGGGTCCTTCCGTTTCACTGTGCAAAAGAGACAAAGAAACGAGTTCAAGGAGGTTGCAATGGCCAGAGGAGAGTGTCAGGGGTGAGAGGAGACCATCAGCCAAAATGAAAGGGAAAGGTGAACAAGAGGTGCTGGGTGGTTTGGAGACAGTGGACCCCAGGAGGAGACAGAAGGCAGAGCCGGAGGCAGCAGAGATGAAGACGTTGAAGTTCGAGGAGTCCAGAGGAAGGATAGTAGAGGATGCAGGAATCGGACGGAGAGAAGATTTATGGACGTAGGAAGAGAGGACATGAAGTTCGTCGGTGTGAGAGAAGAGGGTCAGATGGAGGAGGTGGATTCGCCAAGGCGACCCTGAAGGGAGCCGCCAGGGAAACGAAGGAAGAGGATCCTTTCATCTCACTGGCCAGACATCCAGCTGAGGTTCATGGTCCCAGAAGATCCAGTTCTGTGCTCTCTGCCGACTCGGAAACGATCGCCCAAAGCTCGTGAGAGGTTGTGACTGCAAGTGCTCTTGCCCTCAGAACCAGTGTTGATGGCGAATTTGATTGAGAACTTGGACCTCTTCTTTGAGATGACGGAGTGAAAGCCGCCGCGCTGCTCCGAGCACTGGAGAACCTTCATTCAAAGAATGCTTGATTTGCTAAAGGTTGCGGGAGAAAGCAAAGAGTTGGCTTTGAACACAAACCACGTGCCTTAATCACGTCTGCTGAGTGCTGCCCTTTGGTGGACACCTGGCTTCCAGACCCCTCCATGTTCTTCAAGCTTCAGACTTGGGCCCTCAGACAATGAACAATGGGCCGCATCGATTCTACGGGCTCTCCTGGGATCTCCTGGGATCTCCACACATGGCTCCGGGCGGCTTCTTCAACTGCTGCCTCATTACCATCAAACCAAATATCCACATAATAATCAGGAATCTGGACCTCAGCCCAGGCCTCAGCGCAAACCTCAAACCAAATCTGCTCGATATCAGTAAAGTTGAACATAAAGCTGGAATTGAATGGGAATAATTGGTTGTATTTCAGTTCCCGGGTCAATAAAGCGAGATTCCTTCCACGTGTGGAATCGATCAGGTCGGTCCCTCGAATGTCCACTAGGTGTCACTAAAGCGCCTCTGGTGTGCTGAGCTTTATTCAATCGGATTCATGTTTGGGTTTGAAGGAGAGCAGACTTTGTGGAGACTAGCTGAACATCACTAAAGAGATTACCGGTCATCACTGCAGAAAGGGACACTGGGTTAGCTTGAGCCTGACCTGGTCGGCTTACAGAGGTGTTTCCTCAGGACAGGAGAGGCTGTGGGCCGAGGTGGAGGAGGCTCCTCTTCAGCGCCACAAAAGCCATTCCACCCGCACCGGTTTGTTTTGCTCCGCCAATGCCTCCTGTCCCAGGGATGAAGATAATCGGTTATTGGATTCTTCACTTGATAGGACGCTGCGGAGCGCGGCGTTCCCTCATTACGCCTTTACTGAGGGGGGTCCCTCCTGGCCACCCTCCAAACCTCTCAGAGACCCTGCAGAACAAAGTGTCCTCTAAAAGCCTATCGTGACCCGCAGCAGGCTGTCATGACCTGGAGGCTCTTGCTGGATTCCATAACATTCTGCACATTTCTATCAATGAAGCATTTGAATTTCAAATTGTTAATGCAGTTTTCACCATTTAAAGATCATATTTCGTGATTCGTTTCAATACTATCATTTTATATTCATATACTATATTTCATAATGTTATATTTTTAATTCAGGTAAGATTCATTTGAACAAGCGGGCTCTAACCAAGATATCCGTTCTCAAGCCTGGAAAATGCTGATTACACAAGGCTGTATGTTACCGGGAGCCTGGTTGGGATTTACAGGACACCACAAATAAAAATTTAAAAATTTTGTTAGACAGTAGTTCATTGCTTTAGTTAGTTCAGGTTTAGCCGTTATTATTTCGAGACTATTTGGCAGCTGGACAAGGAAATAGATACAATGTAAAAAAGGTTTTCTTCAAGATGGAACGCTTAAATTGTAAATTTTATCACACTTCAGTGACTTCTCTACACATGCCGTGCCAATATTTTCCATTTTAGCCTTAATAAAGTTTAGCAGCACGCATTAATTGGTCTTTAAAGGCACAGGTTTCACCTTGAAATTTTTTCCCATTCTGAGGTTTGCTTATTCGAACTTACCTCTGTCACACTTAGACATGCTGCTTCCGGCCATGTAGCTGTAGCCTTTGAAATCCTGAGCCGAAGCCCCTGGACATCCCGGTGCGGTCGGTCCGTCAGACCCCCTTGCACCCTGTCAAGAGCCCAGCACCGTCAGTACCTGGTGTTTGGAGCGCTCGCAGCAGACCCTTTGCGTCAAAGGCTTGCGAGCGGATGAACCGCAGCTTTGGAGGGTCGGCCCGTACTGAAGGTTTACTTGAAAACACAGAAAATCAGCCGGAAGAGGGTGGACCTCAACACGGGTTCTCTGCCCTGTGTCGCCGGACCATGGACATATCCTATTGACAATCAGATTTATTTCACACCTACACTGTCACATTTCCTGAGAGAACATCGCCGGGGTTCTGAGCTGCTCTGCTGTTGTTTCACTCAACGGGCCGCGCAAGGAGAACTTACAAGGCCGCCGAGCTGGACGATGAAACGCTCTCCTATGGAGCTGAATGAATGTACGAGGCCTGCGGACAGCGGCTTCAAAGCCAGCCAGGAGGAACAGCTGTGGATGAAAGCCCTCCCCGCCCGATGGGCCGGCAGTGCTGTCGGTCTACGCGCTGAGGAGCCGAACGTTCCTCACACCTGCCGTCGCTCACCCGAGCAGCCTCGCCTGCAGCCCGATCCGATCGCCGCCCCGCTGGTTTTCCTTTCGATTCCTGATTCTGGACTCTCTCCCACCAATCCCATCCAGACCTCGGGCCGAAGTGAGCGGCTCTGACGGAGAGCCTGCGCGCGGTCAGGCGTTTGGGAGCAGGAAACCCAGCCTTCACAACCACATTACCTGTTTTTGAGGAGTGTGATTTTGCAGTTATGAGAAGAGACCGTCTCCTCCAGTCCTCTCCTGTCCGTCCGTGGAGAGACGGAGGTTTAGCGTTCCCCTCGAAGACCCCCTTGCTTGTTTTCATCCGTCCCTTTTGAATCGCAATTGAAACGAAATAAGGAAAAAGAGTCGGTTCAGAACCAGCTCAGAGTCACGGACTCGGATTCTCTCTCAGTTTCTTGAAGGTGGCGTGTGCGATGGTGTCCAAGCAGTGCGAAGTGCAGGGCAATGACGATTGGCTGTTCAGCGAGAGGTGAAAGTTGGTGAGAACCGTGTGACTTGACAAACTGATTCCATCCAAACGGAAGGAGCCGAACGTGCGAGCGGACATTTAAAATCTGAAGAAAAGCCTCAGTGACGTGTCTGTTTCACTCTGCTTCGTCAGATGTGTCTGAGTCAAAGCTCTTGGACACACATCATTGTCACGATGATTGGGACTAGAGATCATTCTTACTGGTGCCTGAGCACTCATCGTTCTCAGATCAATGTTAAGCCTGCATGTTGGTGACATGAGCACGAGAGGGCAGGGTAATGATGCTATTCTGACAGGTTGGAAACCTTCAAGCAGAAAGGATTGATTGCAAGTGTTACTTGACGTTAATCAAGTCAAAATGGCTGGGAGTCCTCCAGAGTTCAGGGGAGCTCTGGTCCAGCTTCCCATCATTCAGTGTAATAATAATGATAATCATTTATTCTTTATCTTTATTAATTCCTCGTGGGGATATTCGTTCTCTGCAATGACCCGTCGTGGATGAAGCTTGAGCAGTACGCTGCAGTTTGGGGTTCGGTGTCTCGCTCAGCAACCCCTGGACACGCGAGGAGGAGCCGGGAATCCAACCAGGAATGCTTGGTTCCAAAGACGATCGCTCGAACTCCCGCGCCGCGCCGCCTCCTCCGTCTTCATATCATCTCACTTTGGATTTCAGGCTGTTGGGACTTTTCAGAAATGATGCAGGCATGTGAGCGTCAGCTGACCCGGAGGATTTTGGCCTCCGTGTGGGATGTGACGACCCTCGGCAGCCAGAGGAGAAAGTATCGTGCAAGTGGGAACCTAATCCGTTGGGAGAATGTGACCCCGCCTCGAATCAGGCCGGGGGCGCTGGCTGCAGGGCCGAAGTCCACCCTGAACAAAAGAGCACAGTGCGTTGGACGTCTCGTGTTTCTTGGCTCCTTTCCCGCCGAGCCGCACCGAAGGAGCGGCAGAGAGGGAGGGCCGGGGGAACCGTCGATGAAACGGGCCGGAATTGACCACACTGCTCAGCTGAATGCGTTCGCAAACTTTATTTATTTGAGCGAAAACCGGTGTGAGACCTCGGCCTCATGATGAGTACATCTACAGGTACGAACACTCTGGGAAGAACTTTAGAGTGGGATGTCAGCAGAGTTGCGTTCGCAACAGAGGACGCCGTCCTCGCTCTACAATCATTCATGATTTACGTGCATTTCTGAGATTCAAACCTGAAAAGACCCTACTGTGCAAGATTTCAGCGCGCAAGCATCTCATCTCCGGGAGCTAGCTACGGTCAGGCCTATGTCGTAGTGGTCGCGCCCCGTCAGCCTCCTTGGTGTCCGGTGGTCATCGCAGCTTTCCGTCTCTTCTTCCAGTACAACTGCTTCCTCGCTCTCTCCATGGACAGCTGGAGGGGGCTGACGTACGGAGCAGCTGAGGTGCTCACGCGGGGACTTGGGGTCTCAGAAGAAGGTGGATGGAGGCCTTCAATTGTTCTCTCTTTGGCCGGCGAGGCTGCGAATGCCGATGTTGTGCGTTCACTGCGCTCAGGGAGAGGATCTGCGTATGAGAAAGCAGCAGGCTCAGCTTCTTCTCCGGACTTCCGGCGCCGGCCGGCTGTCGGCTCGTGACTTTGCGTCTCATGAGCAGGGACCGTTGAAGAAGGCAACCATCTTCTGCCGCTGGCCTCTGAGTCCTCCCTAGGTCTGTGGACCTCCGTAGGTGGAGGGCCCTTGGGTGAACCCCTGGCGGACAGTTTCTCCAGAGAATGGAGCGCATCTTCAGAGCGTTGGTGAAACTGTTGAATTTCAACGGCAACAGTAGAAAGGGTTTTCCTCCTTTTCTTTCCGAGTCCTTTCTTCTTTGGACGCTCCCCCTCCCAAACCCTGGACGAGCTCACAGCTGTAGCCCAGGGGGGTTTTGAGCCTCTGGAAAACTCCGAGAGCCACGACCAAGTGACAGCGACCGTTGACTCCCCTGGGGAGGCAGAGCTGTGGGCCACAGTCACCGGAGCAGATTCTGAGACCTCCATCCGTCTGCGCCGTCCCTCCTGGCCTCTGGTGTCCTCTGAGCCCGTCCTCTTCACTACGGGGGGCGCGGGGGGGCGGCGGGTAGGCCTGCTGACGGCTACCTGCTCAGCAAGGCTTTGCAGCTCAGGTGATGGAGGTGAGACATCACGTGATGGAGGTGTGGTATCAGGCGATGGAGGTGTGGTAGGAGGGGATGGAGGTGAGACATCACGTGATGGAGGTGTGGTATCAGGCGATGGAGGCGTGGTATCAGGCGATGGAGGTGTGCTATGGATGGTGGGGGTGGTAATGGTGTTTAGATCCTTTGTGATTGTCATCATCGGCTGAGAGGCGTCTGCTTTAACCTCCTCATAGAGGAGACGGCCTCCTGTCTTCTTTTTCTTCCTATTCCTCAGCCGCCTCCCTGTGGCTTTTTGAGGAACGGCAGCAGTTGCTTGGGCTGGTATCTTCTGGAAGGTTGCAGGTGGCCACGTGGGAAGGATCTCCTTGTCCTTGGCCGGTTGGTCTCTCATGACCTCGTTGGGCCTCTCCTCGGACCCCCCGAGCTCGAGCTCCCTGTCACGGAATTCGCTGGTGTCGCTGTTCGACGGCTCCGATCTGCACGACTCACCGATGAAGTTATGGAGAACCTCCACTTCTTCTGCTCTGCTGACAGAAGTGAGAGGCGTTGCCGTGTCTTCCAGCTTGACGATCAGCATAGAATTCTTCTTCCTCTTGGCCCCACTTCCCCTCTGGTCTTTCTTGCTTTTCCTGTTCTTGCCAGCCTTCGTTGTCTTCTTCTTTGTCTTTGTCTTCATCTTCTTCTTCTTCTTCTTCTCCTTCTTCTTCTTCTTCTCCAAATGTTGTGACTGTCCCTTGTCAGAGTCGGCAGCGGAGCTTTGGGAGGTGGAGACAGTGGCGAGCACCTTGAAGAAGTCCTCGGCAGCTGTGACCACATTTCTGAGGGAAGGCTCTTCGGGGCTCGGCCTCGCCATCGGGGTTGTCCTCTCCGGCGTGTCCTCTTCGTCGCTCCTTCTTGGAGGAGCGATGGTCAGTTCATCGATGACATCGATACCGCCGTAATCGTACGGGACGGCTTCTCTCAGTACGGCGACGGGAACCTTCTCGTATCTCTGACACCTGCGGGCGGAGGAAGCTTCAGAGTGGGAACCAGCTGAGAGGGTAGAAAAGCCGCCTCAAGGCAAAGATACTCACCCACCGAACCACTGCCTCTCCACACAGTGCTCCTCGTAGACCAAGTCGAAGCAAGGAGCGCCGATGACGTTGAAGAAGGCCTGACCCACCACCCTGGAGGACGTGTCGTTGACTTCTCGGAGGCACCTCTTCAACCTGCAGGGTGACGGCCAGGAGCAGAGACTCTGGTTATGGTCCTACCATAACCTACCCAAATCCCGGGAGAAGAATCATCTTTGGATTTTTTGAGTCTCTAAAAACTTTTAAAGAGTATTAAATCACCCAAGATGCACCTCTCTCTCTCTCTCTCTCTCTCTCTCTCTCTCTCTCACACACACACACACACACACACACACACACAAACACACACACACACACACACCCACACACACACACACACACACAAATGCACACACCCAGTGAGTCTTTCCCACGATGTGAGTTCCCCCCCTCTCCTACAAGAGAAGGTGGCAGTGCTGGATCTGATCCCAGTTGGACGTCCTGGGATGGGTTTCCTGTTAAACCAGCCGGCCCTGCTTTCGTGCTGCTTCACGCCGCTCACACACCTGCCGAGGGTGAGGCTCCTCCACGCTGGGCCAGGACCACATCCAAACCTTTCCCTCATACCTTCTGACTCACACCAGCTTTTACTTTGTGACAAACTACGGTTTGGTGGAGGAGGGAGAGAAGGAAGGGGAGGAGGAGGAGGAGGAGGAGGAGGAAGAAAAGCAGGTGGAAGAAAAGGAGGAGGAGGAAGAAAAGGAGGCAGAAGAGGAGGAGGAAGAGGAATAAAAGGAGGAGGAAGAGGTGGAGGTGGAGGAGAAAGTAGAGGAGGAGGATGAAGAGAAGGAGGAGGAAGAGGAGGAAGAGGAGGAGGAGGTAGAGGAGGAAGAGGAAGAAGAGGCGGAGGAGGAGGAAGGAGAAGAGGAGGCAGAGGAGGAAGAGGAAGAGGAAGAGGAGGAGGTTCAAGGACGAAAAACACCCACTCACTCTACACGGCTGTGTGATCTGAGAAGCCCTCAAGTCTGATCTGATCATTAAACACCACCATTACTAACAGGAGGTCTACATGAACACACACACACACACACACACACACACACACACGTACATACACACATATATATAAAGGTGTGTGTGTATTCAAGTGTGTGTGTGTGTGTACACACTTACGTGCACACACACACACACATACATATGCGTGTGTGTGTGTGTACGTACATATACATAATCTTATATATAGACACATATGGATGTAAATCCATATGTGTCTATCCATCTATACAAACATCCAGATAGCATGTGTATAGAATGCTCTCATGTCATGGAAGGTGAGTGTGTGAGGCAGAAGGTCGGAGAAGGTCTCCTCACTCGTTGTCGCAGGCGCAGTGGCAGATGGAGTGCCACTTGAAGTTGGTGTGTCCGTACTTGGTGGAGAAGGCGTGGATGACGTGCGGGCAGTGGTCGTGGGCGCGACAGCAGCTGTCGGTCTCGGCGAAGAACCCTGGAGAGAAGGCGGCGGGTTTAGACGTCCCGGAGGACCTGCCGCGGTCGCCGAGGTCTCCTCGGAGGTCCTGCCGGGACCTTCGGGACTCACCGAGCTGGTCGCTGTGGTCGGCGATGTTCCCGGCTCCGCACCACAGGGTCCCGGGGTACGTGAAGCCCCTCCTGGACCTCCTGACCACCTTCTCCGCCCCCCGGGGTCTGCACGTCTGCGCGACTTCGTCCATGTGCGCGAATCTTGCGCGGAGGAGCCGCTCGTCTCTCCGCTCCTTCAGGCCAGACCCGCACTCCCGGGCGAAGGCCTTCACCTGCGGCGGGTTGAGGGTCACCGAGCAGCCGAGGAGCTCCCCGGAGGGCCCGACCGCGGCGCGCACCAGCCGGGCTCCGTCCAGAACCTGGTAGAGGACCTTCTCCCCCGCGGCGGACGCCTTGGCGCAGACGGTGCCGTTGATCATGGAGAAGACCCCTTCGGCCTCCTTCTCCGCTTCCCGGAGGTCGCCCCTGGCGAACGTGTCGTCCAGGTAGGACAGAAGGACGAAGAAGACCGACCACATGATGCGCGGAGGCCCTTTCAGCACCTCCCGCCGGCGTGACAGTTCCACGCAGCCCTGCCGCTTTTATGGCGCGTCCGAGGTGCCGCGAGCAATAAGAGCGTGGAAGACGACCCGGGGAGGAGCCTCAGGAGAACCTCCTCGCACCTCCGGCCTGCCTGCGCGGAGCCCCACGGCTGGAGGAGCACGGAGAAGATGCCTCATCCCTCACTCCATCCTGCCCGCAGAGGAACCCGGGCGCGAATGTGTGGAGAGAAAGGCTTCGTCGCCTTGCACGGAGCGATGACAGCGAGTTACCTCCGACCCTCCCCCCCCAACACACACACACACACACACACACACACACACACACACACACACACACACACACGCCAACCCCTGGAAAGAAGAGATTTACTTTGGGAACACACAGGGAGGCGCTTCCTCCTCCCCGCCCCGTTTCCCATGGCAACGCCATGAGGCGATCGGGCCAACCCAGGGGGTGGGACATCTTCTCCTGCTTCTCCTCCTGCTTCCCCTGCTTCCCCTGCTTCTCCTGCTTCTCCTGCTTCTCCTCCTTCTCCTCCTGCTTCTGCTGGAGCAGCCGGAGGGCCCAGATGACCTCAATTGCACAAATCTCCTCCTGTGGAATGCAGACACCGCAGGACACGGCTCACACACACACACGCCTGTGAAGGGTTAGGTTAGGTTAGGTTAGGTTAGGTTGAGGCGCCGTTGAAGCCTAGCACCCCAGTAGATGTTCTGCATCCGTACAAAAGAGAGTGAAATCACAGCTGGCTTAACACCTGCTCCACTGATTCTCATCATTGTGATCGTAATAGAAGTATCATTATTTGTATGGTTATTATGACTACAATTGTTACTTTTTCAATCCGATTGTCCGTAATCGCCCTTAAAGTAAGGCCCAAATTATATTTCATTATTTCACAGTCTTACAGACACTTCTGCATCCACGTAAGTTTCGGTGTATCTATTATTCCTCTTCTTTTATTTTTGCAGTTTTGCTGGATTAGATGTTGGACTGAACATTTCAGGCCGTCTGGTGAACTCTCTCCAGGGTAAAAGAGGGCGTCGCTGCAACCCCCCGGCCGGACCCCCGGAGGAGGGCTGCCTCTCTTAATCGTCCCAGAGTTTTGTCACATGGCTGGTATTACGGCGAGCTCCGGAGGAGGAGATCCAGCCTCCTCTAGGCACTGGAATCGGATTGCCTGAAGGCGGAGAGAAGTGATGTCAAATCAGCAGAGGCAACATCCGATCGAACCTTGAGGGTGGGAAAAAGTTTCTCATGAAATCAAGTGATCTGTGCTGGCAGAATCCCGAGCACAGGGGCCCTAATCGCTCTTCCTGGAAAGATTTGGAATCCACGTGGAGTCCAATAACATCTGGGGAAACCGGATCAGACCTCGTCCCACTGCTCGGCCCTCAGGGCCCGCGGGGGGAAGCGAGGGGACGCGAGGGGACGCGAGGGGTCCGGCCAGCCAAATTTAGGAATTTTGGCATTCGAGCGATCACTCAGGTAATGAGAACCGTGCGAACATCGGGTCCGAAGGGTGCGTGCAGAACATGCTCTCACAGCCGACGGTCCCGACATGTAAGAAGGTTCTCGACGTAATCGTCCGGCCAGATATTCAAATTAGACATCGATGTCATCGTTCGTGCGCTTTATCAAATCCATCCGCTGGAGGTCGGCAGACCCCAGCGGAGAGGGGCTGCGCTCTCACGCCTCATTCAAGTGTTACAGGTTCTGAGTGGCTGAGACGCATCGAAACATCTAATATATGCAGTCTGCAGAAGCGCAAAGGAAAAAAATATTAACCTTTGGTCAAAACGTACAACGTACTTGATATGTATGAAGCTGAAGAATTCGAAATGTATTTTTCAATACGCAACGATCCCCTCGCCCCGCCGAGTATTCATTCATTATCTCCGGCCGCTATCCTGCGGTCGAGCCGGCAGGAGCCGATACCAGCTGACACTGGGCCAGAGGTGCCGCTCACCCCGGCCCCATCATATAGTGACATACAAATATTCACGCCTCGTCTGACACGGCGGGCTTGCGATCAAGCCGGCCCCTCCTCCTCCTGCCCAGTAGGCGGGAATCCAAGCTGAACCTCAGTGTCGCCGACAGGCCCCTCCCGCCCGGGGGCCGCCAGGCGGGCCGAGCGCCCCCCGGCTCCATCACAAGGCTTTCTCTGTCTGGCGGCTCGGAGAAAGACCTTTTCCGATGGACGTGCTGGCCGTCCCTGCGGACCCCCGTAGGGGATGGTACCTCGCTCTCATGGCCCCCAACACGAAAGGACCGAGGTTTGCCTGGCTGGACCCCTCCAGACTTTACTGCAACGCACAGGTGGGCTTCGAGGGGCCGCGCCCCCAGATCCGCGGTCCGTTTCTAGATCGGCGGTGTCTCTGTCAGTTCTGCTCTGCGAACCCTCCTCTGTGACTTTGCACCCGATGCAGGCCCTCGCAGACTGTGTCAAAGACCTCGTGCAACCGTTTCCGAGTGACAGCGTCGACGTCGTAGCCGGAATAGATGCGATGGGATTCATTTTAGGTAAACTGTCTCGCTCTGCCGTAAGTACACTGGCATGCCTTCTTGTGTCTCCACTTTGAAAACAGAGGGATTCTACTCAGATAGCACGTTGGAGCATGTGTGTGTCTTACAATGTCTGGACTCACCCGGATTCCGACGCTTGCTGTGGTCGGGCCGGCCCGATAGCTTCATTTGAAAAACGCGGAGTTTGTGTCCTGCGTCCCGGGGGGATGGAGCGCACGTGCAAAGAGTAACAAATGCAAGTGGCATTAAATAAAAGTAAAAACAAACGGGCGACACCAAAGCGAAGCTCAGGCTGGGGCTGAACACACGCCTCAGCCGCGGATCCAAAAAAAGAGCGAAACTATAACCAGGCTGAAAGGCAGATGAACCTCCCCGCGCAACCCGAGACACATGAGAAGGACGGCAGGTGGTCGCGTGAAGCCGCCCAGCGGCACGGGGCCCTCGCCGAGGAAGGAAGGTCAAACTCCCGAGACGTGTCGTCCACCGGTCAGACTCTGAGCCTCAGAGGGATTCTTCAGACTGTCTTACAGAAAATGTCTGCGGTGACTTTTGCTTACTTTTCACAAACAAAGAGGTTCCAAGAGGTTCCTTACTTATCTCGTGAGACTTGAGAACTTTCTCTTTCTGAGGCCAGTGAACATCTCCAGCCTTGGAATTCAGCCAGAGCGCCCGTCTGCTTCCTTCCTTTCTGGGCTCTCATGGAGACTCACATTTGACTCGTACCATTGAGGCCAAGCTCGGGGTTGTGGAGCACCGCTAAGAAGCCCAAAGCAGCCTCTCATAAGTAAGGCCATTGTTTGGTTGTTCTGGCCGTCCAGGCAGCGCCCGGCAAAGAGCGCAGCCCAGAAAGAGCTCTTTTCTCCTCGCCCTTCCTTTAAAGCAACCGTTTGGTTGGGCGCGCACCAACTGAGCGCGTCCGATCTCGGCATCACATACCGGGTAACCTAAGCCGCTGCTAAACTTGGATTTCAAGTTGGCATCTTCAGTGATGTAACATAGTCATCTGGGCTTCAGGGTTCTCTGCAAACACTGCTCCAATTCAAATGTATGTTAACAAAAGTCACAGCCACTTCCAAGCGTGGCGTTCATAGTAAAGGACGAAGGCTGTGACGCGAATGCGTGCCGGGTGCCTTCCAAAGACCTGGCCGTGGCCGTGCCGCCCCATAATAATAACAATCAAGTGCAAATTAGCAGTGAAGGGCACTGTGACAGTAAACTGTGAGGTGAGATGTACAAAGTTCATGCAGACACACACAGATATATGACGGCATGAAAGAGTAGCAGCAGAGGTTTTTGTCGCTGTTTTTTTTTTGGTCCAGTAAGTTAAGAGTTAGTGTCAGAAGTGTGAAAATGCTCGGAGCGACCGCAGTGTGGCGTTCACATCAAATGCATTTGATGTCTGTTGACAGTTTCTACCTACCGAGACCGGCCTCAGTAGGTTGTCTAAGTTGTCCTCTGAGTCGCTGGTGACTGTGGTCCTGTCTTGCAGGGGCCTCCATCGCCACCACCTTGGGGAAAGGGTTCCTGGCCATACGCAAAGCAGGACACCTGTGTGTGAGGACTCACAACCAAAACTACAGCGATTACTCCGGCATAGAGAAGACAATGGAGGTCAGACAGGACGTACTCAGACCAGGTTGATCTTCTTCTTCCCTTTGACGCCGTGTGTTTCGTTAGCCCGGCTAATGATTGAGCGCTAATATTCCACAGCTCGAAGCTGAGCAGAGACGCTTACCAGTGAGAATGGGAGGCATCTAAAGAGCAAAGTCGAACCCGAGGGTCAGGGCAGGTGTTCGTTCTTTCGCCTGAACAACCCACGCTCATCCTGGTACATCTGACTTAACCCCAGACAGTTTGGCAACCAGGAAAAGAAAGAACTTTATGTTAACTGGATGTTAGAGGATGACTCTGGTAGGAGAACATGTCAGAACAACCAGACAAACCTAGAACCGTAAGCTTAATGACGCTACATGAAGCCAATCAGAGCAGCCTGAAGTTTGCTTATGTCCTTTCAACCAGCGCCACCTACTTTCGGCGGGGCCTCACTGCAGGAGGAGACGAGGATCTGAAGCTGATTTACAATAAAACTGACCTAATTAGTTACAAGAAACCTGCCTTATAAGGAATCCACTTCATTAGGCATCTGGTCAAATAAAAATCTACTTTATAAGACAGCGTTGTGACCAAGTTACGTTAGAAGAAATCACTAAATGCTGACGCACTCGGCCCCCTGCAGGTGTGAGGGTGCTGCTGGTGGACCAGTGGATTGAGACCGGAGGCACCATGAAGGCCGCCATCCAGCTGGTGGAGCGTCAGGGCGCCACAGTCGGAGGTCAGTATAAAACCGACGTGTTTCGTTCAGGGTGGCGCAGTGGCGAGGGCCTCCATCTCAACGCAAGGAGGTCCCTGCTTGGATTCCCCCGGGAGGGAGGCTTCCTGTGTTCTCCCTGCGTCTGGGTGGGGTTCTGCCTTCGGTCTAAAAAACTGCGGGAGGTTCGTCGGAGATGCCGGGTTACCCAGATCTGCAAATGAGGTGAAATGTTGTAAACGTCCTGGTCCTGCGACCGACCGGTCCGAGGCAAACGCCCCCTCTCGGCCAATGACGACGCAGATAGGCTCCGCCCCAGGTGCAGGATGAGCGCTGCAGATAACAAATGACTTACTTTATGGTACGTGACCTTCTGCCGCAGGTGTAGCCGCCGTGGCCATCGAGAACACTGAAGGAGGCAAGTGGATTAAGGAGAACTACAAATGTTCTCACTGCATCCCCGAGGAGCTCCAGAGCCAGATCGATCAGAAGCACCTGGAGTCCTTCAAAAACTTCCACCGCTGAGACAGTTTTTCCTGACTTATGAAAAGGACACACACGCTATCTCATGTGGCATCATCTGATGGATTTTAATAACTGTCATGAAACTCAGTAACTCTCAAACATTTTAATGTTGTTTTTAAAAACAACTTGAGTGTAAAACCACGTCAGACTAAGTCTATAAAACACACACAGAAAAGAAAAGAGGAGCAGAGGAGCCAAACTCTATCCGTGAGGCATAAATTAAACTGCCAGGGCCCGTCTGCACCTGCACCTGCATCTGCACCTGCATCTGCACCTGCATCTGCAGGCGGCTCCACAGCGTGCCATCAAAAAGTCCAGGCGGGTCTTTATGGAGCAGAAGGAGAGCATTATTTGGATACAACATATTTGGGAAAACTATAATACTTCTTGGCTGGCGCATGAATACAGACCGACCGAGGCGTTGGACACACTTCATTTCCGACAGTTAACCCACAACAAGCCTCTGAGCTACAAAGAAATACAAAATGAAAAAAAATTGAACGTTTTAAAAAGGTTTTGTAAGACAACTTCCATTGTCGGTTGCATTGCAGGCCGAAGCGGCAAACGCTCAGACGTCCTCCTCGTCAACCATGTTAAAATCGTAAAGTCATTCTTTGGCACGGCGTCACCAGCAGCGGGTCATTTTGTGTAATTGCCGTTCCAGAGCGCTGAGCCGAGGAAGGCCGCAAAAACCCACATCCTGTGAGGAAAATACTTTCCAGGCCTGGAAACCCTGGAACCAAACATGTTCTGAGGCGTTGGTGCTGTTCCTCCTCCCACGGGCAGGATCCAGCGGCGGGCCGTCCTACGAGCAGCAGGCCTGCTTCTTCCTGGCTGCGGCGTACGCGTTGCTGGAGTTGCTGTTGATTCCTGAGGGACCACAGACGGGCGTGAAGTTCTCTGTGGTTTTCGCCGTCCAAGAAATTACTCGTATACTCACGGACGACGTCCCCGATCTGCCTCGTCCCGCTTTTCTCCAACTCCGCGAGAACATTGGTCTCGAACGCCAGAGAGGCAACGCGGAAGAAAAACTCCTTCACGTTTTCTCCTGCGGGATAAACGCATCAACCGCTGGACCTTCTGGCTGGATGTGCATTTAACATCTCAACCATGTTCTCACCTGTGAGGGACGACAAAGCCCAAAACTCTGCTCGCATCTCCTGGGCTAGCTTGATAGCATCTTTCTCCATCAAAGCATACTGAGCTGGAGACTGGAGAAGACCACGCAGACATCAGGAATGGCAGCAAACAGGAAGGGTGAATGTCTGTGTGTGTGTGTGTGTGTGCGCAGCATTCTGTAAGCAGCACTTCAGACTGGCTCCTCCAACCCAGGGAATAAGAACATCAACAAGCCACGTTCAGAAGGTCAGACTTCATCGTACCAAACACACACACACACACACACACACACACACACACACACACACACACACACACACACACACACACACACACACACACACACACACACTTTGCAGGAAAAAAAACTTGCACTAGTCAGTGAGTGTAGAATTTAGAACCCTAACCCTAACCCGGTCGCCGAGCACAGAATACACACACTCAGGTCCTTCTTTGTGCCGACCAGAAACAGCTGAACACTCGTGGGGTCATTTTCATTCAGAGCATCTTCGAGCCACTGCCTGGAGACACGTGGAGACACATGGACGACCATCAGTTCAGAGACAAGAACAACTGCAATAACTCTCAGCGAATCTTCTCACCTTGTGTTTCCTAGAGACGCAACGTTGTTCACGTCAAACACAATGATCACCACTGAAAGAGACGTTCTGGGTTAGTTAACCTTCTCTAACCAGGATTGACCAAGTAGAGGAGGATAGTTGACCTTAACCTTCTCCAGTTGGATCTCCTGAGCTTCTGCCACCTTGAGGATGATGGAACGTGACTACTGTAAAAAAGTCCTGCGCCTGAGCAGACTCTATGCTGACCTGGTTGGACACCAGGTCTAAGATGTTAACATTCTACAAACGTCTTCTGACTGTGTTCTCTATTGTGTGCAGTTGCCATGTAACTGTGTTACCATGGTAACAACTATACAGCCTCTCTGTGTGGCCCTGACAGGTCATACACACACACACAAACACACGCACAAATGCTCGCACGCGCACGCGCGCACGCACACACACACACACACACAGGCACAGGCACAAATGCTCGCGCGCGCACAAACTTACGCGCACACACACACACACACACACACAGGCACAAATGCTCGCGCGCGCACAAACTCACATACACACAACATGGTTCACAGCCCCCCCACTACTGATATCAAAGCTTCCCTTCCACCGCAGACCCTTTGTTCATCTACTATGACATCATAGTTTCTATGGTTACGTCACTGTCTCCTGTCTCACGTCACCGCAAACCTTTGTCTTCTCCACTAACCTTTGACATCACCGCTAACCCTCTGACATCACAGCTAACCTTTGAAATCACCCCTTACCTGATATCAACAATAACCTCTGGCCTCACCGCGAACCCTCTGACATCACAGCTAACCCTCTGAGATCCGGCTAACCATCGGACATCATTGCTAACCTGACATCACTGTCAGGTTCAGCGGGTTACCCCTCTGACATCCCCGCTAACCTTCTGACATCACCCCTTACCTCTGAGATCACCGCTAACCTCTGACATACATTCACATTCACCCTCCCTGTTCGCTAACCCAACATCACCGCCAACCCCTGATACTAACCCTATGACATGACGAATAACCCTCTGACATGACAAATCACAAATCACCCTCTGACATCACCGCTAACCTCTGACATCGTGGCTAAACCTGACACTACGGCAAACCTCTGGCATCAACGCTAACCCTCTGACATCACCGCTAACCCTCTGACATCACCGCAAACCCTCTGACATCACCCCTAACATCACCGCTAACCCCTGACATCACCGCTAACTCCTGACATCAGTCCCTTACCTGACATCACCGCAAACCCTCTGACCTCACCGCTAACCCTGACATTACCGCTAACCCCTGACATCACCCCTCACAAGACATCACTGCTAACTTCTGACATCGTCGCTAAACCAGACATTACCGCAAACTTCTGGCATCAACGCTAACCCTCTGACATCACCGCTAACCCTCTAACATCAGCCCTAACCCCTGACATCACCGCTAACCCCTGACATGAGAATGAGAATAACTTTATTTATCCCGAAGGAAATTGTTGTGCCAGAGTTTCAAGTAAAAAACATAACAGTAATAGATAATAGTAGAAAGGAGGAAGAATAAGAAATACAATGAAATATGAATTGTCTTAACTGTTAATTGTAACTAAAAAGATTGAAGACATCAGCCCCTTACTTGACATCACCGCTAACCCTCTGACATCACCGCTAACCCCTGACATCACCCCTCACCAGACATCACCGCTAACCTCTGACATCGTCGCCAAACCTGACATTACCGCAAACTTCTGGCATCAACGCTAACCCTCTGATATCATCCCTAACCCCTGACATCACCGCTAACCCTCTGACATCACCACTAACCCTCTGAGGTCACCAAACGCTGACTTGAGATAGACTGCAGGAGGGAGGTTCACGTTAAATGTTTATCTTCTGAATAAAACACTTTATGCCATTAGTAAGCATATTAACCATTAATATGACTACAAAGACTGGAGACCTTTAAAGGACAATCTTAAGTTCTCAGCTGAAGAGAACATCCATGGCTCTCACCCTGGGCTCCTCTGTAGTACGTAGATGCGATGCACTTGAACCTCTCCTGGCCTGCAGTGTCCCACCTGGGACCAGGAGCAGAGAACACTCATCATCGGGTGGACATACGGCGACAAGGCCAGATGAAGGCAACATGACAGCGAGAAGAAAGCGAGCTAAAGGCAAGTTGAGGGCAAGATGAAAGGGGTTGAAGGTGAGAAGATGGCGAGAAAGCGTCAGGAAGACGGCGAGCGGAGACTCACAGCTGCAGGCTGAAGGGAACGCCCAGGACTTCGAAGCGCTCCATCTCAAAATCCACGCCGATCGTAGCTTTGTAGTTCTTATCGAAGACGTCTTTGCAGAACCTGGAGACAGAAGAGTCGGCACGTTGATCTCGGTCTTAGAACGCCGAACACCACGAGGAGCACCTCAGGTTCTAAAGGGAGCTGAGACCTTTGACAAACAATTGCTTATTTCTGATATTTCCAGCATGAAGGTCTGGAGGTGAAGAAGGACACCAGGTGTTTGGATTCACATGTAGTGTTCTCCATGTGTCTAGATTGACATGTAGTGTTCTCCATGTGTCTAGATTTACATGTAGTGTTCTCCATGTGTCTAGATTCACATGTAGTGTTCTCCATGTGTCTAGATTAACATGTAGTGTTCTCCATGTGTCTAGATTAACATGTAGTGTTCTCCATGTGTCTAGATTTACATGTAGTGTTCTCCATGTGTCTAGATTCACATGTAGTGTTCTCCATGTGTCTAGATTAACATGTAGTGTTCTCCATGTGTCTAGATTCACGTGTAGTGTTCTCCATGTGTCTAGATTCACATGTAGTGTTCTCCATGTGTCTAGATTAACATGTAGTGTTCTCCATGTGTCTAGATTCTCATGTAGTGTTCTCCATGTGTCTAGATTCACGTGTAGTGTTCTCCATGTGTCTAGATTCACGTGTAGTGTTCTCCATGTGTCTAGATTCACATGTAGTGTTCTCCATGTGTCTAGATTAACATGTAGTGTTCTCCATGTGTCTAGATTCACATGTAGTGTTCTCCATGTGTCTAGATTCACATGTAGTGTTCTCCATGTGTCTAGATTCACGTGTAGTGTTCTCCATGTGTCTAGATTCACATGTAGTGTTCTCCATGTGTCTAGATTAACATGTAGTGTTCTCCATGTGTCTAGATTCACGTGTAGTGTTCTCCATGTGTCTAGATTCACATGTAGTGTTCTCCATGTGTCTAGATTAACATGTAGTGTTCTCCATGTGTCTAGATTCTCATGTAGTGTTCTCCATGTGTCTAGATTTACATGTAGTGTTCTCCATGTGTCTAGATTCACGTGTAGTGTTCTCCATGTGTCTAGATTCACATGTAGTGTTCTCCATGTGTCTAGATTCACATGTAGTGTTCTCCATGTGTCTAGATTCACGTGTAGTGTTCTCCATGTGTCTAGATTCACATGTAGTGTTCTCCATGTGTCTAGATTCACGTGTAGTGTTCTCCATGTGTCTAGATTCACATGTAGTGTTCTCCATTTGTCTAGATTCACATGTAGTGTTCTCCATGTGTCTAGATTCACGTGTAGTGTTCTCCATGTGTCTAGATTCACATGTAGTGTTCTCCATGTGTCTAGATTCACGTGTAGTGTTCTCCATGTGTCTAGATTAACATGTAGTGTTCTCCATGTGTCTAGATTCTCATGTAGTGTTCTCCATGTGTCTAGATTTACATGTAGTGTTCTCCATGTGTCTAGATTCACGTGTAGTGTTCTCCATGTGTCTAGATTCACATGTAGTGTTCTCCATGTGTCTAGATTAACATGTAGTGTTCTCCATGTGTCTAGATTCACATGTAGTGTTCTCCATGTGTCTAGATTCACATGTAGTGTTCTCCATGTGTCTAGATTCACGTGTGATGTTCTCCATGTGTCTAGATTCACATGTAGTGTTCTCCATGTGTCTAGATTAACATGTAGTGTTCTCCATGTGTCTAGATTCACGTGTAGTGTTCTCCATGTGTCTAGATTCACATGTAGTGTTCTCCATGTGTCTAGATTAACATGTAGTGTTCTCCATGTGTCTAGATTCTCATGTAGTGTTCTCCATGTGTCTAGATTTACATGTAGTGTTCTCCATGTGTCTAGATTCACGTGTAGTGTTCTCCATGTGTCTAGATTCACATGTAGTGTTCTCCATGTGTCTAGATTCACATGTAGTGTTCTCCATGTGTCTAGATTCACGTGTAGTGTTCTCCATGTGTCTAGATTCACATGTAGTGTTCTCCATGTGTCTAGATTCACGTGTAGTGTTCTCCATGTGTCTAGATTCACATGTAGTGTTCTCCATTTGTCTAGATTCACATGTAGTGTTCTCCATGTGTCTAGATTCACGTGTAGTGTTCTCCATGTGTCTAGATTCACATGAAGTGTTCTCCATGTGTCTAGATTAACATGTAGTGTTCTCCATGTGTCTAGATTCACATGTAGTGTTCTCCATGTGTCTAGATTCACATGTAGTGTTCTCCATGTGTCTAGATTAACATGTAGTGTTCTCCATGTGTCTAGATTCACATGTAGTGTTCTCCATGTGTCTAGATTCACATGTAGTGTTCTCCATGTGTCTAGATTAACATGTAGTGTTCTCCATGTGTCTAGATTCACATGTAGTGTTCTCCATGTGTCTAGATTCACATGTAGTGTTCTCCATGTGTCTAGATTAACATGTAGTGTTCTCCAGACTTTGCTCCAGGTCTCACCTGTTGATCAGGCAGGTCTTCCCCACGGCCAGATCCCCCACAACAATGACCTTGGATATTTTGAACCTGCTGAGGAGACCAAACCACTTGAATGATAGGAGAGCATGCGTGCGTGCGTGCGTGCGTGTAAGGTAAACTTTATTGATCCCCAAAAAAGGGGAAATTCTTTTGTCACAGCAGTGTGACAGATTATAAGTGTCAAATAAATATGAATGTAAATACAAATAGAGAGACAATTAAGGAGTCAATTAGAAAAGCCAAAAGACATCCACAAATAAATAGACAGCAGAGAGAACAACAACAAGGACAAGGAGGACAGCAAGGTGAAGGTAAACAACCAAAACTGACATTAACAGCGACAATAACAATAAGAATAAAAAAAATAAACAAAAAAAGCAGGAAGCAAGTGGGCTGAAACCAACAGGATACACAAAGAACAGAGTTAGGGCATGACACATGAATGAATGTGTGTGTGTGCTTGTGTGTGCTTGTGTGTGTGTGTGTGTGTGAGCCCGCACTCACCCCACGGTGCCGGTGCGTTGCTCCTGGCAGGCTGTCTTCACCTTGCTGTGGAAGTCGTCCTCGGTGTGGAGCGCCGCCTCCGTCCTGTAACACTGGGGTGAGGTTGGAGGTGAGGGATCTGCAGGAGGTGAGGCCTTCAGGAGGTCCAGGTGGAGGTCCTACCTGCGGGAGCCGGGCCAAGACTCGGTCCCTCCGGACCGGAGGCAGGACACTCATGCCTGGGACTCGAACCGACATCCAGCCTCGGGGGGGGGCTGCTTGGGAGGGGACACTTGTAAGTTGATGGTGTGTGTGTGTGTGAGTGTGTGTGTGTTCGTATGTGTTTGTATACTATAACAGCCTTTGAAGGTGGAGACGGCTCTCCAGGATGCCTCAGAGATGAAGATTAACACACTTGGTGTCTGCTGGGTTAAAGGTGGTCACCAACTGATCACCTGATCAATGATCGGCTGGTTATTGACACGAGGTCCCTACTATCATCAATCAAAACAGACCGTGGGTTATTGATTTGCTCCGGAACTGGATTCCATATTAGATTTCTGAAGGATCAATGGGCTCAAAGTGTTGGCCTCCTCACAGTGACGGGAAGCAATCAGAACCACGTGTTTCACCATTTCTGGATCCACAAGTGTTTCCAAGGTTACACACCCGTATCCCCCCTTTCTCCTCACACGCCCGCGCACGCGCGCGCGCGCACACACACACACACACACACACACACACACACACACTCACACTCACACTCACACTCACACTCACACACACACTCACACACACACACACACAACTTTCCTTCGGTGAGTCACAGAGTGCAGGCCCCCGGAAAGTACCGGGAAGGGTCCCGGTTGTTCCCGGTCCGCCGGGCTCCGTCTAAAACCGTTGCTATCGGTAAAGAGTCCGAGCCGCCTTTTAGTGCTTCGTTTCCAAGAGACGACAAACGGTCGGAGGAGGAGGAGGAAGAGGAGGAGGAGGAAGAAGAGGAGGAGGAGGAGGAGGAGGAGGAGGAGGAGGAGGAGGAGGAGGGCGGCGGTGTCGAGCGGGTGTCTGAGAAGAGATACCTTCCCTCCTTTATCTTCTTTTTCTTCTTCTTCTCCTTCTTCGGTCTGCTCGTATCGTCGGGTTTCCGGTGATTTGTTAAGAAAGAGTTGGGTTCGTCAGCTGGAGCGGGACCTCCAGGAGCTCTTCTTCCTCCTGCTGCTCCTGCTGCTCCTGGTGCTCCTCCTCTTCCTCCTCCTCCTCTTCTTCCTCCGCTGACTCAGATCCCCGCGTTCTTCTTTCCACGTTGTTCCTCGGCTCTGCCCTCCGCCGCTCCCTGCTGGAGGACGGAGGGACTACCGGCCGACACCATTTGTGTGTGTGTGTGTGTGTGTGTGTGTGTGTGTGTGTGTGTGTGTGTGTGTGTGTGTGTGTGTGTGTGTGTGTGTGTGTGTCTCCTAGGACAGGACACACAGAGCTGTGACACGTCTAGCTGCAAAACTTTATTGAGACATCCTTGTGAATCTGGTTTTCGAGGCAAAGGCACTTCTGGAAAGAACTGAACGTCCTCTCTGGGCTTTTGTGTGGAACCGTGGTTTCAGAGGGCAGGTCATCGGGCGTGTCTTGGCATCTGCGTGATCCTTCACCCCCGTTCAGAGTCTAATAGGAAGGCGCATCTGAGTATTGACAAAATGTCAGTAGAACCAAATATCTCAATCCAGAGTTGGCAATTCAATATCTGGAACAAAAAGCAGGTAAAAGTAGTGGAGTTCTGCCACCGAGGTCCGGGATGCTGTAAGAGTCTGAACATTTTGCGGCGATTGTGTTTCCGCAGCAGCCGGTCTCCTCGGCCGTCCTGCGCCCGTGAGCGGCGTCACGCGGAGAAGCTGCTTTCACACTGTCGCCTGCAAACCGGGTCGAACCTCCAGGCGGTTGCAGCGGAGGGATCTTCGGGCCTCAGTGTCCTCTCAGCGTCCTCTGCCGTCCTTGGCCGGGAGGGAAGCGAAGTCGCGTATCTTCGGCCGCCCGTTTGCCTCGGCGCCGGCCTCTATGCTAAGCTAAGCTAAGCTAAGCAAGCAGCACGATACGGGCTCCGTTCTGCATCTTTCAAAGCATTTCAAGACGGATTAGACAGAAGCCCTCCAGAGCTCTAATGTGCCTCGTCCTCGCTCAAGGACACGATGCCAGGGCCGCTTCTCCCATAATGAAAGATCGGGCGGTCGGTTTAAAAACCAAATCCGAAGCCGTGTCGGCGGAAGAAGAATTATCGTCCGGCAAGAGAGCGAAGCGCGCGTTCTCCAAACGCGACCCTGCAGCGGTTGGAGGGCAGAAGAAGCAGAGGAGCGCACGATGCAAACGATGCGCCGATGCCGACGGGACCTGCTGCTTCTTCAGCTGTTTGTCCACAACGGAAAACTAGTTGAGGAGTTTGACAAGTTCGACATTCTGCCGTCTTTGATGATAACGTCCGGAACTTGAAGATGTGGTAACTCATCATCCTGAGCTCAGCCGAAGCGAGGACACAGGCTGCCTCGGCACACAAAGAGTTAACAAGCGTGGTCAGATGAGGGTTCAGAGCGGCAGAGGAGAGGCTGCACGTCCACGCAGGCATGTGGTGGAGCTGCGTGACAACAGAGGAACCTGACGTCACAAGAGATGCCTTCAGTCACGGCAAGTGAGTGTGTGTGTGTGTGTGTGTGTGTGTGTCTGCGTGTGTGTGTGTGTTTTGTGCGCGTGCGGGTGTGTGTGTGTTTGTGTGTGTGTGAGAGAGTTAACTCCTCCCTCACTAAAGGAATAGTAGAAGAGGAGCCGGGTGCAGGTTTGAAGGTCCCATCGAGGTCAATCACTGAGGAACTTCTTGGAGTCTGGGACCCCATTGTGAGCGCGGCGGCTCGCGCCCCGGGAGAAGAAGTCGGCGCGGAGCAAACGGTAAAAGTAAACCAGGATCATGACGTTCATGGAGATCATGGTGGCCAGGAAGTACCCGCCGTGCTCCAGCCAGGAGTAGTTCTTCACGATGTACCAGGTGAGGTAGAACTGGGTGCAGAGACGGAAAGTGACGAAGGTGAAGAGGTTGGCCACTTTGTTGACGTAGAACGTGGGGGAGGCTTGAGCGCCGGCCAGCTTCAGCATCAGCCTCAGGTGGAGGGTGACGCTGTTGACCTCCACGAACAGAGCCACGACGGCACCGGCCACGTACAGCTGGGTGAGGAGGGCGTACAGGAAACAACAGATCACCTGCGGAGGAACGCAAACACGTCTGCTGCCAGGTAACCGCCTTTGGTCTGCGGGTGGTTCTGTTTCTCATTCATCTTACAAACACGTGATGGAGTAGGAACTCCCAGGAAGCTCTGGCGTGTCCCGTCAGGATAATGTCTCCTGCATCTTGCACAAAGTATCCTGAGGGGGGAGGGAAAACAAGTCAGTTCTGATCTTCAGACTCTCACCTCAGGCGGCCCGTCCATAGTCGAAGGTCAGCTGTGCGGCAGCTGGTTCCTCTGAGGGTTCCTCTGAGCAAGCAGACTGCCGCTCCAATTCATCGTCCGGCCTTTTAATGCCCGAGGGACGATGATTCCCGCGAACACATTCTAGTGCTATCTGCGCTCAAGCATTAGCTTAGCACAACCCTGGATCCTGAACTAGAACCAACGCTCGGCGGACGGTCACCGACGAGAATCAGCGGGGCCGCAGTTCACAAACGGTTCGGGATTCTTACGTCCAAAGCGAGACGCGATGTCGACGCCGACGGTTCCGCGTCAAACGCCGAGGGCGGAGAGCTGTGAGTAAACTGACCGAAGACCGACGCGTTCCACGCACTCGAGTCCTTGTGACATCTGAGAGAGCGAGGATGATGGGAAGCAGTCCAGGGGAGGATCAGAAGACGAGGTATATTCCTGGATTGGAAACAACCCTCGCTCCCATTTCATTCAACTCTATAATTACATTTAAAGGAGCTGAAAATGATCATCTCATTTTTTATGTTTAAAAAAAACAACAAATATGTAGAAATTAATCCTGGAAAGAATACATCAATTAGAGTTTATATTCAAGCACATTACCATTCAATGAAACCCTCGGGGAGGAGAATAACCTGGATCTTATCTTTTCAGCACAAAATGGAAACATAAAGATGTTTTTTGAAAGGATTAAAGAAAATTCAAAGTATTTTATGCCTCGAGTCAACTTTTACAGAAAGAGACAAGTTGGCAGTGCATCGTCTTATCGAAAAGGACGCCTCATTTATCCGGGGGTATTTAAGTCAATCCAAGTCCTTGTGCACCTGGGAGGGAGTGGCAGGCGGTGGGAAAACAACCAGCACACACACACACACACATAGGCAGTGTGTTGAAGAACATGACCTCCAGTATCCCGGAGCTTCAGCCCCCCCGGTGGAGCTTGGGGCTGTGTGGCGTCGTTACAGCAAATCTCCACAGATTATTGTTTTCATGGTGACACAGAGATGCCTGAAAGACCTTCCGGTATCCATCCTGACCAAACTGGGGCGTCCCGGGGGGGCCACCCCGTGTCCATGGCGACGAAGGAGGCGGTTCTTTCTATAAGGAGGCAGTTTATTTCCACACCTGGGTGGAAGACAACACCTCCGTACACAAAACTCTGAAAATAAGACTCGTCTAACTGCACGTGGATACAATTTAGAATAAAATGTTTATAATCTGGCAGAGACTGCAGGAGGCCTCACACAGGCTTAACCTTCTCCAGGCAGATGTTGCAGATTTGCGACAGCCAAATATCAGATTTTTCCTGCAACTACAACTTAATTTGAGCCTGAGAGGGTTAAAGAAAGAATTTTACCAGTCCAGATCTGCATCATGGTTTCAGTGTGTGTGTGTGTGTGTGCGCGTGTGTGTGCGTGCGTGCGTGTGAGTGTGTATGAGGGAACGCTGCGTTCACTGACCTGTAGAGACGCAGACGAGCAGGTAGGATAGCGGGGTGTGGTAGGAGTGGATGTCTCTCAGGGTGTCGGGCCAGAGGGCCACACTGAGGAGGACACGATATGAGTGAGGGTCTGCTTGGAGGCTCAGGCTGGAGATAGAAGCCTCCTCCAAGAGCCAGGAGCTTTCCTGACCCCCAATTCACCTCGGAAGTTGCGATACTTTGTTTTATCATTGTTTCACTTCTTCATCTGACCGAAACATGGGAGGTTGCCCCGGGAGACGCCGGGACGCTTCCCTTTCTCTTGCCATTGTCTGCTTTTCAAAAACCCACAAACTTTCTTTCCAACAATTTGTCCATCGGCAAGTGACGAAAGCAGGTGCTTCCATCTGCACTGATTCAGAGGATTATTTAAAAGCGGCCTGAGAAAAAATGATGGTTTTGTAAAAGTTTCAAAGACCTTGAGCATCATAAAGGACTTATTGAGTGAGAAATGATACCTCATCTTCTTCATCTTCTTTGTGCTGCTCCCCGCTGGAGCCACAGCCAATCACCTGCCTCTATGCAACCCACAGCCAATCACCTGCCTCTATGCAACCCACAGCCAATCACCTGCCTCTATGCAACCCACAGCCAATCACCTGCCATCATCTCACTTCCTGTCCTCTTTCCCTCCATGTGTCATCCTCCTCTCAGGTCTTCCCTTCGACCTCCTGCCTACCAGCTCCAACCTCAGCATCCTTCTACCCAGATCTTCACCATCCGAGGTTGAACACCTCCCTGCTCGACGCCCGCCGGCCTCTGAGCGTGGGGTGGCTGCTCAGCCGGTGGAACGAGTCCTGGTTCATGAGGACAATCGTCATTCCCGATCGGCGTAAAGGCAGACGTTGGGTGTGGGGTTTAAAACTCCTCGGCTTGCTCTTCCTTCGGAGGTTCTCGTAGATATACGGCCGTCTACCATTCTGTACGTCGGCTTTGGGTACATTAAGCGGGTCTTTGCTCAGAACTTTTCTATGAAGTGAAAGTACTGGTGTACTTTTGGCGACTCTATTTGAAAGCCAATCAAAACACAAGTTGTTTCTGCTCTCCGGTCCCAGGATGAGGTTCTGGTGAGGACCTCTCTGGAGGCCCCGTCTCATCCGCCCGCAAACCTCGACTTTCTGCCGCGCAAGGAGGCCGAGCCCTTCCGGTGCCGCTTCTCTGCTGCCGGTGCGAGCGGACGAGTCACGGCGACGATGCCCCACCCAGGAACGGGCCCTGCGGTCGGGCAGGTTTTTCCGGTCCGTATCGGTCGGCTCGGTCTGGAGCGACGCGACGCGCTGACGGGGAGATTCCGCTTTTGCAAATCAGAGCTGAAGCAACAGAAGAAATGGGACCGTCATCCGCACACAGCGTGTGGTGTTTCTCTGGAAAATACCACTGTCTCCCCCTCACACTGCCTGGACATGCCCTTCTTCTCCCCTTCCTGCCTGTCACTGCTGCACACACACACACACACACACGCCCCTGCATCATGTGGACAGTGAATAGACAATAGTGCCCAGTGTGGATGCATGCGTGGATGAATGGACATACAGATGGAGGAAGCCTCACCAGGTCAAAGCCCAGGTCCCGGTCAGCACCGAGTGCACCATGGACACCGAGAGGTTCCTCCACTTCCAGGAGCGCAGCTGATCCTTCCTCACTGCCTCGGGCACCGGCAGCCTCTGCAGCAACCTGTGGACCACCCTGAAGACCAGAGAGAACAGCAGCACCGTGGGCCCCGGGTGCCTCTTCAGCGCCGCGGCCAGGGCCTCCATATTCTCCCCCTCTGTCTCACTGGGTGTCTGCTTCAGTCCTCGTCCTCCTCTGTCCGCACTCCCGCCTTCGGCGCCTGGGCCTGGAGAGGGCCAGTGGTCCGGGGCGGGGGTTGGAGTTCTCTGGTGTGAGGAGGACAACCCTGGGCCGGTTTCTTCTGTCTGTCTGTCTGTCTGTCTGTCTGTCTGTCTCTCTGCAGCTGCCGGCCGCCTCCTGCCTCGGACCTGCAGCGCAGTCCGGTATGGGTCGTCCCCGGAGCGGCCGTCACCGTTTCCCCGCCGCACCTCCTGGAGCTGCTGCTTCGCCCGGCCGCTGTGCTGCACTCGGCCGCGGGGAGTGTCGGAGGGGAGCGGCGTGGGTGGACTGGTGGGAGGTGCCGCCAGCGAACGCCACAGAAACGAGGAGGGGCAGATTTGCAACTCAAGAAAACAAAAGCATCCAGTGGAGCGACCGGGGAGGGACGAGAGGGTTCACACAGCGGCTGACCTTCTGTGCCTCCACCGGGACCTTCTGCGCACAAACAGTGTTCTACTGAGCTGCTTCCTGTTGAGGGGGCCGGCCCCGCAACCCTGCACGGCCCCCTCCTCTGCAACATACCTTAGCTGAGGAATCACCAGAGGCTGTCTGTGTGTGTATGTGTGTGTGTATGTGTGTGTGTGTGTGTGTGTGTGCGCGTGGCTCAAGTATAACAGCTGCTTTATGAGAAGAAAATATGTAAGAGGCTGCAAAACATCAAGGCGGGGCACTATCGACTACCATCTAGTACTATTAAGCACCATTTAGCACTATCGAGTACCATCTAGTATCAAATACTGTCTAGTACTATCGGATTCTACCGACGAGCGGCCCCGCACGCCAGCTTGAACCCGCCGACGGGTCCTTCCCAAATTGCTATACACTCTGATTCGAGCATTTGCCACTTCTAACGCTAACATTTAGAGCTTTTCGGCCGGCCAGTCTTCAGGGGGCACGCCCCGGGACTCCCTCAGGTTGTGCAGAAGTTTTTGTCTGTTTCGGAGGGGTGTCGTTAAGTTTGAAACGTTTTCCAGCAGGCTGCGTCTGGTCAGCAGCGGTGAAGCGCGGCGGCCGGCAGTACCGAAACCCACCGCTGGGAGGCAGCGGAGTCCAAAGGGAGAAGCATCCAGGTCTTGTTTTTCAGGTCTCCTGATCCTGGAGGGCCTCAGGGGGCAGGTCACCGCCAGTCTCCTAAGGCTGCAGTACGACAGACGGAAAATGTTCATGCAGCCGTGCACATCCAAGAGCTCTTTCTGAATAGCTTCGCCTTTGTGATTGTATGTGTCCGGATTTAAAACAAAGCAGATAAAAGTGGCAGTAAATCATCTGAGTTCAAGGAGGAACTGAAGCGTCGGTAACCCAACACCCGTTAATGACATGCAACTTAACACTGAAGCTTGTGTTTCCTGGTCGCTGCCCGCGGTTGTTTCGTGGGAGTCTGAGAGACTGAGAGCAACTTCACAGCAGTAAACCTGCCATTCCTCACACCCGGGACTCCTAAAAGAACCATCTGGGGAGTTTTCTTAGGGCAGTCGCATAGTATGGATACTCCATACAATGGAGTCTAGGCGCGGCAGCGATTTCGGCCCGGCTAAACTCTGCAGGCGTGTTTGTGACGCGCATGTTTGCCTCAGCTTAAAAGCGTTTGGCTGGCAGGGTGATTTGTGTCCTCTGGGGCCTTGGACCGCAACACTTTACAGGGCCAGTGAAAACCCTAACCTAACCAAACCTTAACCCTAACCCACCTTACAGAGCCTGTGAGCACCCTAAGCCTAATGCTACAGCACCAATCAAAAGCTTTATGATTTCCTGCGTGGACACCGTAAATCGCCAAAGAGAATTGGACTCGGACCGGAAGTGCTTCACGTCAATTCCTGGGTGTAATGGGTCCTCTATCACGACGGAGAATGCGTGGGAGGAGTGAGCGAGCCCTGTGGCGGCAGGGACGGCTGCACAGGTATGCAGGCTATCTGAGAGCACACGGGGAGAGATAAGAGGCGGCGATAAGGCGGCCTCACCCGCCGCTTCCTGTCATAATGAGCGGGTTTTTTTACAGAAAACAAAGGCCGCATAGGTGCAGGCTCATACTTTGGGCTCTGCATGGGTTTGGCTCTCCTACACGGTGCATTCCTCAGCAATGACTCGCCGGCGTGCGGAGCACAAGGTTAGATATGTCACTCGGCTGGTCTGAGCAGTGACCGTCCTTAAGGAGCTTCACTACTGAGATCCGACGACCCTGAGAAAGAACGGCCCGTTGTCTGTTCGAGCGCTTCGTCGTCCTTATTTTCACGAGGACAAAAAGCACAATGACATGCATATTGCTGTTTGTGAGGCCCTATCGCAATTTCAGCTGGGTGATATCGGTGGAAGAATGTAGTTCAGCGCAGCAGAGAGCAGGCTTTGTCGCCGCACAAAGCATTTATCATCCCCAATGCGGCAAAGATGGGGGAAAGTGCTCATGCAGAGCTCTACCTGCTTATCTGTACGAGGGGAAGGCGCTTTATAATCACCGGCGTCATGATGCCATACTCTGCTATCCTCTGTCGCTACCTTTACCCGCCCCTTTGTCTCCCTCCACTTCCTCCAGGTAAATTGTCACCCTTCATGAATTATAGACTACGCTACGACCAAATAAATGCTTTGCTTTCCTTATGAAAGTCATCGTGACATTTCACAGAAAGAAAGGCGGTCTTACCAAATGAGGATAATCACTAAATTCACCTGGCTCTTTCAGTTTCCTGGTATTGTGCAAACCTGGCTCGCTGAAATATTTGCAAAGGGCCATCATCGGCAATAATAGCGACCGTTGATAGTACTTATCTCTGACTTCACAGAAATATGAGGGGAAACAAAAAAGTCCTACAACATCAGCCCAGTCCGTCTTGGCCTCAATGTGTTCCATGATGTTTTAAATTGAAATACAGGACGGTGAAGAAGTGGCCAATCAGCCTCTGAATGCAACGCGTTTCTAAATCATTCTGATTCGGTTTATTATTCATCCTAGAGCCTTCAGAAAACAACTGCCTGATATATAGTCAATAAGAGAGCAAGGAGATTTGTACCCACTTTGTTGAATCACTTCAATCATGATGTAACTGTTGCTGTATTTGACACCGATTTAAGTTATTTCCTTCGGGATTAATAAAGTTGTTCTCATCTCATCTCATCTTAAAGCGATGCCTTCCAACAAGCTTTTCCACCCTGACAAGTATCCTTCAAAGTCACGGAGACAAACTAATACTGTCATTCTTCTTATCGCTCACAATCTTATAAAATTCCTTTGTCGTTAACTGTCCCATAAAGTCATGGTATTCTCCAGTGATGGCCACCGTGACCATGTTATCCACGGCCCGCTCCTTTTCTCTTTGTGAACAACCGAATGTACCCCCACATGCCCTGACCTCCAGGGGAAGCTGTCTGAGGCAGCAGGCTGCCCTCCTCTTCCTTCTTCTCCTTCTTCTCCACCCCCTCCTCCCTCTTTCCTCTTCCTCCTCCTGTTCCTCTCCCTTCTTCCTCTTCCTCCTCCTCCTTCTCATCTTCTTCCTCTTCCTCCTGTTCCTCTCCCTTCTTCCTCCTCCTCCTCCTCCTTCTCATCTTCCTCCTCTCCTCCCTCTCTCCTCTTCCTCCTCCTGTTCCTCTCCCTTCTTCCTCCTCCTCCTTCTCATCTTCTTCCTCTTCCTCCTCCTCCTCCTCATCTTCCTCCTCTCCTCCCTCTCTCGTCTTCCTCCTCCTCTTCCCCCTCCTGTTCCTCCGGCAGCGGAAGTCGTCCTGTCCTGTTTTGATCCATACGGTTTGCCGTCGAGCCGGACGCGTTGCCTGGAGACGGTGGAAACGTTTGGTGTTCCGTCGCGATGGAGAAATATGAGAAAATCAAGGTCGTCGGAAGAGGAGCTTTTGGGTAAATGCCATGTTTGCTGAAGCGTTGTGTCACTCACCCCTTTCACTCGGTCGTAAACTGCTAAATAAAAAGGACAACGACAGGCGTTCACGGTTACGGAGACAGCAGGGCCCAACTTTGGCCAACACATCGGGGCTGCCGAAGCTCTTAAGTGCCTCATTTTCACACAGTTGCATTGAAAGTTTGTAAAAGAGCCATTTCATCACTACAGCACAAATGTAGGTGTTTAGCGATGTGCCTCAAAACAACTATCTGCTGTCTAGCTCGTTCCCATTCGGTCTCCTAGCAAAGTTAGATGACATCCATTTGCTAACGTTAGCTGCTAACCAGCTCCATTCCGACTGCATGTAATGAAGCAGAAGCTAACGTTAGCTGCTAACCAGCTCTAGTCGGCTGCATGTATTGAAGCAGAAGCTAACGTTAGCTGCTAACCAGCTCCAGTCCTACAGCATGTATTGATGCAGAGGCTAACGTTAGCTGCTCACCAGCTCCATTCCGACTGCATGTAATGAAGCAGAAGCTAACGTTAGCTGCTAACCAGCTCCAGTCCTACAGCATGTAGTGATGCAGAGGCTAACGTTAGTTGATAACCAGCTGACTCAATTTCTTTCCTGTTCCTTTGCGTTGAGACTTGACATGAGATTTAAAAGGTATCTTGCATGATAGAACAAGTGCAGGACAACATGGTCCAGCTGCATTTAAAATTACTATAAAGATGGTCTAGTAGCACAATGAATCAAATATGTAATTAAGTGAAAGGGTGTAAATAATAATTGTGTATGTCTTCATTTGTGGTTGTGTCTCATCCCTTCGCCCAAAAACAAGCAGGTGAAGCTTCTAACTCCAACGCGTCTCTATAGGATAGGAGAAATAAGTCTGTCTCGTCTCATTTGTACAGGCCTTTGACGGAAAGTGCTCTATAAATATATGTATTACCATCCCTTACTGATTAAATTTCGGACCTACTGAAGGGGAGTACAAGCAAACCTCATTCGCACGCAGCGAGTGAAAACATTACTTCGCTATGGAAAACAGGCAGTGAAATAGATTTCAACAGTCAATGTTCCCCTCCTTCTTCAGAAACTAAGCCATTTTAATTCCAAGTTCTGCAGCTGAACTTCAAGAGTTTTGTTACCAGTGTTATCTGTAACATGTAATCAACTAATGTTCATGTTCCTGCTTATCAGGAGACATGCAAAAGTGTTACGTTGACTCTTGGACTTTTTAGTGCCTACTCACCAAATGTTATTTTCAAAAAGCAGGTAGATGAGATAGCTCTCATTCTCAATGATGATTGAACATAAATAAATGGATCTATTAATACACGCATAAGGATTCATGATTTTATCGTGTGGATCAATTTTTTGCCCCCCATAGTTGTTATCTTGGTTAGATCATATCCAATCCACCCTTTAAAGAAGACCTTTGAATAAACTACTGTGAGAAACGCTGAATGTTTCAATCTTTTATTCTTTGCTTGTATCAAAACTGTGAGTCTAGCCAAACCGATCTCCATGCTAATATCACTTACACTGAGCTAGCACTAATCTCCCCCTCCATCCGACGTCTTTACGTAACAAGTACATCTAATTTGCCTTATTTTTTGCAGGATTGTTCATCTGTGCCGTAGGCGTAGTGACGGCGCCTTTGTCATTCTAAAGGAGATCCCAGTGGAGCAGATGTCACGAGATGAACGCCTGGCCGCACAGAATGAGTGTCAAGTGCTGAAACTGCTCAACCACCCCAATATCATAGAGTACTATGAGAACTTCCTGGAAGACAAAGCACTCATGATAGCCATGGAATATGCACCAGGTCAGCTTACCGTTGTATCTCATTCCACGAACCCCTTTTGTCCACTGTTGTACATTCCAACCAGGAATGCTCGCTTCCAAAGACGATCGCTCGACCTCCTAAGTTACTGCATATGATGGGGATTTTTTTTTTGTTGACAGGTGGAACGTTGGCTGACTACATACAGAAGCGTTGCAACTCCTTGTTGGATGAAGACACCATCCTTCACTTCTTTGTGCAGATCCTTCTTGCGTTGTACCATGTGCACAACAAGCTAATCTTGCACAGAGACCTTAAGACTCAGAATATTCTTCTAGACAAGCACCAGATGATTGTCAAAATTGGGGATTTTGGCATCTCCAAAATCCTTGTCAGCAAAAGCAAAGCCTATACAGTGAGTTGAGTTCAGTGTGTGTCTCAGTTACTTCAGCCAGGATATATTTCAGGATGGATCTTGAAGCGCTTAGTGACCTCTTCTTCAATCCGCAGGTGGTTGGGACGCCATGCTATATCTCTCCAGAGCTATGTGAGGGAAAGCCTTACAACCAGAAGAGTGACATCTGGGCTCTGGGCTGTGTGCTCTATGAGCTCGCGAGCCTGAAGAGAGCCTTCGAAGCAGCTGTACTGTTTGTTTATGAATCTGTGTTTGGTATTTGTCCAGCTTGTCTAGTAAAGGGGCACGTCATCTCAGCCGGCATTTTAACTGCTCTTAGCACTTAGAGGAAACATTCTCCACTTGGTCGTCTTTGGTGATCAACCCCAGCCCGTTGCATTAACCGCACCGGACAGCCGACTCCTTGGATTGTCAAGATCGATCGCTTGCTCGACACAAGAGTCTGTCCCCTCGTTGATAACGCTTTTTCTTTTTGACTTTTAGAATCTGCCTGCCCTCGTTCTGAAGATCATGAGTGGTACATTTGCCCCAATCTCTGACCGGTACAGCCCAGAACTCCGCCAGCTCATTCTCAACATGCTCAATCTGGATCCATCCAAGAGGCCTCAGCTTAATGAAATAATGGCTCTTCCCATATGCATCAGACCTCTGCTTAATCTCTACACAGACATAGGCAATGTCAAGATGCGCAGGTTAAGCCTTAACGTATAACCTTATTCATGACTGCTCCGACAATCGGACCCATCACTATCACTTGTTATTTTGGCTCCATCTTTTGGTCTCTCCCCTTTCGCCAGGATTGAGAAACCCTTGTCTGCAGTGCAGGCGGGTCCACAGGGTCGGCCGGGAGGAAGAGTACCCGCCGGCCGCTCCAGGGGTGAGGCCTTTCGCAGCATAACTTGTGCACGGAACATGTTTGAGGAGTTGGGTCGGAATGCTGAAATTGGTCATTTGGGCCACGGCTTCTCTGCTCACTACAGACGGATTGAGTTTAGCCGCAGGGAAAATACACTCCCTCCCCCTGTCGTCGGTCTACACCTGGGGTAGCGGCATCTCGGCGCCGCTCCGCCTGCCGATGCTCAACACCGAGGTTCTCCACGTGTCTCTGGGCCGCACTCAGAAGATGGGGGTGACCAAGTCAGGACGCCTGATCACCTGGGAGGTAGCACACCTTGAAGGAACACCCTTAACAACTGGAAACGGTGCTTGATGTTTGACGCTGTATGTCCTCGAATTTTCATCCGTATTTATATATGTCGAGAGAGGTTTAGCAAAAAGGGAGAGTAAGTCAAAAGTCAAGGGTTGGATCCCAGACTGTCCCGTCACTTTATTTATTTTTTTTTTTACTCGAGAAGCGTGTTTTCCAGCAATGAGTTACATTGTCATGACTGCCATGGAGACAAAGGCCCTTTGCTGACACCAGCCCCTCATCGCCGCTCATCCTCACAGGCTCCATCGGTTGGGTCGGCCGAAGCCAGCCTGCCCGGCGTGGTGGAGCAGATGCAGCCTCAGTTCATTTCACGCTTCCTCGAGGGTCAGTCCGGAGTCACCATCAAGTCCGTATCCTGCGGTGATCTTTTCACTACCTGCATGACAGGTTGGTGCGTCGTCCATCTTCTGCTCGCAACCAGAGATCACGTCTTTGCCAAGAGAGCGTGACCTTGTGCTCTGCTTTCAAAAACACTGTTCATTCTCCACTTCGGGCAGCACGTACGCATAAGTCCTTGTGATGGCATGCATCCCAGAGGATGGCACGGGGTTTCTTTCAACTTGTCTCTGAACGTAATCAGTTCATCTGACATCTGACATTTGGGGCGGCATGGCGCAGGAGGTAGAGCAGTTGTCTTTGGAATTGAACATTCCTGGTTGGATTCCCGGCTCCGAGTGTGTCGAAGTGTTGGTGAGCAAGACACTGAACCCCAAACTGCTCCCCTGGCGCTGGTCGACAGCATGCCTACCGCTCGTGGTTCCTCCATGATGGCTTCATTGCAGAGAACGAATTTCCCCACGGGGATTAATGAGTGATAAATTATTATTATTAATGAGTGATAAATTATTATTATTGTTATCTGACCCCGTGTGGTCCCGACACCTGGAGAAACAGATCTTGTCGTTCTACAGAGGACTGGTTATATTGCTCAGCTCGGCGGCCATGCTTCCACTCTGGAATCCCTCTCGGCGGCGTCCTCTCGGATGCACTGGCACTAATACGCCAGTCCTGTTGTTCTAAATTTGCAGACAGGGGCATCATCATGACTTTTGGAAGCGGCAGCAATGGTTGTCTGGGACATGGGAACTTCAATGATGTAACACAGGTACTTGCGCTTCTATGAACATTAACACTTTGCACTTTATCGTGTTCACATTTTAAAGGCGCTTCGGTCTTATACTTGTAGAAGTAGAAAGAAGATTCTGTGACAAATCGGACTCCGGCGTGTAAAAGGATTTGAACGCCGAGGGAAAAATACAAATAAAGAAATCTGGCGGTACCTCCTGGTTTTTCAGTTTTCGTGTCTGTCCCGGTTTTCAGCCCAAGATAGTGGAGGCCCTCCTGGGCTATGAGCTGGTTCAGGTCTCCTGCGGTGCTTCCCACGTTCTCGCCGTGACCAATGACAAAGAAGTATTCGCCTGGGGAAGAGGAGAGAACGGTATGATGAATGAACTGTTCCTCATCAAGATGGCTCATTTGACATCACCGCGCTCGTTTTGCTCTTCATTTGTGTGACAGTCACATCTTGGCACGCCCATTGTTTATTTGTCTTTCTGTCAGGGCGCCTGGGGCTGGCCACTCAAGACACACACAACTCACCGCAGCAGGTCTGTTTGCCCGTGGAATTTGAGGCCCAGAGGGTGGTATGCGGAGTCGACTGCTCTATGATTATCAGCACCCAACTCAGCTTCATGGCATGTGGAAGCAACAGGTAATTGTGTTTTTGTGATGTGCAAATACAACTTTCAGTGTAATGGACCACAATGAGCTAATACATGGCAGGCAAAAGAAATAAACAAGCGACAGCGATGGCAATGAACAACACAAACCAAAATACTCACACCAAACGAAGCAAATATAGGAGGCATAAAAGCAAATCTGCCATGAGCTAATATTTCAAATTTCCTACATCCTCCACTGTCCCCGAGTTTGATCGGAGAGTTTGACATTTTAAGCACAGTTCCTGGAAAAGGATTGTGTCATTTCAGCTCTTGAGTTATATTCCTTGAATTTGAATTCAACCGTGTGAATTGTGAGAGGAGGTCCACGAGACCCTCCGGAGGACCGTCAAAAACGACCGGCTATCAATTCTTTTATGGCTTAGGAAAATACCCTTAGGACACCCTAGGATTCATCTGTTAACCACAAGGAAGCGAGTGAGACGAACCAGCACCGGGCTCAAGAGAAACCTTGGGGGGGCAGGCTAGAGACCCTGTCTGTCAACTGTACCTAGGTCCAGTAATCCAGGGAGAGGCATTTGGCTGAAACCAGGATATCCCAACGTAGCTGCACACTGGGATCGGTCCTTGTGGGACGTGTTTTAGATACTGGGGGGTTTTGTGGCAAAAGATAATACAAGAGGCAGCGGTACGGAGATCTTTGTCATTTTTTTTTTTTTCCAAAACCTGTGCCACAGCATTCTCCTGTCAGTTTCTTCTTCCTTCTCGCTAATCCGAGTATCAGCGAGGCCTGGAACTACATGGCGTGGAGTGCTCATTTTAGATGCTGTGGATCCTGCAATCCTCTCGACGAAAAAGGAATCTGAATAAACCCAACATTTATTTCAGGATTTCAATAACCATAAGCCTTGATCTTGAAACACTTCTTTCTTTAGTTCTTTAAAAACTTTTCCTGTTTTGCTGCTTTTAGGTTCAACAAGCTTGGGCTGGATAAGATAACTGCTGGAGAAGAACCAAGTCCCGCGGATCAGGTGGAAGAAGTCCATGCCTACACTCCCGTCCGCTCAGCGCCGCTCAGCACTGAACGGATCGTTTACGTGGACATTGGAACGGCCCATTCTGCTGCTGTCACAGGTGACCTGTTCCTGTCTTCAGCTATCCTCAGTGTGAAGTCCACCTCTGACGACGTTCTTGTGACGGCGAGGCCAGTCTGCGGGACTTCCTTCACAGTGATTAAGAAACGGCTCTGTGATTTCTGTGTCTCCATGGAGTCTTTGAAAAGGCTAATATCTCTTATTTTCAGCCTCCGTAAACCAGGAACACGCACCTTACCGCAGTGCTCTGAGAAGGAGGAACTTCATGTAATCTTTGGTGGACAAAGCTCGTCTTAAAAACAGATGGGACCAATGACCTACTTTCAAGCATTTCAAATGATTCCACAAAGCTAACCTGGCATCGCGCGACACGTGGGAAGCCTCGTGGTGAAAGGATGTCATTTGCAGAAATGTCAGGCGTGCCCCGGTAGCTGGAGCTTTGCGCAGCCAGAAATACCCCGCGTTGCCCGGCCGCTGCTCACACAGGTGCTGCACGACAAGGGCTTCTGCTACTTGAAATGAGCGGAAATAAGGCCCTGTATTCTAACACCGCACATGAATATACGGCCTTCATTCCGTCCTCTTCTCTGGGCTGCTTCCTTCAGGGGCTGCAGCCAATCACGTGCCTCCATCTCGCCCTCTCCTCTCACACCGACCGGCTTCCCGTCGTCTCTCCCTCCATCCGGAGACCTCCTCTCTGGCTTTCCTCCTGCCCGGCAACGCCGACCTCCGCGTCCTTCTAGCCAGATCTTCACCGTCCCCCGCGGTCCATGTCCGAACCCTCTCAGCGTGACTTTATCACTCCGATGGACTCCTTCCTGATCCTCTCCATCCTCCTCACCGTCAAAGAGGAACCTCCACATCTCCATCTCTGCTGCCTCCTGTCTTCTCCCCAGTGTCTCCGAACCAGGCACCGTGGCTGCTCCCACCTCCACCTTCTCTGCCTTTCCTTTCACTCCGCCTGATGCTCTATTCTCCATCCGTTCGCGCCTGCTTCCACGCGTCCCTCCGCATCTTCTCCACCCTCTCCGTTGCTCTGGACCGTTGAACCTCATTACTTAAGCTCCTCCACCTTCTGCCTCGTTGTGTGTCCTCGATCCTTCCAGAGAGCGGTCAGTGTTTCACCTTTGGCAGCAACCAGCACGGCCAGATGGGCTGCAGCACTCGCCGCAGCAGCCGAGTTCCTTACCTGGTTCCTGGCCTGCAGAATATCACCATGGCTGCCTGTGGAGATGCTTTCACCTTAGCCATCGGATCTGGTTGGTAACCGTTTTTCTTCTAGAATCTTGCCTGTTTTGAAAAAAATTGGTTAGATTTGTTTTCACCGCAGGTTGTGGCTTTACTGCCCGCGACTGTTTCCGGTGAACACTGGTGGCTCACAAGCCTTCGCGCCTCCACCACTTTTCCATCTGAACTCCAGACATCCGAAAGCACTCTTCGCAACCCCGCAGGTCTATCGCTTATACTTCCTAAGGACCGGGACAACCTCACGGAGACATATTCGGAAAACAGATATGTGATGATCTTGCTTAGATGTCGCCGGTTCCGGGCGCCTTTCTTTCCCCTTCGTTTGCGACAGACACCTTCCGTGGCAAACAAAGGGGAAACATGTGTGACTCGAACATTGCCCCGGCGGTGTTGTGGTCGCAGCTGCTGAAGGAGGCACGGGCGGATCTGTATGTCTGCCGGGCTCTGCCTTCTCACCCTCGGCGATGTGAGCTCAGATTCTGGGAGAACTCGATTAGTGTCACTGCTCCAGATATCGGCACAGCTTTGCAAACAACGCCGTAAAAAGGTTCAGATCTCGTTAATTCCGACTTTTTGTCGACTGAACTTTGACGTTTCACACCAGAGGACTCGTGAAACATGGCCAAGTGAGGGGAAATATAAACCGTACAGACTTCTTTCGGTGTAGTTAATGGGACAAAACTTGCGAACGGGGTCCTTGAAACATGTGGGTAACAGATGTGTGTGTCTTTTGTTCTTCTAGCTGAGGGCAATGGTAAAGTTTCATTTAGTTTCCAGTGACGGCCCCCCGCCCCCCGGGGAGAAGCCCAGCAGTGCCAGGCCTGCCTGGAGGTGATCTCTGTCCTGAAGAGGCTTCCAGAAGGAGCCGTGGTGCCGGCGTGCAGGACGTGTGCGTCCCGGGGCCGCCGCATGTCTGACTCCGCATTGTCCTTCCGCAGACGGAGAAGTGTTCACCTGGGGAAAGGGAGCCCGCGGACGCCTGGGAAGAAAGGAGGAGGACTCCGGCGTACCCAGGGCCGTGCTGCTCGACGAGAGCCCGCCGTTTGCGGTGACATCGGTGGCTTGTTGTCATGGCAACACCCTGCTGGCAGTGAAACGTAATAGTTTGCTTATTACCTTTTGTTCACAAGCGCTGCGAGATGTTTGTCCGCCGCCGAACGGCATCGATCCCCGGATGAGAGAGAGGCTCAGCGCGATGATTTCAACACGAGCCGTGTTTCTGCGTCGAGCCATAAACGTTGTCCTGTCCGTCAGGCCCGACCGCCGCCGTCCCCGTGGACGGAGATTTCATCTGGCTGTTTGAGCGGGTTTCCGATAGTTCACAGAAAGTAGCACGAAGGCCGGGGACGAGTGCATGTTGGGCGGCCCCCGGCGCCCGCCTCCCTTTCCCGACGCAAGGGGTGCAAATAGGCAGATATTTTGTGTCGAACTGGATACCGGCGCAGGAGGGATTAAATCCCTCTGCGGTTCAAATCAAAAATAGAGATAGATTTAGATAAGATTAAATGACATCACAATTTAATAAGTAACAGAGATGTCGTTAATCCGGCGTTTAAACATTCCTGGCGGCAGGAGGCCGGAGGCGGGTCATCGGTCCCGGAGGCGCCGCTGTCCGTGCAGACTGGAAGTGTTTGGAGTGACTCTCTCCGAGGACTCTCCTGCGCCCGGGACCGGTCGGCGTCAGGGCCCTCCCCTGGACCATCAGCACGACTGGTTCTGAGAGCTTTGTTTACGGCCTCCATGCTGACGTCCTGGTCTCCTCTCTCCCTCTCCAGCTTTGCTTGATGAACCCGTCCAGAGATGACCTGGTCCGAACAGTAACAGAGGTGGAGGCCATTCGGACCTCCCGCGTCCAGAGGCCTTTCCGTTCCTTGTCATGGTGGGGCAACTGCCACCACATCACCTCCCGGGGTCTCCCTCTCCCACGCTTGCCTCCTCTGGGAACTGAAATGCCATCGCCCCGCCGATTTGCCCCGACGGGCCCTCGCCCTGCGGCTGCATCAGTCAGGGGAAAGGTTTGCTTTCATGTGGTGACCCGTTGTCTTCTCGCTGGCACCGCCGACCACAAGAAGCCGGAAAACTTGTAGTAGCTTCCATCCCTATTGAGCCACAGAAGGAGATACAACAGGCAGCGGTGTTCAGCGGTCACATTGGGCCTCTTCAGATTAGTCCTTAGACTGTCCTCCCGGCAGCAGTCGTGGACCCGCCACGTGACCAGGCACCCATCCGGAGACGTGGCCTTCGTGGACTTCTTCAATGCTCACGATGTTCCAAGGAAACGGCCAAAGGCACTTTCGTCCAACGATATCAACAATAATACTACTAATATTGATGATAATACTTGTGTGTTGTTCTGAGGGTGCACCTCTACATTAAGTTCTCCAAAAGAGCCTGGGATTGTGAGAAATCCTGCCAACCAAAGGTCACTCAGTACTTGGGTATAGAAGGACAGGGGCTTTTTTTATTATACACTCCATAAACTGTATGCTCACACACACACACACACACACACACACACACACACACACCCCTCAGGTGCTGCATATATATTTGCGCCATAGATTGCGTGTCTGTATCGACACTGCTCGGTGTGAAAGTACTGCTACTGAGAGAGTAACAGTGAACCTGGCAGCTCCCTGTGGACGTTTGAGAGGGCAGGAAGTTGAAAATTGAGCTACAGACATCACCAGAAGCCCCTGTTCTTCATGAAACGCCGTGAGGGTTCGACATGTGGGACGTGTCGGTCCTGGCCCGACAGCCTGCCCAATGACCTTCATGAGAAGATGTTTAGCCCTCCTTATAACCGGACCGGACTCCCAACTCTGCCGGGGTATTTGGTGAAGATCCTCTTCTTGATGTGCTGCAGATCTGCCAGGCCGCGGTGGCGTCAGGGATGACTCCCGCCCTCGGACACACACACACACACACACACACACACACACGCACACGGCAGACACTCAGTATCTTCCAACAATAAACATGCAGTGAGGTCAGAGGTTGTCGGCTGCTGGTCGAACATCCAAACGTCTTCCTTTTTCCGAACTTGTGTGTCAAAAGACACGTTTAGGTTCTCGGACGGCTGTAAATCTTCCCCCCTCAGAGAACCTTTGACGGGGACGCATCATCGGAGGTCCTCTGGTGGTGCGTCTCTGCCAAAGGGCCGCGTCCCATTGTTTCGATGACGACGATGACGTCACGATGACGCAATCCAGCAGCAACACATCAGGTTCACGGTGATCTGCCGTGTGCGTGGGTCCGTGCGTGACCCGCTCCCGCGGGCTTTGTTGCTTTGTGTGGACCCGCAAAAGAGGAGAGCCTCCAGCGGAGGAGGAGGAGGAGGAGGAGGTCCTCCTGCCGGCCTTTGTTTGCGCTCCTCGCCGGCAGGGGGCGCAGGCCGTCCGCGGCCATCGACCGCCTCCCCGATCGGATCAATAACATCGATGGTCCAACTATTGTCTGTCCTTCAGCCGGAGACCCTGGAGATGTTCCGAGGCTCTCTGTGACTGCGTGTGTCTGTGTGTGTGTGCGCGTGTGAGAGACCTCGGTGAGGTCTTCATTGGAATCTGGGTCTGCAGAAGGTCGGCGGATGGAGGCGTTCGGACCGTCGGAACCCCCGTCCGGCCGCGGGTTCCCCGCGAAGGTCCACGGAGCAGATTTGTCGGGTGAGACGGTGTGAAGAGCTCCTTGACTCCTCCTGCGTGGAGGAGGAGGCGGGACTCTGCGTGCAGGCGGAGGAGGTCCTGCGCCGCGTTCAGACGCTCGGGAAGAGGAGGAGGAGGAGGAGGAGGAGGAGGACCGTGGAGAAGAGCCGAGCCGAAGCCGCTCTCCGGACACCGTCTTCTCCAGGCGGAGGAACCGAGGACGACCCGCTTCCGAGCTCCCAGCGACGAAGGGACGTGATATGCGCCCCCCGCCGGCGTGAACGGCAGCGCGACCCACGGCCCCCGTGAGCGGGGCGAGCACCGCCGAGGAGCGAGCACCGCCGGACCCCCGAAGCCCGAAGCCCGAGGCCCGCGGAGCGGCCCCGGCCCGGCCCGGCCCCGCCACCATGCCCGGCTTCGACTACAAGTTCCTGGAGAAGCCGAAGAGACGCTTCCAGTGTCCGCTGTGCAGCAAGGCCATGCGGGAGCCCGTCCAGGTGTCCACCTGTGGACACCGCTTCTGCGACACCTGTCTGCAGGAGTTCCTGAGGTGGGTCCGGCCCGTCCGTCGAGCCGCCCGGAGCCGCTTTCGGTCGCGTCACGGTAAACACGACGTGTAGGTGTGTCTTCACCTTTCCACGCAACGACGAGCCAAGCGGGCTTCGTTTCGATCTCCTCCGAGCCCTAGCTGTGTGTGTGTGTGTGTGTGTGTGTGTGTGTGTGTGTGTGTGTGTGTGTCCTCCTGAAGGCCAGCAGGGCGTCCACGTCTCCCAATGTCAGCGCGGAGACGTGCACGACAGGAAGTCATGCGTGAGACTGTTGTTGTAGAGGAGTGTGAACAAAGCTCCTAACAGCAGAGCGCGCACACATACACACAGACACACAGACACACACACACACACCAAAGATGGCAGCTATTCGTCTGGTTCTCTGCGGACAGCCTTTATTACATGTTTATTATTTGGATGTTTATTTTTCAGTTTAACTGTGTGCGTCCTGAAGAGGCCCGCTGTGTGTGTGTGTGAGTGTGTGTGTGTGTGTGTGTGTGTGTGTGTGTGTTTGTGTGTGTGAGGAGGGTCACACTGGGTCGGAGCAGTGGAGGGTGGTTCCAGCCCAGGATTATACAGACTGTCCGTGGTGTTAGCCTGGACTGTGAAGACCTTTCTCCCGGAGGTCACACCTCCTGATCCAGATCTGCTTGGCTTGTGTGTGTGTGTGTGTGTGTGTGTGTGTGGAGAGGAAAGCTTTGTTTCGTGCGGCCTCCAGACGATCAAAGCAGCACACACACCTCCAGCCACTCTGTCCACTGCCCACAGCAGAAACGCCCTGGATATAAATTAGCATGAAATAAGCTCTGTTGTGTTTCTGTCATCACCTTTGCAGAAGCACAGCATGTGCTCCACCCACCTTTGCTCCAAACGGTCAACGGTGTATTCTGCTGAGTCTGTCTGGGTTTGGATATTTTTGAATCTGATCTCTACAAGTCGTGAAAGTGAGCAGACTGTGAAAGAATAGTGAGGCTCCTCCTGACCATCCTGGGGTTTGTAGAATCATCTGTCAGCATGGAGCAGTGAAGGATTACCTCGTGGTAACACTGAAGTATTGAGGATTTATCTTATCATGTGACTCTCTCTCTCACACTCACACACGCACACACACACACACACACACACACACACACATACTTCTGTGGTGGTGAAAATAGGAAGGATTCCCCGCTGAGTGTAAATATGTGGGAATCCCCTGCAGCCTGCGAGAGCTGCAGAGGTCCTCTCAGATGAAGTTGAGATGAACCCCAGCCAGCCGCTCTGGGTTCAAGTCTTCGTAGGTGTGATGTTTCTTAGGTCCTCTGGTTTTCGGGTATGATCTGCCCCGGCGCTGCAGACATGCGGATCCAATGGAAGCGTCACGTCTGCAGTAACATGGCCGTGACGTCGGCGGTCCTCACAGAGCGAGAATAACAATTCTCTCATTATCAGCATAGGGTTTCCACGTGGACGTTGGGTTTCTGGACCGTCCCCACAGAAGAGCCGATGAGCTGTCCGGGGTTCATCGGGTGAAAGAAGGAAACTCCCGACTGATCCGTACCTGTTCGCGTGGCCGTTTCCCCATTTGTCAGATCGGTCCATTTAGATCGTTTCTGAATGAAACTCTCGCCGGGAGCTCCTGGCCCGGGGGCCGTGTGACCGGGCGGCCCCGGAGTTGCCGGCCCCCGGCGGCAAACCGCATCCGAACGGCAGCCGAACGGACGAACAAAGAGAGCGAGAGAGCAGACACACCGAGCCGACCCGCTCGGCCGTGGAGTTCACCCAGACTGCCTTCTCCCTCCTTCAAAATGGCCGCAGCGCCCGTAGAAGACCGGTTACATGGAGAGATTTCATGAGCCCGTCGACCCTTCTCCGCCGCCGGCATCGAGCAGCTGCCGCGTGGCTTCTGATGAGCCGGGCGCGCCGGCGGGTTCGCTTCAGGGCTCCCGGGTCTTCTGAGGAAAGTTCAAGTTTACCGACGTTAGCTAACGCTTTGCTCCCGTTGTGCAACGAGCGCCGTCTTCCGCTGTGGTTATGGAAGGCTGCGTGCCGGCCGAGTCCGTCCGCGCCACGCCGTTCTATCCTGTGTCGCGACGAGCTGTCGAAGAACGCCTCTGCGTTCCCGCGCGTCTCCTCCGAGCACAACCCGCTTGCTCTTCGCTTGGAGGATGACTTTTCAGCCACTTGGAGGCTGTTTTTCACAGGAATTCTCCACAAAGGCAGTCCAGGACGTGCATGAGTTCCTCTCACTTTACCGTGTCTCCGTGCACGGGGCCGCCGCTGCACGCCGCTGTGTCCACAGGCACGTTAGCTTGTGATGCTAATGGCCTGTGTTTCTGCCACAGAAGAAATGAGTGTGGTGTGTGACGCAGAGTCACGGGGTGGAAGCGGCCCGAGGCGCTCCTGCACGCCTGCGCCGCTCACATGAGCGGGCCGGCCTTTGTCTCTGTGGCTGGGTAGTACGTAATACACAGTGTGTGTGTGTGTGTGTGTGTGTGTGTGTGTGTGTGTCTGTGTGTGTGTGTGTGTGCGGGCACTTAAGAGACCTTGTGGCTGCGTTAAACATGCCAGTTAAGGGCGGTTAGTAGTGGATCTTCTGAGCCAGAGTAGAGCTCTGCATGGGGGCGTACAGCGCTGTGCCGTGGTCCTGTCAGGGATGGAGGTCATCTGTTCAGCTCCAGAGCTTCATCCTGCAGCTCTCCTTGCAGGCGTCACACAAGTGCCGGCCTCGACTGCAGAGGAAGTCCATAGTTGGCGAACAGGAGACCCATCTCACCATCACCCGCTGCCCAGAGAGGGTTTTCAACCGGCTGCGATTCATTCCATCCCTCGCACATCCCATGCGTGACGTCGGTGTTGATCCCGATCTCCGCTGTTTTCACCCACACCTTCGTCTGCGCCGTTCCTGCTTCTCCTCGTACGCGGAACCCTTGTATCTGCGGTCCGGCTCCTTTTATATGATGGATTTGTGTTTTGGTGCTTTTTGAGTCCATCATGAATTCTCAGATAAAGTTCTGTGCATCAGGCTGAGAGGAAAGATCTCCAGCAGCTGATTTCATTTGACCAAGGGTCCAATAAGTCCTCAGGTGTGCAGTTACATATTAATCACGTGTAATTCAATGGACTCTGACCCCCCCCCCCCCCCCCCCCCCCCCCGCCCCGCCCACCCCTGTGGGAGGACGTGGGATTATCTGATACCTGGTCTAGAGTTTCATGAAAGGCTCAGTGGCGTGTGTGTGTGTGTGTGTGTGCGAGTGTGTGCACGTGCATGTGTGTGTGCTTGCGTGTGTGTACGCACAGGCCGCAGACGAGCAGCTCGAAGCCGTTAGCTTCATGGAGATGGGAAGCTAAACTCTGGCTGAAGAGCAGAGGACGGCTAGAAGGACAGAGCTGAACGTGTCTCAGCTGAAGTCACTCTAATCTACTTATCTATGTTGTAAACTCAGAAATAAAGAATTAATTTGTTTACATATCTTTTATGAGCAAACCTTAAATGAGGAATGAGGAGGAATAAAAACCTGCAGCTCAGGAAAAAATGTGCTTGCTTCTTCACAAGAGACGGGTCCACCTCTGTCCCGGTGGACAACACCGACGTGTCCGCCAGGCGGTCTACACAAAGGCCGCTCTAACGGCTCCCGCAAAGGATGTGCAGAAGGTGCCGGAAGAGCTCAGCCCCGAGCTTCAGACGGCTCTGCTTTTGATCGGTCCGAGCTTCGCCACAGTTGAGATGACTCCTTGTCAGAGGGTAGGCGTCAGCTGGGGCGGACGCGCTCCGTCTTCTTGAGGCCGTCTCTGTTAGTGGGGTCAAAGATGGCCGGGACGTGCGGAGGACCTGGCGACGGAGCAGCCGGGTCTTTGTGCCCGGGACCGATGCCACGGCCGCCCGTGAATGACCGCGACCTCCTTGAGCGTCCACGTCCCGTCACAGAGACGTCCACTGTCCCCGCAGGTGTCCGAATACGGCGGGGGGCCTGGGGTGAATTTCCGTCCGGCTCGTCCACAACGGCGGTCAGTGGCGCTCACAGAGACGCGTTGTGTTCGGCCAGTGAAAGGCCCCCGGCTCCGCTCTGAGCCTCTCTGTTCGGGCCTCCCGGAGAAGCTGTCAGATGATGTGCTGGAAGGAGCCCAGAAAATGTGGGCCGATCAATGGATGAAAGGAGGCGCTCGCTGGCTCGCTGGGAGAATCAGATCGTGTGAGAGGCGGCGGAGGAGGGTCGAGGGCTTCTAAAGTCTGCATCTCCGAGTGCCGGCGAAGGCGAGGAAAGTTCACGAGTCGTCTCAGCCGCCCCCCTCCTTCCGGCGGGCCGGTAACTAATGATCGCGGGAGGAGTCGGAGGCCGGCGCCGAAACCTTTCGTCATCCTCGGCAGGACGGCCCAGATCCCTCTGAGGGACTGCATCTCGGTTCTTTGGGTCTTTGTAGACCTTCCGCATCTTCAACATGCCTTCCTCCGGGTTCTCACGAGTTCACAAGTCTCTGCAGTGATGAACATCTTGTTTCACTATTTTTAGCATCTTATGAATCAGGTGCAGGAATTATGATGTGACCTTTCAATAACAGACGTCTTACTAAAACATTCTTCAGACCATGATAAGGTTGTCAATCTAAACCTTTGTTTGGGAAAGCAAAGGCCTTCCTACTTATCATTTCACAACTATTACGAAAAGAGAAAGTCTACTGGCTGAGCGGAAAGGGCGAGTGGGAGAAGGTACTGCGTCTGATAGCCAGCAACCCCCCAGATATGGAGAAGGAAGGCTTCAGATGGAGCCACGGCAGGCGGCCCCTGCACAAGGTGTACATGTGAGAGGAAGCTGAGCGGGCAAGTCCACCGAAGGCCTCACCAAGACCTTCGTTTAGGAGCTCTATGTCAAATATTAACAGAAAGTAAACTTTGCCTCTGTGGGTTTCCGTCCCAAAGCGAAGCACCTGTGGCGGACCAGGGAGAGCTCTGGGATCGAACAGCCGGCGGAGGCGGCGCCGACCCTGAGCGATGACCATGACCGCTGACCCTGAGCGATGACGTTTCCTCCTCCTCATCAGGGCTCTGCTGGAAGGGGAGGCGGCGTCCGGCCCGTGTCGGGAAGGGCTCTGCGCCGGGCCCGCCGGGGGGAAGCTGAGGGCTGCATGGATGTAGCTGTGATGGGGACGTGTGCCAGGGAAAGGGCCCCGACGCGTTCACACAGCTGCGCACCAACACACACACACACACACACACACACACACACACACACACACACACACACACACACACACACACACCGCAACAATGTTGTGAGCAGGCTGGTGTTGTGACAGCTGTTTGCGTGGATCTGAAGCGCCGGCGTGGCCGTAGCATCGGGGTGAGTGTCCGACTCACGGTTCTGGGAGTGCTTCTCCTTAAATGTTCATCAGCTTGGTTTTAAACGGCGTGCGCGTTCACAGGCTCCATATTCAGGTCAGCCTCTCCGGAGCTGCGAGGGAGCTTATTAGTGACATCTGTTTGAGGCGTAGCTCATCCCCCTCGCAGAGACCCCCGAAAATGACTGACTTTGTTTGATTCCCAAGTAATGCGGCCTGGAGCGGTCGCTGAGCTGCAGCTTTAGACATGAATGCACCCTAAACGCTGCGGGCTTTCCTCTGCTAGTGCTTCAAATACAATCCTAAGCCTCCGGTTGCCTCCACCTTCACCCCCCTGCCGCTCCGGAGCGTTCGCAGAGCAAACAAGGCGTCTTTTCAGTGACTTCAGAGTTCAAGGGGAAGCGGCTCCGGCGCCTCCCTTAAAGAAACCGCTTCCTCCGTCCGGCCGGCGCGGGCCGGTCGTGCGGGCCGAGTCGTGATCGAGATGAGTCGTGTTTGCTATCGAAGCTTAAAACCCTGCCCACTCTGTGACAAAGAGGGTTTATTTATACCAGCCACCGAAGGCTTCGGGGGACGGGGAGAACGTTACCGTACGTTACAGCAGAAAGCAGAGGAACACTTGAAATAAGACTCAGAACGAGCCGTCAAATTGAGGATGCGGAGACAGGAAAACAGGAAGAGCTTGGCCGAACAGACGGCGTCAGCAGAATTAGGGAGAGATCAAACTGCGGCTCTTCAGAGGAGAAGAGGAACAATATCGAGTGTGTACATAAAACCAGAAGCTCCGACCGCTCACCGCTGTCGCCAAAGCCGGAGGGAGCGGCGGCGGATGGAACGTGAGCGGACTCGTCCCCTGCCGGGACGTGAATCTCCGAGGTTCGCCGAGCCTCCTGCTGACTCAGGAACGACCTCCGCAAAGCCCGTCCGCCCACGTCGCCCTCTGGACGGACACGAGCGAGGCCACGTGAACAGCGGAGCGGAAGCCTCCCGCCTTCAGAACGCAGCTCCCGTAAATCATCCGAGCTTTTTGGCAGGTTTTAACGGCAGCGCCGTCATCTGACCCCCCGTGTCCCGGCTTCCTGTGCGGCAGCGCTCATTGTTTGAGTGTCTCAGAGTGGGAGGTCTGGATGTTCGGGTGGCGGGTCGGAGGTGAAATCGGTTAAATTGAAATACGTCTGAATATCAGATCAGACGACTCAAACCCGCCGGCTCCGAAGGCGCGTCCGGACTCGCCCTCCTCCCGAGGAGATCCCGAAAGCTCTCTGGCGCTCCGACCAATGAGAGGCAGAGGAAGGTTGGTCTTTCTGGCGGAGCTCCCGGGCCCCGTGAGGCTGAGAGCGCCGGCCCCGGCCCGCCGCTGGACGCCAGCCAGCCGGCCCGCATCTGAATAACATGGCTAGTGCTCACACGTGCCGGGGTATGTCTGCTATGTGAAGCCGCTCTTCCTCTACAGGCACCGTGCGCGTTCACACTGGTGCACCCTGCAGACATTTGGGATGAAACCTCGGTGATAGTCTGCTCCTTCGGGTTGATGGACGGATACTTTTCAGCGCGGTAGGTTCAGATCCTCCTCGTTCTCCGCCCGGCTACAGTCCCCCCGTCCGCCCATCTGTGCGCAGGTCACCGAACGGCTCCGAGGCCCGACGAGCCGTCGCCGCCGCATCCGGCCACAGCTACGCGTGCACGTGTGCACACTCCCACGGAAGCTCCCATTCTTCTAATTAGTGTCAAGCCCTGACACTCCAGCCCGACCACCCAGTGTTTATTTTTAGGGTTTTCCGGTTGGTCTGCTTCACGGGCTGCGGCGTCGCCTCTGGGCCTATTTGCATCAGCAGGTCACCGGTTTCAGACACGGTCGGACCGAAAGGAGGTTTGGTGGCCTTTTGCAGCTCATAGGCCGGAGATGCACCTGCGAGGAGCGGCGGCTCCACTGTGGAGGTGCTGTGTGAGGTCCTGTGCAGCTCCCTGTCTTGTCGTGCTGAAAGGACAGCTGAGGGAGCGTCGCGGCGGCTGCCGAGCTGCCAGGCAGGAATGTGAGGAATCCGTGTTTGAGCTCTGAAAAGAGAGCAGCTGAGAGGAAGGAGAGCGCGGCGTCTTCCTGCCAGGGCACCTGTCCTCGGTGAAAGGCCGCTCTGTGGAGCCGGCAGGTGCTCGGAGCCCCGGAGCCCCCATGCTTCCGGTGCACAGACGCCGCATTGTGGCCTTTCATCCACGGGCTTTATCAACGCCGGGGTCGAAGCCCGGTTGCCCTCCGCCTTCCGCCCCCTTTCAGCCGCAAAGACCGAGACCTCGGCCCGCGTGCGGCGCCTCTTCTGAAGCAAAGATCTCACCGCCTCCCTAGTTGTTCACGGGTCTCGCCGGCAGCTCCTTTTCACATCTGGAAACACAAAGCCTGACGATCCATCTGAAGGAAGTCTGTCAGGCGCCCGCTCGGGACGGAGGTTCGCTTCTTACCGGGACTTCTCCGCGTCGTCGTCTTTCTTTTCATTCGCAAGTGAAACGGGCCGAGCGGCAATCTGAGGACCAGAGCTGGAGCTCTCAAACTCCTCGTCTCGGGAAAAGACTGGCAAAGAAATAACCTGCAGAAAAGAGAAATAAAAGCGATCGACCTTTTCATCGAAAACTATTCGATCTTCATCATCATGAGATGGGTGACATCTCTGCGGCATGCGTTCCTCGCCCACTTCATCCTTTTATGTCGGGATTGAAAAAACCCCGTCATTCATGTCATTGTTGCTCCCGGCAACAGAGGCGGGTTGACGAATCCACGCCAGAAGAACAATGGCGCCGAGGCGTTTGGAAACAAAGGAGGCCGTTCCACGTCAGCGCCTCGCCTGCCGAACAAAGGAATCCCGTCCGCGAGGCAGACAAGTGGACAACCGCCGGAGGTTCGGCCCGATCAGGCTCGGACCCCGTCGGGAATGTGGTCCTTCATGGCTCTGGAGTTTGTCCTCATGGACTCTGCAGGGAGATCACTGGAGATCTGCTGCCGGACGGGGAACGATCACAGCCTCTGGTCATGGAAGCACTGAGCCCTGATTCTTTTTCTGACAATTAGCACGTGTCTGTGTGTGCTCAAGTCTAGGAGCCGCTCCCTCTGTGCATCACACACACACACACACACACACACACACACACACACACACCACACACACACACCACACACACACACACACACATACCTAGAAAGCCCCCCACCCCCGCCCTGTTGCCATGGACACTGAAGCACAAGACCTAAAACTGTCACTGGCCCTGCTGAGCCCGGCTCGCAGGCCTGACTCAGCTCCCCGAGCCGGCAGAGCAGGAGGCCTTCAGTTCCAGTGTCCGTGCTGATGAGCTGGAGATTGGAAGATCAGTAGAACAGAACGGAGTAGACTTTTCCTTCCATCGTGCCACAGTGGGCATATTTCAAATGATATGAATGATGATATCGAAGATAGAAACCATGTGGCTTTTAATGTCTGGCAGGAAATCAGAGCAGTGTAATTGTTTTGTGAAGAGCGGCCGTGTCTAGGACTCCGGAAGAGGGAAGTTCACGTCCGGAGAAACCGAGTCGTTCCCTGAGACCTGAGACCGCGCCGTGGCCTTTTGACAGTATGACGTTCAGGTGAAACCCAGCTCAGCTCTTCCAAGGGAAGCTCTGCCGAGGGCAGATATGAGGGTTGCCGGGACTGCGGGATATTACCGGGGAACGGGTGAGCCGATGAGCCGGTGCCAGTTAAATCAAAGATCTCCCACCTATAAGAAGGGAACGGTAGGAGGGTTATCTTCACCGTCCACCTGCTGCTGGCGCTGTGAGAGACAGCGTGAGGAGGTCTAGAAGTAATGCTGCCGACTGCAACCGGAGATCATCCCGGTTCCTGGTGCGGCTGCAGGAGCGACGCATTGGTTTTGGCTCCTGTCTCACACTCGTGCTTTTTCGTTCTTTAATGTTCTGGTAAAACGGTTTTTATAGTTGCTTCTTCATGTTTTTGTGAGGCCGGTCATCGGGGTCTGACTCTGGGCCGGTCCGACGTCCACAGAGGCTCAAACCCTGCTGTGCTGTTCTGGGCCGAGACTTCCCGCCCGCGCGGCTCCTAATTGGATGAAGCAGCTTGAAACCCCTGGACAAAAATAATCCTTTTTTACGTTTTAATGGATTATCACCCCCTGACGGGGGGACGCGCCGGGATGGAGTGACATCAGATTTCAAGATGGCTCACCGTCCCGAGACCGTCTGGTGTAGAGGACCAGTGAGGACCCGACCTGCAGGTGGGGTCCTCAGCTGCAGCCTCTGTGTGTGGGGGTGTGTGTGTGTGCGTGTGTGTGTGTGTGTGTGTGCGTGTGTGTGTGCGAGCGTGCTTGCATGTGTGTGTGGGAACAATGCCGCCGCATACACACAGGGGAGGGCGGCTGGGAACTGTGATGACATCACCCCCATCCACAGTTACACACACACAGTGTTCTCGGAGCGTCGCAGCAGATAGATCGGCACACGTCCGCAGCGTCTATTCTGGGAACAAAGCTTGGGCGGGTGTACACGCCGTGATACGCCGCGATCCGCCATGTCACGCCGCGTCACGCCGTGTCACGCCTCGCGTTGGTTGCCCTGACAGTGCGTAGCGTGGACGCTCAGAGGAGATCTCCGGGAGAAGATATGCTAACGTCAGCATCAGCCGTGCGGAGTGGAAACCACAGCGCGAAGGTTTCCAAATTGCGCCGCTCGGTGCGAATCCTAAGCGAGCAGAGAAAGTGTGTCAAACTCCCCTCTTAATCTGGAAGATTCTGTTGCCGTGGACGACGCACACACTCTGTCTGGAGTTAATAGGGGCGAGCTGAAAGGGCTGCCGGGGGAGGGAGCTTCCTATTAGCTTCTTGGAGACCTTCCTGTGAGATGGGCCTCCGTCCAGGGTCAGGAGGGCAGAGAAAAGGAAGAGATGTAAAACTTTGGTCCTCGTTGCAGAATTGACACACTTATCAGAGCCGTGGCGGCCGAACGCCGCGGCAGACGGCCTCGCGGCGGCGGAAGCACACTGTTGCATCCGTGCCTTATCTGTCAGTGCTGCGATTTCACACCGGGCTTGGTGTCGAGAGATCCTCCCGAGAGCTGATTCATTCACGCCGTTAGAAGGAGGCCGAGGCGTCTGCGTCCGGTCCTCTCTCAGCGCCATATGCGTACAGTTGGCGAGCTGCTCCCGCTTTAATCGGCCGGGCGATTCTTTGGCGCCGTCAGCGGCGGTCCGTCCAGCGCAGGCCTCGCACAGCAGATATTTGCTCGTCGTGGCGGCAGATCGCTCTTCGGAGCAGAAATGTGGCCTCTGAGGCCGAGCTAAAATTAGAACGCCCATCTGCCGTGAAAGAGGCGCGGATTCACACGTGCCGGGAAGGTTTGCGGCTCAGCAGATCCGCAGATCCCCGTCCTCCCGGCCGAGTCACGGGCTTCTTCGCACCTCCTGCGACCGGACGGCAGACCGAATGCTCCTCTCCTCCCGCGTGCGATGCGGCGAAGCTCTGGATCCTCGGTGATCTGGAGGAGCCGTCCTCCGCCCGCAAACCGCCCTTCAACCGGATCACACATTGAGCTGTTCTCAATGAGTCCCGCTCTCCTCCGCAGGCCCTCGTGCACGAGGGCACGTCTCGGTCGCGGAGTGGATGAGGCCGTGTGGATGAGGGCGGCTGCGCTCATGCACGTGTGAGCTCAGCCCGCTGGAATCGATGGGACAGATTCCTCGCTCGCCCCCCGGCCGGCGCCCAGATCAGCAGCGGTTAATGAAAGTGGATTGATTTCACTCCACCTCGCTGCATTATCTGGGGGATGAAATGGACAAAGAGAACCAAAGGCGCCGCCGCCGCCTTCTGGTGCGTTTGCCTTTCTGAAAGTGTCTTCCTGCAAAGGGAAGAAACAGGAGCCCGTTCCTGTTTAAATGAGGATGTTTAGCCCTCTTTAGAAGCTGCTGAGATAATGCCGCTATCAAAGTAGAAAGCGCTCACGTTAGCCGGGCTCCGGATGCACAAAGCAAATCTTGTTATGTTTATGCTCGGCACATTTCGTTACGGGCTTAAATTGATTTGTGAACGGAAAGAACCAAAGCGTCTTAGGTTTAGGATCTCCGTGAGGCAGCAGGGTCACAGAGAAGAACAAAAAAGCTTCTGGTTGCTCTTCATCAGGACCCCGGAGCAGAGCCGTCGGGTCCAGGGCTTCCCGCTGAGGAATCGCTGGCTGCCGGCTCGGTCCTCTCGCTTAACTCTCACCCTCAGAACCAAACAGGGTTCTAAGAAGGAGAGATTTGTAAAGACTGACGAGGGCCTCCCGATGTTGTCCTGCATGTGAAGTCTGCGAGTCCCGTCCGGATGCCGCTGACGGGAGGAGATTAGAACTCCCTCCTCACCCGCTCAAGGAAAGATTACTGCATCTTGCAGGCTTGGGATCGGCCTGCAGAGCCTCCTCGTCCTCCCCTGTCCATTCACCCTTCCTCTCCTCCTCTTCTTCCTGCTCTGGGTTTGAAGCCATCACGTCCCCCGGCAGGTGAGGAGACTCCGTCCTTGACGTCTGCTGTGACCCTGGGTCTGAGCAGGCTCTGTTTCTGCACAGAAAGTAGGTCGCCACAGTAATCCAGTTACAGGAGTTAAACAGTAGATAATCATGTGAAACGTATGGAATCAGCGCCGGGTTTCCGTCATCCTTAACAATGGCAGCCCTGCAGTATTTCCCCGGATGGGAGGCACATTACTGCAAAGTGCAAAGCCGGCATTTCAGAAAAAGGATTGTGGCCAGCCTTTGAATGTTTGTTGATGGCAGTGTGAGCTCACACACACACACACACACACACACACACACACACACACACACAGATGGCCTGTGCTCACTGCTGTCAGCGAGGTGACCTGCAAGGAGAAATGAATATCATTACATAAGTGATGACGGCATGAGCGTGCTGCCCTCAGGTGTCCTCGCTGTCGGCGTCCTCCGAGTGTGTGAGATGATGGTCTAACATCTGTGGAGCAACACAACGGCAGAGTGGATGCAAGAACCTCCTGGATGGTGTGTGTGTGTGTGTGTGTGTGTGTGTGTGTGTGTGTGTGTGTGTGTGTGTGTGTGTGTGTGTTTGTATGTGTGTGTGTGTGTGTGTGTGTGTGTGTGTGTGTGTGTGTGTCCGGTGCTTTGAATAGCTCGTAGTAAAACTGTCCGCTAACGGGTGTTCTATCTTGGTCCACATTCAGTCCCCTTGTGCGTTACATCGGGTTGGAGATGAAGCCGGGAAAACAGGCCAGACGTCCACCCACACACACACACACACACACACACACACACACACAGAGCACTGTGCACAGACACTCACACTCACACACAAAAAGTAGTGCCTTTCTTCTACTTACATCATTTTCAGCTCAAACACAATAAAAATACAATTTTTCTGGATGAGGAAGGGTGAAATACAGACTATGAACTACTCTACATCTCTTTCACTCTCTCTCTGTATATATAGAGAGAGAGATCTACATCTATATAGATATCGATAAATGTGTGTATGTATGCATTTTACTGTATCTCAGGTTTAACGTGTGAATTGATCTAATTCCCGCCGATGGCCGTGACCCGCAGGCTGTTGTTCCTCCTCATGGAGCAGCTGGCGACCAGCTCAGGGAGTCAGGAGGGATTTTCCAGGTGTCATGTTCTGGACAGGCGTGCTCCTCGCAGCTCTCCGAGCGTGTAGCGAGCGGGCCTCGGAGATCTTGAAAAAACACCGCATTGTTATAGCCTTTGGAAAGAGAGAGCGGCTGCGGCTTCAAACCCTAACCCAGAACAAGTTCATATTTTATTTATCTGCGGTCACGTCGGCGGCCACAGAACTCCCACATCACAGAAATATGGAATCACTCCGATACCCTCCGTCTGGAATTAGGTCAGTAATTAATGGCAGAGTCCCACATTCAGACATTAATGATGAAAGTAATTGAGAGCGGACGAATCAAACAGACGGCCACCTTTAATCCATCCAAGTCCAGGACGGTGGCAAGAAACATGACATGATCATCCATTAATGCTGTCTGTGGATCATTTGCAGCCTGTTGTATGTACATTATATATATATATATATATATATATATGTACACTGCTCCAAAAAATAAAGGGAACACTTAAAATACACATCCTAGATCTAAATGAATGAAATATTCTTATGAAATACTTTGCTCTTTACACAGTTGAATGTGCTGACAACAAAATCACACAAAACTGATCAATGGAAATCAATTGTATCAACCCATGGAGGTCTGATTAGGAATCACACTCACTCACTCACTCACTCACTCACTCACTCAGAGCAATTTTCCATTTTTTTCCAATGAAGTTGCTGCATGTCTTTGGACTGTGGGAGGAAACCACGCAGACATGGGGAGAACATGCAAACTCTACACAGAAAGGTCCCCTTGTTAGAGTCCAATCAGGATGATTTTGTGTGGTGAAGTCAAGGCGCTAACCACTGCCCCACCATGACACACACACTCACACACACATATATATATCTATGTATATATAGATGTATATATATATAAAACCCCCCTTGTTTTCCTTCTTTTTATATTTTCTTGTAATATCCCTACTTTGGGTCGATTTAAGGAAATTCATTCATTCGTGATCCTTATACACCAACAGGCCCTCTTTAAGTGGAAAATTGCTAATTGGCCCAGAAGAACAGATGGAGGTTGCTAACAGAATGAACTTTTCCTCATTCTCATTATTTTCTGATTCTTTACTGCGGTGCGTTTGGAAGAGAGGTGAATCTTCAGCGTATCACGCCAGCGGGTCCAATCAAGATGTGTTAGGATGTCTTTCTTCCTGCATATGGCAGCATTACTTACCCGTGAGGAGTGTCAGAGGAGAAGGTCACCTAAAATGTGTCAGGGTTTGCGCACCACGCAGGCTAATCCCCGTCGCGCTGCAGGCGCAGACAGTTAATCTGGCCGCCGTGACCGCCAGACACGGAGCTGTCACGGTGCGGACCCGTGCCGAGGTCCCTCGCAGGAGCTCTGGAAAGGAGCGGCCAGCCCGTTCTGGCCGTGGGTAATCTCGCCCGGCGAGCGTTTCGTCCCTCTCTCTGCAAATGAGAAGTCTGCCGCCGGGCTCCGGAGGCGCGTCAAGCGGCCGGGGCGGAGCCGCCACCTCGGTCCGGCCCAGACGCTCGACCTCGTTCAGGGTCGGCTCCGGTCGGCGCCCGCCGCCGCTGCGACACGGCTAATCCATTTAGTCACGAGGAGGACATGCAGAGCTTCCAGCTATTATCAGGCCCAGATAATACTGTACTGACTGTCAGATGGGCGGTGCGAAGGAGAAGAAGGAGTCTGATGCAGAGGAGGCTTCCAGCTCACTGAGCGGTGGCACTCTGACCCGCGGGTTCAGGAGACTGCAGCTCTGTGGAGGCGGGCCGCTGCCCCACCGCTCACGGCAGAAAACCAGAGAGACTCACGGCAGATCCGCCGTTTTCATTGGGATGGAATGGAAGCGAAGCGCGGGTTGCGGTGAGACGGCTCCGGAGACACTCGCAGAAACTAAAAACAAGTTTTCCAGTCTGTGGAAAAACTTTGAGATCCAACTTTGTGAGTTTTCCAAACACAGGGCCTGCAGAGGCTCACGGTGACGTCTGTTCTACGTGGAGATACTCGCTGTACTTCTACATCCCGAGTGCCGCGTGTCAGAACCGGCCAGATCGCAGGTTGGACTCGGATGACTCAACTTCTCACCACAGATTCACAGGAACATTTCTCTAAGCCTCTAAGAGTCGCTGCATCCTGGCTGCCGTCCGCACATTGCGGCTGTGTTTATTCCTTCAAGCAGACCCTGGACGTTGGGGTCAGTTTATGTCACGCTTGCTTCTTCACACTAAAGCTCAACGCTCAGATCAAACCCTTCGGCATGAGGTGGCCGTGGGACAGACGCACACGCCGGTGTCCTGCCTTCCTGCTTTCATGATCTTCTCACATTTTGCCTGAGAAGAAAGTCATAACTAGAGAGTCAAAACCCGTTGGATTCGGGTTAATAAACAAAGTATCCACTTCCTCTTGATTTCATGGCATAAACAGCAAGTCATTTCTGTACAGAGAAAGTACCTAGAGTACTCCCAGAAAGTACCTCGATTGCCCCCCTGAAAGTACTCAGAGTGGCCCCATTAAGTACCGACTGCCCCCAGAAACTACCGAGTACCCCCAGAAAGTAGCGAGAGTGCCCTTAGTCTCCTGAGGGTGTTAAAGTGCTGCAGCCGTCATGTTTCTGATTTGTGTTGAAGAACCCACTGCTGCTCACAGCGGCCGGTTTGGAGTGTCTGTAAAGAGTAGCTTCCACAGTTCTTTGGGCCTGCAGGCAGGACCCGGCCCCCCTGGTGCGGGGTGAGATTAAATATTCTCAATGCCTGCCTGTCAGGGGCCGTGGTGACGAAGCGTGTTGTGATGGCCGTCCTTGAGGGATCAGCTGGATGAACGGATCCCCTTGGAGGAGAGACGGGACGCAATTAGAGGAAGCTGGGATGGAGGATGTGGGAGGCAGGTCTTCTGTGGATGCCTGTGAAGAAACCATTTATCGTGGATAATTTCCATTGAGGATCATCTGGTCACTGTCAGAAGGCAGGACTCAGTGGAGGCGGAGGTGGACTAGAAATAATGTTTGACCGTGTCCCTAAAAGCCCTGTTTTCTGCCGGCTGAAGGAGTGTAGAGGGCCGCCATCGTTCCTCCTGTAAAGGACTCCGAAGTGCCCCTTGCTCTGCAGAGGCCGGCTCTTTGGCTGGGTTTCTTCTGACTCTGTCCGGAGACGGCGGACATTTTCTCGTCAGCTGTCGCTCAGCGGCGCGAGCCTCTAGTCGCAGGAGTACCCCCGTTTCCATCGGCCGGGACACCTTTTCCCTGAAACCGTGCAGCTGCTCGTCCTCGGCCGTCCCGCACCCTCAGAAGGGTCTGCAAATGCACCTTTGGGAAAACAGATGCACGTCTATTAGCGTTTGGTCGGCTTCTGCCACGTTTCCATGGCGAACGTCTCTCCCGAGAAAACCAGCCGCCTGGGTCAGATGAACAAAGAAGGTTAAATTAAAGGAAAGGAAGGACAAGAGGAACCCTGTTATTGATTGGGAGAAGACCTTCCACCGCCATCCTGTGCCGCTGGCGGAGCAGCTGCGACCCTCGCCTGCCATGAGAGGACGTTCACCACGAAATGTTAACGAGACGGTGCCGGTGTTTGGTGCCGGAGACGTCCCGGCACTTGTTTATCTTTGTCCTCCTGGACGTTAGAGCGTCTGTTTATGTGAGGGCCCAGTCAGTAGAGCAGGTCCTGGTCCCTCCGACTGGATTCGTACTCGGCAGCTTCACTAGTGGCGGTGGAGGACATGCAGTGTGAGGGGGTGAAAGTATTCCCGTTTGTCCTCATTTTACCCGGATGGGTTTTTAGGTTTCTTCTTGTCAGCGTGAGTGTGACGACAGAGCGTCGGGCGGTAGGAGACGCTGCTCTCCACCCTAGTCCTACTGACAGAGGTAACCTCCTTCCGGCCGTTCACCGGTAGAACCTGTGGACCTGGTCGGAGGCTTCTGCGAAGAGTTAAATGCAGAACCTTGCAGAGCGACGGCCGGGAGTTTGACCTCCTCTCTGATAGAACATTCAGAAGGTGAAGAAGCTCTGAGCCGCTCGCAGATAGGCAGATGTTCCGGATCCGGTCACTGTAAGAGAAGGTTTATTGGAATCTGTGGATATTCCAGACGCCCCCGTTTGAGGACGTCCTCCCTGGGCTGCCGAGCCGGAGCGTCGCCTCTGTTAGCCGGCGGTGGTTCCTTCAACCGGGCTCACCTTCAGCGCTAATGCGCTGGCAAAGAGAGGCCGAGTGTCCTTAGCGTCTGGGCAGGGGCCGGAAATCATCCTGACAGTGTGTGACCCGGTTCCTTTTGCCCGGCCGCCTCTGAGCGCGGCGCAGGGGGCCGGGGGTCGGGCCGGGCCGAGGGGCTGTCGCTTTTCATTTCTTGGCGCCGTCCTCTTCCGGGGCCGGCGCCCTCGCCGAACCCCGCGGCAGGAGAAGACTCCCTTGCGCCGGCGACGAGTTCCGCAGAAGCCTGGAAGAGATGCTCGCCGAGCTGCGATCGATTGACCCGCTTTTCCAGCTTCGTGTCTCGGTAATTGGTCTCCGGCCCCCCCGCTGACACAATGGCCTTAATGGAGGGGAATTACTGCTGTCTCGTCGTGCATTAACCCCCCATCCGCCGCCCGCCTTCCTGTCTTCTTCGCCCATCCCCCACGCCGACACTCTCCCTGGTTTCACAGCCAGGCCAGCGGGCAGGAGAACACACACACACAGACACACACAGACACAAACGCACACACGCGCACACACACCCGCCAGGGCGGTCAGGTGACTGCGTCCGATCCGAGCAGGGGGGTGTTATGGGCGTCCTGTTCTCAGGAGGTCAGATCAGCCTTTAAGCTTCTAGAATACATCAGACGTTACAAGCCTCTCTGGTCCGGGGGGGCTGTGGTCCTCAGAGGAGAGAGTTGAGGAGACGAGCCATCGATTGGCTGCTCAGCTCTCTATTATTTATCTCCTCGGGCCCGACGGGACCCCCGGCGTTCTTTGCCTGGGTTATTTACGGGACGAATATTTCATGGAGGCGTGGGCCGGGACGTGGCGGAGGGCCGACCTAATGAGCCGCGACGATCTCCTGGTCAGACCTTCTAAAGGAGCGGCGAGGCCTCGGCAGAAAAGGCCCGGTGTGGAAGCGGCGCTCAGATCCTCGCAGGCCGAGGGTGGTGAAGAAACAAAGAGCTGTGAAAGGAAGCGCGCTTTGTCTGGAGGACACATCTCCTCTGGGCAGGTCCTCCTGCTTCTCCTACAACCGTCCTGTGTGAGACAGAACATGCTCCCGGCTGCAATTCAAGGGCAGGAATCGAACCTCCCTCCGTCCGCGAGATGAGTCGAGACGAACGTCGGGCTTCCGGGCCTCTTCTCGGTGAAAATAGACGTCATCTGGACATTTTCTCCAAGGGAGGCGGGACCTGCTGTGCGAGGCCTCGGGTCGGCGCCGGTTGTTTGTTTGATGATGGCGATGTTTCGGAGGCGGGGGTAGAACCGCCGCTGGAGCGGCTCTGCTCCTCAGCGTCGCTCCTCATCTTCTCACCTGTGCTCCTCACCTGGGTAGCTTCCTCTAACAGGATCTTCTCCCCGTGTCTCTCTCTTCCAGTGAGGGCGTGTTCAAGTGTCCAGAGGACCAGCTGCCGTTGGACTACGCCAAGGTAGGCGTCCACCGACCTGCGGTCCAGAGGAAGTCGAGTGAACGAAAACCTCTGTGACGCCGTTCAGAAAGAGACGATTCGACTCTATTTTGTTCTATTTCTCTCTCCTCTATTCTATTCTCCTGAATTCCCTTCTGTCCTTCTAATCTATTCTTTTCTGCTCTACTCTGTTTTAAACTCTGTTGTTTTCTATTCGTCTCTCTTCTCCTTCTCTTCTGTTGCACTTTAAAGAACAAAAGCCCAGGCAGATCTCTGAGGCTTCAGTCCTGCTCTGGTCCAACCCTGAAGATGCTGTCATGTTGTTGATCAGAGAGTGATGGTGGTGATGATAGTGTGTCTCTGCAGTCCAAGCTGTTACTGAGGGAAACAGAGAAACATTTATTACGACACACACACACACACACACACACACCATAAAATGTCAACTCTTCCCCTGTTACAACAGGATATTAAACTTTAATGGACCCCCGTATCTCTCTGCACGGGGGGGTCCTGCAGGTTCCTGGTACAGAGGAACCAGGTCCACTGCTCAGGCATCAACATTGGACCTCCACAGATGCGCCCTTCAGGAAGTGCGGTGCCGGGTGGGGCGGGGCCTCGACACACACCTGTCAGACGCTGTTATTTGCCCAGCCTAACAGTCGCCTGTGAGATTATCCTGCGCCGGTGGTCCTGTCAGGTGTGCAGGTGCACGCTGTCCTCGGGAAACGTGGGCAAACAGCCTGGCTCCGGAGTGACGGCGGCCGCCGGTCATTATGGGGCCGCTACCAGCAGACTGGGTGAAGTCGGAGCTCCAAGGAGCTTAACGCCGCCCCGCCCGGGAACAACTTATTAAAAGGTCAATGTGACCGTCTCCCTCCAGGTTCTAGGACTAGAACAAAGCAGCAGGAGCTGCAGAGGATTTGTTCTCTGCTGCTCCTCAAAGCATATCACCGTGGCGGCGGAGTTCTCTCCTCCATGTGTCCGGATGCTCCTTTCTCCTCAGCCCTCCACAGAGGGTACTCAGCGGGACAGGTTGATCCTTCACGGCAGCAGAGGTGTTGTTGCGGGCGTGGCGGACCCGGAGCTCGGTCGCGTGTTCTCGCCCCGCCTCTGACCGAGCTGCCGCTCGCTTGTTTCCGGCACTTTAGTGACATTTGGAGGAAGCCGCTCTTCCGGTCTGACCGGCCTTTTGCTCCGGCGGGGCGGCGCGGCGTCAGCAGAGGTATGAATCCTCGCCACGGAGTTCGGCCAGACCGGATCCAGGGGATCCGAGCAAAAACAGAGCGTCGCTGCCAAGGGGGAGGAATTCTCTGTCCACGCCGTCTCTCCCGGAAGCGTCCGCCAACACAAAGATGACAACTTCTCCTAAGGGGCCCGCCGAGCGGGAGAGGGCCGGAAGCCTCAGAGTGCTTATCCTGTGCTTTTGTTTCTGTTAACTAACTCGCGGAAACCAAGCCATGCACAGCAAACTTAGCTGTTTCCGCTAAACCAGGGCCCGGCATCAAGCGGTCCCCACGGTAACCGAGCGATAATCTGTCCGCCGTCCCAGAGACGAGCGCCGTCCGAAGCGTGATGGTGACATTCGGCGAGGTTCAGCAGGGTCAGACCGGGGTTACGTCGCCCTGAAGACGTCCGCTGCCGCTCCTCAACTCTTATTGGTTCATTTCAACAGATGGTGTTTGTCCCGGCATTCCACTGTGTTTGTGCCAACACGAACCTACTGCCTGCTAGTTTTTGGATGGCAACTGTATTTGCAGATGTTCCTGACTTGTCTCCATTGTGACCTTCACCCCAGAAGGGAAATGTGCACGTGCCCTGGATCCATGTCATCTCAGGTCGCTATTTTTAACCTCTGATGAAACCCGTATTGATCCCGTCGTGTCGGCGTCACGCGTCGCTCCGACGCTCGCCAAGAGCACGGCGTGAACGTTCCCTTCCTAATGCGGATGTGCTGAGATCACCCTTGATGGGGTCCAAGGCATCTTTCACTCGGCATCTGGCCGGCCGCCCTCTTCGGTGCCAGTAGAGATGAAGATGTCGGGAGGAGCAGAACGCCACAAATAGGAGCATCCACACAAAAGGATGGGTCGCGTCCTGGCTCTCCGTCCGGTGCTGCTCCGCCCTCACGCTGCCTTCCCTCCCCAGATCTACCCGGACCCTGAGCTGGAGCAGCAGATCTTGGCGCTGCCTATCCGCTGCATCCACAGCGAAGAGGGCTGCCGCTGGACCGGACAGATGAAGCAGCTGCAGGTGAGCGCCGCTGTCGCACGTTCGCCGCTGTCGCACGTTCTCCGCGTCGCCCTTCACGCGCTCCCTCGGTTTGAGGCTCCGCCTCGGCGGCCTCTGGTCCTCATCCTTGCCTCCGATTCTCCGAAGTCACTGCAAATGTGTGTAATTCCTGTGTCGCGCCTTCTCCAGGGCCACTTCTCCACCTGCGCCTTCAACGTGATTCCCTGCCCCAACCGCTGCTCCGTCAAGCTGACGCGCCGAGATCTGCCCGACCACCTGCAGCACGACTGCCCCAAGCGCAAGGTCAAGTGTGAATTCTGTGGCAGCGAGTTCACGGGGGAAGCCTACGAGGTAAACGCTCCGTTCGTCCCTTCCCGTCACGGCCTCCGTGTCCCCGTCCAGGTCCAGCATCCATGTGACTCCATATTTCATCTAAGCCCTGTGAAAGGTGTCTTTGTGTAGGAGCAGGAAGGGCAAAGCCTCATGAGTCACTGCCTTCACGTAGCTCGGCCCGCTTCTGAAATAACACGTGTTGGCAGAAGGAATGAAGTTTGCTTGGCTTGTTCGGACTCTGTGTATGTGTGTGTGTGTGTGTGTGTGTGTGTGTGTGTGTGTGTGTGTCCTTTGGCGACTAGGCTGAAGGACCCCACAGTCTCCCAGTGAGCAGGTTTTCCCGCCGGGCTCTCTGTGTTTTCTCTGGTTTTGCCACGGAGCCACAGATCGGAGCAGAAATCCACCTTCCTGCCTCTCGCAGCTTTTAGAAAGCGTTCAGAGCTTCGATTGTAACAACGGCGTCACCGACGGCACAGCGGCGACTTGAACGTGGGGAAACTAGTTTTGGAATGTTAATTCTAAAACTGACATCTGACGGAAGATTCGTGGGCGAAGCCTTTTACATTTTGCACGTCGGAGCTGAACGTCCACTGGGCCGGCAGCTTCCTTCCTCGCCTGGAGCTTTTCTCCAGGAGTCGTGCCACTGGGAAAATTCACCGCACTGTTATTTCATGTCAGTATTTTGTTTCTTTGCTGGGGAAAGGTCTGATTTCACTCCTGATCTTGCAGAACCACCAGGGCGTGTGTCCCCAGGAGAGCGTCTACTGCGAGAACAAGTGCGGGGCCAGGATGATGCGCCGCCTGCTGTCGCAGCACGGCTTGGCCGAGTGCCCCAAACGCACGCAGCCCTGCAAATACTGCGGGAAAGAGTTCGTCTTTGACACCATCCAGGTTGGTTTTGGAAAGCGAGACACTTCTCTGCCAGCGAGCTAAAACGCGCTAAATCCGAAAAGCACGACGGGGGTTTTAATGGCTTATGGGCCGGAGCGGGTAAGCAACACAGAAATAACACTTGTTTGAATGCGAAGCTCCAAAGGCTCAAGCGTCCGCTCTCAGTGCGAGAGCCAGGGGTCACTCGAAGGGCTCCCGTCACTCAGACGCCAGCTCGGCGGTCGGCCGAAGACCGGCGACCTCCTATCAGCCGGCCATCTCTCCTGGGGGTCGGTGCAGAAGAAACCTGTGTCGGGGCTGCAGGAGGCCGGCTGAGTTAGGAGAGTTCCTTTATACGTCCGCGTTCTGGAGAGTTGGTTTGAACCCCGTCCAGGGGAGTTCCTTTAAACTTAGTCCAGAGTTAGTTCTCACTCCATCCAGGGGAATCAGTTTGAAGTCTGTCCAGATCCATCTGAGTTTGTTTGATTAATTCAATATTCCAAAGAGTGAAAAATGATAAACAGCCTTTGGCTAACTGGCCATCAGCACTCCATTGATTATTTATAGCAGATGATTTCCAAGTCATATTTTCAAGTACAAAGTATAATTGACATGAAGTGAATCCCTGTGTCCTCACCTCTCCTCAGAACCACCAGTACCACTGCCCCCGCTTCCCGGTCCAGTGTCCAAACCAGTGCGGGACCCCCAACATCGCCCGAGAAGACCTGGCCAACCACGTGAAGGACAACTGCGGGAGCGCTTTGGTCCTGTGCCCCTTCAAAGATGCGGGCTGCAAGCACAGGGTAAGACCGTTCACCGCTGCCCAGAGCCTGGTTCCAACCCCGACCTTCACCGCTGCCCAGTGGCTGGTTCCAACCAGGGCCTTCACCGCTGCCCCGTGGCTGGTCCCACGGCTGGTTGGACGTCGGTCGTCCGGTTTCTCCGTGTCGTTTGCTGTCATGTCGGCTTTGCGTTTGCTGTCTAGTGGCTTCGAGCGAACCCTAACCCTAACCCTAACCCTCAAGCTCAAACGGCAGCGTGACAAAAGTGTCTGTGCTCTCCGGCAGTGCCCTAAACTCGCCATCGGTCGGCACCTGGAAGACACCACCAAGTCTCACCTGACCATGATGTGCAACATGGTGGGCCGCCAGAGGCAGGAGATCCTGGAGCTGCGGAGGGAGATGGAGGAGCTGTCCGTCAGCCACGACGGGGTTCTCATCTGGAAACTCAGCGACTACTCCCGCAAACTCCAGGAGGCCAAGCTCCGGAGCAATCACGAGTTCTTCAGCCCGCCTTTCTACACTCACCGCTACGGCTACAAGCTGCAGGTCTCCGCCTTCCTGAACGGGAACGGCAGCGGCGAGGGCTCCCACCTCTCCGTCTACATCCGCGTGCTGCCCGGAGAATACGACAACCTCCTAGAGTGGCCCTTCTCTTACAAGGTGACTTTCTCCATCCTGGACCAGAGTGACCCGTCGCTCTCTAAACCGCAGCACATCACCGAGACCTTCAACCCCGATCCCAACTGGAAGAACTTCCAGAAGCCCTGCAGCAGCCGCAACTCGCTGGACGAGAGCACCCTGGGATTCGGCTACCCCAAGTTCATCTCTCACGAGGAGATCAAGAAGAGAAACTACATCCGAGACAACTGCATCTTCATCAAAGCTTCTATAGAGATTCCCCAGAAGATAATGGCTTGAAGAGTCTGGTCTCTATGGTTCTTGTGATGGAGGAGGAACCGGGCTGACGACTGAGACCGACATCCGACCTTGAACCCTTGCAAACACTCGCCCTTTAGATGTTCTGCCCCGGCGGAGCTCCAAGAGGCGGGTCTGCCGAGCCGGCCGGCTTCCTCTGAGGCGTCGCAGACGAGGCCGTGGCTCCGGTGTTTCTGTTCTTTTCATTTTCCTATTTGTTTGCTGATCTTTACTACAGCGTTTGAGAAAAAGCCTTGGAAATCAAACAGTGCCTAGAGAGTTTATCTTAAGTTATATTTTTGTTGGAGCCCCCGCAGTAAGGAGGTGGAAGGACGCAGAGGCCGTGTAGAAGAAGGCGACCTCCCGTTTCCAGACCCTCTGTGCCGATCCAAGGAGGAGATGGGCAGACTCCAGCCTGCTGCCTCTGGTTTACAGTCTCCTCAAGAACCCCACCCTGGAACAGATGCAGGACCCCGAAAAAAAACCCCGGCAGCCCGTCTGCAGCCGCGATCGTAATGACTTCTATCTTCAATGAACGTCCTCGCGTCGGACCGAAAACATCTCACGTACTCCGAGGGCCGTCGGGACCTCGTCGGAAAAGAAATGAGAGCCGATAGAGCCTCCGCAGCGGACGAACCCACCTTCCGGGTTCCCGCTCCCGCGGCCCGGGGCCCGGGGTCCAGCTGGGCATGTCCGCCCCGGCGATGACGCGGCCGACGCCCCGACGCCTAACCCGAGTGCGTGAAGATCCCCCATCCCCGCAGCGTCCGCTCGGAGGCAGGAGCTCCCGAGCGGCCGTGCGCAGGAGCCGCGAAGGAAAAGCCACGAGGCCTTTGTATCCAGGATGTGCTTGCATGGGGCGAGCGGACAGAGACACATGCATGCTTCGTGCGCGACCACCCGGACCACGTTTTGTACTGTAACCTGTTTTTCTTGAATCCCCTCCCGTTCGCGCTCCTCGTCTCTTTGGGACAGCTCAGCAGCTAAGGAGAGGAATAGTTTTTAAAAATCTCTGTTTTTTGTACGCAGAAAATGTGAACGGCGTCTGTAGTTCTAACCCGCGAGGACACTGTTTCCGCTCGTCAGAACGCCCGGCGGGGAAGCGTGCCGTCCCACGGGCCGGGCCGGCGTTTGGGGAGGCGTCTTTGCCGACGTCCGCGGACCGGCTCGCCGACGGCTTCGGCTCGGAGCGAAGCGGGTCCGGGTGAAATAGCGGAAGGACGGAAACCCGGCAGGACTTTGGACGTCCGGCGCCCTCGCCGTGTTTGTGAATACTAATGTAAAAATGCAGAAGCACATTCTGTCTTTTTATTATACATGAAAGTTCCTGATTTCTTGTCATAATACCAGCTGATATTTTACAGTGATTTAAAGAAGTGAGAAGATTTTTGTAAGATTCTGTATTTTTCAAAGTACTTAGCTGTTTTATACAAAAACACCTTTGGTTGGAGAGTCGGGCCGACTCCGGGGATTTTCACACCCTTTCCTCTCTCGGACATCTGGACGACGCGTCTGTCCTGTGTTCACCTCCGAGCCTCTCATATTCTGTCTGTATTATTTCTTCTTCAAAGTATTTATTTTAAGCAGCCATTGTGAGTTTGAAATAATGGCTTCAGTGTTTTAATATGTCGCTTGATGAGTGCTTGTCGATCTCCTAATTGAAATAAAATGCGGTATATTACATTTGCTCCTCCTCTTCTTGGTCTTCTCTTGCAGTCGGCGGACAAAGATCCGCTGTTTGTTTGCCAGTTTTGCTCGGACCTCTTCGAACCTCGACCGATGTCGGAGTGAGATGTTCTTGTGATGAGGCCCGACACTCAGACGCTGAGCTAACTGCTTTCCCCGTGGTTGGGACAAGGGTTCTTGTTTGGCGGCGTACAGACCTCCGGACACTTTGCTCGGTCGAGCTCTCGGGCTTCAAATCCAATCCTTTATCCTGCCCGAACTTCCGGCCGTGACACCGAACACAGATATTAGCTCAGCCTTGCACTATCGGGTGGTGGTCCACAGTCCAGGGGTCCAGAGTCCAGGGGTCCGGGTTTTGTGACAGAATCGAGAGGAGCAGGAAAGCTGGAGTTGTCTGTAGAGGAGCCAGGAGAGCCCATACCTGCTCTCCACATCAGCTCAGGAGCTTCTCCAGGGACAACTTGAGGATAGAAGTCAGGTATGAGCGGCGTGCGGGCCTGGCCCTTTTTATACCGGAGATGGAGGACGAAGGAGGAAGACCTTGGTCTGCTGTGAAGCCACGCCGGGAGTTTGCGTTGGGTTGCAGTTTTGATGATGTTCATAGGGAGGAGAAGCGGTCCCTGGGGCCATCCTCCTCTTCTTCGTCCTCTTCCTCCTCTTCCTCCTCCTCCTCCTCCTCCTCCTCCTCTTCTTCCTCCTCTTCCTCCTCCTCTTCTTATTCCTCCTCTTCTTCCTCCTCCTCCTCTTCCTCCTCCTCTTCCTCCTCCTCCGCCTCTTCTTCCTCCTCTTCCTCCCCCTCTTCCTCCTCTTCCTCCTCCTCCTCTTCCTCCTCCTCTTCAGACGTCCTCCTCACCGAGACCCGTACGGAGGCTCCACCTTTCCATGCGTGTTGATCTTGCGTCTCGGTGGAAGCTGCATCTCCTTTGGGAAAGCGTCCCGCTGTGCAAACTCCCTGGCTCTGTGAGGGAGGGTCTTCCTGTCCTCCCCCTCCCTCTGGAAGCGAGCTTAATTGCCGAGGAGTCGTCGTGGAACCCGTACCGACGCTCTCAAAGTTTCCTGGCAGAGGGAGAAGAGCTTCGGGGCCGCGCGGTGAAAATAGTAACGCTTAATTACACGTTTGCTCCTCTATGTTTCCCGTGCGCAGCTCGGCTCCGAGCGGACGGCCTCGCCGTCGGAGACCCTCCGAGGTCTTTTCAAGTCATCGGCAGGTGTGTCTCGTCGCTCGCACGTGAGTGCGCCCAGCGCACTCAGAGAGCAAAAGTTGGAGGAGAGCGGAAGGAGGAGACGAGCCGGACCCGGCAGGTCCTCCTCAACACCACGAGACGCCGCAGCAAAGCTGCTGAGGAGCCATGCAGTCGCCTCGTGGTGAACTGACAACCAGCACCGGGGGGGGGGGGATCTCTATGCACAGTGTGTACAGTATGTATGTCTGTGTGTGTGTGTGTGTGTGTGTGTTTGTGTGTGTGTGTCTGTGTGTGTGTTTCTGTGTGTGTGTGTGTGTGTGTGTGTGTGTGTGTGTGTGTGTGTGACCTGGTAAACAAGTGTCTGGGCTGGTAAACATCTAAAAACATCCAGTAGTCCGCTCTGGAGGTTCGAAGGCTGCGGGTCCAACCCATCAGGTATGAAGCTCACAGGAAAATACCGCTCCTTGTATCCTGAGGCAGATCCCTCAAAGCCCCGCCGGGAGGAAACCCCGTCGGCAGGAGGCCACGCGGCTGACATTCAGCTAGAAGTCAGCGGGAGGATGAAGAAAGCCTGTGGACCCCACAGGAGGTGCCGGAATGCATCCTGAGCGGAGAGACGTCCGGGTCCGATCTGGAGATTCTGTGTCAAGATGTGAAGAAACATCACAAGGACTTTGACCCGCGTGTTCGTCTCAGACCCTCCAGACGCCGGCGTCGCATTCCGGATTTAAAGTTTCCTCCAACCAGAGCCAAAGTCTCCGGGATCCAAGCGAGCTGCTGAAACATCTCAGATCCGCTCTCACCTCAGGAAAGAAGACCGCTTCCGCCTCGCATCGATCCAAGCTTCTTCTCTGATGTTCATCCATCCAAGCAGCTACTGAAGGTTTTCAACACTTTTCAAAGGCAAGATGAGGAAGAGCAGCAGTGACCCTGGGGTCAAAGGTCAGCATGGCACCAAGCCAGTGGGAAGCTGCCAAGCCTTCGTCATTTCCTGGAGTGTGTGTGTGTGTGTGTGTGTGTGTGTTTATGTAACGCCTACATAAAACACTGTGTGTCCCGGTCCTGCTTGTTCTCCGCTGGCGAGGAGAAGGTGTTCAAATACCAGCATGATGTTTTGCTTCTTCAGAAGGTCTTCAGAAGATATAACAGGAGTCACTTTACAGCATTTGGAAAATAACCACGTGTGTATATATATAAATATGAATATATAGATGTATCAAATTAAAATGTAGTTAAAGTAGTCACAAGAGTAACAAATCTGTCTTTGTCACTTTAACCAAAGCTGAAGGGGTTCCGAAAACGAACAGGATTTAAACAGGATTTATTCAACGGGGGGTTGGCTTGGAGGTAGGATGGATTTCTGAAGACACTCTGAACACAGAAGGTGTGGAGAGAGTTTGGAGATAGCTCTTGCTGAGTGCTGATCCCTGTTGTAGCCACACACTTGCACAGTCGGAGGCCACAGGAAGGAGGTTTGGGCTCTCAGACTGTGAGACTCAAGCTCGGCTGGTTCTGAAGCTCCGTCTATGAAATCGGCCGCTCCGAGAAATCCTCGTGGGAACCTCGGCCTCCGGAGGCGTCCTGGTCACCCTCATCAGACGCTCAGCTGAAGAGAATCTTGCAAGTTCTTGGCTAATCTGTGGTCCAGAACTTCATCTCCCCACAACTTGATCCGCTTGTACTCGTTCCTTGTCCACAGGCATCGCCGGCCTACTTCGGGGCCGCTGCCGAAGGAAACTCGGAGCGGTCTTCTCCGAAACCGACGTTCCCGATTCGCTTCCCGAACTCCTCCTTGCCCGTGGAAGACACTGAGCCTGACCTGCTGAGGTCCATCCGTGACGTTTGAACGTGGAGGTCAACGTTCACCGGGGTCGTGCCGCATGAGTAAAGGAGGCCGGAGTAAATGGGCTGGAATGATCCATTCCGTAGCATAAGACATCGGAGGACACGTGACGTCACAGAAGGGCGGCGCTGCTTCCTTGGATGTCTTCAGAGAAACCCTAAGATCTCCGGGTAGCACGGCCTACTTCGGCGTGGCCCAGAATCGTCTCCATCTTGGATTTAACTGTTGCAAAGCCAGAATCTTCTCCCTGCTAAACGCACTGTTATCCTGCGCTCGGGGAAACAAATCTCTTTGGCCTGAAGTCATGCAGATAATCTTAACTCCGGCCTTCGGCCCCTAAGTACCGGCCCTCTGCGGCTCGCCGCACACAATCTGCGCGTCTGCCGAGGGACCACATGTGAGATACATGAGCGGAGCCTGAAAAAGAAACCCGCCTTCCCCCGTATCTCCCCCGCATGCTGCGAGTTCACCGGGTTGTTTGCCAACGTGGTGGAGTTGGATGTAAACCTTCTGCCGGACGCAGATCAGCCCCTAATCTGATTAGACGGTCGAACGTGTGAACATGAGAGCCGCCTGTGAGCCTGCTATGGACCCTGAACGTACGCTGCTTGATACATCTGAGGAGCTTCTCTGCCATCCAGGTCATGGGGAATTCTTCTTGCATTCTTCTCCAAGTCCAGTTGCTGCGACGAGAAGAATCCCGCAAGAATTCTGCTTAAAAAAGGAATTCGGCCAGCAAACTCAGTCATTCACTACTTTGTGTGTGCATGCGTGTGTGTGTGTGTGTGTGTGAGTGTGTGTGTGTGTGTGTGTGTGTGTGTGTGTGTGTGTGTGTGTGTGTGTGTGGAACAGTGGGAAAGTGAGAAGCGTCTTCTAGATCCCTCTATATGCTCAGTACATGCAGAGAAAAATGACAAATGAATAAAGCTGATTTTGAGGTGTGAACAGTGGCATCGAGGAGAAGACAGGAGGCAGAGCTGGAGGCGGCAGAGAAGAAGATGTTCAGGTTCTCTTTGGGAGCGACCAGGACGGTGAGGATCAGGACGGAGTCCATCAGAGGGACGCCATACGTGAGATGTTTCGGAGAGAAGGTCAGAGAAGCCGGACTGAGATGGTTGGGTCATGGACAGAGGAGGGAGAGTGAATATGCTGGAATCGGAGCTGCCGGGCAGGAGGTCTAGAGAAAGACCGCAGAGAAGGTTTATGGACGTAGTGAGAGAGGATGAGAAGGTAGTTGGTGTGAGAGGAAGGGTCAGATGGAGAAGGCGGATTTGTGGCGGAGAGCCAGGAGGGAGGGAAGGAGAATCAACGACGGAGTAATTGTTGCACTTGTGACGGTGGCAGGCGGACATCAGGAGGAACAGCTGCTGCTGAAGAAGAAGAGTGATAATGCGTCCAGAGACGGGAACTCAGAGCGTGAAAGGCTGGGCTGGTGTTCACATTCATGTCCTGCAGTCACGCTGACCTCCATCTCCAGGCTGCAGCGGGGAATGCAGAGGACACACAATCCTCACAGAGCTATGTCACCCTCCGGTTTAATCCTATTCCCACCACTTTCATCATCACCAAGATATCTAGATTACATTTCCTGTGTCATCAGCGATTACGCTGGGAGGTGGGGGGGCTCTGGCAGCGTCCAGATGGGCGGCAGCGACTGAAAGTGATCAGTAATAGTACAAGTCCAGATTATTTAGCCGCGAGGCTAAAGCTGCAGACGCGGTCCATCTGTCGGCCAAGACGGAAACCTCGGCCGGACCCCGAAGTATTGTCGCACGCCGTGTGTGGAACAAGAGGGGATGGGAAATGGAGAGAAACCAGAGAAAATCTCGAGCGGACGGCGAGATGATCCTGCGAGCGCGGCGTCCCCGTGTTCCTAGTGTCCACGCCGCCGGTGGGGATCGTGCAGTGGCTTATTGTTTGTGATCTAACGCTCGTAAACAGGAGGGGGACGAGCCCTTCAGCTCAGATACCGGCGCCTCCTCTGCTGCCCTTTTGCTCCAAGGTGTTCTCACAGTCGTCTCAGATAACCTTCTGTCCCGCGATCCATCCATCCATCCTCCCCGGAGCTCGGGAGGCCCCCCGGAAACAAGGAGGAACGAGCACCTGGGGTCCGAGGTCCAGGGTTTCTCTACTGTGAAGCTGCTTCCGTCCCGGAGATCAGACTCAGCCCGGCAGATGTTACGTAGCTCGACATTCTGCTAAATAACGGGGATCCTTCGCGGGGCGAGGGAACGGTTCACCTCTGATACGGCCGAAACCTCCCGGGACCCGGACGTTCACTCTCTAAGAACCTTGTTGAATAATCGAGTCAGAAACTCTATCGCTACCTCTCCTAGCCACATCCACACCTCCACGGGTATATCATTATCTCTGTTTTGCCAACCTGTATACATCATTTTCTCCCTCCTTACTGTCCAACATAGTATACAAGTCATCGTACGCCCTTTGTTCTGCCTTTGCTACCTCTATCTTTACCTTTCGCCGCATCTCCCTGAACTCCTGTCTGTTCTCTTCAGTCCTCTCAGTATCCCACTTCTTCTTCGCTAACCGCTTTCTCTGTATACACTCCTACTCTTCCTCATTCCACCACCAAGTCTCCTTATCTACTTCCTAGATGACACACCAAGTACTCTTCTACCTGTCTCCCTGATAACACTAGCTGTAGTTGTCCAATCATCTGGAAGCTCACCCTGACCGCCCAGACCCTTTCTCAACTCCTCCCTGAAAACCATGCAACACTCCTCCCTTTTCAGCTTCCACCATTTTGTCCTCTGCTCTGCCTTTGTCCTCTTCATCTTCCTTGTCACCAGAGTCATCCTACAAACCACCATCCTATGCTGTCTGGCTACACTCTCACCTACAACTACTTTGCAGTCACTGATCTCTTTCAGGTTACCTCGTCTATACAAGATGTAGTCTACCCGCGTGCTCCTACCTCCGCTCTTATAAGTTACCCCATGTTCCTGTTTTTTTCTGGAAAAAGGTGTTCACTACAGCCATTTCCATCCTTTTTGCAAAATCTACCACCATCTGTCCCTCTGCATTCCTATCCTGGATACCAAATCTGCCCATCACTTCTTCATCCCCTCTATTGCCTTCACCGACATGTCCATTGAAGTCTGCACCTTCTCCTTCTTCTCCTCAAACTCACCTCCCACCTGCGGGGCATAGCCTTTAACAACATTGAGCATCACACCTTCAATTTCCAGCTCCAGACTCCTAAGTCTATCTGACATTCTTTTCACATCCAGAACATTCCGACTACTCCTTCAAGATAACTCCTACTCCATGTCTCTTCTTGTCAGTACCATAATAGTACAACTTAAAGCTGCTCCTAAGCTTCTAGCCTTACTACCTTTCCACCTGGTCTCCTGGACACACAGTATATCCGCCTTCCTTCTCTGCATCATGTCGACCAACTCTCTACCTTTTCCTGTCATAGTCCCAATATTCAAAGTCTCTTCTCTCAGTCCCAGAATCTTGCCTTTCCTCTTCTCTCTCTGCTTCCGAACACGCCTTCCACCTCTCCTTTGACCTACAGCAGCCCGCTTTCCACTGGTTCCCTGTAGGTCACCAGTGCCGATGGCGGTGGTTGTCAACCCGGGCCTCGACCGATCCGGTATGATCTGGTTATTACGATTGATTCGCATGTTTGGTTTTGGCCAAAGTTTTACGCCGGGCGCCCTTCCCGACACAACCCTCTGCATTTATCCGGGCTTGGGACGGCTCAGGGAGGCACCGGCCCGTGACGCCCCAGGCTGCATTGCGCTGAGGACTAAACATCTCCATCGCCCAACCCAACCCCCCCGTGCCTGTGGAAACTTTTTCAACGGCAGCCAAGATATCTGCCAATCCCACTCGACATTCAAGGACTCAAAGATTCAAGACGCTGAATATGAAGACACGTCTGATAGCTTCACAAAGCAGTGGTCTCTGTGTTCAGGTCCTGACAGAACCCCTCAGATGTCCTGCGGCAGCGGTCATCATCTGAACGTCGTGTGTTCAATGTTGATCTGAGAGCCCTCAACCCTCTCGTCCTTCTGTGTCGCTGTGTGGAGAAGCGCTGTTGTTGTGCAGAAGGTCCAAATCATTTTCATGCAGCCCCTCAAAAAGCTCTGACCGGGATAAAGTCCCACCCAGGGAGGGGAGGGGCAGCGAGGGAAAGGAGGGAGACAAAGCACATCTGGAGAAGCATCAGAGCCAAACACGGCGCCAGCCCAGCGCTGGGACGACACCGCAAACACACACACACACACACACACACACAAACACACACACACACACACACGATGTGGTGACATTTCACACAGTGCGGCGGTGGATGTGGGGGTCCCGCCTCAGGACCCAGTGGTTGTGGTTTGTGTGCCACGGAAGGGTTTTCTTTGGGCTCCTCTTAAAATAGTTGCTTCCACTGAAGGGCCCTTAAAAGCTCCTTAGATTAATCCCCAGAAAATTAACATAAGCAGACAGCGTTCCTCCCTGCCCAGGGACGGCCCATCTATGCTAATTGTTCACAGCTTTTATAATCCCGTCCTCCTCACGTGGGCCTCCGTCCTTCTGCCCCGCTGTATTTAGAGATGCTAAGCGAGGAACGGGATCTCACCGGATTCACAACCGTTGTCAGACAAGGACGCTCGTTTGCAAACACAGCTGGCGGTTACGTATGAGGGAGGCCGGGAAACCGAGACTGCAGCTCGGGATTTGGTGATTAGTCTTTCAGGGTGGGAGGGTGGGAAGCCCGAAGCCCTCAGAGATACGGCACGTACTTAACACCGTGAAGAATATGTGACTATACGGAAAGTATTTGGGAACCCCGGTAAGCTCTGTAGATGTCTGACCTTCTCTGTCCTCACCTCAATATCATCAGTCCATCAGCTGCAGGGACGTTTGAGTCTGAAAAAACCTGGGATTTGGAAAGATGGAAGCCCTGGACTCGTGGAGGACACAAGATGCTCCACAAACAAATCTCACCGTCAGGATTGGCAGATGTTTAGCGGACTTTCCACAACAGGTAAAAAGTGCGGTGCCAACAAACCTGGCGGGAAAATGTACCGCTAGTGTTGTAACATTGGAGAACGTGACCTCTTCTCATGGAAGACAAAAAACACACGCCCATCTGAGACGTTAGGTCAGGTTTCCAGTGTCAGACTGAACATCTTCCTGTCAGGCGAGCAGAAGGTTCAAACGATTCTCATGCAGCGATAGCGATAGGGGCAGCGACAGCAACAGCAGTAGCGCCAGCGGCCTCTGGCCTGACCAGCAAACATGGCTCTACCGAGAGCAGAGCGACAGGACCCATTTGAGATGACCCCGCGGCCGAGGGGACCGGGGCGCAGGTCTTTCAGGAGCCGTCGATGGAAGAAGAGGAACGGGCTTGTCCTGCAGCTCGATGCTCCAGCGGGGACCCGTCCGTCAGCGGAGAGGCCGTCGGTCCTGAGCTTCCCCGCCCGGGCGGCGTCTCGGGTTTCAGGCACATGGACTGAATTAGCCGTACGCGGCTCGTCACCATGGCGACGGCCACCACACCCTGACCGAGCGGCGGCGGGAGGTCCTGCTTTGTTTTCTCTGTAAACACAATGTACATTTAAGACTTGTTGTTGCAGGATGGCGCCCGTTCCCTGCAGCCCTGCAGCCCAGCAGCCCAGCAGCCCAGCAGCCCAGGTCACGGTTGTAAAGCTGTCTGAGGAATGTCGCTGGAATCTGGCCCTCATTATAGTCCTGTAGGATTTCAGTGCCTTCTGGACAAACAGGGACCGCAAGCACAAAGTGTCACCGTTTTTCTCTCAGCAGCAGGGTGACCGCGGAGGCACGTCCACGGCTCTGTCAACAACCCACACAAAGTTCTAAGCATTCTGTACAAAAACTGCCATGAATTCTAACAACTCCATGAAAATGTCCAAATCATCAGACATCTCCTAAACTGCGCGATAAATCCACCATGTTGTCCAGGAGAAAGGAGAAAGTATACCCTCTGTAATCCACCCTCCATTTCTGAGAAGGCGCAGCGGAGCTTCTCGCAGCGGAGCTTCTCACAGCGTCACGAGACCTTCGGCCAGTCTGCAGGCTGTGGGCTCCATGCAGAAGATGACCTGGGGGTTCTGGTTGGTGCAAACAAATTTGAATCCGCGGCCAAAAGCTGCTCCGTGCTTCTGCCGCCTGTCCTGGGACCTGGGCCGGGACCTGGGCCGGGACCTGTGCCGGGACCTGGGCTCGGGTCTGGGCGCACCTGGGGTTTCATTTGAGCAAGTAATGTGAGAAGCCGCTCCAAGGACCTATGAAGGCTTCATCGGTCTCAGTAAAGCACCAGCGCACTCGGTCTTCGTCCGCGGCCAAAGAGCCCTCGGTGCAGAAGCAGCTGTGGAGGTTTGGCTCCAGGAACTGAGCCTCTGCGAGCCGGTGGTTGTCGGCCCGCCCCCCCGCCCACCCCACGGCGCCTTTTTCCCCTCTCAGAGCCCCTCACGTCGGCGCCGTGCCGTTGCTTCTCGATTGTTCGGCGTGATTCACACATTCCATGTGTGTCGACTCATTGGTCGACGGCGGAAGACGAGTCAAACATTAATCCGACGACCCGCGGACTTTCAGCCGCTGCACGACAGCACCTCTCCGAAGGCCTTCTGTCTCTCAAGGAAGGCAGCCCTCAGAGAGCCACGATCAGGAAGCTGCAACTGCAAGGTGCCGTCAGGCCTCCGGGCAGCTTTTGGAGGCAAATGGATTCCAAGCAGGTTTTGTGTGTGTGTGTGTGTGTGTATTCTGGGAGTGGGTGGCTGTGTCCGAGCTTCACCGCCCCGGCGGACAGCGGGACTCCTTTCTCTTCTTGTACTTCTTCACAGTCTCTCCACAACGTTCTCCATGGTCCACCACGTCCACAGCAGGTGCTGCCGTGTCGCTCCTCCTCATCTCGGTGTTTGACAGTTCTGCAGCCGGAGCAGCTCCACTGGCAGACGATTTCCTGTCAGAGTGAAATCAGATGCAAAGTTCACTTGATGACCAGTCGCTAGCGAAGCCTGCCGGCCCGGAGGCAGAGCTCAGGAGTGTTTAGAGGGTAGTTTGAAGATGTTTCAGTTAAGAATTCCCCATGTTCCGCGGCTTGAAAGGGATGGAAGCCAATCCTGTGAGATGAAGTCGGCGGTGGAGCCCAGGATGGACGCCTCCTTGGTCGACCGACCTGTGATTTCCCCTCGGGGTGACTGAAGTATCTGCCTGCCCTTCGCCAACTCTAACATTTCCCGAGCAAACGGTGTGAGAGCGTGCCGTCGCCCGGTGCCGTTGTCATGGCGACAGAGGCTGCGTCGCCAATCTGGTCTCAGCGGTGAAAACGGCCTTTTAAAACCGGGTCTTCGGCTCCGGACCTGACGCTTGTTGTTTAGCGGGTAGCTTAGCATTAATCATTTGGAGGAGGCAAAGACGACGGCCGCGGACCAAAATCACCGAGCGGGTGGAGCCGGAGCAGATCCGAGGTGGAGTGTGTGTCGCGGCAGCGCTCACGCAGAGCATCTACCCGTGTGTCTCCGGAGGTACGAACCTCGGTCCGAGCAGGCCGAGCGGAAGGGACGGCAGAAGGGCCCGCTGCCACACGAGAGCCGGGGTATGTGCAGGTCTGTGTGGGAGGTTCGGGACACCAGCCTTCCCGGTTCCACTCAGCAAGCCTACGACAGGCCGGACTCCTCAGACGGAACGGTACCGCATTTTCTCACTTCTCCAACGCGCTCCTTTGATTCAGCGCTTCTTCTCTGGTAATATGAGTGTGGCCTGGTCCTCTCACAGAGGCTGGATGTCCATGTCCCTCCACGACACGCCTGAGGAGGAATCAACCCGGTGGCATGACCTATTTGTCATGGTTTGATGTTTTTGACACAAGTGTTCATGAGAAGATCTATTGACAGAAAAATTTATTGTCCAAATTCACTTCATCCGGGGAAGAAGCCCGGTGGTCCCCAGAAAACCAGAGAGGACCTGGAGTCCGGCCTCAGACCCTTCTGGACCCGCTGATGGGACCAGAGAGAGGTGTGCCAGAAGGCGTGGAGGAACGTGTTCGATATCTTCCCGGCTCGTATAATCCGGCTCAGCTGACGGCTGTGGACGGTGGACCCGAGTCTGGAAGGTCACGAGCACCTTCACGAGCGTCGAGGCTGACGGTGTGAGCTGGACGAGGTGACTCGCCCTCGGCCTGCGGCTCCGTGACTCTCCTGTCAGATGCAACGCCGTCTTTCCAGCCCAGAATCATTGCCTGCGAGGAACTGGGTCCTTCAGGAGCAGAGCCCGTCTCAAAATAGGACCTCCATGAGGAAACATCTCCACACCAACAATAGTCAGGAGGGAGGGAAGAACCAGGCTGTTGCTTTGGTTCCAACTGCTGCTTCTCTCTCTCTCTCTCTCTCTTCCTCTCCCTCTCTTCCCCTCTCTCTACCCCCCCCATCTCTCTTCTGCTTGACGGGGGAGGCCGTGACCTTTGACCCTTGCCGGTTGTCCATTCTCCTCCCGGCTGTTTTGACAACATAAAGAAAAAGCGCTGGATAGCGGCCGTGTGTGTTCTGGACCAGGAACACCTCACGTCTTTGACCGAGCCCAGGACGGTACAGATTCTCCCTCGGGAGATTTATGCCGCCTGTCGGCGGTGATTTTCGCGATGGCCGTGCAGCGGCTGAAGGCCTCGGCAGATACAGACGTTCCACAGAAGAGGTCCACTTGGAGCTGCAGGGTCCGGCCTGTGGGGTAAACACATAATCCCCGCCCGCAATCAGTCTCCGCTAATCCCGAAGGAAGCGTGTGTCTCGGCAGGTTAAGAGAACAGAAGGTGGCGTGAGAGACTGCGAGCGCACGTCCGGCGGCTTCATGTTGGCGTCGGGCTTCCAAACACGTCACGTCGGCTCTCCTTCTCTGCTCAGCGTTCCTCCAGATGACCTCTGCAATGCAACATTTAAAAGTCCTCATTTAAAAGAATTCAACACAGCGCATCAACAAATAAGAATCTTCCACTCTCATTTTATGATAAAAAACAGACTTCGTTTGATTTGATTTAATTTAATGTCATAATGTCATAATGTGTGGAGAAACTATCATAACTGAAAGCTTGGTCATGTTCATGGAGGAGCTTTGGGCCACTGAGATGCAGCTGAGATGATGTGGCAGATGGAGCGGTGGAGCGCTGAGAGCCCACGCCGTCGACGCAGTGAGGATGGAGGAGCTTCTGCAGGATACATCTGGTGCGAGTGCTGAGCTCCAGCTGGAGTCTTGGCCTCCTCATGAATTAAACACGGTGCCTTGGAACCCCAAAGGCGGCGTTATCTCGGCCTCTTGTCTCCGCGGAATCTCTACAACAATCTTGGAGGGTAAAGTTAGTGAGAACGTCGAGGTTGCGTCATCGCGGCGAGCGTAGTATTTATAGCCCGGCTTCTTTGGATCATTATTCTTTATGAGAAGCATCAGCCACTCCTCCGCTGGTGAACGGGGGGGATCGGCGCTTTTAAAGCGGAAGTACCGACCGGCGTCTGGCAGAGAGGCAGACAAACGGAAGTCGCTGTCACAGCGTGGCTGCCGGCGGTCCCGCAGCCTCTCCGACACGCGCCTCCGTTCGCTGCTTTTTTGAGTCCAGCCTGCGCTCCTGCGGGCTCGCCATCCAGAAGAATCAGAAGAACACGTCTTCTCTGGGTTACTGTCCTCAGGATTTTGGTCTCAAACGGACGATTCCACCTCAGAGGAAGTCGCACAAGAGAGCGGTGACCAGACGTTACGCTGCCCTCTGAAGCCTTCATTGTGCTGAAAGTCATTTTCTTGAAGAAAGTATTGCATTCCAATTGTTTCCCTCCAAAGCCCGTTCTTGGAGACTTGGGCCCAGAGTGCGGGCGCCGCACGCCGAGCCTCGGCCCGTCATCCGTTCAGGGAATCCTGATGAATGTTACCAACGGCTGATAATTGCGGTGTGTTGGAGTCGTGGCGGGGAGGCCCGCAGGTTTAATCCAGTTCTTTGGGATCGGCCAGCACTCGGCAGATCAGATGTTTCCCATGAGGCTCGGGAACAGTCGGTCGTGAATCACGCACGTATCGTGTTTCTTGTGTCCACATGTGTGTGTGTGTGTGTGTGTGTGTGCGCGCGCGCACCAGTCACTGTGTGGCCCCTACCTTTGTCATGGAGCGCTGAAGATTCAAGCAGCATGTTGACAGCTTCAGTGCATCCAGAAGGTTCTGGGATCGGACGGCCCGTACAGGAAGCGGGCGGGCCGAGGCGCCGTGCAAACAGGAAGTGAGTGATGGGTTGCAGCTGAGAGAGGAAAGGCTCAGATTCCTCAAATGCAGGAAAAGGACTGCTTCTCTTCACTGGCGCTCGCCTCGGGCCGCGGCTCCGGCTTTATCAGGCCGCCTGGACATCCGTGACAACACGCCGTCTGCCTAGAGCAGAGAACACGACGGGCAGAAGAGGAAAGTAAATGTGCACAGAAGTTATTTGCAGTTCCTGGTGGTCCGGGGGGTCGTGACCTCCTGCCATGCAAAGACAGGTGCTTCTTCATTCATCTGTGGCAGCATCTGCTGCAGACTGTTGAGCTGAGGCGGACGGATCCCCTCTCTGCAGAGGCAGCCGGGACTCTTCTTTGAACGCTTCACTTTTGCCCACAAACAAAAGCACACACAGTATATCAGAGAACAATTATCGAGATAGATACATAAATATAGTCACGCGGGGGTCACGACAAGGAGAGCTTACTTTCCAAGGCCTTTTCTGCTGCAGTTGCAGTTTGAAGACCAGCAGTCTCCCCACAGAGAGGGAGACTCCCTCAGCCACTTGCTCCTGGGACGCCTCATGTTCTCGTCACTTGTTGGATTTATCTAATGAAACAAACCTATTTCACTCAGCTTAGAGTACTTGCATGCATATTTAGCATATCTCAATCGATCATCACTTTTTTACAAATTAATACTATCTTAACGCTCCGTGTCGTTAAGAGAGGAAAACGAAGACGCGGTCAAGGCAGCAGCGAGGAGGCTTTGAGACACACACACACACACACACACACACACACACACACACACACACAGAAAAGGGTACTGGAACTTCCCGACGAGCGTTCCCGCTGCATGTACAGCAGGTGGGAGTATAAATGCCGACAGCCGTTCTCAGCTCCAGTTTGCACCTCCGACCAGCATCATATTCCATTTCTACCACCGAGCCTTGGCTCGTCTACCACAGATCCCAGGAGACGGAGCGGGAGCTCCCACCGTGTGTTTAACACGGAACAGCTTCGTATAAAAGTGAGATGTGAACATATGATGGTTCATTCCAGCTCAGATTAGTGGTATATTTTCAGTGGTGTATTTTTCACCCTCACTGTTCCTCGATGTTGCCCATTGTCGTCCCTGATGTTGTTGTTGCTGTTGTCTGTTGTCTACTTATCTGCTGTCTATTTATTTGTGGATTTTTTTTTGTCCCGCTATATCTTGTCTTCTGCCTTTCTATCGGAGCGGGTCGGAGCAATCCTCCGTGGAATCCAACTCTCCTGGTTGGATTCCCGGCCTCCCCTGGCTGGGAATCAGCTGCCTAACCCTCGCCCAGGGGTGGGCAAACTTGTTGCTCAGGGGCCGCATTGACTTTTAAAATTTGACATACGGGCAGGATCAGCACAAGATACGATACATATAAAAAAAAACATATGTTAATAGTACATATCAGACTAATCCGACATTTGTCTGAACACTGTCTGACATTTGCTTTGAAAATAAAACTAGCTAGGGGGATGGGTGGTGGTGGTGGTGGTGGTGGTGGTGGTGGTCCAGGAACATCTCAACGGCTGGACCCCTTGAGCCGGATCTCAAAGCCCTGAGTCAGGAAAGACGCTCAAAATGAAACTGCTCTCTGTTGCATCAGCCCGGAGTGGAAAAGTGTGTGTAACACGTCGGCTCTCCCGGCCCGCGGACACGGTCCCACCGGAACATGTGTTTTCGATCGGCTCACGTGCAACAGCCGGGGCCAGTTAAAGCGGCAGCGCGCCCCTCTTCGCGAGGACAACCAGGTGCCGGGTTCAACCCAGAGGTCCCGGTCGCGGTTCCCGGTCTCAGCGGCGTCTTCTCTCAGGAGCAAAGCTCCCGAGCTCGCAGGCAATCGCTCCGGATCCGTTCGGTCCCGAATATCCGAACTTGACATGAGTTTCGAGGGCGTCTCACCGCTTGAGATCGGTGGCATCTGGATCGTGTTTCTGCCATCGCTGGAAACGCTCCTCGAACATCACGGCGGATTAAGAAAGCGCACGATGATGCGCTTTCATGTTACGAAACGTTGCATCAGCGCCGCTCTGTCCTGACAGCGACCCCTCCTTGTTCTGGAACAAATCTTTCACTCCGTACGGGGAAGGGAAGATGCCGTGCGTGCACGTGCACACGCGTCTATGACATGAATGCACCGCTTTTCATATTTTATCCAACTCACGGTCGAGCCTTCCTGCGGCGGCGGCGGCGGCCGGCCAGGAGAGATGGCCCATCGCGTCAGACTGAACACTAAGATCAAACCCTCAACCAAATACCGTTTTTTCTGTCTCCCGTTGAGCTTCCAGCAGTAGAGCACTCCTTGTAGTGCACTCTTTGTACACGCATGCATACCTTTAAGGACAGCCGCTGTTCGGACAAGTCCCACTCTTGTATACTTATAGAAGTTAATTGATTTCAGCTGCTTTGGGAAAATAAAGTTTTATTTTTCCAAACTCATCTGAAAATGTGACGATTTGAGTCCATAACAGTACATTACAGTGCTGTTATATACTGTGTACAGATGTGTACTGTTGTGTATTGGTGTGTACAGGTGTGTAAGGATGTGTACTGCCGTGTACTGTTGTGTACTGTCGCGTACTGTTGTGTACTGAATGATTTGATGACTTGTTTGACTTGTTTGATTTGATGATGTGAAGAATTTCGAAATTTCTGCACACATTTAGCTAACTTTATGCCAACAGACAAAACAGAAAAACAGACCGATTGAAAGCAAAACCCAGAAACAAATTAAAGGAAATCCTGTTGGACGTTTGATCCTCTTTCCAAAGAGGTGACAGATATTTATGAGTGAGTTCTCAAAGATGCCGGGAACCAACCACATAGCAGATGTGCTTCCGAAAGAGTGGTTTGCCTGTACGAGAGCATACCGAGCACCTCCACGTCCCATCCATCCGTCTTCTAGCGCTCGCCCTGCGCTCAGGGCGCTCAGCCGGGGACGCCGGAGCCTCTCCCGGCTGCCATCGGGCAAGAGGCCGGGCTCAGCCTGGAATGGGACTGGTGGCCCGTCAACGGCAGGGCAACATACAAAGACAGACAACATTTTTTGACCTTCTAACTGTCACGCTGCCTGAAGGTTGATTCGCTGTGGCGCCCCTGAAGGGAAAAGCTAAAGGAGAAGAGGAGGTAACTGTTACGTCGCCATGAAAGTGGAATTTTCCCTATGTGTATCAATAAAGTTCATTTTATTTGCTCTTATTCACTCACTCCAACACTCACTCGAATGTTCCCGATTTTTTCCAGTTGAACGCGCCATGTGTGTTTGGACTGCGGGAGGTCGCCTGCGCAGTCCCGTTCCCTGGACTGGGATCTGTGTACGTCGGCAGCAGCGGGTCACCGGTTGACTCTGCCCGTGGGTTTGATGGCGCTGCATTCACTGACCGTGCGTAAAAGTGTCAGTAGCCCGCTTTGCAAGCAAGTCACCCAAAGGAGGGGACCCCCCCCCCCCGAGTTCCCCACCTGACAGCTGGCCCTTCCCGCGGCGGCCACGCGGCCCGAGATAGCGAGAGATTTGTGCCGCGTGGCCAGAAGCGTCCGTGCGGACGGGTCGTGGCCCCGAGCACCGGTGCCTTCTGAGCGCCGGGCATTTGCTTTCTCTTTCTGTGTCGCCGCATTCCTGACCCGGACAGCCGGCGGCCGCTCACCGGGCGTCCCTCCGAGGAGCAGGTGACGGCTCCGGCGGCAGGCTGCGCGCCACGGTAAGAGGAGAAGATGGCGATGACGTGACACATTTCGGCCCCCCGGTAGACAGAAGACGTACGGATCCAGAATGAGGTCACCTCTCCAAAAGGCTCGGCAGTGGCCGGAGCCCGGGGGCTCGCGATCATTCATGCTCCGGCTACAATAGCCGAGCCTTTTATAAAAACCCGTTTCATTGTCCTCGGCGCCCCTCGCTGTTATTTCTGTGCAATGCCGCCGTTGATAACGCATAATGCACATCGTCATTCTTCTCCCAAATTAAGCCAGGGGGGTTATTCTGTTTCTCTCCACTGTGTGACCCTGGAAGGCTGAATAGGCTGCTGGGAGCAGGACTAAAGCAACAGGCCTGCGGTGTCTCTGCAGGGCAGCCATGGGAGAGACTCAGTGTGGAAGCCATCAAGGTTGTAGCGGCTGATGTGTTCTGACAATGTTGTGGTAGAGCCACTCTGCCGTATGAGGTACAAGGAAACACGGTGTGGTTCGCAGAGGGAGCCGAGTGTGCGAGTGTGTGTGTGTGTGTGAGTGTGTGTGTGTGTGTGTGTGTGTGTGTCGGTGTGTGTGTGTGTGTGTGCGTGCGCCTGTGTGTTTGTATGTGGATAAAGTAAAGTAGCAGGTGTCATGTTGAGTGGAGATAAATCTGTTTACACCATAAAAAGAGCGTGGACTCACTTACCGTTCTGTGGAAGAAGCTGGTGTCCATGATAGAGCTGGCGTGTCGTCTCTTCGCGACCCTGAAACCTGAGGCTAGGTTTTGACAAAGTGTTCGAGGTCATGAACAAAAAAAAAACTGCCACGTTACAAGTGCGACACATGGTCCGGCATTTTATCTCTAAATGATGATATTTTGCAACGTCTTTAAGCCTTAAAGGCAAAAGCCCCTTGCCGTGCACGAACAGCGACGTAGCATCAGTTCACTTTGGACTCACTGCGAACGTCGGTCCGGTTTCCACGGAGGGAGTTTATTTTTGGGCTCGGACACTTTCGGGCCCGGATCATGTTGTTTCGCAAATCATCAGCTCATCAACACGTGCAATGATGTGAGCTTATTGAGAATCTAACACATTAACGCTTCATGGTTTCTGCACAATTCATCCGACGCCTCTCCTGAAGGAGCTGTAAATACCAGTTTTGGCTGCGGGAGCGGATTCAACGCGGGACGCTTCCCGCCGTCCGCCATGTGTGAATTCTCCTCCTCGGAGGGCGTCTCTGTGGAGTCCTCCGGCTCGAGCAGAGAGCGGCCCTCCGGCCCTTCTGCTGCTGGAGGACACATGTTTTCTGGTGGAGTTACGCCACATGGGAACCGCCAACGCTCCCATGTGGCGACCACTTGCCGACCTCCCCGACCCTGCTGTCCCCGACCCGCCGCGTCACCCCGCTCGCGGGGACGGGACGTCGGCCGGCAAACCTCTTACTCGTCACAACTTAAAAGGCGACGGTGACACATGCGGCTGTCGCTCGCCGTTTGTGTTTCAGGTTTAGCGCAGAGGCGTCCTCCTTCGCCGGCACACGGGTTCCCGCCGCCAGCTGTCAGAAGCTGCCGTGGAAAGACTTGCCGAGCCGTCTCGCTGTGGCCATCTGCTGTCCCGCCGATGGGCGTCACGCCGCCGCAGGACAGGCGAGCCCTGTCGGGTGTGTGCCGACGACTGACGTCGCCGACTCGCCGACTCGACCTTTTCGCGGTCTGCGGAGCGTTTTTTCTGTGGAAGGTTCTCTCGAAGGGCAAAGGTTGGATTGCGATGGCGGCGTCGCTTGGAGGACGTGGAGCTTCCCGGGTCACGTCCTTCACTGCGCGAGCGCAGAGATAATCCGCATCGTACTCCGGGTGCACAGACGTCTCGAATTCTGACAGCGCGAAGCACCAGAGCCTGCGAGTACGTGAGCGGCATCGAAGCGGCTTCCCAGCTCTCTGACGCCGCTCGCTGAACAAAGAGCCGTCCTCTGGTGTGTCAGATATTTACTGTTAGCGGACAGAAGCTGTTTGTACAGCAACTGTGTGCTGAACTGTAGGCCGATAAATCTGAGCAGAAAGAATCCTCTGTGATTTGACGACGACCGCGTGTCGTTAATGCCGAACTCGTGAAATATGATCGACCCTCAGCTCGCCTTCGGAGCGCGAAGCCCTCCCCCGGGTTTCAGAGGATGTTGACGTTTTGTGCGCGTCTCCTCGTGCTGCCTTTTGTCCGCAGCCTTTTAAGAGGTTTGTCCCTTTCACCCGATTGTCCTTTGGAGGAGACTAATCTTGTTTCAAACACCTCCACGACGGGCAGTTTAGCCGTTTTCTCCGGGCTCTGGGCGTGGACCAGATGCTCTCCTTTCTTCTGAGAGGCTCTCATATTCAAATCGCAGCAGCTGGGTCGTGCATTGGGAGGAGGAAAAGAGGCGGGCAGAGTCCGGGGGTGTTTTATTTCCAAAGATGTAACGGGGCGGGGGGTGTGCGTTTGTTTGGCCGGGGCCTGATCTGGCACACGTCTATACAGAGAATCCCCAGGCGCTCCTTCTTTGATGCGGGCGCTCGGTGTGAGGCCTGCAGGCCGGGGCTCGCCCGCTCCCTCGGCCCTTTCAGGGGAGCCACGGCGCCGGGGCGAGCGCGCGACGGGGAACGCCGTTCGCCCCCGGGTCGGGGCGGGGTTCCTTTCTGCGGCGACCCGGGCTGTCCGCCGCGCACTCGGCCGAATGAATCCATTCAATACGTGTCGACCCACCTCGTCCCCTTCGGGCACTCCCCATTTCGAGGCCAACGCCGGTTCGGGAGCGTTGGCGCTGCAAAGGCATCGTCCCCGCGGCGATTTTACAGGCCTGCTGGGTTTTCTGCGGTATTGTCAGCAAAAAACACAACCACTAACATTTCCCGTCGCTTGTGTAGTTAAGGTTTGGAGGGGTTTCAAGGCTCGGGCTCGGCTCGGCTCGGCGGCAAAGAGACACTTTGAGGCTTGCGCAAACAATAATATTTCAGAAAATCGTCGCAGCTGAAACCGATTTGTTTTCCTTCGAAACAAATGTCAGCTTTCTAAGCATATTAGGAGCCCCTCGATGTCGGAGCAAAAAGTAGGTCAAAAGAGTTACACGCACACGTCGTGTACCCAGAGTTCCGAGTTCCTCCGTGAAGAACACACCGTGATGCCTTCTCAAAGGACTGTTGACCCCTCTGTTTCCCAACAATACAGGGCAAATTCCACAGAGACGGAAAGTACAACGGTCCCGGTATCGTGCGCGGAGAGCGGAAAAGCTGCATCGTCGTTACTCGTGGTCGGCGGCGCTGGCGAGCCCCTCCCCGGAGGTCCGCATCAAGCCCAGAGGGTCAGGAGACGGGACGCGGTTGTCGCTGCCGATCGTCCTCACAGAGGCGGCTCGGGGTAACAAGAGGGCAGGAGAACGCGAGTTTAACCAAGTGTGTGCTTCGGTAGGCGCGGGCCGGCCCTGCGTTTACCAGATGCATGTAAGGGAGGAATTCTTGGACAAAAACAGAGACGACGACGAGATCGGTTTTGGAGCCGCGCCCCGGCCGTTAACGTGTCCTCCGTCATATGAGCTCCGGGTTCATCGCTCATGACTCGCGGCAAACCATTTTTCTCACTTCTCATCGGCCCCGGCTCATTACGGGTGTGTTTCTGTTGTGGTTAAGGACTGTGTTGTCAGAGGTCCCCTCCACGACGCTAATTAGAGCTGCCGCCAAAGCTGGATGGCAGCAGTGGAAATGCCGCCGCTCAAAATGTCAAATGATACGTTCAAAGCGACCGCAAGCCTGTGTCTACTTTTATCGGGGAACGTACAAGCTCGGTGTGTGGGCCGCCGACCCGGTCCATCTCGGCGTGTCCCCGTGCAGACGGACCCCCGGGCCTGGGGGGGCGCGGGAGCTGGCCAAGGACCCACGCAGCTTTGCACCCAGGAAAATGGACCGTGACCGCCGCCCTGTGGCCACACCGGGGATTGCTGATGTTCATGGTTTCTGGAGGTATCAAGGTTCAAAAACTAAACAAATCTACCCCTTTGAATCTCCTTGAGCCTTGCTTTTATGTCACATACATTAATTACATCGAATACAAGCATATCAGTGTTACTGATTGACAAAGGCAAGCGGCAAGAAGAGGGCTGTCACGACACGCCATCTTGTTTCTCTCCTGCAGGAAAGCCTGTACGTCCACCTGCCCCGCTGTGTTTGTCCCTAATGTTCATGTTTGTCCAGTTCAGCAGAACCCAGATTAGCCCTGCAGAACCCAGCAGGGTCCCGCAGAACCCAGATGAGCCCTGCAGAACCCAGATGAGCCCTGCAGAACCCAGCAGGGTCCAGCAGAACCCCAGCCCGCACACAGGAACATGATGAAACATCACGTTGCTTTTACACTCATTCAACACTGTTGATCTGCTGCTGAAAATGTGGGTTGATAACATCAATAAATGATGGTAGAAAGGGTTTGAAAGGGTCAGAAAGGGTAAGAAATGGCAAGAAAGCGCATGAAAGGGTCAGAAATGATGAGAAATGATGAGAAATGGCAAGAAAGAGTCAGAAAGAGTGAGAAAGTAAGAAAGAGTAAGAAAGAGTAAGAAAGAGTAAGAAAAAGTAAGAAAGAGTAAGAAAGAGTAAGAAAGATTTTTTTTTTTTTTTTTTTACTTGTGAAGCGTCTTTGAGTGTCATGAAAAGCGCTATAAAAATCCCATGTATTATTATTATTATTATAGAATAATAAAGAATAAGGAAGAGTAATAAAGAGTAAGAAAGAGTAAGAAAGCGTAAGAAAGAATAATAAAGAGTAAGAAAGAGTAAGAAAGAATAAGAAAGAATAATAAAGAGTAAGAAAGAGTAAGACAGAATAAGAAAGAATAATAAAGAGTAATAGAGTAAGCGTTGCTCCGGGAGCGATCGATCCGGGCTCGGCTAGCCGGGGCTGCGGGAACAGGCTGCCCGGCCGAGCTCGACGAACAGATCGGAGAAGAACCCGCAAACTCATCCCGTCTCCTTTGGTTTTGCCGGCCGACGGAGAAACTCATGGACCGACTCGCTTCTTTCGGAAGTAAGTCCGGACGCGGAGCTCCGGTTCTCACCGGGAGACTCGCCGGTTCGCAGCCGCGGTCGACGTTAGCAAGCGGGCGAGACCAGCCTCGTATGCTAGCTGTCAACAATGACCGGAGGCCCGGCTTGTTACTCTGTAGCTCGGTATTTTCTGTCCGGTTGTCGGTTTTTACGCTGTTTCTTATTATATTTCTACTTTTTAAGTCTCTTTAAGACATTATATTCAGTGTGTCTGTCCACCGGTGACAGTTTTTAACTGTGTTTCTTATTATATTTTTACTCTTTAAGTCTCTTTTAGTCATTATATTCAGTGTGTCTGTCCACCAGGGATAGTTTTTACTCTGTATTTCATTATGATTTTACTCTGTAAGTCATTATATTCAGTCTGTCTGTCCACCAATGACAGTTTTTACGCTGTTTCTTATTATAATTTTACTCTTTACATCTCTTTAAGTCATTATATTCAGTGTGTCTGTCCACCGGGGATAGTTTTTACTGTGTATCTCATTATAATTTTACTCTTTAAGTCTCTCTAAGTCATCATATTCAGTGTGTCTGTCCACCGGGGATAGTTTTTACTGTGTATCTCATTATAATTTTACTCTTTAAGTCATCATATTCAGTGTGTCTGTCCACTGGGGACAGTTTTTACTCTTTATCTCATTGTATTGCATCTTTGCGGTCGGCGTGTGTGGGTTTGCGTGTATCTTCTGTCTTCGGCGTGTCCGCTCTGGTCTGGAGGTGAAGCGTGGTGTGGAGGCGGCGGCCGCCCGTCCTGGTCTGCCGCCCCGCTGTTCCTCCTGCACAGACGTATTCCCGGTGGACGGCGGCTGATCGCCCCGATCGTTGCAGATGACCCCTTCGACAAGCCCCCCTGCAGAGGCTGCTCGTCCTACCTGACCGAGCCCTACATCAAGTGTGCGGAGTGCGGACCTTCTCCCGTCCTGCTGTGCCTGCAGGTGAGCCCGGAGACGCTCCCCTCCGCCGCCGGTTCCCGCGTCCAAACCTCTGAGACCGACAGGCTTTGTCTTCCTCGGCAGTGTTTCACCCGAGGCTTCGAATACAAGAAGCATCAGAGCGACCACAAGTATGAGATCATGGTAAGAAAACAAAGTGCCGTCTTCCCGATCGTGAAGAACATCCGCTCAAACCCCGGACGCCGCTCCTCGCAGACCTCGGACTTCCCCGTTCTGGAGCCGGGATGGACGGCCCAAGAGGAGATGTCTCTGCTGGAGGCCGTCATGGACTGCGGCTTTGGAAACTGGTCAGTGTGTTTTCGCTGTGTTTGTGCCTTCACCCGTGGAAGTCCCTGAAAAGGACAAGGATTGCCATCATGATGTTACCACTTGAATGTAGCACCGCTTTCTGCTGAAAAGGCTTTTTCAACATGAAGGTAGATTCCTCCTCTGGCCCAGTCAGAAATCAGAACTTCAGATTTTTCTGTCATCCGTGTGTGTGTGTGTGTGTGTGTGTGTGTGTGTGTGTGTGTGTGTGTGTGTGTGTGTGTGTGTGTGTGCGCGCGCGCCCCCATTTGTTTCATTTATCCTACCTGAAACCAGAACCACATCACTAGTAGGTGTAAACCATAATGTCTTAATGTGGGCTGAGCATTTCAAAACACCATGTGGGAGAAGAACTATCAACTCTTTTCCCTAAAGTTGGAATCATCTTATCAACCAACTTTGAATGCAAGAGAACTTAACGAAGCCCAAAGGAAAGGCTCCAGCATTGCATGTATATATACACACACACACACACACACACGCACACACACACATACTAAAATTTCCAGACTATAAGCCGCCACTTTTTTCCACACACTTTGAGCCCTGCAGCTTGAACGACAATGCAGCCAATTGATGGATTTTTTAGGGCTAACAAGCTTCACGCCGCCAAAACATTTAGCGTCGTCACATCGGGCCGATGAAATGAGCGTGAAATTCTGAGGCCGTTCAATTCAGACGGCGAAGAAAACGTCTCTAACGGTTTTAGTGAGCAGGAGGAAGAACGTGAGAGGCATCAGCGGGAACAGAAGATGGATGGACCTTTCCTCGTCTTATTTATTATTCATCTTTTTCATCAGCCGTGTTCCGGCCACTGTTCGCAAAAAAACATTTCCAGTTGTGGATGTTACCATTATGTTTTGAATTAGAAGTTAAAAAAGACATGGCTGTGTAAATATCTCATGTTACAACGTGGACACCTGTGGCCTCTATATGGACACATAGATTGATTTAGTCATTTTTAGCCGGTGCGGCTTCTATTCGGGTGTGCTCAATAGTCTGGAAAATACAATGTATGTTTGTACGTATGTTTGTACGTACGTATGTTTGTACGTATGTTTGTATGTATGTATGTATGCATGCATGGTAAACAAGTAGGAGCTGTAGATGTCTTCAGTTCCTACTTGTTTTCAGGGTCTTTCTGTCCTCAGGTGGTCGTAGAAAAATGTCTTTAGCAGTATTTTTTTCCTCTCCCTTTACGCTTCACTGAAGCTGACGTCCACGGTTGGAGTCCTTGAATGGAACGCTGTAAAGTTCACCGTGCAATGATGGCGAGCCCGTCCCAGTTCCCCGTCCGCCTTGTCAACCAGAGCCGCATCTCTTCCCGCCGCCGTTGTTTCTACCAGGATATTTGAATGATTTCTCTCCCTCGTCCCCCAGGCAGGACGTGGCCTATCAGATGCGCACCAAAACCAAAGAGGAATGTGAGAGCCACTACATGAAGAACTTCATCAACAACCCACTCTTCTCCTCCACCCTGCTCAGCCTGCGGAAAAGCAAAGACTGTCCCTTTGCAGATGGAGCCATTCCCTTCAAACGTCAGTATCCACTTGCTCTTAGCTTGGGCTTAGAAACTCACCGTGAGGAGGAAAACCAGCTTCCTCTGTGTTTTTAAGGCGTTCGCGTCTCCCTGCGTTGCTTCGGCCGGATGAGTAGAGCATTAGAACATCAAATGTCGGGGTTCGGTTCTGGACCGTCAAGGAGACGGAGGAGGGAAACGGTCATCATTGGACCCGGTCGGAGTTCCCGTCCGGCCCCGCTCGCCTTCCCTTTCAGCCCCGCCTCTGAGCGAGAAGCCGTCCATGTCGGGAACAGCTCCTCAGCTTCTCTTCTCAGCTCCTCAGCTTCTCTTCTCATTGTGCCTCGCAATAATGCTAAAGGCTATTGTGACTCCCAGTGTGCGGCTTCATCGCGCTGGTCTGGCTCCATCCCTGGTTGACCTTCACGTCTCTCTCTCTCTCACCGCAGCCACCGATGACCCCCCGCGGCCCACCTTTGACTCGGTCCTCTCCCGGGACATGGCTGGATACATGCCCGCCAGAGCCGACTTCATGGAGGTGAGCTGACCGCCGCTTTCAGAAGGAAAGACACCTTGGCTGAGCGACCGAAGACGGCGGCTTCTGCTCTTGGAGCGCCGTCACTGACGTCAGAGAGCCTCTGAGCGTCCACAGCCTCACTTTCACAAAGCCTCGGTCACACTTAACCCGCTCGCCGCTGTCTCCGCAGGAGTTTGACAATTACGCAGAATGGGATTTGAAAGACATCGACTTTGTGGACGACGACTCGGACGTCCTGCGAGGTGCAGCAGCTCTTCGTCTCTTGTCTGTCTCTCTCTGCCTCTCTTTTCCTGTTTAACTGCGAACAATATACTGACTGCGTCCCATGTCTTCCAGCGCTGAAGCTTGCCGTTGTTGATATTTATCACTCCAGACTGAAGGAGCGGCAGCGCAGGAAGAAGTAGGTCCTTAAAAACCTCATATTGGGGCAGGTGTCTGCAATGCACCCCTCCTGTCAGGAGATGGTGCTGTATGCACATGTACACATGCACTTGCCAGTGACAGCGAATGCTGGGGTTTGGGGTTCGAAACCTAAAGGCAGATGGTTTCAAATCCCTCTGAGTGTCACTTTTAATAATAATACAGTGTGGGGGGTGTAGTCTGACCTGAAAGTCCAAGAGGTCAGAAAGATGTCCACAGGTCCCCTCCTTCTCAAGAACCTTCCAGGAGGAAGAAGTGAACGTGTTCATGCCTGTTGAGTCCGCGCCCGATTCTGTGGACGCTCGGGCCGACCTGAATCCGCCTTGCTCTCAGAAGCGTCTCAGACTCCGGGGAGGTCGGAAGGTCGGGCCGCCGAGGCGGTGCGTCTCAGCTGCCTGCCAGTAGATACCGGTGTCCCGTGTCCAGGACATTCTCAGGAAGGTGTGAAATGGGCCGCTGTTCCGGTCCAGCCGGTCTCCATGAGAGGGTGCGGAGTGTCAGAGCCTCCGAGGCTCGAGACCCCGTCCGACCCCAGAACATTCAAGTGACCTTACGGTCCGCAGTGTCAGGCGTATTCCCGTTCTGGCAAACAGCCCTAAACCGGTTGTCGTAAAAATCTCAACATCTTTCCAAGTAGTAATAAAGAAATGTGTTCTTATTTTTCATCTTCTCAGGATCATACGAGACCACGGACTCATCAACCTGAGGAAATTCCAGAGTGAGTTCCCTTCCGATCCTTTCCTGGAGATCGTCCGGGAACCTGTTCTCTACCGAGAAGTCTTTCCATGGACGTGCTCACTCAGCCCCAGGGTGATATGCAGTTACCCTCTGTGACCCAGCCTGCCCCCCGGTCCTACCACACACACCACACGCACCACACGCACCACACGCACCACACGCACCACACGCACCACACACATCACACACATCATACGCACCACACGCACCACACACACCACACACACCACACACACCGCCCCGCGCCAGAAGCTGAAGTGCAACATGGCTCATGTTTGTGGCCAAGCATGTAAATAACCTGCAGAGAAATGGCCTGCTGAGTGGCTGGAATGCAAGCCGCCTCGTCTGCCGAGTCACCCGTCTCGGCATAAATCCACCCGTCTCGGCATAAATCCACCCGTCTCAGGCTGGGTTTTCTGAATATCCTGAGGCGGGCGTGTCCATGTGTGCATGTATCAGTGTGGTCCTGGGCTCCAGGGCTTCCTGCCTGTGGGGCCTGTGAGGGTGTCAGGGGTTTTGGAGGAGAAGTTTACCCCGGTGATTTATTTCTGCTTCCACCCTCCCCTTATCTCTCCAGTCTGTCAAGACAAAAGGGAACTCAGAGTAGCAGTAGAGCTGCAGGGAGGTTGTCATGGAGACTGTGTGTGTGTGTGTGTGTGTGTCAGGCTGCAATGGGAGCGGTATCCAAGCCTGAGAATCTCACCGTATCATGTTCTCAGTGGCACCTGGAGGCAGATTGAGCAGCTGTGCTGTTTCAGGGCAGCAGCTGCTGACGGCCTACAAAGGCTGGTCACTCCAAATGGTTCAGGTCTTCTGTTTCCTCGCCATTTTCTCCGTTGCCGTGGAGACGCTTTGATGTCCCCGTGGAGAAGCGGTCCAAACATTTGCATCCATCCGTTATTTTCCCTGACTGGCTGAGATGGCAGCCTCAATTAGCTCCTAGACATGGAGTCCGACCAAGGCTCTTACCGATGCATGTGCACACACACACACGCACACTCACGCAAATACACACACCGGGGTTGTTTCATGGCTTCAACACAGGTGTGTTACTCGGCAGCAGCCAGAGCTCCAGAGTGCCGGTGCTGTCACAGCGCTCGTGGCGTGGAGCAGGCGCTGCCGGGCTGTCGCGGTGGCCGCCATGTGTTCACGCAGCGCCAGGTCGCTGGAGGAAGGTATCGTTCATTTGCAACCGTCAGCCTTTGAGAAGATGAGCGAGCGGCAGTTTGTGTGCGGAGGAATCCTCCAGGACACCGCGGAGGTCCGCCGTGAAATCTCGGTTAGAATGAAGCTGAAGGACAGAGCGGGAACTAGTGAGGGACAGACGGAAACCCGCCGTCTGCCGAGGTCTGAGAGTGGAGTTTGTTTTCCACGCCGCTGCTTTGTCTCCCCGTCCTCCAGTGCTGGAGCGCTGCTACCCCAAGGAGGTGCAGGACCTGCACGAGGCCATGAGAAGGTTCGCCCGGGTGGCCGGACCCACGGAACACGACAAATTCATCGAGAGTCACGCGTGTGAGTTCCTCCGTCGGACGTGCTTCCTTTTATTTTCGAGCATGCTCGTCATAACCGGCTCCACCGCCGTGGCCTCTGAACGCTCGGCCGATGTGGTTGGAGATGAGACTCGCGAGACGGGTCGGAGCCGGAGCGTCGCGATGCCGCCGACCTTCGAAGCACGGAGGTTCACCTTTCTCTCTCTCCCTTACCTTCCAGTGGAGTTCGAGCTGAGGCGAGAGATCCGCCGGCTGCAGGAGTACAGGAGAGCAGGGATCAAGTCCTTCTGCAGTGAGCTCAGCCCGACCTTCTCACTCCTGCATGTCAGCCTGCACTTCTGAGTCGCGGCCTCCATTTATATCCACCAATTTAAGCTCGGCAGCGAAAGGTCTTTGTTTCCTGCAGCAGAAACATCCCTGTGTGTGTGTGTGTGTGTGTGTGTGTGTGTGTGTGTGCCGCCTGGTGGAGATCTGGCCTCAGACTGTCAGCTGTCTTGGAACGCACCTTTTCTCCCCAGCAGGAGATTTGCTGCATTTGGGCGTCACATTTTCTGTCTGATCTTGCTTCTTGTTGTGGGTGTGAAGCTCAGCGCTAGGAGCCATCAACCTGCCCTCTGCAGCAGGGCTGTAGCAGCAGATTGAACCTTCGGCCTCAGCTGGAGTCCAGCAGCCGGCAGCTTAATCCTGATGATTTAATGGGAGCTGAAGTACGGAATATGAACCCCTCCTGCTCGGAGGAGTCCGTGCTCAAACTCCTGTGGACATTTGGATTCAGTAACATCTGATGTTGTTCTGCCCTGCTTTGCGTGGAAAGAACCGCCGCGTGTTTGAGACAACCTCCTCCTCCTCCTCAGGTGCCAAGGTGTACGAGCGGATTAAGCAGACGCGCGATGACGAGCGCAGGAAGAGGACCATGCTGTGCGACGTGCTGCAGTACATCCAGGACGGCCGAGCCTGCCAGCAGTGGCTCAGCAAGCAGGCCGCAATGTGAGTCCAGACCCCGAGACGAAGAGCGGCGCTCCGTCTTTGGTCCCGGTGATGGTTTTACTGTGACGCTCCACCGAGCTCCGCATCCAGAGCTGTGACGCTTCCGCGTCAGAAGCCGATCCTGGAGCGAGACGAGCAGCGAGGCAGGAGAATCCTGTCCGTCGGGTGTGTGAGCGAAGGAGTCCAGCTAGCAGAGGCGCTAACGCTTTCTCCTCTCCCGGTTGCAGAGATGCAGGCATCGCTCCCACCGTCACCACCATCACAGTGTCAGGTAGGCCCCCCACCCCACCCCCGCTGTCATGGAGAAGCCCTGATGAAGACACACTCCCAGATCTTTTGGCAAACGTATCCACCGAAGCTCCTCCTCCCCGATGACTCCGAGCCCCTGATATTTGTCCTCCTCCGTCTTCCTGCTGACGAACTAACGGCGAGGTCCACCTCTCCTTCCACGTTGTGCTCTGCAGCCACAGGCCGACGCAGCGCCCCCCCGCTCAACCTCACCGGGCTGCCGGGGACGGAGAAGCTCAACGAGCGGGAGAAAGAGGTGAGCTGTTCCTCATCACCTGTTCCTGGCGGGTGGCGAGGGAGCAGAAGCTCCGCGGCCGCACGCCGACACAGGACCGGTGGCGACCACGCTGCTCTTCATCGCACCCAAGGAGGAACGTACAAATGTTCTTCCGCCTCATTTCACGGCCCGCGGTACCTTCTGCTATCTGCTGCCTCCAAACCGGTCCTGTAGAACCCCATCTTAGCAGGGTTCCCAGGAGCACCTGCTTCTGGGAATGGGGCTGCATGCACATTGTCACTGTGAAGCTCAGACCTTTAGCTGGAGGAAGAGGAGGGAGAAGAGACGTCGGCTCCTGGTTTATATCTGTGTATGTGTGTGTGTCAGCTGTGCCAGGTGGTGCGCCTGGTTCCGGGGGCCTACCTGGAGTACAAGCAGGCCCTGCTGAACGAGTGCCGGCGTCAGGGCGGTCTGCGTCTGGCCCAGGCCCGGGCGCTTATCAAGATCGATGTCAACAAGACCCGCAAAATCTACGACTTCCTGATCAAAGAGGGCTACATCACCAAGGCGTAGCAGCGCCGCCGTCTTCTGCTCCGGACGCGGATCAGAAGACGTGCACGCGTTGCTGTCGCTCGTTTAAGATCTTTGTAACTGATTAAAGTGAGAAATACCTTTCTGGCCAAAGAGATGAATTCTTGTCCTCTCCTTTAACCTCAGACCTTCTGGGAGCACAGCATTCACTGGGGGCTTGTCGTTGAACCTCTGCTGTTACTCTGGACGACCTTTTAAAGAACCGAGATCTCCTTTCTGTCAGCGGAGGCGAAGCGTTCCGCCTTAGATCGTACGAGCTCCTTCAGACCGAGCAGAGACTCACCAGGCCCGGAAGACGATGAAGAGCTACTCGAACCGGCCGAGCCGATCCATCCGCCGGGTCTCGGGCAGAAGACGCGTCGGAACGAGAAGAGGCCTTCTTCTCTGTCGCCTCCGGCCTGAGCCACCGAGGCCGGCAGGTGGAGCAGACGATGGCGGTTCACTGACATGCAACGTGTCATCACACACACTCCTCTCCACAGACACACACGCACAGACTTCTAGTGACCGACGTCAGGTAACGATTAGCACAAAGGGGAACTCATCGACATAAGGTTGCTATGGTAACGTGGTCCGGGGTGAAGCCTGGAAGGGAGCAGAAGGTGGGGGGGCAGCTCTTTGTGGACACACACATTCAGACCTAACCAGCCCTGCACCCCGTCAGGCAGCCCTGGGCGGCAGTGGATCCCCCAAACACTCAGTGCAGCATCTGACCCGCCGCCTCTGGCCTTCATGCTTTGGCAACAGAGATCCTGCCCTCCTCGGTAGGTGTGTGCGTGTGTGTGTGTGTGTGTGTGAGACGGAGGAGCCGCTCGGATCAGCGTGACAGAGATGTTCCACGCTGAGATTGGACACTTTGCCGTTCTCCACGTTGCCACAGCAAACACTCCATCTCCGGGCGTCCCGCTGTCGTGGAGCCCCTGGTGGATCAGCTGCAACTTTATTTGGACCTCCACCCCCACAGTTTCCGTTCTCCTCGTCTTTCCAACGCTGTGTGTGTGTGTGTGGGGGGGGCGGGCATCCGTGCCGCCCGACCCATGCCGCCCTTTCGCCGCTCGCATTGTGTGCTGTCATGTGCTTATTTCGAACGTGAGTTATTCCGTCCGGCACTGGCAGGCAGCACAGGCGGCTGGTCACCGCACAGGGAAGCGTGAACGGGCCGAGGACGACAAGGACCTGCTGGGATCCTTGGATGTCTGCAATGTGCATCGAGCCCTTTGGCCTTCGAGCGTCTGAACTCACAGCCATGATTTCAAAACCCACATATCCAGATTTGGACATTTGCGTTTATAAATGATGAATTAAGGAGCGTTGAGCGTCGTGTTCCGAGCTGGGATGGAATCAGACTCGTGTGTGAGCATATCATTCCAGGATCACTGGGGTTTGACAAATGTTCAATGGTGTGAAGAGACAAACATCTATGATTCTGACTCAGCTGTTGCCAAACTTTCCAAGCCCTTTGACCTTTTTCTAAACATCTCAACAGCTGCAAGAGGACTGACGCTCAACACGTTCGAATAATGGAAGGCAACATTCTGACGCTTTTCTGGTTTTGTGATATAACACAACACATAATCGAATGACGCACTATAACAGAGCTTAAAGTAACGCAACGTAGCATTAATGTGTCGCAACTTCATGTGACGTGATGCAACACAACTTCACACAACAAGGCGTGGCGTAACATCAAGCGACACAACGCAACGTAACAGAGCATAAAATAAACATATCAAAAAAATAAATAATAAACATATTGCGGTGCAAGGCAACACAACTTGACATGACGTGATGTGTTACATGTGTTATGGTTTAAACGTCATGGTCTTTAAGTATTTTAACTTTTCATATGTTTTTAGATTTCATGTTATGTTGTGTTATGTCATTTCTTAATATGTTATGTTAGCTGATCTTGTGTTTTTTATATTGTAGTGTTTTAGTCAGGGAAAACACCCGGGAGACGGTAAAACGTGCGTTTAATAAGCGATAGCTGTTGTTGTCCGAAGCCACGCAGGCCTGCAATACAACTCACCGTCCCGCTCGATTCCAGGTTAGAAAAAAACAGAATTCCTTGCACAAACTTGCCAGCAAACCCATGATTACAGAGAAAACAAGCATCAACATAAACCCAACATTCGTGACTCGCTACACTATATTCTGTTATTTATTATTATGTTATGTTGTTATGTCATTTTTGTTTATATATATATAATATAAAAGTATATATATATGTGTGTGTGTGTGTGTGTATACATATAGTATCTAAAATGTGTTATATTTATACATTATGGTTAGTTTTTTTACTTTTCATATAATTTTGATTTTACGTTATGTTGTGTTATGTCATGTTTTAATATGTTATGTTAGCTTTGGTTTTTTCTTATGTTTTTCATATGTTGTGTTATGTATTGATTTTATGTTACCTTGTGTTGAATTTTTATATTTCAGTGTTTGTTATGCTGTTATGTGAATTTCCTTTATAGATAGATAGATAGATAGATAGATAGATAGATAGATAGATAGATAGATAACATTTATGGTGTCTTATGTTTATGCATTACGATAAGTTTTATAACGTTTCACATAATTTTAGATTTTATACTATATCGTGTTATGTCATGCTTTAACATGAAATATTGTCTTGAGTTTGAGTTGTTTTGTCATGATGTTGTTGTGATTTACAAATATCATATTTTATACTTATATTGTGTTATGTTTTATACATTATAGAAAGATTTTTAACTTTTATTGTTTTATTAAGGTTTAAGTTATGCTGTGTTATGTCTCTTATTTTATGTCAGGTTATGTTGTCTTATGTTTAAGAGGTTGTTATGCTGTTATATTGTTGTGTCCATTTTTTGTATATATATCTCTATGTTATATATCATATTTATATTGTGTTATGTTTTACACGTCACGGTAATTTTTTTTACTTTTCAGATCATTTAGATTATAGGTTATGTTGCGCTATGTCATGTTTTAATATGTTATTTTAGCTTAAGTTTTCTTATGTTTTTATTTTATGTCACTTTTGATGTCGTGTTATGTTTTGTTGTTTGTTATGCTGTTATTTTATGTCAATTTTGTTCACACATATATATATATATATTTATATATTATATATAATATTTATATTGTGTAATTTTTTATACAATGTGATAAGTTTTTGAACTTTTCATATATTTCTAGATTTTACACTTCGTTGTGTTATGTCATGTTTTAATATGTTATGTTTAGTTTTCTTCTGTTTTTTTATATGTTGTGATGTTATTTTATGTTGCTTTGTATGTCACAAAGTTATCTTGTTTATGTTGTGTTGTCTTATGTTATGTTCTGATGGTTTATTTCGTTTTGTTATTATATGCCATGTCATGTTGTTTTGTTATGATATTATTGTTTTTACAAGTGTCTGCTTGTTGTGTTTCTTATTTATTGTGTTTATTTGTCATTTATATTATGCGATGTGTAATGTCATGTTTTATTTTTTGTTGTGTTATCTTTTCTGTCATTTGTTTTTTATATTTTATATTTACTTATATGGTTTTTATCTTTTTATTTTAGATTTTACATTGTATTATACATTTACATTTTGGTAAGTTTAAGGTTATCTTTTTTGTCATTTTTTTAACACAAATATACATTTTAAGTTTATATTTATTTCTATGTTTCTTATTTTTCTATTTTAGATTTTATATTTTACATTGCATTATACATATACCTTATAGTAAGTTTTGTTTTTAACTATGTTGATTATGTCAGTTTTGTTTCTATCTGTATATCTATATTTTTTTACATTTTATATTGTGTTATAATATGCTTTTATACATTATGGTAAATTAGTTTAACCTGCCGTGTTATTTCATAGTACACTTTCATTTTTTTTATTTTGTTGGGTTATTATGTCATCTCATGCTGTTATGTTTTTATAAGTTATATTTTGTTATGTTTTTTTAAAAGTTATGTTGTTTTTTTAGATATATGTTTTATATATGTATCTATTGTCATTATATGTCACATATGTCACTTTTCCCCATATTTTTCACTTTGTCAACAATTTTTTCAATACTTTATGATTTTCACATTTTTTCCATTGTTATTGACCTTTGACATTTTTGGTCAAAATTTTCATGTATACATGTACTGTAACATTTTACTAACTTTTCACTTTTCCCCAATATTTTTCACTTTGTCAACAATTTTTTCAATACTTTATGATAATTCACATTTTTTCCAATGTTAGTGACCTTTGACATTTTTGGTAAAAATTTTCATGACTACATATATTTTTTACATTCTGCCAACTTTTCCCAATAATTTTCACCTTGTCAACAATTTTCGTCATACTTTATAGTTTTCACATTTTTTTCCAATTTGATGACATTTGACTTTTTTTTTCAAAATTTTATGAATACCTTTCCTGCCACATTTTGCCAGTTTTTCACTTTTCAAATATTTTTCACTTTTTTCAACAATTTTTTCAATACTTTATGATTTTCACATTTTTTCCATTGTCATTGACCTTTGACATTTTTGGTCAAAATTTTCATGTATACATGTACTGTAACATTTTACTAACTTTTCTCTTTTCCCCAGTATTTTTCACTTTGTCAACATTTTTTTCAATACTTTATGATAATTCACATTTTTTCCAATGTTAGTGACCTTTGACATTTTTGGTAAAAATTTTCATGACTACATATATTTTTCACATTCTGCCAACTTTTCCCAATAATTTTCACTTTGTCAACAATTTTTGTCATACTTTATAGTTTTCAATAGTTTCAATAGTTTTTTTCCAATTTGATGACATTTGACATTTTTTGTCAAAATTTCATGAATATCTATATTGTCTATATTTTATCAATACTTTATGGTTTTAACATTTTTTTCCAAAGTGCTGGCCTTTGACATCTTTGTCATCTTTTTCGCATTTTTTCCAATGTTACTTACCTTTGACATTTTTGATCAAAATTTTCATGACTACATGTATTTTTCACATTCTGCCAATTTTCAAACTTTTCCCAATATTTTTCACTTTGTCTACAATTTTTGTCATACTTTATAGTTTTCAATTTTGCTTCCAATTTGATGACTCTTGTTTAAAACATAATGGCAATACATAACATAGCAAATTAAAAAATGAGAAAACGCAACATAACTTGAACTTAACAAATATAACTTTTATCAACTTACGATAACAAAACAAAGTAAAAGAACGGCACATCACATAATATTATATCATGTAACAACATGAAGGCGTGATGGTGGTGCAGCGTTTAGCGCTTTGGCCCCACGGCGCCAAGGACCCGGGTTGGATTCAAGCAACCTTTCCATGTGGACAGTTTGCGTGTTTTCCCCGAGTCTGCGCGGGTTTCCTCCTACGCTCCAAAAACATGCAGGCAACTTGGGAAAAAATTGGGAAAAATGTCCCGACAGACTGAATGAGTGAATGTATGTGAATGTGTGTAATGTTTGTCTGTATGTGTGGCCTGGCATTGAGTGGCGAGCGGTCCGGGCTTTGGCCCCGCCTCTCGCCCCGTGACCGCCGGAGAGACTCCTGCCAGTGCAGGACGACATGGATGGATAACACAACATACATTTAAAAGTCACAACTAAATCACAGCTAAATTCATAACATATTGTTACACAACATAACATGAAACCTAAAAATATCACAAAAGTTAAACAACCTTTTATTTATATACATATATACATATATATATATACACACACACACATACATACAGACATACATACATATATATACATACATACATACATACATATATACATATATATACATATACACACACACACACACACATATATATATATGTATATATATATATATGTGTGTGTGTATATATGTATATATGTATATGACTCTAGGGTTTATGGCCAGCGGCGATCTGTCCCCCAGGAGCCCCTTCGGGCCGGGTTGACTGTGAGTCGCCCACGCAGTCAGTCGGCGGGCGGAGAGGCGGTGCAAAGGCCGAGGCCGCAGATGGTCGAAACACCAAAACTCATCCATCTGGAGCCGCCGAAGGACGTCGGGCTGTGTTTTATTTAGTTTTCTTCAGGACGGGCAAAATGAGGCCGGCAATAAAAGCTGCAACAACGCACTCAATATTTGTTTTCCCTTTATGGCTGCAGCCTGCCGAGTGTGGGCGTCATGCAAAGTGTTATTATCCTCATCGTGTGTGTCCGAGTGTGTCCAATTGTGTGTGTGTGTGTGTGTGTGTGTGTGTGCGAAACAAGCGCAGAGAATGGAAGCGAGCTGCGGTTGGAAGGGAAGCATCCTGCTCACTTTGGCTTTGAGGAGCAACATGATCTCTCACAGCAGGCCATCACAGGTCTGATCCAGGTCGAAGCTCCTGGATAAGGTGCTCCTCACCCTCTGCTGAAGATCAAGCCTCCTGGAACCTGAACCTCTAGGTTTCCTGTTAACGCCCTGAACGTGCCAAATATAGTAGCTTTAACCTGAGGGAGTGTTTAAACCGCCGTAGGACGTCGGCAGACAGAACCTGACCTCCTAATGGTTCTGGTAGTTCTGTCGATGCAACTTCACCTCAAAGAGAACTTGGATGTGGAACACCTGGTGTTCTTCAGAAGTACTGATTCAGTTTCATAGTGCAAGCGTTTTCTTTTTCCACACTGTGCCGAATCGAAATCTGGGTCCTCCTCTCGAGATGTCAGACAGAAAGACGCCGGGGACGCAGAGCCTCCTGGAAGGTAGAATCACTGTTTGTGTTGCATTCATCTGGAGAAAGACGGTGGACATCAAAATATCCTTTCTCTTTGTACGGACTTTGGCCGACCGCTGATTCATACTGGTTTATTTATCTTGACCTCGCAATAACATCTTCGGAACCTCCTAGCTTTGGCAGGTTGGTTCCTAAAGAGTCACACAATTTTCTGTTCAGATAATTGTCGAATTCATGGATCATTACAAATGGCCTTGGATGGCTTCATTGAGCCAGGGTTGACGTTCTTCCTGAAGAACAGAAGAACCAAAGCTGTCCTGTCTCAGAAGGAAATACAATTCACAGCCCGCTCTTGAAGAGGTCGGCATCCGAAGAACCTCCGGGTTTCGGTCCGCTCAGAATGTCGTCGTCTGCAGCTCGGTGTCTCTGATTCTGACACGGAGACGACCGTGTTTCCCTTCAGCCCGTTTCTTTCGCTGTCCATGACAATTTTTCACAGCCGTTTGGAGAACGTGCATCTTGTTGAATTTCAAAAGACAGCGATGAGTGGTCTGCGGGGGCTTCCTGTTGGTGGGGGTTTGCTGGTTTATTTCTTTTTTTTTGTAACAAGGTTATGTTCCTCTCAACAGGGTGTTAAACATTTACTCTGCTGCGTCCACCCCCGCCCCGGTGCTGCTGGCACCGCCCCTGCGGGCACGGATCACCCCTCATACCTCAGCGCGCCGCCCTGCGGGCACGGATCACCCCTCATAGCTCGGCACGCCGCCTCTGCTCCGCGGACCGGCGGAGGCTCGACGGCTCTCCGCCCGCCTCTCCCCCGCATCATGCTGCCGGCCGCCCGGCTCGTTCCCCGCTCCCCGGCCGGTCGGAGCGGCGCAGGACCCGGGCGTTGAGGAGCGTCAGCGGAGCCCCGTCAGATGGAGGCTGTCGGACGAGCACCAGACACCGCCAGGTAAACGTGGCGCAGACGGAGGTGGAGTCGGATTCTGCTCGGGGCGGATATAAAATGTCATTTATAAGGGACTCGGGGCGGACGGGGGAGACATCGTCCGCCACAGTGTGTATTTAAATGTTCTAATCGATCATATCGATCGCCGATATCTTCGCTGGCCAACTTGGTGGCCGCGGGGACGAGCGGCGCGTGCGCAGCGCGCGACACCTCGTGCGTGGCTTCGTCGTAGGCGATCAAACTTCAGGATCCGGCGGGCGCCCGCACGTCCGTTCTCCCGCACATCCGCTTCTCCCGCACATCCGCTTCTCCCGCACATCCGTCCTACCGCACATCCGCTTCTCCCGCACATCCGCCCTCCCGGCTACGCGTCGCCGCGCAGGGGCCGGGTGTCCTGCGGAGCTCGCAGATGCGGAGGAGCGGTCGGCTCTCCTGCGGTCCGACGGAGCTCCACGTCCACCGCCGCCGCCACGGACCGGACGAGGCCCCCCGAGGCTCCCACGGTTCTCTGGGCTCCGAAGGCCGAGCCGCTCAGCCGCCGCCCGCAGAGCGTCCGTCCTGCGGGGTCAGAGCTCAGACACCGGGTTCCCGCCGCAGGGAGACGTTCTTCTCCCGCTGTCAGAACCGCAGGTGGACCCGTGGCCCAAGCCCGCCTCCCGACCGACAGCCCGACCGACGGGCCGCTTTCCCGTTGACCCCGGGAGGGCAGAGGCGCCGCGGAGCCGGGACGGGTGGAGCCTCGAGGAGGCCTCGCAGGGGGGGCCGCCTCGGCGGAGGTCCGGCCGCTGAACGGCTCACCGGTCTTTGCTTTGGCCGGCAGAGCCGCTCCTCCTCCCGCCCGCCTCTGGCCGACGCCCTCCCGTCCTTGTGGAGTCGGTCGAGGTTCCGGCCGGGCTGCCGCACACGGACGGGGACGGTTCGCCCCGGCGCCTTCTCATCGTCCCTCTGTTGATTCTTTTTCGGTGGTCGTTTGGTTGCCGTAGCAACGAAACCTACGCATGAATGGCATCTACTGTTTTGTAGAGCGTCTGCAGCTGTTTGTCTGCAGACGTGTGTGAGTGTGTGTGTGTGAGTGTGAGTGTGAGTGTGAGTGTGAGTGTGAGTGCGCTGACAGGCTTCCTTTGCACTGAGAGAATGTGTTGTGTTTCAGGCCCTCCTCCCCCCCCCTGTGACACTCTGCTCTTGAAGATCTCCGCCTTTTTCCAGAAAGCCTAACTCTCGCCCGGCTTCTGCGATGGGTTCCCGCAGCCAGAGCTTCTTGCACCAGCAGCAGCACCACCGTCGCGGCTCCATGGTCCCCGCCGCCGTTCCCCGGCTGCTGCCGGAGCACGGCGGCCTGCTGGGGGGCATCGCGCAGATCACGCCCGGCTTGTTCCTCGGCAGGGGGAACGTGGCCTCCAACCGCAGCCTGCTCCTGTCCAAAGGCATCACCTGCGTGGTCAACGCCACCATCGAGCTCCCCAACTTCAACTGGCCGCACATGGAGTACGTGAAGGTCCCGCTGGCCGACATGCCCCACTCCCCCATCTCCCTGTACTTCGACAGCGTGGCCGACAAGATCCACAGCGTGGGGCGAAAGCGCGGCGCGGTGTTGGTGCACTGCGCGGCGGGGGTGAGCCGCTCCGCCTCGCTGTGCCTGGCCTACCTCATGAAGTACCACCGCGTGTCTCTGGCCGAGGCCCACGCCTGGGTCAAGGCCCGCCGGCCCGTCATCCGGCCCAACGGCGGCTTCTGGCGGCAGCTCATCGAGTACGAGAGGAAGCTGTTCGGCAGGAACTCTGTGAAGATGGTGCAGACGCCCTACGGGGTCGTACCCGACGTTTACGAGAGGGACCGCAGGGGCCCGGCTCCCTACTGGGGCCTGTGAGGGGGCCCGCGGGGGGACGGGGGGCCGCGGGGCGAGAGGGTCTTCGGAGGTCAGCGGCGCCTCGGCGAGGCGCGCGTCCGGCAGGACCGCCCGTCGGGCGACGGAGCCGTCCCTCGCCGCCGCTCAGAGGAGCTCTCGCGCCCGACGTGACTCAAGTCCTCTTCCTGTCATGATGTCTGTGGTGGTTTTGTGGTTCTCCGGTTCTTCTGTGTGAGAGGCGCTGGCATGCTCTCAGTCTACGGTAGCATTTCAGATCAGTGTACAGAAAATATATCTATAGACGACCGCGTGTTGTGATGTGAGCCGACCGGCGTGGCACAAAGATACCTGGCTTTCTGAGGTGGACATGTCAAAGATGACGTTCGTAAAACTTTCGGGGCGTCCCCGTGCGGCTCGGCGTCCGCCGGCCCGTCGTGTGACCCCGACGTGTTACTGTAGTGCTTATCAATTGGCATTTTGAAAAAAGGGGCCCGCGGGAACATCTGCTTGTGTCCGCCCTCGCCCGGGTTAACGGGGAAACGTGTCCAGGCCCGACGGGCCGAGGCGTCCCGTGGTTGCGAGGCCAGACGGAAACGGGCCGACCCCCCCTTCGGTGTTGCTCTCCTCTTTAGCGTGGCTTGTAAAAGTAGATCCGGGCCCTCGGAGGGACGGCTCAGGTACGCGGTGAGCAAACGCACCCCTGAAAGCATGGCCCCGTTCCATAACTGTCGTGTTTCTCTCTCGGGTCGAGTATTAAAACTTACAAACTATTTCCTTGCCTCAGAGGAGTTTCCTTCCCTGCAATCCACGGGACGCCAGGAGCGGTGAAAACGCCATCTCGCACTCGGCCTGCGGGGAGGTCCGGGCGGAACACTTACGGAGCTCGTCCAGCCAGGGATCAGCGCACGGAAGTGTGCATCCACCCATTTAGTGTGGCGAGTGCGGGTCGACGTTTGTCCTGCACACCGTCTGTGCCCCGGCCGCGCACGTTTCACTCGCCAGCGCCGCTCGTCCGCATTCCCGCTCTCGGAGAAACCTGGAGCGCCGGCTTCCAAAGGAGGGAAAGGGCAGAAGCAAACGTCTGGTCGGCAGCAAAGACCTGCAAAGGACGGGCGGCCGTGGATGTGGGAGAAGCGGCTCTTCTCGTCCGGAGGCGCCTCACGTTCGTTCTGCAGCCGTTTTGTCCTGGGATGTCGGCCGTCGCCCGTTTGGGCTCGGACGCCCGGAGACGAGACCCGTCTGAAGGAACGGCGAGCTCCTCCCCCCCGCCGCGCTCCTGCGGGTGCAGCCCGGGACACGGGACGCCCAGCGGGACCCTCGCCTGACCAGCGCTTCGCTCCAGCGGAGCCCGGGAGCCTTTGGGAAGGTTGGAAAGGGAGGCACTGGTGGGCAGACGCCCATCTTTGTCATTCCCCGTCAGTCTGACGCAGCTACTCTGGAGATTAGACAGCCAGCAGGTGAACGCCAGCCCACCAGATGGTGAATAAATGTTACGCGGAGACTCTGAACATCGCCGTCCGACTGGAAGGTGATTTATCTGAAGGAGTCTGGGGATGGGAAAGGGCCTTCAGGACCAGAAAGCCTCCAGGCCTCGCTGGACACCATGCTCCGAATTCAGAGGCAGGACCGTGTACTTTGACCAGTTTTATTTTTGTTCGTAATAATAATAATCATTAATCCTCTCTTGATCCCTGTGGAGAAATGCTCTGCAATGACGCCATCCTGGCTGAGCCTTGAGCAGCTGCCAGGGGGCGGCCGGGGCTTCGCCGTGCTGCTCGACAACTCTTGGACCCACCGGGAGGAGCCGGGGATCCAACCGGGAACGTCGGCTTCCAAAGACGATCGCTCGACGTCCACGCCGCGCCGCCACCCAGATCTCTCTCCCGATGACTCTGTGGACCAAGCTGAGGAGCGCTTGTATCTCCGTGGAAGCCCGGAGCTCACCGTGAGAGGACCTCATCTTCGGCAGGAGACGAACGGCAGATCAAGGCCGGCGCGGGGCCGTGATGAGACGTCCGTCCTCCTCCGTCGGCCGAGGCCGACCGCCGGGTTTTCAATGGTCAATTTATTTGATTTGAACAGCGAGCGATGGAGACGAGGCGGGAGAGAGAAGCTACATTATTCAAGGACAGGAAAGAACGGACCAACGAAACACCCGCTCGCGATCGACATTACAGAGTTAAACTATATCAAACTATATCACTCCTATCCCACTGGTGGCTCGCTTAGCTTAGCATGTCGCTAGGAAACCGTGAGAATGGCTATAAATCATCTTTTACAGCGTTGTACATTCTTCAAGGCCGCGTCACCGAGGCCTGCTGACATGAATGGATGGATGGATGACGGGGATTCATCATTTCAAGTCTGATCAATATATTTCTGACACTACAAATAATCTGTGCACGCGCATGTATTTACATCACATTCCCCTGACAGGCCACCACCGGGACAAAGCACCGCACAAGAAAATACAGAGTCTTCAGCGGCCGTCAGCGGGACTCGATCCACACCGAACACAATATTAAACGTTTGTCTTCAAATCCTCACATCACATCATTTGTTTCCCTCCCAAAAGCTTATAAGACACAGGGTTGAAAGACCCCGCGGGGCCGAGGTCCCCCTCGGCGGTGCAAAGACATTGAAAGTTCATTAAAAGTTAAATAAATCCGCCTTCGGAAGTTGGGTCGGGCGCAGAGTTTGTCAGAAAGAAAAGATTAAAAGGGAAAGCCTCCAGTTTAATCTTCCCAACCCAGAGCGGAGCGATAGCCGGGGTGCAGCAGCAGGTCGGCCCGCAAGCGTCCGTGACTATTTACTAAATCACCACGTTGACGTTTGTTTCTGCAGCGAAAATAAATAAAAGTGGTATTAGTGACAGCTGGAACCCCTGGAGAAGCTGACCTGGAGGTTCTCCCAGAGCTCTGTCCCAAACATGGGTGCCGGGATACAAGAAACCAGCAGCTGCGCCGGTCGCGGCTCAGAGCAGGTCTGGCAGGATCAGGCCCGGGGGTTTGGGCTCCACGCAGTTGATCCAGAAATTGGCGCAGCTGGCGTGGTACTGGTGGCCCCCGTACAGGAGCTTGAAGTTGTCCGTCTCCGAGTTGAAGGCCTGTCAGAGAAGAAACACCAGAATCACAGACACGACCGGCCACCTCGTCCCAGGACAGACCCTGCGGGCATGATGCTGTGATGCACGCACGCACGCACACACACACGCACACACACACACACACACACACACACAGGAAGCAGGGTTTGTTCATGTGGGCAGCTGTGAAAGCTGGAGCGGGGCGGATGTTGAAAGCACCGCTGTCACATGTGACTCCCATGCAAGGTGAAACAGGCATGAACATGTGGCCTCCATCCCGCTCCATCTCCTGGAGGAGACCATCACATTCCTGGAAGCACCGGCAGACTCTGATTCTGGATTCACCTTCACCTTTGCTCATTCGAAACCCTGACAACTGATTCTTGGGGCCCGCTGAGAGGGAGCGATCCAAAGACCCCTGGAAGAACTACAGGGAAACACGAGTCGACCAAATAACGGTGTCACCATAGCAGGAGCTTCGAGACACATGAGAAGACACCTGCAGAGACAAAATGTTGCTGTGAAATCCATCCTCTGAATCTAGTCCCCAAAAAGTCTCCACCGGAGCAGAGAGCGTGCAGGGCTACGGACCCGACCGGCTGACCGCTCACATCCTTTCAGTCAATAAGACCGAGGCTGACAGGCCCTCTGCTGTCACGGCGCTGTGCGTTCAGCGTCGGAGCGTTCAGCGTCCGAGCGTTCCCGCCGGACTGTCGCGTGACACCGTGGCCGCCTCCGGACACGCGTGTGCAAGGGGTGCCGTGCGTTTACGAGTTTCCTTCCCGTGTGACAAACTGGAGCTGAAGCCGGAGAGACGAGTGAGTCATGTGCGCTGAATCATAGCCTCCCGCGCAGGAGGAGGGGCAGATGAACGCAGACATCCCAGCAAGAAGAGCCACCAAACGCAGCGTTCTCCACCTGGACCTGCAGCTTCCTCATGACACCTGCTCTCAGAGCCTGGACCTCCACTCGCCTGGAACATCTCCTGCCTGCTCAAGCAGCTGCTGTAGGAGCAGGATGAGGGCAGGGAGGTCGCTCCGGTGTGTACACACACACGTACACACACGTACACACACGTACACACACGTACACACACACACACACACACACGTACACACACACACGTACACACACACACACACACACACACACACACACACACACACACACACACACACACACACACACACACACACACACACACACACACACACACACACACACACACACACACACACACACACACTGATGCGTCCCTTCCACAGTGCAGCCTTCCATGTTCTGCCCGTTCATCAGCGAGGCAGGGTTCTATCAGGGAAGTGCAGACGGATGCCGACTCGACAGGACGGCAGCGAGAGAAGATCAAGCGTCCCACCCGGTACCACAGGGCCTCTCTAACGTCACACTGATGCTCCAAATATTCACAAAAAATAAAATATTAACTTCTTAACGAATGAGGAATAATTACCCACAACCTCCTCCCACTGTCTTTAGTCAGGGCCTACAAGCAGAAGAACGGCCAGGATGTTCAAGCACAGCCCTGCAATCACCAGTGTGCGCATGATGTCTGTGCACAGCGTGTGTGTGCACGGTGTGTGTGTGCACGGTTTCACCAGGCGAGATCTTCCCGCATGTGTTTCTGTAAACCCTAGGAAGGAATCCTTGAGATTCCCGCCAAGGATCCTCCAGACCTTCTCCCAGAAAGACCTGCTGCTCTCCAGGTGTGGTGAGGAGCTCCCCGACTCCCTCCAGGGGAGGTCAGAGGTCAGCCGATCTCGACAGCCACGCTTTCAGAGCTGCAGAGAAATGTCTGTAAAGAACGGGGGGAAAATATAATGTCTCGTTTTCTAGAAAACGGTGTCCTTTCGTTATTCCTGCCATTTGCTGCCATCGGGCTTTTCTGGCTGTCGGATCCCTGGGCTCCCGGCCGGCTCTGATACGCCTGTGACGGGCCGGCAGCGGCGTCAGCGGCCGAAACGCTGGGCGGAGGTGAATAATGATGTTAGGATTTTGCAGACGGGACTGTCGGCAGTTCCCGTCGGAGCACTGTCAGGAACCGGAGAGCCAAATGAAATCCTTCCTGCTGCTTCTCCTCGTGATGGCCCGGATCAGCGCAGATCATTCAGCAGACCAGTTGAAGCACCACCACCAGCACCATAACCAGCACCACCAGCACCACCAGCACCACCACCACCCGGCTCTATTAATACTTGTGATAACGTCTGCTGTCTGAGGCACAACCGGAGGTCCCAGGAATTTGCTACCTGTTTCCCGTCCCTGCCGGACAGCCGGTGCGGAGAAGAGAGGAGGCAGGGCCGTCTCGCTAAATGTGGGTCCACGAGTGACAGGGCGAGGGCGTGACCGCGGCGTTACCTGGCTGAATGTGACTAGCGTGCTGAAAAATCACGGGAACCGTCAACATGCGACGGTTAACGAGGACCCGCTTTGCTCGCTCGCTATCGAGGATTCGTTCCTTTTCTCTCAAACGGCGTGATGGAGCATCATCTCCACCCTCTGTACTTTTGCCTGAAAAACAAATTAATAGCTCTTCACTGAGGGACAATGCAACAATCGGCGGGGCCTGCCGGAGCCGGAGCCGCTCTTTCACTCCATTATACTCCCAGGGATGCTATTCTTCACTTGGCTATTATGCATTCTCACCACTGTGGCTCTGCCAAATATGTAATTAAAAGATGGGTTATTAATCTCATGCTAGCTCGTGGCGCGCAGACAAAATAAAACTGCATCCGTTTTCTCCACTGGCTGTGTGCACACCAGCGAGAAGTGATGTGAGCGTGTGTGTGTGTGTGTGTGTGTGCGGGTCTATTATCGGCTGCTCTCCCTGCTTGTGACAAATGTGGAAGCCACATCTGCTGCAAACGAGATGCCTCCAGCTGTATCTGCCCTGGACCGTTCATCTGCCACTGGCCGAGCAACAATCAACGCCTCCGTCCAGCGCTTGAGACCACGCCGCCTGAGGCCCGTCACCGGTCCAGGCCAGGGACCTTCTCAGCCAGCAGAGGTCCGCTGTCAGACATCAGCCCAGGGCGGCAGGGTCCCAGCTGGCAGCCGGGACCGTCAGCTGACAGTGACCAGGTGAGGCGGAGGAGACGACAGAATGAACCCCGTCTCCGGGAAAGAAACAAGCATGTTGACCTTGAAGAGCCAATCCCAGAGTGGAGAAGAGCGAGCCCGGGCGCCAAAGTGACCATTCTCCCCTCGGGCTCACGTCTCACGGGTGTATGTTGCGCTTTAGCCGTTCCCTTTCCCGCTCCTCCTTCAGTAGATAAACCAGGAGGGAGCGCTGCCCGGAATTTTAGTCAAATTTGAATCTACCATGTTCCAGACGGACTCACGCTGAAGCTCCGACCGGCTTTGAGCAGCTACTGTGAGAGCAACGCTCCGCAGACGGAAGCCGGGTTCACCTCACCTCTGTTTCTGCAGAGAAACATACAAGGCACGGCATGAAGCTCGCAGCTCTGGCAGCTCAGGCGGCTCGTGGCTTGGAGTGTGGAATCTGACGGCACATACCAGGAGAGTGTCGAATGGACTGCTCGGCAAAGAGCCCAGAGGACCGCCGTGAGGAAGCTCCTTCCCCTGACCGGCCCGATGAGGAGAGCGCTCACCTCAAACGGCCCTTTCGGCCATAACTCCCGCCGACGCGCCGGGAATGTAACGCCCCTCCAACGCTCCTGACCTCTGACCTCTGCGAGGCCTCTCACTGGTCCGGGGCCGCACGTCAGTTCTTATTTGTCAACGGACACTTAAAATAACTATATATTAGTGATATTCTGAGGGTTAAAGTGTCTGGCGGGAACCCGATCCAGCTTTCTAAATTCTGACACCGGTGTATGGTTCCTAAGCGTCCACGGCCAGTGTGGCCAAGGGAGAAGGCGGTCACTTTGGCCCCCTAGTGGGCTCGCTGGGGGGGCAGAAGTGGAATAAGGTTCGACCGACAGTTTGAGGTCTCGTACTCGTTTAAACAGGCGTCCAAAAGCACTTTCTCCCTTGCTCTGCAAGAAGACAAACAGGTCAGTGGTGGTCTGCTCCGGGCGAGACCGCGGTCATGGACAGACGGACGGGCTGGAAGGTGCAAACCTTGCTGCGGGCGTCCACGTTGAGCAGGCACACGCCGCAGGCCAGCTCCTTGGCGCTCTTGATGCCGTGCCTCAGGACGCAGGACGAGAAGTCCAGGGAACTTTCATCGGGCTGAAAAACACAGAGGTTGGCATTTCAGATGCGGCTTCTGCCGGCGGCAGGGCTTCTAGTCCTACGATGGCGGCAAGTAACATCTGTTGATGCCTTTGTTCGCTGCCTGACTTCACTTTGGAGGAATCAGAACAAACAGCGTTGCCGCCTGGAGGACTGATTTTAGTTTGTCACACGGGTGTCGCAGCTCGAACGGTCGGGTCGTCCTTGGAGCCCGACATTCCGGCTCGCATTCCCGGCTCCTCCTAAGTGGCTGCCAGCCGCTCGCGGTTCATCCATGATGGATTCAATGAAGAGGAATTTCCGGCGAGGGAACGCAAGGGAGCCCCTCCGCAACACCCGGGAGGCTTCTATCCTCTGCATGGTGTGTGTTGTCCCTCCCGCCGCTCTCTAGCTGAAGACGTGGAAGAGCTGGACAAATGAATCCAGAGGCTTTGCCCCCCCTGATTGGAGCGCCGGTGTCCGGCCGGTGTCAGGCCGGTGTCAGGCCGCCACCGCATGCCGATCGACTGATCACTGATTTGGGCCTAACGGTTAGATCACGACTCTACTGGCCGTCTGTTTCTAGATCCTTTACATCCCGTGTGAGCTAACAGATTCGGCCTCCGAGGTGGCGGAATCTGCCCGGCCAACACGTGTGCATTCATCCATTCATCCATTCATCCATTCACCCGAAGCCTCTCACCGCAAGACTGGCCAGGGACATGAACCCCATCAGGTTGTTCCACACCCGGCTGATGTCCTTCACCAGCTGCTGCAGCTTCTCAGAGCACACGGCGGTGGCCTTGATGCCCAGCTCCACGCGTCTTGTGACGCGGTACACTTCCACCACACCTGGGAGAAGACGAGAAGCACACAGGAGATCAGTCTGAGGGGCAGCGTCCTCTGCGGAAACGGAGGAGGGATCAGCACCGTCATGGGGAAGCCGGACGCCCCCCAGCCCTGCGTTCGGGGTCTGCTGAGTTGGTGACCGCGGACAGCACACCCTTCGACCTCCGTGGCCGACCGCGGGGCCACAGAGTCGGTCCGATAACAAGACCAGACGCCGAATGTGGGCCAACGTGGGCATCGGGGGAATCGGGGGAGGTCCAAAACGTTTGGGATTAGGGTACATCGTCACCGCGTTCATCACACTACACTAGGGGGTACAGGTGTGTCCTTAGCGTTGCCCTGTAACTGTATTCCACCTTTAACTGCTTGGTGAGCATGTTTCCTGATCTGTCCCTCCACACAGATGCAGCGACAGAAGGACCTGGCACACATGAGGTGAGCTGTTTTTCGGGCTGTGGAAAAAAGGACTTTCTGTAAAACTCGTATGCCCAGGTGTCGCAGCGCCACGCCATCTGTTAGGCTCCGCCCACCTAATGTGTTCTCTGATGGCTAGGAGAGAGTGAGAACGGATTTTTAACAAACGTATCCGGCCGGCCAGGCCAATTATGGGCAAAGCATGCCAAACTCTGGGAGGTTGATTTGCATATTTGCATTGCAGACAAAGTCCTTCCTTCCATCCCTCTCCTGCACGCAGGCTGAGGGGCTGCGGCCGTCCAGCTGCTGGACAAATAATGGATGAAGCCGCTCTGCAGACAGAATTAAAAGCTGTTTGGGCTGAATTTGTTTTTGTGTTTATCTGCCTGGCAAACGAGCCAGGGAGTTCATCCTGGACCCGACGCATCCAGATCCACCCAAACAATGCACGCGCATGCACGCCTGCACACACGACTGCCCTCTACTCTGATCTATTCTTGTAATACACAATAATAATTCTCCAAGTGTGTGCGGCCTTGTTGTATGTCTTTTACACGCCGGGAGGACACGGCCTGGTAAAGCCAGCAATGCAACGCCACCACACCTGTGCATAGTCCGTGTTCTCTCTGCTCCGCCGCCTCGCACCCTACACACTCAGTCTGGATTATTTCAGCCTGTGCATGTGTGTGTGTGCCGTCTCACCCAGCAGATACTCCATGCCCTGAGCAGACTGGATGACCTCAGTGCAGACAGTGGAGCTGCTGATCCCATTCAGGGTGTTGTTGGCTTTGGTGATGACCTGAACAGGGAACAGACGCGCACGCGCACGCGCACGCACACACACGCACACGCACGCACACGCACACGCACGCACACGCACGCACACACACACACACACACACACACACACACACACACACACACACACACACACACACAGTAACATTCCCAATCAGTATTGTGATTTAGACTTACATTTCATCTCGTATTTAAAGTCAAACAACTTCCAAATCCCACTCGTCCTCTGTTTGCCGAGTAAATGTGTGTTTTGCTCCGACCAGAATGCAACTCCATGCTTGTTATGAGATGGAACGATCAATGTTTTTTTTTTTGTTTTTTTTTTCAGTTTTAAGACTTAACCGTTGAAGATGAATTCATTCATTTGCACAAAGGAAAGTTCCCAGGGTAAAACGGCACTTGGACGAAACATGAACGCGACCCGTCTTTTTGCTTCATTATTTTTACACCGACGTCTGCAGGCGAGCGTCTCTCGGGCCGAAGGTCAGACGGCGGACCAAAACAAACACAAACCTCCAGCGCACTCTCCAGACACCTCTGCCACTCATAGGCGTAGCGCTCGCTCTCCTGCAGCAAAGGCAGATACAAAAGGCTTTGAGCAAAACGAAAGAGAACAGCGTGAGGACGACAGCTGGCCGCGACGGGCCGGTCTCACCTCCACCTCCCCGGTCAGGTCCTTGTACTTGTCCCTGATGACGGGCAGAGCGGGCTTCTCGCTCAGCGTGCTGGACCGGTCCCTGAAGGGCTGCTCGGGGGCCGAGGACGGAGGCGAACGGCCTATCTCCTTCTCGCCCAAACTGTGACTGCGCTTGTGGGAGCCTGCCAGAGGTGAGCAGAGATGCGGTCGACGCCGGACAGAACGTCGCATAATTAGGTCTGGCCGAGACGGCGCTGTTGCGTTTCCCCCCGGCCGAGGTCAGATGGCGGAAACGTAAACAATAACTATGTATGAAACAAAGGCCCGAAGATGCAAACGTGAATAATTGGAGCGGGGTAGGCCGGCTTCCATTTCGGCTCAGCAAACACCGCTACTTCATTGGCACGAGGGGAAGGGCAGCAGCCTCGAAGGGGATATTGTTCCCGCGTGTCTTCACCCCTGAGACTCCATCCTGCCGGGATCTCAACACCGCCCTCTAATGCCTGAGGGCTGCGCTGCAGACGCCCGGAAGACAGACGGCCGGAGGACAGACGGCCGGAAGACAGACGCCCGGAAGACAGACGGCCGGAGGACAGACGGCCGGAGGACAGACGGCCGGAAGACAGACGGCCGGAAGACAGACGCCCGGAGCTCGCCGGCACTCTCAGGTATACGGCGGGTTATCCCATCACAGAATTTGCATCTTTGCCCATTTAAGGCGGGTAAACCCTCACACGGAGGCTCTTGGGGCCAGAGAAGGCCAGCCCGTCCCTCCGGTGTATTCGTTCAAGAAGACGTAACGGCCCTGTGACCGACAGGTGACTCACCTTGAACAGACAGGTCGAATGTGGCCAGCTCACTCTTGATCATCTCCTCGCTGGACTTGACTTTGGCCTGAGCGCTGGCTTTGAGGAAGTCCGATTTGCCGAACTTGGGTTTGTCTCCTTGGAAGGCGCCGAAGTCATCGGAGAGCTCGCCGTGGTCGCCCTCGGCGGCCGTCTCGGCGGCGCCGGCGGGGGACGCGGACTTCTCAGACACCGTACCTGCGAAATCCCCAAAGTCGTCCTCGCCGTCCACGCCGGATCCAAAGTCCGCAAAGGCTTCGAACTTGTCATCGGACGACGAGGCGTTCGCAGCCGGGACGGGCGCGGGGATCTTCGCGTCGATGTTTTCGCTGCTACCAAAGGCCGACTCCTTCCCCTGCGGCGGGGCTAGAGACGGCGGGGCGGCCCCTTCCAGGCCCGGCAGCTTCCTGAGCTCACCGGCAACGCATTCCTCCCGGTCCGACCAGTCATAGCCGGCCAGGCTGCCGAGGGCCGAGGTCCCAAACGGGTCAAATTTCAAGTCGTCTCCTTCTGTAATGACAACACAGACATACCAGTGGTTCCTGGGAATCGCACAGATGAGCTCATGATCGGCGGGAGATTAACGGGCCCGGACTGCCGTCAGATTGTCACCATTTGTCCATCTAGAGCTCATCTAACAGCGGGCCCCCTCGGGGTGCTGGGACTTTAACGACACTGATCGGATAAGCACTGAAAATCACTAAAATATACAAATGACAGTCAACTGACAGGACCGTAAGTATGAATCCGGCATCTTGGCCTAACAGACGTTTACTTACCCTCAAAACCAAAGTTAGCAGAATGAATTTGATCAGCAATATTTGGAAATCCATGACGCGTCGCTAAGAATCTAATGATCTGAGTAAACGGGTAGTGATAAGAGAGGAATCCTGCCCATTATATGCGCTTTAGTGACATTTAGTGCCTTAAAATATACCCTGCAATATAATCGCTGCGGTGCCGATACTAGATCTCAGTTACATCTTTACATATTATTACTCAACGCTAAGCTGAAAATGGCCAAGAATGTTGCGTCGACTAGTCAACGTTCTCCAGTCTGGACTTTGTGACTGAGTTGTGGCAAAGCAGAGGCCCAAAGATAGATGGAGAAGGTTTGTGAGATGTTCAGGGAACATGCTGACCTCTGCTTACTAAGCTTGTAGTAAAATTCATTTGAAACCTGTGTGGACGGAGAGAGTCAACAAAGCTCTGCAGAGTCCCGCCTCCGAGCCTCAGCAACGCATGGAAGGGCTAATGGATCGTTTGGAACGATGGCTGACAAGTCCTGCGTCAATACATTAACGGTTGTTTGATTTGGCATTTTTCCCAATCATTTCTCCCGGTAACGCTGGGGGGCAGCGTTTGCTCTCTTCTCATTCGCAGTCATTTGGAGGGTCTGAATCCGGCAGCCGACCAACATCAGCACCAAGAAGAGGGGCTCTGCATACATTTCCAGTGAGAGGCTTGGGCCCGTGTCACCAATCATCTTTAAATCAAATCTATATTAGACAGGAATGTTCAGGTGCCGGGATGCCCTCACCTCAAACACCTCATCAGCACCCTTCGTGTTGTTGGAGCCATGAGGTTTTGATGATAGCTATGATAAGCTCGCTATGATATAAGCTCAGCGCTGTGGTGGAATTATACATGCGCCTCATAAACAGGCTGGTATGTATAGGTGTGCATGCGTGCACGCACGCACGCACGCACGCACGCACACACGCACACACGCACACACGCACACACACACACACACACACACACACACCCCTCTGTAATGACTGATCAGTTAACCCTTCTAAGACTCCCCCCCAGTCCTACAGAACCTGTTTAGACGACCCGTCACACACAGGAACCTGGACCAAAGTGTGGTTTTGGAGTGGATGACATCGGTGAGCGGATAAACTGTGAGTGAACTGGCTGATTTTGTTTGTAGTGACAGTAATCCATGCTGGGTTCGTTGATATTTGAGGATTATCGTCAATGCCACAAACCCTGATGCGAGACACCGGGTCTAGGATAGCAACGCACGTGGTTGTCAGTGGTTACCATCAGCACATTTGCGGCACGTCGGTTTCCGTCCGGACATGGTGGCCACCCTTTGTTCGGGCGTACGTCAAAGTGTCGGGCTGCTGGGATGTAAAATGATCCCTAGTTCTCCGGGAGACGGCCCGTCAGAGTAAAGGTCACTGAAAGGTCAAGCGGACTCACCGGTATCGGCCGGACGGTCACGGATACATTTAAATATCTGCCGTCGCTGCGTCTGCTCTAGTTTGTTTGTGTTTCCCGCTGCTCGGGCTAGTTTCTGCGCTGCGAGTCGCTCCGCACCGACTCGGTATTCAGACCCCTCAGTTTCCCTCTCAGACACACAAAAACGGCCTGCCCGCCCGGCCGGTCGCGTTGCACGGCAGAGCCCTCAGACAAAAAAGGCAATTTGTGAAATTGACAAGGATCTAGCGCTGGGACGCGTGCGCGGTCTTTCGATTTAGAGGTTTACTGCCCCTCCGGAAAGCAAAGGAAGAAAAAAAAAGGACGGTACGCATTTCAGCAATACCAACAGTAATATTTATTACGACAGCATGAGTAGAGAGAAAGAGATAAAGGTCACAGCACTGTGAGAGAGACCTATCATTACAAGAGGTTTGGCAAACTAACACGTGTAAAATCAGAGTCCAGCAGTTTACAAGGGCATGCAGTCAGGAGAAAGGGAGGAGGAGGGAAAAAAAGACAAAAAAAAAACAGCCAAAATTCCAAACAAAGGTAATCCTAGGATACAGAAGCAGACACCAGAATGAGAAGGCACAGTCACAGACTAAAATCAGAAAATCTGAGGAGGCGACAACTCGTGTCGCTCTATAAGGGTGGAGGAGAAGCAAGGGGGCGTTTTTGGAAAGAGCTGAGTACAGGACACTGGAGAGGCCAGGTTGAGAAGATCATTCAAAGAACAAGTCGAAGGCAGGAAGCAGTAACCCTTTGAGGACCCGAGCGGACGTCGGCGGAGCATCTCCGACCGACCCCCGCTTCAGAACTTGGACACGTGAGGCCGCCTGATCGTGAGGTCGCCCGATCAGATGGGCGGCCGGCGTTTAGGGGCCAGATTGTGGACCTCGTTCAAGCTCTCAAAGGGTCACGGACAGAAAGGGGGCCGTTCGGACGCCGCCGTCCCAGGAAGGGTTCCCATCGCGTCCAATCACGGAGGCTGGAACAGGTTAAAGAGACAGTATCCTTTTCTTCTCTGGCTACAGCGCCGGTCTGTCAGAGCAGGCGAAGGGTTTACACGGCCGCGCGGCAGAATTCAACACAACAAAGTTAGCTTCGGGCTGAAAACCCAAAATGTTTCAATGGACATTCAGAGGTTACTAAAGAGTAGGGGCTACATCTAGTTTACAGTCTGGATATCACAACAAGCTCCACAAGTCATTCTAGTCTCAAAATAAGAGCTCCTGTAATAAAAATACACTATTAAATCTGTATTGTACATTTTCCTTTCGATAAACAGCTTGCAATACGGTGATGCATAAAACCATGTCTCCTTTTATGTTCTTGTCAATTTCACAAATTGAAAAGGCAGGCACACTGCAGCAGAAAGCAAGGCAGGAAGAAGAATACAGTATCGGGTTCTCTGAGAGTCAGACCGCAGAGACACGCGTGATGTTTCGTGCCGTCGTCGATGTGAAGGACAAACGCGTCTCCTCCCGAGCTCCACCTCGCAAAGGAAATACTGTCTCTTTAAGAGGATGTCTAGACGCTCAGCCAGGTGCTCCGGCTCCCGGGCCGGCCTGCTACACGTCAAGAGGAGGAGAGTCCCGGAGCAGGAACGCCAGACCGGTAGAGGTGAAGAGGAAGATGTAGAGCAGCCATTAGAGGAGCTTCAGAGCTTCTTGGGAATGTATCGCTAGAAAAACTGGGCACTTGCTTCGCCCCGCGGCCGTAGCCCGACGGCTCGACCGCCAATCCAGGAATTGTCACTCGAGTCCCCCGGCCTAGCGAACCCTTTCAGGGGAAACGACACCGACCGGTATGGAGGAACTGAAATAAGGCAATGAAGATGTTCACACTGATGATCCCTCCGGTCACGCGACCGTTCGTCGGTTCCTCCGATCAAATGACAGCATGGCGGAAATATGAGCCGCCGATCGACACCTGACGGGTTGAAATACTTAAAGCTTGAAAATAACCGCTATGCTGAACAACGGCTGAGTTGGTAAAGTGGATGTTGAAATGAGTCTGAGGGATGAAAACACAACAGTACGCTTTGACGAGACAACAAATCAAGACGCTCTACGGATGCGGCAGAAAATAAATAGCCGAGGCGAGATGCCGCATGAATAAGTGATGAAGAGGGCTGAGGAGGAGGAGGAGGACAGGGCACGGTGACAAAGACACCACCGGATCCAAACATAACGGGTCAGTTTGCATGTAACAGGGGGGACAAACGACTTTAAGGAACCCTAAATCCATTTCTGTCGAGGCACGGGCCAAAACGCTATCACAGCGACCACCGTAAGAGACTGATGTCAGCAAACAATATTGTTTCCGCTCTGGAAAAGCGCCGACAATAACTTACTGACACCAGAACCAGACGAGTCCATCCGGTCCGCCCGGTCCAAACGGCGTCCGGCTGCATTGTGCTCGTCTCAATCCCGCTGAGCATTCACGGTTTCTCTGCTCCGGGGTACTCAGCGACGTGGTTCTACACGGGTTCTTTGCCTCCAGTAAGATCTGACAGACTACGAACGCTGGCGTAACAAGCGACCTCTCGGAGACGACGCCTCCGGTAAACTGCAGCTCGCCGAGTCGAGCAAGCACAGATGCAGCGCCCGGTGCCTGTCTGCGTTCTAGCCTTTAGCTTCGACGGGCTGAAAATGTCAAACGCACACCCTCAGTCAGGCCTGTGCAGACAGAGGACGCCCTGAAGGGGAGCTCCGTGTGGGCCGCCGCTAGGAGCCAGGGCTGTGGACCGGACCGGACCGGACCTCCCCGCGGCCAAACACGCTGTCATTACTGAAGGTGCACTTTAAGGATTTGGGGACCGACGCAGTACGAGAGGACAGGTTCTTCCAAAAGCCCTGTGACCCGTCAACGAAGGGAGGGAGCGAGGGACGACAACACGAGAGAACACAGTGGGGGGGGGGGGGCTGGGCGTTCAATAAATAGATAAATAAATAGATAAATAAAAGAGTTTTTTGTGATGGCTGATGAAATGTAGAACGAAAGAGATGAGCTAACCTTCCATCTGATATGTCATTAATACTGTCTTTAGGTTTCATATGTTTCCCATTTCTTTCGGCCCTCGTCGCCTGCCCTTGGACCCTGTTCGGCAATCATCGGAGGGCACCACGAGTCACGGCCGTGCGGCCGCGCCGGGCCTCACCACAGCAATCGCACAAGTTCCTCACCTGTAGCGGGGGGCTGGTGGGCCGAGAGACCGGGCAAATCCAGAGAGCTGTCCGACATCACGTGCTTCAGGTCTCCGCCCACGTCCGAGAGCTTCATGTCCAGCTGCATCGACAGCGCGTCCTCGGAGTCGTCCTTTCCCACGCTGCTGCCCCCGATGGACGGGAGGTCGAGGGATTTGACGGAGGCCGAGTCCTCCTTTCCGTGTTTGAACGCGATCACCTTGTCCAGGGTCTTCTCTGAGGCGCCGAGCGCCGTGCAGAACTTGGAGGACTGAAAGTCGGCAAAGTCGTCGGCGTCGCTCTTGAGGGAGGAGAAGGAGCCGCCGCCGCTCTCCTTGGTGTCGTCGTAGGCCGTGCCTCCCTCCAGGGACAGCTGCTTGAAGACGTCGTACTTGTCCGCGCTCTGCTGGGGCCGCCGCTGGCCGGGAACCTCGGCCTGCATCCCGGCGGCGACGTCACCATGAGGCTCCCGCCCGGAGCTCCCGAACGCCATGAAGTCTGCAAAGTCGTCCTGCGGCGCCGCCGCTCCTCTCGCCACCGCCGTCGGAGCGGAGGTGGCGTCCGAGGGGCCGAACAGGGCGAAGTCCCCAAAGTCGTCCGTGCCTCCCCCGGAGGGCTTAGGTCCGCCCGGCCGGACGACGAGAGAGGGGGGCGCGGACACGGCGGGGAAGGGGCTGGGCTTGGCGTCGGCGGGGACCGAGGGGGTTATGGAGGAGAACATGTCCAGGTCGGCCAGGTTGAGCGGGTTCATGGGTTGGGACAGAGACGCCGCGGGCGCCGGCGGCGGCTGCTGCTGCTGCTGCTGCTGCGTTAGCTGTTGTAAAGACTGAGAGGTGGGGAAAGCAGAGGGGAAGGAAGGCTGGAAGATCTTGGCCTGTTCTGAGGGGTCTAGTGGCGAGACGCTGTCGGCGGTTTTAAAGTCTGTGAAGCCGTCATCAGCGCTGACAGATTTGAAGTCTGCAAAGCCCTCCCCTGCGAATCACAGAGAACAAATGGAGGTCAGGAAAAGCAACCTCCACACACGTCACGGCAGACAGGCAAAGGCCACGGTCACGACGGCGGTTCTACAGTACGACAAAGAAGAGGACGGTCAGAGTTGTTAATTCTGGTTGTCAGAGGAACTGTGAGAGCTGCAGAGAGCAGGATCTCTATCTAGGAAGACACACATCTGCAAACCATGCACTCAGCTGCTCAACTTGGACAGAGGAAGCACAAAAGGCCTGAAACACACTTGGAAGTTGTCTTGTGATGCTCGATAGGTCTGACGGCGAGGTCACAATGAGTTTATGGCAACGCAGAGGACGACAAAGCGGATCTTCAGCTGTTGGGAAAAGTGGCCCGGCTGTGATGCAAACATGGAGCTGGACAGGAGAGGTTCTCGTCCTGTGACGGTCCTACTATGAAATACCTTTGACTCGGGCCAAAAAGGTTTGACTCTTCCTCTTCTTCCAACAGCTGAAGGTTTGAACGGCACGCTCTCGAAGTGTTTGCGTGGGAGAGGAAGAGTTTATACCGACAGGAGGAGAGCAAGCGTGGCTAAAATCCTGATAAGAGGCCGGTTTTGGGCCGATGACTACCGACTACCGCTAGATGGATGGAGACCCACTAACTGGACAGGGGTTCGAGTGGGATACTTCTCCTTGAAAAGAAAAGTCTGGACTCATTGCAATAGCCTGGAACGTCTAGCCGTGGCAGAAGAGTGAGGCCGTGTTCTAGCAGTGCCCAGATGTCCTTGGATCTGTCCTGGGATCCGGCACGGGCTGAAGTGCGTGGGGATTAAGGTCGCACACCCATATACAGGACCGGGACCGGCACGTTTAAAGGCTCGTCTATGTTCGTCCGGGTCACGCACACCGTTGGACTCTCTGCTGAGCGGAGGTCAAAAACCTCAGCCTTAGTCAGAATGGATGCTTTGCATGAAGAGGTTGCATACATCAAGAGCACACATCATATTAGACCCGATGTCGGTCCAAGCCCAACTCCCGGACCCGTGGAATTCTGCCGCTGTTCCCGTCGTTCCACGGGGTTACAGTATAATCTGGGACGGAAACGGCAGACCGCTCACACCGCCGCTGTGAGGTGGAAGAGCGATAGCAAATGGGCTCATTAAGGAGACGGAGCACGACAACGCCAGGAAAGGTCACCGCAAATCATGACTTACTGGAGCCGTGGGAGCCGTCACCAGTGGAAACTCTTCTAATGACAGGGGTGGGAAACAAACGGGGATCAACATTGCAGCCTTGTAGAACAGGGACATTGTGAAGAGCATTGCAGTGACCCGGGAGTTTCGGCTAGATTCAAATTAGAAGATTAGACTGGCTTCCGGCTCGACGGCTTTGCGTTCTGCCGTCCTGCGCTCACCTGCTGCCCCCACCTTTCACCTCACACACACTTGGGCGAAGAGGCCAGAAAAGGCGAGAGGTGCGATGGAACGTGCGTGAATCGTGAGTCCACGTGTGACTGTGAGCGAGGTCGGAGGGCTTCTTACCCGCTGGTTTCTTGTCAGCCGGTTGCTGGAGTTGTCTGAACACACTGTATTTGTCTCCGACATCTGGACGGGAGAGTAAAGAGCGGTTAAAAGGCGGGAGCCCCGGCAGACAGGATCCACGTGAGGTAGGAGGTACCTGAGGCGGGGGGGGGCGGCTCGGGCGGCTGCTCCGCAGACAGCTGCTTGAACGCGGCGTACTTGTCGGAGGAGGCGTTGGAGGCGGAGGAGGACCCGGACACTGGGGTGAGCATGGCAGGAGCGCTGCGGAGACACAACGGCCTCGGCTGCATGACTCCCGGCTGAGGAGGGCGGATTCCCTTTTCCAAATCCTAGGACATAATGTGCCTCCATTCCACAGCGGAGACGAATCGCCACGGACCGATTGAAATGTGTGAGTGCCGCCGGACAGATGTTCATACAACCCGTGCGCCATATTAGACGGCGGCTTCGGTGGATCCCCGCGGTTTGCAGTGCAGCCTGAGGGCTCCAGGTGACGGACAACATCCCCTTAATAGCGTAATGACGTTCATTTAACCAGTGCCAAATTTCCACCATGGATACAGGGTAATATCCTCAAGCTGCGCTAAACCACAGCAGGAAGTTACTAGTCCTTCTTCGCTAAGGTTTCTGGTATCCTTCTCTCTTCTATTGTTGTAGGCAGAAGAACTTCTGCAGAGTTCATCTCTTTATGTCACCAAAACAGTCCCTGAATTATCCAAGAGCTAAAGAACAGAAAGTCAAAGAAGTTGCACTTCCTAGAGATTTGGGGGTTTTCCTCAGAGATCATGACTATATCTGAATAAAGGCGGAGTCTTCAGCAGCTCGTGGACCGCTGCTCTGCTCTTACTGTGTGTGTGTGTGTGTGTTTTGAACAGTGTCAATCGTGCCTCTGATTCAGATTGTCTAAGTTGGAAATGATGTCATACATTCTCCAGACATCATGATTATGGTTTAACTTGCGAGAACATTCTGACAGCCTTTGCAGCTCCAGTCTCTTCCATCTAAACAAGCGCGATGCTCTGAACCGAATTGGAAATCGCTGGGAAAATTAGTTTCCTCAACGGCATTTATTGAGATCTCGCAACTGTTTTTTTTTTTCCCAGCAGACACAGTCCAGCTGAAAGCTCTCTGGGAGAGGGAAGAAGAAAACACACTACTTAGAAGTCAGAGAACTTGTGAGAGAAGAGGAAGCGGAACAGAGGCTTAGATGATCAGCTGTAGCGACCGCTGAAGGAACCAGGCCCATGGAGAAGAAGACTTAGAAGTCGGACGGCTTTGCTGTGCCATCTCGCTTTTCATAGAATGCTTTGGAGGCGATCTCACTGAAAGGACACCCTCTCCAAAGGCTGCCAGAAGAGGAAGGAACCAGCTCATCTATTGATAACTGAGATGAATCCATTAGGAGGACACACACACTCGCACGCACGCACACACGTTCTTATTGTTATTCCGGACAGGCACCTGTAAGATGTAAGGCTGTGAGCGGTTTCCACAAAGAACCATAGCAGATGTAAATGCGCTCACACTTGTGGAGTACCAGAGGCCTGAACGACACCCGAGGGCAGCAGGACCCTCGGCAAGCATCGCTTCCATCGACAAGGTTCTAGCAGTGATTCCAAGGTGAAAACGAGCATCTGAAACCCGGAGACCCATCAGGCTCCAGCTCTTCTTCCCAGAACTCAGGTGTTACCTGTTCTGATGCTGAGCGGCTAAGCTGCAGGGGAAACTTGCACTTGTGTCCCCTTGGAACTCCGTGAAGACTTGGTCTCCGCCTGCTTTGGGCGCCTCCTGGAAGTCCTGGAAGTCATCGTCTTCAGCTTTGGTCCCCTGCGGGAGCGAGACAGCGACTGGCATTAATAGCGACTGACAGAAGAGCCGTCACGACATGAGGTCATCCCCGGTTACCTGCGCAGGAGGGAAATTGGCCATAAAGTTGGTGTTTGCGGCCGGTTGAGTCAGCGCCGTGGAGCTCAGCGCCATGACGGGTGGCGCTGAAGAGGCCATTGCCATGGGGACCCCAGACTGGGTCATCATGGGCTGCTGGTGCTGGGGCATGACGGGAGCCATGGCCATGGTGAGGGCGGGAAGGTTGGGCACGGGCGGAGAGGGGAATTGGCTGAGGATCTCCACATTCATCGCCGGGAGTCCGCTCTGAAATGATGCACATGGACGTTGAGATCGGTGAAACACGACCGTAGACGCGGCGAGCGCCGACGGACACCAAGGCAGGCCGCTCCCGAATCGGTGGCGTTTATCTGGCCGAGCGATAATACTGGGACAGCTCTGCACTTTAAAACAACCCTTGGGCCGCTGTCAAAGTAACCAACCGAAAAAAACCCTCAACATGATCAAACTGAAATACAAGCTGTGATGCAACAAGCAATACGACACTGGGGTGTGTGTACACCCGTACGGCCACCTATGAAAACTAAAGCAGGCCTCTGCGCCCATGTCTGCACGGTCAGGCTGGCGTCGGTGGAAGCACCCGTCGGTGGAAGCACCCGTCGGTGGAAGCACCCGTCGGGAACAGCGGCTCTTAGGTGGAGCACTTTGAGGAGAGTTCAATGGCAGTGCATTTACGACATTTAAAATGTATTAGCAGAGTCACATTTTACTCAACGATTGGCCTGACCTCGTGATGTAGCCACCGGTTTTGACTTTTATTTTTGCGAGACAATGTTTGCCCATACTGGCAGTCATTTAACGGGCCCATCTCTCCGACTGCCTGACCGGCACGCTCACGTCGCGCCGTCAAGTCGCTGTATTTCCAGACCATCGGAGACGTGTGAACAGTGGGCCGAGGATCATCCCAGGCTTCCCGTGTCACTCGCCCGTCAGCGGCTGGGCCACGTATGTACTCAGCTAAAGGATGCTTAACCTGAGCAACGCCGATAAGTGCCAGCACAGTGTAGAGCTCCTCCTTGGTCAGCATGCCAGGTGTTGTGCGGTTGGCTGACGCCCAGATTTGCCCCAGTGCTTCCCTGGGGAGACCCGATGACATTAATAGAGGGTACAGCTTGGCTGTGTCAATGCCTGCCGGAGTCATGGTGAACTCCAGCACCTTCTTAAACATCTCTGGGGGAGGAAACACAGGGACAGAGAATTAAAGTCCAGCGGCGGTTTGGGTCATTATGTCTGCTGCACAGGTGAAAGGGTTTACCTGGGACCAGGTTGTCGTTGTAAACCCAGGCAGGCAGCAAGGGCTGAATGTGCTCCTGCGGGGGATACACTGCAACACCTGCTCCCGTAAGTGCACACACACAGACACACACACACAGACACACACACACAGACACACACACACACACACACACACACACACACACACACACACACACAGACACACACACACAGACACACACACACACACACACACACAGAGACGCAGTGAGTTCATACAGCAAAAGCCTTGTCCAGGCAGAAGCTGTGCAGAGTCTCCTGGCGGCTCCATTCATCTGGAACCCCCAGGGTTTGGAGGAGTGAGCTCAGCCATGCAGGACATTTCCAGAGCTCCAGGGGGAGCAGCTGAGTCATTTACCTTCCCACACTATCAACAATGACACTTTTTCCTGCCAAAAGGGCAATTTGTCTTCTCATACAGACTACTTTCCACAAGCATGTCAAGCTACGGCAGCTTTAGTCCCCTGCATTATGAAGAGAATAGCATGTGGCTTTGTGCGAATGTTAGGCACCCCCGAGACAGGAACCCGTCTTCCCCGGGCAAGTTCATCTGATAAAACGTACCGAGGGCCCGGTAAACAGAGGGAGCGTGCGGGCCGTCCGTCGCGGCGCCGTCGGTCCACGTACATCCCCGTGAGACGGCGAGCGCTAAGCATGCACCGGAGGATGCAGCGGCGGACCGGAAGGGCAGGCGTTACCCCCGGACCCGTCCGACGCGACACGGTACGCCGACACATTTTGTGCCTTCATATTGGATTGGAGGCCGAAGCAGCAGGAGTGGAAAGCCGCTGGAAATAAATGGCGAAACGTGACTCGGGAGATACGGGTATCAGCCAGAAAGCGGGAGAGACTCGGCCACAGCAAAGAATCTGAGACGTGAAGAACGCCGGTGATTCCATTCAAGGCTGAAGAAGTGAGCGTCGAGTTTGAACCCATTTCACCCCAAAGACTCAGAGGAGAGAACGCCGCCTTACCAACAGCACGTAGGCGGCGAGGTTAGAAGGAGGAAAAACCTTTCCCGTCGGATTGGAAGCGGAAACCCGAAGGACGTGTTAATATCGCAGCAGAGCCAGGAGAGGAAAGAGGAGCCGCTCAAGTTTGATAAACAGACGTCTCACCGCTGTCACTCCCGCTCTGAGGGCCTGAGTCAGGAGCAGATGGGGGGGCGCAGGGCGCTGATACCGGCGCTTCAGGAGAACCTTCTGCGGTGAAGACAGAGCTCAAGGTCCCGGGGCCCTCGGCCCAGTTCCTCGCTTTAGAGCTGGACTGAAATTGGGCTGACACTTTGGCTCTAGGACTCATGTCGGCCAAACTCTGCTTGGGCTTAAAGCTTAACTGGGCCGTCTTACGGGCGGTGAGATCGCACGAGGAGAACATCTTCTCTTCCAGGGACGGGCCTAGAAGGACGGATCAGGAACAAACCTCCGTTCACAGCGGGAACATTCTCAGCGGCCTTTCATGCAAATCAGTGCTGCATTTAGTTAGACGAGTGACTGCGCCGGCGGATCTGTCATGAGAAATCAGCAGACAGCGTCATAGGAACAACGCCAGGGATTTGCAAGGAGACCCGGAGGTGACTAAACACAAGACTAGCACATCTCGCTACTACTGTTGATATTCCATTGCAATCATTTGCTTATTATTTTTCATTTGCTTGTTTTTCGATACCTATCCGGCTTCACTGCGGACGCCAAAATTAGAATTTCATTCTTCGAGGAAACGTGTTCCCAGATTCTACGTTTGGCAAGTCCACAGATCACTTCCACTGGAGGGCAATGAAACTCTGACGGGCTTTTCTTTCTGCTTGGCTTCCAGACAGAAGATCGGAGGGAACCGCTTTCTTCATTAAACCATCCGTGCAGAGTACCTCTGAGACACGCATCGCGGACGAAGCTTCTTGCGGTGGGTCCAAAACTCCGAGAGGGTCTGGACCGGGTCGGATCGGTACGACCCGACCGAAAGGTCTGAAGGTCCAAACCACACAAAGTAGGAGAAGTGCGCCCTTGGTCTGATGGTACCACAGCTATAACGTGGCATAGATTAAAGTATGAAGAGCCGGTATGAAATATAACTTACTGATTACAGTACAATCCCCCCTGTCGAAATGAAAACAAGACCTGCTCACTCGTCAGACGACCACAAAGGTACGATGAAGCTGCCTGGTCCTACACAGGTGTATTCCTATTGACTGTTTATCATCATTTCATATTTGCCGGCTCCTCCTAGAGCGTCCAAGTGTTGTAGAGCAAGACACTGAAGCTCTCGCTGCTCCCCCGGCAGCGAGAGCTTCTTCCTACTGCTCATGGCTCATCCACGATGGCTTCATTGCAGAGAACCAATTTCCCCATGGGTATTAATAAAGGATAAATTATCATCATTATTATCATCATCACACTATTCCTGCATAAAGAAATATTCATATTGACTGTTAATTAGACTATTCCTGAATAAAAATATCAGAATCTGAATACTTTATCTGGGGACATCTGCTTTTTGTTGCGAGCAGCTCTTGTTCACGGGGCTAAAGAAGAAAATACCATCCATTCATTTCCACTGGATTTTTGCTAGACGATCACATGAATTCATGACGCGCATCCTTCGAGGGAACAGTTATTCAGACAAACTTTTACAAAGGAATATGCAGAGAACTGTGCTTTTTTTTTTATCCCTTTTTGATAATGCCAAGAATTTACTGGAACCTGAGAACCCGTGAGGTCCCTTGAGGTATCGAGGTTCACTCCTGAGGGCTCCCGGGTGCAGCTTTAGGGCGTGCGGTGCATTCATTAGTCACCCGGAGACCACATACCAGTGACACCGTTCAGAACCGGCAACATAAGAAAGAGCACACAGCTGGGCGTAAAAGATGCGGATGGGCGGGGAGGTGACAACGGAGCAAAAGAAGAGTTACCTTGACATGTAGTTTGGGAGCTGGTGTTGACAGCAGAGTGCTGGGTGGCAGTGGGAACGGACACAGAGGAGGGGGGGGGGCAAGGGACGGAGGAGGACGAATGGGACGGACGTGGGGTTCGGGCCGGGGAGGAGAGGCCTGGGTTTGTGGGAGGGGACGCAGTTACGGGCCCTTGAACAAAGTCGCTAAATTCCTCGTCGTCCTCGGAAAGACCCGCCTTGGGGAAAGAGGACGGAGGGCGAGTGGAAGAGGAGGAGGAGGAGGAGGAGAAGGAGGAGGAGAAGGAGGGGACCCCGCCAGAGGCGTCTACAGGCCCCTGAAAGTCACTAAAGTCATCATTGTCCTCGGACAAAGGTGGGGGGAGGGAGGGAGTGATGACAGACGAGTGTGATGGCGATGAGTCTGCAAGAATGGAGAAAGAATGATAGTGGCACAACACATGATACACACTGAAATGGAGAATCAATTAGAGGCTGCACGGTGAACACGGGAACCCAAACACGCGCGGCGGAGCTTTTCTCAGCCGTGTCCGTCCATGCACAATCTGGCAGGTTGAGATCGAGCGCAACGCACCTGAATTTCAGCTCCCAAACCGGCGGGGTAGATCGTGTATGAACACCGGAAACCCGACCGGCAGCCTTAACCCAGGCTGGAAGGGTACGTGCGCGGCCGCAGTGCTTCTCCAGGAGGGGAACGTGCAGCTCCAAAGCCCCTTTGAAACATACGTTGCAAATCTGTGCTGAAACGATCCAAGCTTCATCCCCACGTTCCGCTTGAAGCGAGTGTCAGAAAAGCGGGCTCGGCCGTCGGGGCCCGAACCGAGTCCGGCCCGACTCTGAGCGACTCCGGCGGGACGGTCGGTCCAAGGAGGATCTTTAAGCACGATGAGCAGCGCTCGGGTTTGAAAGGGGCTTAAGGGCAAATGAAAAGGGACGGCTGTGGTCTGAGCGCGCACACTTTCAGGAGGCTCTAATCCTACCAGGTGAACAGACGGAGGGAGACTCCAACAGCCACGGGACTAACCATCTGTGTTAGGAAGAAGCGTTCTGAGTGTGTTAGGCTGCCGGCTGGACGGCCGTCACGCCGACCCGGCTTCGCTTCCCTCGCTCGTCCCTGACGGAGGAGACTGACATGAACCACAGAAGGCCTGCGCCCGCTGGAGGACTTACCGGATTTCTTGGTCTGTGACGACGGAGTGGGGTGCATCTTTGCATCTCTACTGAAACCGTCCAGGTTTCCCTTTATGGCCTCCAAGGCGTCGTCCCGGCTCTTCTCCCCAGTCTGAGTACGCAAAATATGACGGTCAACATCGATACGGGCACGAGAAAGAGCACCGGACGTGGCTACCGTGTGCAAAGAGTCACCTTGGGTTTGACACTGCTGAGCAGCCTGAGCTTCTGTTTCTGCTCCTCAAATTGTCTTCTTTTCCTGTCCTCCTCCAGCATCTTCTGTTGCTGCTCCAGACGTTTCCTGCAAGAGACGAGCGCAGCCGGTGTGGTGAACCCCAAGTTTAGGAGCGACATGAATAGTCCGCAACCTAGTGTGATGCAGCAGCAGCAGCAGACCAACAATAGCGCCACTGTGAAAATGGGCTATTATTTGAAAATAATTATTTATACTAGTATAATAATATTTATTATTTGTCTTACTGATGCTCCTCGGCCATTTGTTTCTGCATGTCCGCTGTGTATTGGGGTGCAGCAGGTCTCATACCCATGAACTGCGGTTGGCCCAAGAACTGCATCCCAGTTGTCTGCATCCCAATAGCCATCCCCCCCTAGGAGATAAGAATAAGAATAAGAACAACTTTATTTGTCCCGAGGGAAATTGTTGTGCCAGAGTTTCAAGTAAAACATAACAATAATAGATAATAGTAGGAAGGAGGGAGAATAAGAAATACAATAAAATATGAAGTGTCAGATGGCGGCGAAGCAAAGACAACCGCTGACCCGGGTGTGTGAGACCGGACCAGATACGTCCAAAGGAACACGACACTGATGTCCACATGCTATGCTGCTTCAGTGCTTGGCTCCTCAGCCCCTCAAGGCTCTGGCCTAATCACCTGCTAGCCATTCAAAAAATGTTCAAATGGAAAAATACATAACTAAGCTAAGTGTGTGTGTGTTTGCTGTGTGGCGGTGCTGAGCAGCGACTATGCAGTGTGTGTTCCCCTGCAGTCTCTGACTGACTAAGGTGTGGGTTTGCTGAAACTGAAATGGACCCCGCTGCCGATTCCTGAGCGGCGATGCCTTCGGACCGGCAGGCGGTCCGCTCTGCTATTACTGCTACGACATCTGCCCGAGACGGTCGCCCACACTGACCTGCATGGGCATGGCCCCCGGAGGCATCTGGCCCCCGAAGTTCATCCCCATCATGCCCTGCATGTTGGGCTGCATGACCTGGACCATAGGGAAGCCTTGCTGCTGCTGCGGCGGCGGCGGCGGCTGCTGCTGCTGCTGCGGCTGCTGATGCTGCATGGGCACCATACCTGCACACAGAAACATCATCACCTCTGGACGTGGTGAACAACAAAATACTCCATTATCATTTTTTAAACGTGTGACGGTCGCAGGAGGAGATGATACGAGCCTGTGGCGCCTGGACATGATTCTGTATTGCAAATCAATATCTTGAAGAGCGAGAGGCTCAGCGGCAGCCCAATGTGTTTTTCCTAGGACTAGTGTGACAGCTTGGACCAAAACAAGCGGAGCGAGGATCAAATGGAAATGCGCCTGTTTGGTTTCACAGCTGCTGTGGAAGCTGACAGCCAGCTAAGCGGTGGGCTCCTCTGGAGCCTCCAGCTGATTGGCCCCGTTATCCGCAGGGACTCAGTGGCGGGCTGAGGAGCCTAAGCGCTCACTAATTTGTCTCGTTAAAAAGACACCGCTAGCAGGAGCATGTAATGAGACTGGCTTCTTGACACGTTCACGCGGTAAATCTGTATTCTCCCAATTGTAAGCCTGCTGACTAAGGGACACCGCTGGCGGCTTATCTAATGAGACTTCTGGAAGAAAATCATAGCTTTCTGAGTCCGAGCTGGAGACCTTCGTCATCGTGTTCGCAGAACACAAACTGATATAGTCCCTTTCATTTTGGACCTGATGCCAGTCACTCTAGCCAAACATGGATTTTGTTTTACTCCTTTAACGTGAAAAAAGGTTGTAATTTTAGAAACCGCTCCGACCAAAACGCATCTGCACACGTATCATTTATCATTTCCATACTCTTGTAATTGTAATGAAATAAGGAAAAGGTGACTCACCTTGCGGCGGTCCCAAGCCCCCGCCGACAGGATACATGAAGCTGCGAGCCGAAGGACGGGACAGGACAGATGGTTAGACACAAGCCGGACACATGCTTGTCCATCACACATGGCAAAGCTACTGGAGCCTGGGACGCGACAACACCACATGCTTCAGGTCTTCAAGACACGATCCAGAGCGTTTACCTTCCCGAATGCGAGCAGGTATTAGTTCAGGCTGCCTGTAAACAACAAACATCCAATGCAGAGGATGTGTGTGTGTTATGTGTGTGTGTGTGTGTGTGTGTGTGTGTGTGTGTGTGTGTGTTTCTGACACGGCCATGTTTGCCGTGTTTACGTCCTCTGCTCCTTTGTCGGGTCAGAAAGCGGAGGCTGCTCTCTTCCCGTCTGAGTTTCAGATTTGGCCAGTGAACAACTCTGCCTCAGAGCACGCCGACAGAAAGCACTAGTTTCCAAAAACTGGAAGCAGTTTTCAGCTCCTTTGAAAGAACGGTGACCAAGATGAATGTTCAGACGCTCCTCGAGGCCGAGGACAGAGACGTTAATGCTTCAAACTAAAGTGCGGGGGAAACATCGTAGACTGGCTTCGGGCGCCTTGGCTCCGTCTGCGCTCGGCAACGGCCCTTTGAGGAATAATCAGAGGAGGACGAAACAACTTGGCCGGCGGCCTTGTCGGCAGCGCCGGCACTCGGGCCTTCAGCTATTTGTCCCATCACTTATTACAACTCGCCTCTCCGGGCCACGGCTGAAAGCGCAGCGGCCAGCAGAGCCCTTTGAAATCAGGCGGATGCGGAAGGACCGCGTGACGGATGCATCACAGGACAGGAAGCTGTCCCAGCTCGTGAAGGAGTCACGGGTGCTGACTTTCCAACGCGTTCCTGTCCAACAGATTTCGCTGTCAATACACCTGTCAGGAAGCTCTGAGGGACGCTGCGTATAATCCCCGTTCGGAAAACACCACAGGTCTTCACAGCCCGGAGCCGGTGGCTGCAAATCACTACAAATGGTCACCTTTAGTGAAACCACACGTGGATTATAGCAGTGCGCATGCTTTCAGTAATCCATCCACAGAAAAGGGGCGGCAGGGTGATGCACAAAGGCCCCCGCCGTGAGGAGGTTGCCACGGTCTGGACCATGGACAGCTCTCTGTCCAGATCCGGCGTAGCTCCGACAGCTCCGAAGGGTCGGTCGGCGGAATCGTCCGATCCCAGTTGCTGCCGCGCGTCCATCGGACCCGTGAGCGCGCGGCGCCTCGGAAAGGATTCTGCTGCCCTCGAGTGCCGGCAGAAATCACTGCAGGTTGAGGAGGACCGCTGAGAAGAGGGCTTCGGAGCAAGCCTTCTGTCGTGCGTCGGACAGCCTCGACTTGATCTTCCATTCTTTGGACTGTCTATCCAGACACGAAGAAGGCTCATCTACGGCGCCACCTGTCTGCAGCCGTGGCAGAAAACCCTCCGACAAGAGGCTACGGTCCACGAACCAATTGCAACTGCCATCCAAGTCACCGTTTGTATTCGGAAGGGAAAGGATAAAGTACCTCACTGCTTAGCAACGACAGAAACAAATCTAATCTTCAGCAATGCCTCACGACTGAGAGTTTGGGATGATCGCATCTGCTGCCGGGAAGATTTGAGGCTTAAAAAGCTTTTACACAAGAGCTATGGCTCTGCTGCCCGAGAGCACAGAAAATAACAGGTCACAGCTGAGCAGATTAACAGAGATGGAGAAAAGCAGTGATAGCAGCTGTGGAGGTCAGGCGGCCTGCGCTTGGAAAAGGCTTACGGAAACCCCGCAACTCACACTGCTTTGAGAGCTGGGAGGCAGGAGAAGGAGGCGACGGGCAAGAGACAAGAGGAAGGAGGCAGGAAGCAGGGAACAGGGAACAGGAATTTTCTTCCTTCCAAAAGGGTGACTGGAGATGGCAGGTTATTGCAGCAGACACAGTGTAAGGACTTAAGAACCGATCATTTCATTAGTCCCCGCTAAAGAACGAACCCTCGCTGACGTCCACCTTCCTCTGAGTGCAGTACAGAGAACTGACTTATTCGGCACCTTAAGCCGTAAATTGATTCAAGCGCAAAATAAATAATATCCCATCTGGTGTTGGCCAAAGTACGCTAATCCTTCATCCCATTGTAGATCGATACGGCTTTCAAAACCCCTTTATCACCAGATGGACTAAATCAAGAGTTGAAATAGAAATAAAATGTAACAACATTTTACATGAATATCATATTTTTGTTTAATGACGGTTACACTGCGCCTTTACAAATGTGGTAAACTGCGGGGATAAAAAGCAATAATACCGGCTACAAGTTAAACAGCAGAATTTTAACATATATTACTTTCTTATATTATACTTTCATATATTACCGCCAGAGTTTCTCCTCAACTTAGTGTCTCTTTTTCCTAAATTCTCTAGTTCTATTTTTCTATTTACTTCTTCTTTGTACATAAGACCTTCTTAAGACATCCTTATTCTCCCTCCTTCCTACTATTATCTATTACTGTTATGTTTTTGCTTGAAACTCTGGCACAACAATTTCCTTCGGGATAGATAAAGTTGTTCTCATCCCATCTCATCTCATTTCTATAAAATTCCCCTCAGAAGACAAATTGAAGGGATCAAATAAAGGATTCATTCTATTTGCCTTTTCAAGGACCAAGTGAAAGCCAAAAGAATGACAGTATCACAGGATCTGACACAGAAATCCTCAAGCCAAGCAGAAATCCACTGAAGTGCAGCTTTGCGATGCACGCAGGCGTCACGGTCGTCACGGTCCGAGACGAAGCTCGATACGCCGCCGGAGGCGTTGGTTTACACGTAGTCCTTTCTGAGGGCTCAACCGTTTGTGGAAGAGAAGAATCGTGACGCCTGCTCTACTGCTTTCGGTAATTCCAAACCACACGGCCGATGGGTCGTCGGCACATCGGCTATTCCTACCGATGTCCTCGTACGAGCGGCGACCCCGACCTTCCCCCTTCTGAAGGTATTGTGACCACCGGACTCCCGCCTCCGTCCACCATCCCACTGACAATGTGACGGGAACCTCTGGGACAGGAGGACTGACGCCGTCGGCACAAGCTGTGAGACCAGCCAAGAAACCTACCTGCCGGGCGCCACAACCACCTTCCCCCTGCTCCACAACCCAATACCATTGTCTCCGTTCCAGGACCTGATACCGGCGCCCTCCTGCCAACAACCCGATACCATTGTCCCTGTTTCATGACCCGGTACCACCGTTCCTCTGCCCATGAACAGACACCACCGTCACCCTGCTCCACAACCCACCACCACCATCGCCCTGCTCCACGACCTCCAGTGTAACTGCCCCCTGCTCCTGACCCCAAGGGCTCCTGCCCCCTGCCCAGTGCTGGTTCTTGGGTTTCCATTGCGGTGTCAGTGTCGGTGTTGGTGTCAGTGTCCGAGTCTGTGTCGTGTCGGTGTCAGTGTCCGAGTCGGTGTCTGTGTCAGTATCAGCTGCAGGCTTGGAGTGTGCTGTTCTGCCAGAACACATTCATTATTCACAGCGCTGAACATGAGCCCTCCTCTGAGGAGACCTGCCTGTTTACATCAGACGTCTGCAGACCAGCTAACAAGCTGTTATTGAGCAAAAAGTAAATAGAAGAAATGATCTCCGAATCGAGGGAGAAGCTTGACAGCAAGTCAACAAGTAAACAAAGCCCTTGTTCTCTGAGGTCCTGGTGCTATCCTAGCTTGGTGAAGGCCGTACTGAAGTAGGACCTGTTCCCGTGGACCGATCGATCCCCAGGTCCTGGGTCAGGTCGGGTCGTGTCGGGTCGGGTCCGGTGTCCGGTCCGGTGTCCAGTCCGGTCTAGTCCACCGCTGCGCGACCGAGGTGTGCGAACCCCTGCCCGGGTCCACTTCGACCAGCTCCGGGGGAGGAGGACCCGCTAGCTAGCGTTAGCCGAGGAAACCAGCCATCTCATCTCCTCCCTCGGCTTGGGGCGCAGACAGCGGCCGCCGCGGACGCCCGCGGCGCCCCGCGAAGGCGCCTGGCCGAAGCCCGGGAGCGGCCGGAAGAGGTTATAGTGAAATTACATCTCGGTGAGGAAAACACGACGGCGCGTCGAAGCGCGGAATACCTGCTGCCTCCGCCGGATCCTGGCCGCAGCGCCATCTTGAGAACAGCAGTCGCCGGGAGCAGGGTGACGTCACCGGCGACGTAGGTCCAAGGGAGGCTGCCGCCCCGCGCTTGGTCTGGCAGGCACAGCTGAAGAGCCGGAAGCCTGAGTTGCTGCCCCGCGTTTAGTCTCGCAGGCGCGGCCGGCGCGGCCAGGCTTCTCGGGACTTCTTGGGGCTTTTGGGGGCTTCTTGGGGCTTTTGGGGATGAAGATAATGCTCAGGCCTCGTAGCACCGAGCGCATACAAGATGTCACTTACACTTCACCCTCTCTGTCATCGCTCTGTTAATCTCACAAAACCGGCAGAGAAAAACTAAAATCCTTTGTTTTTGTTGTTCATATCCGTTATTTACAGCAGTTTCTCTCACCTTAAAAAGACACTCTTGTGAGCAAACCATTATTATTATTGTTAATTGAGTGAGTCAATATTTAAATCAAAGGACTAGCGACAATATGCAATAAACTGTTGAACAAATATTGGTCACCGTATTGCAATGACACACGTAGCTCAGACTCGTGTTATCGTTGTTATTTAACCTGCGGTTCATGTACAAGAATGCATGCGTGTCAGTCGCTTTAACATATTAGGTCATTACCTTGGGACAACAACGTTACTTTACTGTTGGCGTCGATGTTTGTTTTCTGTGTGATGTTGGGGTTGCGGGGAGTGATGCGGCTGCGGTTTGTGGTGCAATGAATTCTGTTTTTTCTTTTTTATCCTGGAATCGAGCAGGAACAGAGAGTTATATTGCAGGCTCGTGTTGCCAACAACAGCTCTTGCTGGTTTAACAGACGTTTTACCGTCACTCAGGTGTCTCCCTGACTAAAACACTACACTGTGATCTTCTTGGGCCTTCCAACAAATACCGGTCACATAACTGCCCTCTGAGCAAATATGAGTGATGACTTTCTTAAAAACAAAATGAAAATTGCATGATAGAATTGGAAAAAAAAAACTTGTTTCCAAAGAAATGAACAGTTTTCATGGGTCAACAAAATGAGTCACCTTGTGAAATGATAAGACCGAATCCCGGCCGAGTCAGAGATCAAACTTCTCACCGGCTCGGACGGGAAACCAAGATGTTCTTCCTCTTCCGGGTTCCTCACGACTTCCGGCTGACGCGGCCTTTGAGGTGGTGACTCGTTCTACCAGCAGGTGGCGCTGTTCCCCTAGTTTGCAGCGGCCAGGTGGACACACGGCCGTGGAAACTGCTCCTGTCCTTGTTTCCTTCTCCCTCCCCTCTTGTTTCCTTCCCTTGCCACCTGCTCCTGTAGGTGTCTGGTTCAGCAGGCCTCGAGTAAATGCTGGTTATAAGCGTGGGATTCCAGTAAAGTCAGATTTTCCAGTGACCAATCAGAGGCCCTCCTGCTGCGAGCAAATATGTTTCTGCAAAGATTGCACGACGGTTGTGTTTGACACACTTGTGTTTTTTTCTTCTGCCGTGCCGTCCCCGTTACCCTTCCCTCCCGAAACCAGATCTTGGGAATGGGCCCCGCTGAGGCCTCCGTTCCGCTCGGCCGGCTCCCGCCGCCTGATCGTAGCGTTCCGGATCTGTGCCGAACGCCGTCCCAGCAGGGCCGCCGCTCACGTTGCTCATGTGCGGGGGTGTTTGCGTGTCCCATTGGAGTTATTCATCCAGTATGTCATTGTTGCGCCGGTGACATTGTGAAGTAACGGGGACAAGGCGCCCTGCTATTGTCC